>NC_079163.1:122413488-123038488 GCF_947563725.1 Argiope bruennichi
ATGAAACTTTGTGTCCGTATGGATCAGTGTTAGAAAATATATCACACATTAACATCTTTTCGCTATGAAGACCATATAAAAATTTAATTTTTGTAATTTTTATTTTACCCCTCAACAGAAGTCAAAGAATTTTCATATATTTGGACACATTATTTGTTGAAACTTTGCAGTTGGAAGTGTATGTCTAAATGCATTAATTAAGTAAATTAGAAGGTATTCCCGTTTTTGAGAAGATACTCTGTATAATCAAATGTACAATTGTGTTTAAGGATTACTTATACCATCTAGAAAATTAATAATTCGTCCATACGATTGAATCCGAATTTATAATCTAGATCATTCTATAGAGCTATAATACTGTAATTTAATTAACTTCTTTCTTTATCATAGATGATTTTGCAACTCCTTAATATAAAAAAATGGATTTGCTTTTTAAATTTATACTATTAGTAGGATGTTTTTATCTGCTTTTTAATATTAATAGCCAAATACATTCGACTTAAGAAGATTCATTAATTCTAGTAAGATTTTCTCAAAACATTATAAAACAAAAATTTAAATACTTAGTTTCTTTCCAAATGCGATAATTAAATAGTATTCGATATTCAAAACAATTTGTAAGAAGTTATTATCTAAATTAAAAGTTGAAAGTTCTTTTAATGCCATATTGGAAATTCAAATTTTTTTAAAAATTACTTCTAAAACTCTCGGGGTTAAAACTTTTGATTAATCTTTCCGAAAAGAATGTAAATAAAACCCAAATCCGAGAACATAAGCTGTCGACAAATATTTTCCTTTCATTTTGACATATATGAAAGCAATTACTGAGTCTTTTAACAATATTCGACGCCTTTGACCAAAAATAGCTGTTTTATTTGAAATGTTAGTATCCTCTGTTTCAAAAGCAGAATAAATGGGATGCTTAAATGGCTCAAACAAAGGGGAAACTCGTTCCTTCTGTCACTCCCAGCTAGTCAGTAAGTTGAAAATAATAGAATAAATTGTCCTCTATAATCCTTGTGTTGGCATGCTAATAGAAAATGTCAGGAAATTTGACAGACATTTCAACCGAAATCGATCGAAACGTATGTTCCTCTTTGGGATTTGACACTTTTATTTTTTGGTATGTTTTAGAAAAGTTCCGTTTTTTTTTTTATTTTTCTAATGATTTTGAAAAATAAATTAAAGCTTCCTTTTCCCCTTTCTTTAAATATTTAGTTTTCGTAAGAGAGGATTCATGAAATACGAGATGTCAGTCAAAATCTAATATTATTTTGCTTCCTAGTCACATTTATTAACTGCTTGAAAATAAATGGGCGACTTCAAATATGTTATCTAGCCAGTATTTTTTGAATAAAAGGAAGTATAGAGGATTCTTTTGATATATAGGAAAGTTTTTCTGATAAATTTGATTGGAATCGCAAAAATGTACGTCGTTGCCTCGGAGATAACATACTTTATGTGCCTAAGGGATTAGTTTAAGTTTTGTATGTGAATTTTAAGATGCCCAAAAAGCTACTGGAAATTATGAAATTAATTTTTTTAGAATTATGCATTTTTACTAAATTAAAAGAACTCTATGGATGAAATAATTATTTCCTTGCGATTTTCAAACAATTAGGATTATTACGAAATTTTAATGATGAAAATATTTTCGGGAGTTAAGTTATTTATAATAATTAAATTAATTAAAATGTCTGATATGTCTGTGTAATTCATACTATCACTTATGCCTTCTTGTAAATAAAATCATTCACAAGGTAAAAGATGTCTACCAAGATATCAAACTGAGTTGTATTAAATAAAGTTTTAAAGATTAAAAAAAACCAAAATATTCTTACGTTCAGAAGTTTATGAAGATAACAAATATTTTTTATAGCTTGGAATGGTATAAATTCATTAAGATTCATCCAAAAAATTCATAATCTTGGTGCTTTATTATTAGAAATTGGTGTGAGTTTATAAAATTACATCAAGGTGTTATTTAGAAACTTGGAAATTATGATAAAATTCATGGATTTCAATATATTCTGTCGGCGGTAATAGGACAGTGAATTACCATTATATATGCCCAAAACATTAAAAACTTTAGAGAGCAAAAATCAAACAAAGATATATTAATTTACATTACAGTTTTAATGATACCAGTTTCTCCTATACAAAAGCCACAGTTTTAAGTCCTACGATAAGTACTTTTAAAATTACAAATGACAGCATAGTCATGTAGAAGGTTTAGAATTAGACGAAAATAGCTAGATTTGTAATGTAATGTAATGAGCGCCAATTATATTGTATATTTGCACAATACCATAGGTGAGTATTGTTTCTACCCTTACTACATTGGTAATATTTAAATGTCCAAATATAAAGTATGTTATCATAAATAATAAGGTCAAAAATAGTCAAAATAAAATTTGATTGGATTGCTTATAAATTTATTCTTTTTCTGAAGTGCTGAGAAAAACAGCTGAATATCAATACTCTGAGCGTATATCAAAGAACTGTTTCATTTTCAACAATATGGTTAAAACTGTATTCTTCAAAATTCGGTGAAATAGCAGCACTTAACAAGAAGTAACTAAAAGAATTAAATTAAATTCCTAAAATGTACTAATCATATCGTTTTAAGAAATGCTCGGCCATTTTTATGCAGAACACTTCATACAGAGTGGTTCAAACTTTACTAAAAACCACCCTTAGGGGAAACACTGAACCAATATTAAGAAGAGTCATTTTAATTTCATATAGTAATGCAATATATATGCAAGAGGAAGGATATTTGCCTTTGAACCTCCCATTCTTGTACAGAAATGCAAATGATTTCTTGAATATTTTTTTCTTTACATAGATACTTGCGGATATATCAAAGATCAGTATAGTATTCACTTTTGAAGTATTCGGAAAAATAAGGAAGCAACATTCAGAATTTCCTCAATAAGTATTCCTGGATCCTTGAAAGTTTCTATGCTACTTAATTAATATAATAGCTCTAAATAATAAATATTGCAATTTTATGCATGGTATAAAGATTTATGATATAAAAATATGATGTGGCGTTTAAAATATGCTGGTGGCTGGTGTTTTTCGGATTTTATATAGTTTAGAAGTTAACTAGAAATCAGTAAAAATAATATATTTTCTGTCAACACATAGCCAAGCAACTTTTTTCTAATTTTCTATTATTTAATATGTAAATATTCAAAAACGTTTAAAAGAGTTCTTTAATTTCAAAACTTTTAAAATAGGCACAATTGCAGATTAGTTGCCATTAGTTTCTAGATTAGTTAAAGTTCATTGAAAATAACAAATAGTTCCAAATGTCATTGAATGTTATACTCAACATAATCACTTACCAACAACCTAACATTTATTTATAGTAGCAATAATTCCATGTATCTATTTATTTATGAGTGCAAAATATAATGCATTTAGAGAATGTCTTTGCCTGCAATGATAATTGATGAAAAAATGACTATTGTTATAAGAGATTTGAAAAAAAGTTCTATTGTGACATCCTCCGCTGCATAATCAACCAAGCCCGTGAGTTGGGAATTCATGATAAAGGGTAAATATAACAGCTGCTGTTTCTTAAGGATACCGGAATCACCTAAGTAAAATCTGATATAGAAATGTAATTTTGCTTCTATATAAGGAATTTTCTCGGAAAATCGACCCACATATATGTTTTACTGGGAGGAAAACTTCCAACATCCAGGTAGAGCAGAGATAACAAATTCGTTACTTATGCGCCCATCTGCCTATGTCTAGAAAAAGGCTTGTTAAAAGAATAAGTATGTAACTCATAACTTGTTTTATCTTCATCATTCATAAATTATTTGTGCCTTGACATTTTACTTGAAAGTTGAGGAGCTGTATACTTGGCTTAGTTCGTAATATTAGTGCAGCTTTATTTTCTCATGTTTTGACAAGTAAAAGACTAAGAATCAAAGAACAAAATTAATATTTGGAAGCTTGATATATAAAAATCAATTGATAGATAAATTGATAATTAATGAAAAAGACAAATTTCAGCTAAAAAATTAACTTCTTATTCGGTTATCCTATGACTCAATAATTATGTCATACAGTTTTTCAAACGATGATTTTAAGATTATGAAGCCTGATAATTGAAAATTGTTTCTGGTCAATAACATCCAAACGATTTAGTACATACTGCTTCAATTTCGAGATAGAGTATTCTTTGACAAGCTGTTATCTTGTGAAATTCAACTAGTTTTACATTGATTCTAGGCATTTATCCTTAGTCTTTCATTCTCTTGGCAATGAAACAATATTTTCGAAATGAGTTAGCTGTTTTAAATAATTGATGAAGCACATTAAGATTTATAGCACATTTGCCTTCCACAAAAGATACCCATTGGAAGCAGCCATGAAAGATTATTTCCGCATTTATGAATATATTGTTGTTATCGGACAGCTATTTAAGTTGCAACTATTAAAATTTAATGATCCCGACAACATACGAAATGAACCATTTCGAATATCGAGCGCACACTTTGTGGAAAGACAGACCGAGGAAATAGGCAGAATCATTAGATTGGTTTCCATCGGAACATGATAATATTAGGGCTCTGCTGAGGTAAATAAGTTATTAGAACCGTTCCATGGTTAATATGAAACAGCATTTTGGAGTCTCGAATGTATCAAGTTTGCTGTTAAGAGAATAATGTTATTCAATTAACAGAATATTCATTGACTTAATATGCAAAATACATTTTAACCTAAGATGCGTTTTATAGGTGGGTTAACTGCATAATAAGCGATGCGTAATTAGTAAGTGGATTAAAGAATTGAGAAAAAACATAGAAATTGCTTTCATTTTATTCACACGATTTCTGATATTGCTTGGATGTTAAAACGCCTAATGGATTCATTAAAATTAATAGATACTTTAATGCGATAAATTTTCTATCCATCATTACTGATGGAAAATTCTGTTCAAGCCGAGTCGGTTTATTATCACCGACGAACATTGGCTACACCACACCTGTAGTTATTTTTTTTAAATAAATGCTTTACATTTGGGTCTTTCTATGGCAATGAAGATAAATACAGAAACCGTTTGTTAATCACCCATTAAAACCTTAACTTAATTCTAAAGACCTATTGTTACCCGAAATATCAAATAGTGCCCTAAGAGTCCTTAAAATAGTTTTTCATTATAGCTAAAACGTTTGTTGCGTATGGCAGAAGCCGTATCTGTTAAGAATGATCAGGATTGGCCTTCCCAATACTTGCATATTTTCGAATAAAGGTCACATTCCTCTACCAGGAACCGTCGTGTAAGCGGGTCTGGTGCACGTTAAATCCGTCAGGGCCAAGCGACCTCCCGCTGGTGTGATGCGGAAGTTTGGAGAAGCAGTTGTCAACTCAGGTGTCATCCTGGTCATCTGACTGCGGTTCAAAGTTACGAGGTCCGCTTTCTTAAAAGAGGCGTTAATATAATTAAACTCAAGTCTATATGCCAAGTATCATCCATTTGGTTCAAGGAATTCTTGCATTAAATTGAATGTCAAATTATCTTTAGAAATCAGGGAATTCGTAAAGATTCGTCAAAATGTCATGTTTGAATTTTTTGATGGTAACAATACTTTTTCTATGTTTTGTATACAAGAAAGTAAAAATGGCTTTTCTATCTCTCCCTTATTAATATAAAGCCTGAAAGTTTCTTCATAGCGATAAAAATCATCAGAAATGCACAGTTTTCAAAAACCTTTAATACTTATTTTATACTTCTCTTTTTAACTGTTTCCTTTTACTTCTTTTTTTTTTATTAAACATTTTGCTTTATTATATACACAAATGAAATGATTTATGCTCACAACAGGAAAATCAACTTGAATTTTTTTTAGTCGATTATTCGTATAAATATATTTTTGAGATAAATATTGATAATTGAGATAAATTAACAAACCACCACTATTGCGTTTATATTCCTCATATTTGTAATTGAATTTTACTCATTTAATACTGTCAAAATGCAAAATTTTTTACATTTAGAATAATTCTAGCGTAATATGTTAAAAAGATATATAACATACTGAAAACTGTTAATTTCCGAGGTATACGAGATGCTGCTATTGAAAAAAAATTAGTATAGACATGTTAAGAATTAAAATGAATAGTACCTGAATATAGATTTTATAGCCTTCCATATTTATTTAACACCTGATTATTTTATCAGACTGGAAATTTGGCCTTCTCCCTTTTCATTTAATTTTATAATTTGTTTTTGAATTGGTTTGTGTTGCTAAATTTTCACTGTATAATTTAATATTATTCCCACAACAAATACTATAATTATTTTTGGCACAAATAATTTTATTCAAAATACTTGTTTCAAATTAAAATAATATTCTCAATAACAAATTCAGTTACACTTTATCAAAACGATTTTAGCATATATATTATAGAATGTATATAAAATACCAAAAATTGTAATGGTGTCTGAATATGAATGAGTTATAAATATTCATGAAATAAATAAATAGAGAGAACGTTTAGTTTGAAACGGTTTGCTCGTCTGAATTTTAATTAAATTATGAAAAAAAGAAGTGGAAGCAAGTTTTATTTGAAATTGTTTTTCGCCATAGAAACTAATTTTACCAAGCTATCCTACAAACAAAGCAATGTAACAATTTTCACTACATGAATTTCAATAGTCATTCTCCTTCAATTTGCTACATTTTTAAGTATTTTAAAGCATACTACTTTTATTCGATGAGAATGGTTACAGTAAATATTTTTTTAATTATTTTATCCTTATAAATAGCAATAAAAATTTAATTTTTTTCAAAATCTTTAGATAATTAAAACTTTTAGTATGAATCGCTCTTTTTTTTTCTTATATGAGTAATATTAGATAAAAATTTTTTAATATATTAGATGCGATAGCAAAAACACAAATGCTTTTTTCTTATTTTAGAAAATAAATTAAATTTTTTTAACTTTATTAAAAAAATCAAGACAACCTTTCTACCATTAATAAACGTAATATTTCAAATAAATTCATTTTATGAAACCTTTCATGTCAAATGAAATGGCACATTAATGAAATTTACATTCATAGATGTATCGCATTTAACAGATTTGCATTTTCATTTAAAAATAACAGTACTGTCATAATATAAAATGGTATTTTTCAAAGCACTTTCGCAGTCACTACATAAAACATGATCGCCATATTACAATTTCTTTAAATATTAACTTGTGATGCAATGTCTTATTTTAACTTTGAAATGCGAATAACATTTTTCTGCAAAAACGAAAATCAATAAATATCTTTGATTTGTTTTTGTGTTTATAAATTAGTTTACGATTTTAAATTCAAAAGATTCTCTAAGAAACTCTTAAATATGATACAGATTTTCAAGTCTACAATAATTTTAGAACTTTAAAAGAACTATGAAAAATACCATTTTGCAAGGTATTATTACATTTGATAAATGAGAATTTGCGTTACCAATAGAATTTTTTAGAATAAATTTATGGGCAAAAGATTTTTGTAACTTCTTCAGTACTTTGTTTAAAATTCAAACATAAGGAATTTTAAATGCATAATTAAAATTTTCTCAATGTAGGTTTAACCTTTTTAATAATTTAAGGAAAGAACAAGCTTTTCTATGTTTAGTGTCTTGAATTAATTAAGTTAAAATTGCTTTTCTGTCAAAAAATTACCACAAAAATAAATGTAACATAAATTTATTTCTAAGATACTGAGAAAATATTATAAAAACTTAAAATCAATATTAGAAAGAACTCTCGAAGGACTAATGTCAACTATAACTTTAATGAAATATATGAAAATTGTATTTTCATTCCATTCCATTAGATTATTATAAATAGAGACTATATTAACTTTCACTGCTTTTAATTTAAAAAGTTAACTAAAATGTGCAAAGAAGTTATGTGAAGTAAATTAAGTATTGCACTGTAATATTTTACAGTTACAAAGTAACCCTTTTCAGGAAAAAGTATTATTACATCCTAACCCCCAATTTGAAAATCAAGATTGCAGTTGCCATATTTACTATTCGAGCCTATAAAGTAGAAACAGAAAAGAGCAGTTTTTCAATCTTGAAAATATTAAGTTAATTGAGAAAAAAATGGAAACGGGATTAGAACCACCTGAAAGACAAAAATATATATATATTATTGTAATATATTCCATTCACAATGTTTTTTTGAGATAAATTTAGCAATTTGTGAATGACGCATAGAAGCTACACTACGAAAACAATGGTGTTTTGCTTTACATACACAGTCTGTTTATGGGTATTCATCAGAAGTTACAAACATTGTAGATTTGTTTCTTGTTGTGATAGATACATTTACAAATTTGGTTGCGTTTTAATTTTTGCCCCTTTTTAAATTTTTCAGCCTTTTATATTATTATGAATACATTATTTCAAGCAGTTTTGATCAACCTTAATCTTGCACACTATTGCGTGTATCAGTGACTTCAGTTCATGTTGTAGCCTACTCTTTCAGCAGACACTCACAGGTGGAAGGGAACGTTTGTTGATTATATTCGTAAATGCAATCCAGATGTATAAGTGGGCAATGGCGCCACAGATGAATAGATATGATTGGTAACACATTAGGAGTCTGTTTGGTGATTCTGGGAAGTTTGTAACCTTTGCTAACTATCAGGATAACTATGTCTGGATGTCGAAACTTCAGATTGATTCTGGCAGAAAATCTGAATGTACATATATTTTATGGACACTTAGCAGAGCAATTTTCTATTTTCAAATCATTGAATGTGATAAGACTTGAGAATTGTAAGTAACATCTCTGTAATTTTACGAGAGAGTATCAATAAGTAACGAACATAGTTTTAAACACAATAATAAAAGATGCAATGAATGACAACTATCGATTCATTACTGTATGATAGGTGCTCCAAAATTTTTCAAACGAATCTTTGCAGATTTTTGCACTGACGAAGAAAAACTGCAATTCGATTGGAATAGTTTAGAGTATCCCCGTACAGCCGGACCAGGTAGCATCAAATTTTGATCTGTTTGGGCTCATGAAAATGTTCCTGGTTGGTCAGAAGTTTGATTTTGACGACGATGTCCAACCAGCCGACGGTGTTCTATGAGACCTGTGTTGTCAAACTATTCCTGCACTGTGACAAATGGCTTAATATGAATAACAGTTATGTCGAAAATAATAAATCGGTAATGCTTTCTTTTTCCATATTGTCATTCATTCCGTTTTTTATTATGTTGAAAATTATATGTTAATTTTTGATAAACCCCTCGTTTGTACCTCTCTTAAGTAAATAGATATGTTTCTTTTTCCATAGATGAGGAATCAAAGTTATTTCAACTTTGTCTAAATGCACTACAATTTATATTTGATGTTTCAAAAAGAGTTTTTCAAGCTGCTTACTTGTTTACTTTCCTGCTAAAAAATAATCTATGTGGGCTTCGTTCACATTATACATGACATCAAAAATCAAATGTCTTTGCTCTAATATATGGCGTAGAAATTTGAATTAATATATGTCAATCCAAATGTCCTCGTCACAAATATGATTATTGACGTTCTGAAAATTTGCGTGGAAATTCTGAAAAGGTTATAGACTTTGCTAATTATGCTGATAATTATGACTTGACGTCGAAATTTTTAGTAGATTCTGAAGTAAGCTCTAATCAACTTATATTCCGTTGGCATTTGAACACGAGATTTTCTATATTTTCACGCCCCTGAATATGATGAATACTTAACTGGGAATGTAAAAAATTGTAATGTGTTATTATTACATTATGTGTAATTATTTAATAATTGCCAAACTTCATAATTATGATGTCCGTCCCAAAATAGCTCTCACATTGCTTCAAAGCGGGACATTGATATAACTGAATTAAACTAGTAATAAATACAAATTATATCTTTTGGTGTTATTTCTGTTAGACAATATCTAGTCCCTGGAATTCAAAAAGATAATTACGAAGCTACTAGATAAAATAAAATGCAGATATATTCCAGCATGCACCATGCATACCTACCTTACATTACATTTTTGTTCTTTTATCAAATACCCTGTTAGGCATGGAAATGGGGCGCTTAAGGTAACGTGAGACGCGTTATTTTCATTGTGCACAACCACGCTTCGTAATTGGGAGATACATCTCAAAAATCGCTCGTATAACTTCAAAATGAAAAGTAAACAAACACGCAGGAACTGATTAGATCTTTCTTATTTTGATGTGTTACAAAATACTTTATTAAAAAGAAATTTTTTTGTTAATGCAATTTTAACCTTATACGCCACTTCGTATGTTAATTCATGTATGCATATTAGGTAATGAAGAAAAGGAATTTTCAAATTATTTAATACCTCCCTCCCCCCCGTTCATGTGCTTCAAAATAATCGTTCATTCGACAAAGTAATCGATCGTCAAGGCATCGAATGACATCTTGTGGTATTATCACCCTCAGTCTTTTCCACTTGAGAACTCATTTGAGAGATCGAAAGTGCAAGTATTGAATTTTCGATCAAGCATCCACCAATCATGCTTGTGGCTTCTTCAACTAGAGATAAATATCGTCTAAACCTAAGGAAGACTTTCTCACTTCTAATAGTTTGATCTCCCTTGTGAAGAAATGGTATAGGGATAGAATTCAGTTCATTGATTATGAACCTGCAACTTTTACAGTTCTTATTTTATTGTTTTGAGACACTTAATATAATAAAATCTGAGATTTTGAGAATTCTAATAAGCTTGAGAAGGATTCAGCATCAAAAAATTAATGTTAGTGAATAAGAAAAACCGTCCTTTCATAAAAAAAATTATTAAAATAACTTATGATTTTTTAAAGTGATCGAAGGTAATTGAGTAGAATAAATAATAATAAAATTTTCTAATTATTGCAAAGTTTGTCATTCATTTTTCAAATACCTGTCTGCAAAACCTTTTCATACTATTACAGCTCATAAAGTAATACAGAAATTTATTAATATAAGGTCTGAGGGTCTCTAAAGAACCACAAATATCTAATATTTTACATTTTTATCGAATCTCAAAAAAAATACTGTTATAAATAGCGTGACTTTATAATTACTTTTATTACCTTCACTCTTTGTTTTGCTGTTCTAGACTTCCGATCTCAAACTTTTTCATGCCATTTCAAACTACTCAGTCATTTTTCAATAGAAAATTTCGGTTTTACCTCTCTTTAAAAAGTTATGAAAAGATAATTTGTAAAATATAAAATTATAATCAAATTAAGAATATTCAATATAATGTAAAAATACTAATTGAAATACTTCAATACTTACCAACAAAAAACAAAATCGTTCCTATAATTAAAGATTTAAATTGACTCGTCTAAATTGATTTTATATTAATATCTTGTACTTATGATTGTTGATAAATATTTTTTTAATTCAATATATATCTCAATACATATCTTTTTTCTTTAAAAAAGAAAGATTTTAAAACTCGGGTAAATAATCAATTAACTTTTCTGTTTCCTCAATTCAAATTTCTGAGCAATATTAGTCATTTAAACCTTTAATCCATCTGATTGGTGAATCACAGGATATGTAAAAGACCAAAGAGTAAATGAAAAGTTTAAATTAATAATTTAAATATGTTATGGATGCTGAAATGTATACAAAAGAAAATTTCAAGTCCTTCAATGCAATATTAAATTTTGGAAGGTTAATCTAATATATAAAAATGAATTTTTGTTTGTTCATACCTTATGCGCTGTCATATCGTTCATCCGATTCGGATGAAACTTTGCCAACTTATTGCTTGCACGTGTGCGAAGGTTGAAATTTACAAAAGACAAACAGTAAACGGCAAATGGCACATGTCATTCGGAATGAATCGCATATATATCAAACAAAACAAAATAAATTATCATTGATGTCAATCATTGTGAGTGAAATGAAATCGGAAATATTTAGTGCAAGCACTCATTTTTTACTTCTCATTAATGAATAGTTATCTACACAAGATGTTGTCATTCAGCGCGCACAATATTTTATCTGAGGGAAGCCACGCATATTATTCATAGTTTATCTCACACATATAAAAATAGAATTATTATTATCAATGCCTATCAAGTTAAGTTATATATATTGGAAATTTTCCTGAACAAACAGTAATTTTTCTATTTATTCAGAGAATCGATAAACGATATTTCGGCTATACAAGCGTATGTCGTGTTGACTGCTTCGACAAAAAATATGTCTCCAAACATTAGTCACTTAATAGATCTACCAGCGCAGCATGTAGAAATAAGCCAAATCGAGTTTCTCAAACAAACGAGGAACGACAAGCGAGTAATAAAGCTGGTCGTTTACGAATTTCAAATTCACGTGCTCCAGAATTTCAAGATCAACATGCGTCAAGAATCGAAACACAAAGTTTATATGCTACCTGAACACGCGCATCAGAATCAAAAGACCAACATGCGGCAAGAAGCGAAGCAACTATTCTTAACAGGAAGTCGACTGGAGAAGATGAGCATATTCCACGCATTCCCATTATTGCCACTGGCATTTCTTTTGATTTCAAATGACTGCAGTTTCCCATTCGACTTGCATTCTCGATGACCATCAACAAGACGCAAGATCAATCACTTCAAATGTTCGGATTGAACTTATAATTGGCCATTGAAAACATGGATTTTCTATGTTGGATGTTCACAAGTCGGGAAGCCAAGAAATTTGTTTCTTCTGAGGAAGGAAAAACAAAAAATACTGTCTACCTTAAAACCCTTGAATAATAAAGTCAAAAAATACAATAAATATTATTTGTACTTCTCCTATCTATATCATTAAATTTCAATGAATGTATTCATTGCCGATAAAAAAATAAATATCATTCTTTTTGTCATTTCTAATTAAACAAGTCAGCTATTTTAAATTTCAAACGATATTTCCAAAATTATTTCTTCTGCGGTAGCAAGGTGCCGAGCACCAGCTAGTTTATTATTAAAAAAAAATTTAACTTTGTATTCTATCCCTCTATTCTCAAAATATGTGTTTATTTTCTCCCCTACTGACATTCCCATCTTGTACGCTTACAACGCAAGATTCGTAGCCATGGAATTTTCATTTCAATCCTTCTCTGATGAGTTGGAATGGAACTAGCAATGATCTGCAGAAAAACGGGATATTTCCGTGCCATTTCCATTCCCAAGCAAATTGAAGTCGCGAAGGAACGGATATAACGAAGATGGGCCCACAACAAGATGCGACAGATTCCTAAGCTCCATGACAACCACTATCTCGAAATATGAAAGTTTTATCGTCTTTCTTGTTATGGATTCACCTCTTGAAATCTGTTATGTTCTCCATATTGCGTGTAACAATGTTATCTGCACTCGGGGGATTCGATATAAAGATAATTCACAAAGGTTAAGGTTCAGATCTAATATTGGACGATATCTTTTTTGACAAAATTCTTATTTGTATATTCTTGACGAAGAGTGAATGAAACAGATATATAAATATTTTGTGTTGAGGATTAAATTTTAGCCACGAATCTCATTCAGTTTGAACGTCATTAAAAAGAAGTTCTGGTAGAAAATGTAGTCTTGTTTAATAGTTAAAAATACTTATATACTTTCATACTTAAAAAAATACATTAGCCTTTTTCTTCAATGAAAAACTTTCATTTATAATACTAATTCTATTTACATCTTTAGTATTCTCTCAATATTTTCAAAGGCTTAAAAATGTTATACTTTATAAGCAAATCGGATTAATAACTACTTGAACCAAAATTAATATCTATGTTTTTTATATAAAGCCAGACACACACTATGTTTATCCCTTTTATATTAATAACAAAAAAGCCCCTGCGTTTTTCCATTGCTTCCATTTGAATAGTGGTAGCATTATCAAAATATTTTTTTTCCTTTCATCAAAACACCTATTTGACTAAATATTTGATCCATCAAAAATTCTTGGAATAGAATATTCTAAAATAATTCCTTGAATTTTGTGATACGATTTTAACAGGGAACCAGTGGGAATAGTTTCTCGTATAGTCTGTTATATAGTTGCTATCCCCTTCCTATAAAATTGTGAACCTTGGGGAAGGTGGCAAATGCCTTGAATAGCATTGGCGAAAAATAATTGCAAATTATAGATCTTTGTCGCCAAACTAGCATTTTTATTGAATTTATCGTGTCAATACGCATTTTGGATGCAGTTTTTCAGAACGATTGAAACCAAAATGTGTCACGGAACTATAGTTATAGTCACAAGATCACGTATTGTGTTTCATCAAGTCATTGCATTTATGAGTTACTACGTCTACATGTATGTGAAAGTACAGATCAATAGACAGTCGGTCCTTTTACAGATTTGGTTCAAAATTTGATACATTTTTGATGCTTAACATGTGTATTAATTTTTTTTTGTAAATTTTATCTATCTAGATCTTTTCGTTTTATAGTTATAGAGTTCACTTGAACTCAAATAGCCAGACAAATTTTCTCTGATTGGATTTCGTTCAAAATTTGATACAAATCTTCAAATACAAAATAAACATATACCAAATTTCATCAATTAGCTGAAAGCGTTTTTGAATTATCGTTTTCGAACAGACAGACATATCATCAAAAAAATATCTTTTTTGAACCTCAGAAAAATCTGAAACACAGAGATTCGTCAAAATCTTAAGTTCGAATTTTCTGATATTTTCTTCATACTTCGTATGACAGAAAGTAAATATATACTTTGTTATCCCATCCAAAAACTTGAATTTTTGTCATCAAACTGGCATAACTTATTATTTAAATCTTTTACAAGTTATTACAAAAAGAACGGAGTTAAGAACAATAAATTAAACTTATGGACATAAATATTTATTTTACATGTCTTTTAAAAATATTATCCTAACGATGCAAATAAATTACATCTTTAACTAATCGTTCGGCAAGTTTGAAATATGAGTTTGCCGCATATTCAGTTTTAAACTTTATTCTTCCTATTCGAACAATTCCGTTCTTTGAAGCCAAATTATCTTAAAAAAATGCATTTTTAAAAATAAAATTAGGAAATAAAAAAATAACGCCAGTAAAACAAGAAAAAATTACTAAGTGAAATCATTCTTCATATTTCAAAACTAAAATTAAAATATATGCCAATATATGCGGAATGATCCTCATGCTTTGAAGATGTGAAAACTTTTTAAAAAAGGATCATTATAGAAATAAAAAAGAAAATCGTTAAATTATAAGGATACATCTTGTTCGAAATATATCTGAATAGATCTTTATATAGTTGAAAGAAGTGTCAATATTACTGCAAATAATACAAAAATCTAAATACGGGGATTATTTAATAATTTCAATAAATTGAATAATTTTTCTGACTACACCTGTAGAAATAGCTTCAAAATTCGGTTATAAGTTACATACCAAAAAAACATTTGTCTGTTCATTCATGAGTAGAAGAGATTTTATTTATAACAGCTGCTCCTTATTTAAACAAAATTCTTTAAATTTCATTTTTTATATTTTTGGAATCAAATTAATCACAAAATTTGAGCATTTTGTTAAAATAATTATTATTGCATTTTAGCACGTAGCAGTAAAAATTTAGGAAAAAATAAGATAAGTCTGAAAAGAACCTTTCGCCTCTTGTGCTGAAAATAAAGTTGAACATATTGTTCGGCAACAAGTACCAAAATTACAGTCAAAACTATTTTCAGTGAAAGAAGGTTCATTATTTTAGTTAATTTCTTTATTTCTGAAATAATACTTTTTACGTAGGGTGTTCAATTAAGATGGATCTCGATTTTAATTTCTCAAATATTGATCCAAGATATATAGGATACTTTGCAAAGCTAAATAAAAAAAAGCAAATGTTTATGGAATCGGAGAAAATCTGCGCAAGATTGATTTTTTTAAATTATAAAATTAAAAGTTTGTTACGGCCCTTATGCTAAATCTTTTAACAAGTAATATGTTTACCATATTAGTGAAATACAAAGATTGAGAGAAGATGAGATCAAAATTTCAACAGTTTATCAAAAATCTCGAAGATATAAATAGCCAAAGACACTGACTCGTATTTCTTGTTCATTCTTCTCAAGAACTAAAATTCATTTTATTGATTTGCATTTGTATATACATAGACCGTTTGTAAGCGAAAACCATAGCTGTGTGAAGAAAAGAAACTGCTAGTATATAAACTTTATAGAAGCAATATCTTTGTACGGATTTTACAAAGCTGTTTAGAAACATTTCCCTCCAAGATGCATGTGTTTGATTTGAGCAATCAGTAAACTCATTTTTGGTTATTGATAAATATTTATAGAAACAGTTGCAACGCGCTTTAAAAAGCAGATATTATATACTTATTGGTCTTTTTTGTCTGTTCTTGAGAAGAATGAATAAGAAATACGAGTCAGTTCTTTGGCCATTTATCTTTCAGATTTTTATTAAACTGTTGAAATTTTGTATCTCACCTTCTTAAATGTGCGTCTTTATATGTATATTCTACGCTTTATTTTGATACAACTCCTGTAAAAAAAATGTTATCACTTAAGGTAGCACACTTCTAAGAAATTTGTGAATAAAACTTAAGATAATAGGCTGAGGTTTCTTGACAAATCCCTCAACACATTATGATTAAGTTCATTTCTAGAATTTTTATCAATGCAGCGCTGTAATTTTATTCGTCCTCTAATTAATATATGACGAGCATTTTACTGATTGAAAGTGTTTATATGTGAGGATCCGTATAAAAATTTAAATTTTGCAAATAATAACATTTTAAGAAACACAAACTTCTATGATTTCATAAAATCCTGCCCTCTTTTTTTTACACAACTTTGAAATACCGCAGGCATGCTTTGGATCAATGCATAGTGAAGTTAACTTCAGTCAAATACCCTGTATAATTCAAAATAATTTATGTAACTCAACCAATCGAATATTCCTTCTTGCCAAATTTGATTTCTTGCACCTCAGAGAAGTATTAAAAGATGATTTTTCATTTTCTCTTTCCTAAATACTGTCATACAAGATTTATTAAGTATCTTAAGCTGAACTGAAATGAGAATAGTGACATATCATATCCTCCATTTACAGAACTTCAGAAGAGCAAAGTTTGTAATCTGTGTTCTTATTCTGTCAACCTTCAAACCTGGAGTTACCGATGAAATCTCTTATCTGTTCGTTACAGGTCAAGTAATTTGCTCACCAAAGGTGCCAGAAATGAAAGAGTTTCCAGATCATTAAGAACTACCAGGTGTCGTTTTTCTATTTTAGCGAGACAGAAACATTCTGCAAACATGACAAAAAATAACTCAACAAACATCAATTGCTTCGTCAAGAAAAAAAATATAGGAAAGGCATCAAACATGAATCGCTCCCAATGGATTTTATCGCAAGCATATGCTCTGAATGCTCCTCTTATTGGTTATTTCATTGCTATTAATCACACGGAAATAAAGTAGGTTGAAGGTTCTTTCCCATGAATGCTCAAAAAATAAGTATTGAAAAAGAAAAGAACAAAATATTTTTACTAGGTAGGCTAGAAAAGATGTGGAAATTCATCACTCACTTTTATTTTAAATTCTGAAAATATACAAGATTGTCTGATTATTTACATTTACTTTTATACATTTCTTCTAAAAGTTTATGTAAAAAAATGAAGATAAAATATTTATTTTTTTTTTCAAAAATATTATATTATTCGAAATATTGATTTGATAAAATATTGTTTTATTTTATTTTATTTCATTGTGTGTGTGTGTGTGTGTGTGCTATATACATCTAGTTATAAGCCTATAATTAAGTTTTGTGCAGTAAAGAATACATTTCCCTAAAAATTGTGTATATTTGAGTAGATAAAAATTATAATGCCAACAAAACTTAAATTTATAAAATCTTTGCATATACGACTTTTTTAAAATAGGGAAACAAGACTGTGTAATCATTTGATACTTTAATTTGCATTGTACTGTTTATAAAAATGAAATTTTGCAATTAAATTTCCGCTTACTTCTCAAGGTGCTACAATTTTAAAATTCCTTCAGTTGTTTCCTTTATATACCTATATACTATCTTAACTTTTTATGAATTGGGATAACTTTGCCTTACTTTTCCTTCCTTCTTATAGCTTTCTGGCTTAGAAAAACAAGAAATTTACAGAAATATTAAGTGTACAACTTCGCTTCCGACGAGTTCCCCCCCCCCCGAAATTTGAGGCTTTATTCATAAAAAGTGATTACTTACTTTATAATTCAAAGTAATATCCGTCGCGAGTTACCACTTTCCCCCCTATCTTTCTAGTGATTGTCGGATACCATCTCGGAAACACGGTGCGTTTTTTGAGGAGATCGATTTCTGATCTTCTTCATAAGATTGGAAGTGCTAATCATTCAGGCCGTGCACCACTGATTGAAACAAATGTTAGTCGAAAGAAGCAACGTTTGGAATGTACGGCGGATGGGGTAAGACTTCCATTCAGCATTTCGAAATATGTCTTAACCGGTCTTGAGATATGTAGCCAAGCATTGTTTTGCTGGAGGAAACTTAGTCTTGTCTTTCTTGAGATTGTTGCCTTTTCTTCTTCAATGCTCATCTCAAACACATCAGTTGCGTTATTAATAGATCTTCTGAGATAGTTTCACTCTGTTTCAACAATTCGTAATATATCACACCTTGTCCCACCAAATGCAGAGCATTACCTTTGCATCATTAACATTCGGTCTGTAGCATTGAAAAACTCACGACATGTTCTTTCAGTAAGAGCAAACTCACCTTGAGTACTTGAGTGTTCGATGCGCCTTTGTCGCAGTTTTCTTCAAATAGAAGCAGAAAATCAAAAGTTCCCACATATGACTAGAATTTGGCTCTGGAACTGACATCTTCGATCCAGGATTTATGATGCAAACACAATTCCATTAATATGGTGCTGTAGTTATTTCGACAGATATCCAAGCTTATCATGTTTCGTTTTTGATCTGTCTATTCAAAGTTGTATACCTAATACTTCAAAACGATCATAAATCATTGTCTCGATCGCTAAACCCTCTGAAAACATAAGGCAAAAGAGATTTTTGTAATTATGAAAACTCTTTGCACATTAGTAATACGTCTTTATTGAAAGAAATATATGCAAAAATATCCGAAACATAGGAATTGAAATGTATAAAATCACAGATCGCGATTTCTAAAAAAATATTTTACAAATTCGTCAGAAAAGATCAATTATCTTCATGATATTTTGTACATTTAGTAAAGTGTCATTATGCACGTTTGAGAAGTAAGAGGTATTGAGAAATGAAATCTTAAACTGCCTATCTCTATAAATTGAGTTTACTAATAAAATATTTTAAACACTTTTTCCTTAAGAATTTTATTATGAGAAATATTCTAAGCTTTAGTTTTGAAGGAAAATATCATTAAATTCTTGAGTCACATTGACCTTCAACATTTCATCGTGTTCTTCAAAATTCTCGTGTAAAGAAGATTTACAACCAGACTTGTTTCTGCAGATTGCTACTATGGTCATCTTCTGATTGTTCTTCTATTTATAAGTCCCCAAGCCAATTTGATTTGCTGTAAAAATACATTTAAGTGATTTGTCTTTTCTTTCTAACTGCAAAATTACGGAATCTACCTCCCAAAAAAATCTATGAAATCTTTCACGAAAAACATCGAACATTCCCTAGTCTGCAAAAGTAAGGATTGTTCAAAAAACTCCATTTTCTCATTACTGTACAATTAAGTCTTGCATCTTAGTTTCTTTAAATGGAGATAACTGACTTTTATTTTCAGTGATTCTTCGATGTATATAGTAATTTTCTTATTAACCAGAATATAGACTACAATGTAGAACATCATAATCTTAATATCTGCCGTTTCCCAACTTGATCCTAATGCGTCTTGATATCTAAAATACTTATAAAACAAACTCGAAAACAGAAGATTTGTAAAATGTATACAAAAATTTGAGAAAGAAAAGAGCATTTAAGAGAAGTAAAGTTGTCACATTTTTACTCAAATTTCGAGTACAACTTCGCCAAGTGATATTATTAAACCGAAATTTAACATAAAACTGAAAATGATTTTGAAAAAAAAAAGTTGATTTAAAGAAAAAAAAGCAGTTATTACTTACTTTTGAATTACTAGGCTGCTGAAATGCCTAAACTGACAACCCAAAGCACTTTTTAAACAAGTTAAACACAAAAGAGCTGATTAAAACCTGTAAACAAGCCGATCTGGATTAAACTTCGCATAAAGATTATAAAACATTTAATCTGAGTTACGAAATCATTGACACCTTTATTGCTTGATCCAGGAACTTTAAAGGGAAACATTTTTTTTTCAAAAACAGGCAAGTTATTCCATGTTGTAAAAGTTGTCCCAGTTTACAGTACTCAATAATTCATTTAAGTTTCGATTTGAGAAGCGTGAAGCCACTTAGTAGTGAACTTGGGAAAAATTGATTTCACTAATACGTAATATTCATAATAAGGAACTTTAAAGATTCAAAACTGGAAGTAATTAAAATTTCTATTTTTTGTAGTACAATAATAAATGTATGTTTTAAAAACTGCTTTTACTTTTATACATTGAGATAACTGAAAACATAGAAGCATATTATTTATATCAACTCTAAAATAAAAGAAACTATAAATTGTGTTTATTTTGGTATATTTAAATATCAAGAAAAAATGTTAAAATTTTATATTTTGGAAAGCATGTTCTTTCATTACAACCGAAAAATATTCTTTTATAGAAAAAAGTTATTATAATTGCATTTATAAATATAAACTATTTCTTCCTAAACCATTTCTTCTTTTTGAGGTCTGCTGAAGTTACATACAAAATTTAAAATCCTGAAAGTATCTCACAGCAAGGTCAAACTGTTCAATGTTATAAATCAATTGCAACTTGGGAAATCTCATCAATTGAAAAATCATCTAAAATTAATTTCTAAATCTTCCGTCCATTTTTTTCATGAAATGTCAAGACAAAATGAATAATTCGATAAGATGTCTAATTAAGAAAATACAGTCTAAAAATAAATATGCTTCTATACAATATCATCTTTTTGCCCATATATTTTTGTGAATGACGATAAAATATTGCATTTCAAAAAAAATTCTAAAATTCAATTTACCAAAATTCTTTTCCTAATTAACATGAATCAAGTATAAAATGTTATTAACAATAAAGAATAATTTTTTCTCTAAATAGAACCTTTTCTAAACATGACTATAGTAATTTTGTAACAGTTCTCATAATATTCCAAATATTTATGGAAACTATTACAGTCATTACAAAAATAAATATGAAAAATGTAGTAGCTTCCACATTCGATTTTAAATATAAAATATGGACCAGTTTTCAGGTTTAATTCCAAATATGTTCTGATCCTTTTATTTAACTTAAAATTCATTTTCATTTTTTAAAACACGACGGAAGAGAGCAAAAACTGTCCTCAGAGTAATAAAAAAACTGTTTTTCCAAAGCAAATATCTGAATAGAATATATAAGAGATAATAGAAGTCAGTAAGGAATATTTACCAAAGTAATAATAAGATTAATATATTAATAGGAATATTTTACCGCATATAATAATGGAATAAAAATAGATCTGAATATACTACCATTACATTAAATTATAGGATTTAAATTTTCCCTTACTGCAAAACAAAATATCTCTTTACACAATACACAGAAAAATAAGTAACAGATACAACATTTTGTAATCTCCAAAAGAAAGTCTCAAATTTTTTAAAGCAATATACTCTTTTAGACTCTTTAAAATAATTCCTCATTAAAATGCAACGAAATTCATGGTTTTCAAAACATGTTTACTTCGAATTCCGGCGTATAGAGAAATGACTCTGATCTTCCTCCCACTTCTTTCTTAAATAACTGCTGTTAATCTTTCCAAAATCTTCAACATCAACAGGCATATCCTAATGAGCTGAAAATTTTAATAATACATCTATGAAATTTTTTTCTTTGCAAACTTTTGTAAGCTTGTTTTAATAACGTATTTTATGGTCCTTATTTATCATCCATTTTTTTTTATTTTGACATCTGTTCTTGATTATTTCAAGTAATATGAATATTATATGAAGAAAGGGATCATTAAGATGGTGTCTGCACACAGATCCTGGGAAATTATTTCAGCCTGCTGACATTTTATTCCTACAAATAATTTTTCATTTGTGGGAAAATAAAAAGATTTAAACGACAAATCTGGGTGCTTCAATAGCTTTTGAATGATTAAGCAAAAATAAATGACAATCTTTTCAATGTATTACAGAATTTTAAATATTTGAATGGCAATGATTTGCATTATTTACCTTCTCATTTAATCGAATTATCATTACCTAATTACCACGAGCAATCGTTAGCATTTCAACTCATTTTTTGTTATGAATTGACTGTTTAAAACCCAAGAGAGCCAAAACTGTCATCTGACAAGAAAAAAAACTGTTTTTCAAAGTAAATTTCTGAATTTAATGTATAAGCGATAATCGAAGACGGGATTTTCCTGTTTAGAACCTCGATTCCCGAATTATATTTAGCAAAAGAAAAGAATTCATTGCATCATGAATAAAATATAGTGAATGTTGTTCGAAATCTAAGTCTGTTTGTCATCGATAATTCTGCAAAGAGGTTGTATTCTGTTTCTAACAGAAAGGTTGTCTTGACGTTTTAAAAAGAAACGAAATGTAAAAAAGTACGTTTTGGGAATATACAGAATCAAATTTTGCGGTTAGTATTTTAATATAATCTTTATTTTTCATCGTTTAAATTGAAGTGGCTTTACAGAGTTTGATAAAAAAAATATGAATTACTTATTGCTTCAATAAATTGATTTTATCATTAAATACATCTGTTTATAAATGTTTATCTGTTTATAAATATAGTCCCTAGTTTCTTAAATTTAAGACGCTTTTAGTAAATAAAAATGAACAGTTCATTATCTATCTATATCCACATCTATATGAATTTTTGATCTTAATAAATGGGACAGATGAAATAAGGATATACTAGCAAGCATTTTTATTTAAACAAAAATGTAACAAATCAAAATATTTTTTATAATACCACAAACCTAATGACGCAACTGGAGTAAATGGTAGTTGGAGCTATATTTTTCAGAGTTTGCAAATAAATTACCATCTTATATATACAAATGTAAATATGAAAATTGTGAAATATGGAATGAGACAAATCATAATTCAAATTATACAGATTTGATTGAATCCTTTTCTTGCCTTTATTGTAGTGATTCAGCAAGTACTCCATTTTATTTAATATTTATCTAAATTTCTAATGCAATTCATGAGATCCGTCTGCATTGATATATTAGTTATTCATATATATATTCTAATGAAAATTTGCAAAATTAAAGTGAGAATTTGAGTTTCTGGCTTTATAATTATGAAATAAACGGTAGAAACATTTTGCCTCTCCAAATTTTTCTATTGCTAGGATATTATTATCCCAAGTCACGCCATTCTAAGCCAAAGTATAAGCCTAAATTTCATTATTTTCCTAATTTCCAAGCTTTTATTCTGTCATTCATTAGTAAAACCAAATTCTTAAACTTTTTCATTACTTATCGTGGGTTGAGAATCATTGTGGCGAAACTACAGAAAATCGATTTTCGAATTAAGACTGCCAAATGATATCTAAAGGAATCGAAAGAATATCTCAACTCCTTGCCTTTAAAAGATAGCAAATGGTTACGTAATGCCGTATACGGAAAGAAATGAACTTTTATTTGTATTTTCACCGTTCTTGAATTTTGAACTTTCTGTGTTATGATTCTCAACAGGTGATATAAAGCTGTAATGCAAAATATCGTCAAAGTACGAATTTTCATGCAATTAATTTAAATTAGTTCTATGGTACCAATTTTGATTTCAGACGTTTGATTGTCAAAATATAATTAATGTAGAAGTATCATGATGTTCATTATTTATTACATCAAGATTCAGTTTTTACAAAAGCGTTGAGCTGAATGAATCTTTCACGCGATTTCCATTAGAATATTTCCATTGTATTTTTGCAATTTATCAGTTATTGTACTATCAGTCATTGTCAACAAATATATACTCCTTCGTGTCTAATGTTATTGTCAATAAATTTTCAGTTGTAGCCATTTGCAAATAATCACAAAAACTGTTTTCTAAAAGTTAAATCAATAAATTACAAATATGTTGTGGTTATTTTTACCATTTTATTCCGTAAAAAAATGAAATAAATCTAAACTTTTAAATAAAAGAGCCTGTTTTTTAATTTTTAGAAACTCAATTCAGAAATAATAATTATACATTGAATTCAGACAGACGAATGATTAAATTTCTTCTCATTTTTTAACTAAAAATTCTTTTGAAACAGAATTAAATAAAATAATTGTCTTTTATAAGATCTAAGATCTAAGTACTTTTTCACTTATATCTTCTATTAAAGCATAGAAAACTAATTTCTAAAAAATAAGTTTGGCATTAGGAAGCTTATATATATGCATTAAAAAATTTTAATTTATTTGCGATCATAAAATTTAAATCACATCATTAAGAATAAAATTAATAAATTAGGAAAAATAAATTTGCTTCGAATATAAGAAAAAAATGCGTTATACTTTTAAGAAAAACAAAGACCTATTAAGCGGATTTTAGAAGTTTTCATTTCATTTTTTTAATAATAGAAATGAAGAACAGAATGTTTTGTCATCTTAAAAAATGAAAACCGTTAACAGAAAGAAAAAAAAACATTTCGCGTTCTCTATATTCATAATCAGGTTACTCAGAAAGTTCTAATTAAATTTAAATTTCTATATTTAAGCTATCATAACTTCTCTTTAAAAATACGAATAAAATCTCATTATGAAATATGTCTTTAATTAACAGCTAGTGCTTTTTGGATTAAATAAAATTAATAAAGCTTTCCCAAGTCAGGTCGTGAGATTTATAATGAAATTTAAAATGTTTTTTACTTTACTGCATTGTTGAAAAAGCTTGATAAAGCTGGGTTTACGAAATTAAAAAAATGAATGATCATACATTTCTGCTTCGTGTGTGAATGACTGATTCTTGAATTTTAATTAAATCTAGGGCGTATTTTGATAACCTTGGGTAAAAGAATTTCAGCTTTTTAATTTTTATTTAGTTAATGCTTTTATTAAATAAATAGATGTAATTTGAAGAGAAAATGACGTCGTCTGTTTCGATTTGTAATTCTTACGAATCATAAACAGTAAAATTATGATGCAAAAATAAAAATATGTAGAACTTCATTACAATTTTTTGGTAAAAAGGCGACATTTAATGTTAATTGAATGTCATTTAGCAATGCGAAACAATACATAAAATAAAGCGATAAATTACAAATGGATAAGATTTTTATTTCGCGTATTTTCTGAAGATATTCTTGCAGTTAGGAAGAAAGAAAAATTTAAATAGAAAATTAAAATTAACCCTTTCTACGGCCATGTTAAATATACGTACCAAAAATTTCATTTATTTTTTAAATGTCCATAGAAAATTACTTCGCCAATTTTTGTTTATTTTGCCATCATTCAACAACCACAGAAAATAATAAATAGCAATAACAATAATAATTAATTCATTCATTTAGCTTATTAGATAAAATTACTTTTCTTAAGTCAATCTCAATTCCAAAGTTATTTTAGTATACCATTAATAGAAAAAAATGGCCCGTTAAAGTGTTAAAATGTAAGCAAATAATTTGTATTTGTTTAAGTAAGAAAAAGCACTTTTTCGATATAAGTGTCAGTGATCATTTCAGATTTTCCTTAATTTTCTTTGGAACCCCAGTATTTTTTTAGTTTTATTCATAACTAGCCGCCTTTGGCGACCAGCCGGTTCGCCAATCTTAATGTTCGTTAAAATTTTAATAATTAAATATTTTATGCAATTTCTACTTTAATAGCTTCTTCATCAAAATATTTTAAAACTTCAAATTTTGATTATCATATAATTCATTCATAAGATTATAAAGGCCTTCAGTCATAACGTAATATGTATCTCTCTCATTTTCTGTTAGCACCCGTAGAATTTATGCTTTAAATTAAAGTGGAAAGAATTTATCTTCAATTAATATAATAATATTTTTTACTGAAACAAAGCATTTTTTATAATCTGATTACTGAAAATAGAGTCACTCAGCGTTTAAACTTTATGGGCTCTAAAGAATATCTTTTTAAATTTATGTAATATCTCAAGAGTTGGTCAACAAAATTTTCTTAGATTCATTATGAGCAGATCGATTAATTAACAATGTTTAAATTTAAATGCATCAAACACTAAGAAAATAAAACGAATCGTTTAAAATAAACGGTTGAAAACAGGTTTTAAAAAAACTACTTAAAAAACGATGTACTTAAAACTATAAGCATATACAAAAAATATATAACTAACATAAATACAATTTACTTACAAAAGCATGCAACTAACCCAAAAATAATTTAAATCATCCATTGATAACGTTGTCATGGCAACAATCAGAACAGAATGCGCATGCGTGAATTTTCTTCGCCGGTTACGTAACGCAAATACGTGATTTTTTCTACGCCAGTTGGGGTAACGCTATGCGGATTAGAAATTTTTAATTTCCTTTATTCTGTTTTATTTTAATTCAAAAGTACTTCAGAATGAATCTGAAAGATTGATTCATTAACAATGTTTAATTTTAAATGCATCAAACATTAAGAAAATAAACAGAACCGATTGAAATAATCCGCCGAAAAATTTTAACCCTAGCCTCATTACTGTTGGGAGAAAAAAAAACTGAAGCCTTTCTCGTTTGGCGCTGGGGATAATGGAAGATTTTTTTGGCGGAAAAGTTGGCGGTGGGGAAAATGGAAGATTTTTTTGGCGGGAAAGTTAGTTTTTAATTAATAATTAAAATTCTAATTAAAAATTCGAAAAAAGAAACCCCAGGTGCACATTCCCAACCTCCAAGGTATACATGTACCAAATTTGGTAGCTGTATGTCAAACGGTCTGGCCTGTAGAGCGCCAACACACACACACACACACACACACACACACATTGAGCTTTATTATAAGTATAGATTGTGAATTAATTAATCCTAAATCACATAACTAGGCATATGGTTGGTGTAATTATTATTGTAAACACGTAACTAGTAATAAATTTAACTCATTTTATGTATATTTTTATATCATGAACGAAATCAGCGCACTTAAATTTAGATTTTCATATCACTAATAGATGTTAAGCAATAAATCTAAAATGTTTAACATTTATATAAACCACAATCCTGCAAGTTGGTTAAGTTCTCAATATTCTTAAAATCCTAGAAATAGAATTTCCATTTAAAAAGTTTAAGAATCTAGATATAAAATAAAAATAAAGGAGACATGTAAACTTGTAATTAGTAGCCTGTTTTAAGCGATATTCAATATTTTTCACAAAACATAGAATGTGTTCCATTGATATTTATAACCATTTGTATTCCTTTATTCCTTTTTAAACAAATAAAAGCAATGACTAATTAAAAAGCAGTAAACAGATTAAATAATTAATTCATTTCAGCGCTTTTCTATATCTTTTAAAGATTTTCAAACAATCATAGCACGTGAGTCAAGAAGCCTGATTGTTTCCAGATCTGAAAGAAAGCATCAATAACAATATTAATAAATTAAATACATTAACATTTTTTCAGAATCCTCTTTATAGATTATGATTAAAATTTAACAAAGCTTTGAATTATACGAGGAAATTGTGATTGACGTAATGGTGAAGAAGATGGCTTCACGAACTTGGATTATAATTTGACAGATGAAACACCATGAATGCTATGATTCAAGTTTCGTTATAGAGGTGGGTTACGATAATAGATCACGCCTTCATTTTTGAGATAAGTATGACTTGATATCAATCATAGCTTCGAGATTGGAGGATCGTGGATCCAAAAATGATCAGAAAATAAACCCTGTAAACAGATGAACTAGGTACTTTTTAAATTTGTCAGAAATCACACGGCTTCACGTTCATATGATGCGGAAATTTGGAATACTGTATGCCATTGACGTTTTAGCCTCTTTACCTCATCGATTCAACATTGGGAAATATGTTTGACCTTAGTATTTTTTGTATAACTTCAAAACGGAGTATTAAACTAGAAGATGAATCATTCAATTGAAATTCCGTTTGCTCGAAGAAGTATTTTCAATGACTGAATGAAAACAAGGCTGATCAGATCATAAAATAAAGTAAAAAATACATTCAGTGTGGAAATCATGACACGTTATTTCGATAAAAAAAAACCAGTATAAAGAATGTTGCTTGATTTTTCTAGTTTATATGAGTATTTTTTTGCCCTGTTATATGAAAAAAATGTGGCATCTCGAAAGCAAGAACAGAAGAGATAAATAGTATAAAAAGATAAAGCAAGTTTGGTTAATACAGTTATTTGTAAAATTAAATTTTAATTATTCTTTTTTCGTTTTATTTCGTTTGAAACTGGATAATGCTGCAAGAAAGAAAAAAAAATTATAAAAAATAGAAGAAATGAATAAACATTAATTTTTTATCATATTGTAAAAGCTTTAATTTTGTTAGAACAATTTGATATTCTTTTATATAGTCTATTCAAATAAAATTGGTAAATATGGAATCATAATGTAAAGAATAAAATGTCGCATTTCTCCTTTAATCTGTACTTGTAAAATTTTTAAAATTTTATTTGCTCCTTTAAGTAACAACTATCATTACCATTCAAAACGAATATTGATGAAGAATAATTCGAAATTTAATATTGTACAAAAATGTGGTAAAATATTTGTTGCAAGGATAATTAATTGTAGAAGTCATACTTGTGGTTGTATCTTCGCCAATATTTCTATGATTATTGACAGAATAAGCGCATTCTATGCATCCAAAACAGAAAGTATTGACTTTCGTTTTTTTGGCATAGGTAACATAATTATTTAAATCGCTCGATGAAAGAAGCAGAATGAAAGGCAAAGGAAACAGAAGAACGATTGACACTTTTTTTTGTCTTCCCAATTGCCAATCCATTACGCGTCTTTTGGGATATTTTTTACATTAGAAATATGTGAAAATGCAAGTATCCCCTTACCACTGAGACACCTTGCGTAAACTCGATTCAGAGCGAGCGACTTCAGTTTTATTGGAAAGTAATATAAAGTGAAATGAATCGTTTTCCAATAGGTTTTCTCTTGAACCTCAAATAACGCGCTATTTCGAGCGCGAAATCGATCTTACATTGTTTGAGATAGAAATACCATTATATGATACTAAGGAAAGTGCTAACCATAGTTGTTTAACTCAAAAAATGCAACAATGAAATCTGCGACAACTCCTATTCTCTTCTAATACGCTCGTTACTCTAGATCGATGCGATTCATTGTTATATCTCGATGCAAGAGATCTTTGTTAAATTATTGACTAGATGCCCTATTTTTTTATTCACTTGGTTCATTTAGACAATCGTTTTATCAGCAATGGTTTCAGCAAATGAACGCTTCATAAATGTATTGGCTTTATTACCCGATTTCATCAGGAATAAATTCAACCTCGTTCTTCATTCATCATAATTGATTCTATTATCTTGTTATTACAAATTAATTTCTAGACTTCGCTACGTACAATATCATATTCGCTTGTTAATGATAATTCTTTTACAGATGAATTTTCCTAAATCCTTTTCTTTACTTAAATAACAGTTTTCCTAATTACTTTTAAAGTTTTAAAATTGTGCAGTTAACCTAGAAAAGAATCTCAGATTGACTTGTAAAAATTTCATGCCTGTGATACTACCGTTTTGAAGGAGGTCTTGTGACAGACAGATAGACAGGATGCCGCCTTTTTCCTATAGACAGACAGACAAATGTGCTTTCTGTTTTATATTGAAGATTACATATCTTTCCCTAAGAGCAGACAATGACAGTCCCATAGAAAATTTTATGTGTGACTTCTGAAATCTGTTTGTGTGCCAGTTTGATAATATTAGCAAATTTTTTACATCTGTCGAAGTTTTATAGCAAAGGGTTCCTTTTAACTAATATAGAGGCTTAAGTATATAACAGTGAATGCATTTATTAGAGGTTTTATAGTGTCTGCTCATATTAATGAATATGCTTAACTTTGCCAAACTTGGAAAAGAAATAGTTAGGAAAGATAAATGAAAGAAATCCGAACTTAATATTACGAAATCTTATGATAAAGTATAAGTAAATGGGAATGCGACTTGTCATTAATATTGACTTACTTTCGGAAAGTATTACAAATTTTACTTTTCTTGTTGTGCTGTTTTTTCAAGTATTCATCTATTCTCCTGATGTATTTGTTTGTCTGCCAGTTTTATTGATGTTAAAACTTTATTACAGCTACTGCATTTATTTTATAGAAATGTACATATGGAAACTTTCTTTGTACTGTTTTATAAAATATTTATTACTAACTTAGTTTATTACGGCAATTCTTAACTATTAGTTTTTGCAAATATAATTTTCCTGCTTGATAAATTCATTACAATATAGAAGTTAAAACCTAATAAATGAAAAAACATTTTTCAACTTTGGAATCATCTTGAAAATATTTTTTTAACATTTTTAAAGGCTTGAAGGCCTTTTTTCGAAATTTGCTTTTAGTTGCATTATAAAAAAGCTGTAACAAATTATTTATCAGCTTAAAAAACTCACTTGACAAGAAATTTAGGTTTTATTAAATAAAAAGACTGCGCAATTTTTTCCTTCGTTTCGGAAGTTTCTTAGTTAGGAAAAATTCATAATCTTCTCAAAAATATAAATGTAGTTTGTAACGCCATAAATCGTACTCAACAGAAAAGACAACAAAATGATAGGAGGAAATCATTAATCAGAGGCGCTATTATTTAATGAAAAAGTTGCATGAAATTTTTTTCTGTCAGAATTGGTTTCTTGTTTAAATAAATGACAAAGAAGAAATTAAAAATTCTTAAAATTGAAGATATAATGACAGAAAACGTGACAGTAAAAAAATGTGAAACTTTTTAGTGAGAAGAGAGATGAGAAAAACAGCAAGGTAATATATTCAACTGTTACAGGTTTGTTACCAGATTTTGTTTCCAACATAGAATCATTTTTTGTGTTTAAAAAAATTAAACTGGAAAAATAGATTATACTTCTTCAGGAAAAGAGTAAATTGAATGAAGGAGATAGGACGCTTTGCGAGTAATCGGTCTTTATATGTGCTAAAGTTTTAACTATCCGCAGTTGTTAAACCCAAAATGTGTGTTTTTTTTAATTTCAACCTTAAATGAATGTAAGGTTACTTTTGAACAAAAAATTAATGATATAATTTTTTATACATAAAAAAAGTAAGCCAATAATTTGTAAGAATAGAAATTTACTTTTTCAGTTATTTATTCATAATTTCTGAACTAATTAAAATTTCTTAAAAGTATTTTCGTACGTTTTATTTTTAAATCCTTTTGCATGTTAGTTACCGCAACACAGAATTCAACGGATAATCGGAAGTTAACCATATTTTTGTATGATAATTATAGGCTTTCAGACAATTGCATCAGTTGATAAAATTATAAAAGTGCGCATGTTTTATACATTTTTTGTTAAGTTTTTATACACTTCAGTGAGCTGTTCAATGTGTTTAGATTAAATTGAATAAAATTAATTTTATACAATTTGGAAGAATTCAAAATATTGAAAAACATCTTTGAAAGAAGAATAAGATTAAATTATTCTAACTCACAAAAATGTATAAGGATAGTTTCGTGTTTTTAAATAAATTCTGTATTTAATACAAAATTTTGTTTCTACAAAATGGTTGATGCTCATAAGTTAAAAATTGACTCAGTTCATACTCATGAGAAACGCAGGAAATTGGCCAAGCCGCATAATTTTTTGAACCCACTGCGCAATTGTGTAGAAGAAGAAAAAGGCTTGACATCACAAAGCTGCGTAAGACAACGAGCAGTTAGATTTTAAGTGCATAATATTTGTAATACATTTGTGATATCATGTAATGCATTTGTGACATAAGGCATTAATAGACATTCCTTTCACTATCTTACTTCCTTAACTAATTCTCGATATAAAGAAACTATTTTATCAAAATACATAATAGTGCACACAATATAATACATAATCTGTTTCATGAAAATACATATATTATAATTCTTATTTTAAAAATTATCTTTCATTGTACATTCTCAAATGAAATCTAGTTAAAATCTGAAAATACAATGTTAATTTCAAGAGTTTAGTACAAAAAGAAATGAAAAAACTTTCACTAAATAAAGATTATTAATTTTTATTCCCTTTTTATAATAAAAGTGACTTTGAGAGCCTTATTACATTAAAAAAAATAGTACAATACTTTTATTTCACTTTCTCCTAAAATTTTATTTCAAAAGTTATTAATCGATCAATTGCTCTTAATCAAGAAACTCCTGAAAAAATTTAGCTGACTTAAAAAATAAAGACTTCAGCTCGATTTTAATTTCCGGCAATGTCATATATATCATGTTTTTGTGCAGCAATTTAATAATTTTTTACTTTTTCCTTTATATTTCAAATTAACCATGCTTCTTTAAAAAACACGCACATGCTCTTCAAAACTCTATGCGCGTTTTTAAATACACGGGTTATTTGTAAGAACAGTAAAACTTTTTCATCGTTTTCTATATTACATATTTTGCGTTATATTAACGTGTTTTGCAGAATTTCGAAAAAAACTTAGAAAACTTTTGCTCTAACCCTATATGTTCAATTTTTTTCTTTTATTTTTCATCAGTATAGAAAAATTATAATATGAAATAATAATAATATCCATATATAAAATCTTTAAATGTCAACTTATAAATACAAATTATCAAAGTTTTAGGAGCTTCGGTGATTTTATCTTAAGAAACATGCATCATTGTCTCATTTTCTGACGGTTTCTTTTTTTTTTTTTTTTTTTTTTTTTTGCCTTACTTAGTTTTTCTTACTGAAATTTCTGTAATTTCATAGTTTTGGTCCTTTAACCACAAAGAAAGAGATGCTCCAAGCCACATAGTATTACAATTATTAGAGAATTTTGTCGTAGATTGTTTTTGAATCACCCTAACAACAATTCTTCATGATAAGGTGTTCACGATATTTCCTGCATTTTTTTGGCCAAGAATATTTACTGCAATAATTTTTTAACTTCATGTGAATTATTTTCATTCATTTTTTATTGGTTAGATACAAATCCCGTTTCATGATTACGCTAATGATATAGCTTTTCCCCAGAAAAAATATGGCTCCTCAAATTTGGAATGAGATGTAGTTCTACCGTGAATGCTGATTCTAGCTTCTCAGAGGGGGTGTAATAATCGTTTTTTTGTCTGGTTAACAGGTCTATCACTAATGACGAGAGCCACATTCTTAAGGAAGGGCTCATACAAAATCTGCTCATAGTGACTACTATTCTTCGCAAATTACTTCGCTCTACAGCGCACTACTACAGCAGATCTAATAATACAAAATCTTATTATTAGATCTGCTGTATCTGTCATTAAGATTCCCCGACATCCATATGCTATGACAGAATAATTTTTTAAGAATCCGCTAGATCTTTTTGGGCCAGGCCTCGTATTCTTAATCATGTTCAGATGATGAGTATGGTGCCCGAAATGGTATTTATCTCTCCAAATTTCGGTGTCATTCCAACATAAGGGTCATTATTATTTAACATTCAAAGATGCAGATATATGGCAATTTTTTTATGGAATCGATCTTGGAACATTTTATCGTCCGATCGCAAGACGATACAATAGTACAATGCTTCAAATTAATAGATTCATTGCTTCCAATTTATTTATTTTTTTTTTTTTTTGTATTATCATGTTTTCATAGAATTTTTTCATAAAGCAATCAATATATTGCTCTCGAAATTCTTTAAAGAAAGTGTTATTTATTAGTTTCAAAAATTTAAGTTGTATTTCTTTTTTGCTACTTCAAACTCTTCCCACCCTCACCACAACAGTTAATTTTATGTATACCTATAAATTTAAACAAAAATTGTCTTAAAACTCGTTTAGAAAATGAAAAATTTTAATCTTTAAAGTAAAACAATCAATACCCTTTTCAGATTTTACTCCGCAAATTCATGTATAGTTTTTAAACTTTTCGTAAAAATAGCCAAATCATATCATTGTTTTTAGTACACAAAAGACTTCTTCAAATTAACGCAAAAAATGATAACATAAAAAAGAGTCATAAAATGGAAGAAAATTATTCCCAAAACTCTTTCACGATGCAAGGAAAAAGGAAATCGTATATTACGAAAGCAGGAAACGGCTACGAAGTACCCATAATTTCTTCACAAGCCTCGATTTTCTGTCGCGTAACGATTTGAATTGTATTTCTGCTCGCAAAAATACATTGAAGGTGCTGGAATTTACTTCAAGCAGCCCTCTTTTTTTAAGAAAACGGAATGAAATATATTTTGCTCTGGAAGGAAACACTACAGATAAGAGCCAAAAAAGATATTTTCTTCTTTTTTAGGAAAAAGTGAGATTCCGTTTATTTTTGAAGATAAGAAATCCGTATACTGATGATTTTCCTAGTTTAGAAAAATTATCACTCGTAAAAATTTCATCTTTTGTACTTAAATTTTACCTTTCTTGAAACTGGAAGAAAATAAAATTTAAAACAAATTTTCTGCTTGTAGTAGAAAATCCGCAAAATGAACGCTCCAAATAATATTATTTTGAGGCTTATGGCTTTCCTTAAATTATCTTTAGTAACTTACGCTTTTTTCATAAATTCTCAATTTTTAATGTACTTTTATATACATATCACAGAAAAAAAATTAACATTTAAAAGATAACACTTCTTAGATTAGAAACTGGGATATCAGAAGATTTTACATTCTTTCTGTCATCAAAACTTAGTTTTTGTCGTAAAATTCTAGAATATCGATTGATTAAATTATTAGTAACATTTCGTAAAATAGTTTAGATATGCTGTTATCACCTGGTTACTGTATAAAGATTCAGATTTTTTAGCTTTCTCATCTATTGTCTTAAACCACATAAAATATAATTCTTCAAATCACTTAAAGCATATTTCAAATGGGAAGTGTATGCTTATCTGAAGTTTTACAAAATAGGTATTGGCTGTTTATTTCCATAGTGTGTGTGTGTTCTGTAAATAAATAGAACATTTATGTCATAATTTTATTCTTTTTCTTCATTATTCTACAAATTTTTCATCTTTTTAAAAGTGTTTAACTAAACCATAACAAAGAACTGTTTAGTTTTTTTCTTAGCACCGATTGAAACAAAAGAGAGATCGTAGAAGTGTTCAAAGATTGAATACGTTAGAGAAAGGGATTTAACAGAGCGATGCTTTGTTTTAGACCCGGGATTTTCCCGTGATACTGCAACTTGAAGTTGGACCATTATAATAATTATACATTGAATAGCATGGGGAAACCAAAAGTCAGCGTAACTCATAAGCTAAATTCCTTTTAAGTTTGAATTCATGTAATTAGAAAATAATTAATTTTACGAAAGCTGATGAATTTAATTTTTATATATTTAACAATAAATCCACAAAAACCATGAAATGAAGTACAAAAACAAGAAAGCAGAAAATATAGAAAGATTATCAAGAAATATTGCTCTTCATGAGGATATACATCTAGCTGATATTTAAAATGATATTTTTTCTGGATAACAAATTGGCCTTAAAAAGTAGGCCATTTTCCCTAAACAAACACCTACATAAGGAAATAAACAATTCTAAATATAAAAATATATAACGAAAATATACAAATTTATGCACAAAATTACGTGCAAAAACATTTAAAAAAAGCAAACAACTGCAATATTCAAATACATGGAGTGAAAGAAGTAGAAAAAGTAGTTAAGACAACTAAATGATTCAAAAATCAAAATAGTCAACAACAAAAAAATTGTTATCCTTATTTTATTTTCCTAGCTTGGAAATGTTTGAAAATTCTGGATTTCTGGAGATCCCTCTAAGATTAGTATTATTTTGAAACTCTTATTTATTGACTTCAATTTTCTTATATGCGAAGAATGGGGTAAGGATACAATACAGTCGTGAAGAGATTTGACCGAAACAATTTATTTAGAATTATATCTGCCAATATCATAACTCAAAAGGCTTGATGAATGAAATGATATGTAGCATTTAAACTCAAAACATATTAATAATTAATGAGAAAATCGAAAGGGGTCAATTCGTATTGATTTTATTCTTAAGTTGTTATTCTATGCACTTAAGAGAGTACATTTCAAAACATTCATCATAAAGCATCGACACTACATTTTAGTATTACCTTTTTGATAGTAGTTATTTATCTCATTTACCATAACAAAAAAAAATCAGATGAGTTCTTAGTCATATTTATACCCTGCTTTAAAGAAAATCAAGGGCTGCTTCAGGGAAACATCGCAATTTTGAACTGTGGGGAGGTGAATACAATACCTGAACTCACACTCTCCTATCAAGAATTCAGCGTCATGTCAAGGACGTGGTGGCCTGTCAGTAAGGTCGTCACCCGAGAGTTACAGGTTCGAGACCCAGTTCCACTGAAGAACCGTCGTGTAAGCAAGTCTGGTACGCGTTAAATCCGTTGGAGCCAAATGTCCTCCGGCTGGTGTGCTGTGAAAGTTTGGAGAAGGGGTGCCAGTTCAGGATCCGTCCTTGTCATATGGTCGCGATTCAAAATTACGAGGTCCGTTCCAAATTACTAGCTCTCGTGTTGTTTTAAAGCGGCACGCTAATATAACTAAACTAAATTAAATTAATCTGTGTCATGTCAGCAAGAACACATTAGTCTCCCGACATCAGATTTAACATATACATGCACATGGTTCTTCAGTGGAAACGGATTTTGATCATGGAGCCATCTGGTCCCGAAAGCGCATACATACACAGTTGAATAGTGAGCTATGTACTTGATTAAGTCTTTCTATACTAAAATTACGTAAGTATGAATAAAATCTTTTTTTTTTTTTTTTTTTGTCAAATCTGTACCATTTTCTGAAATAAATAATTTTTACTAATGATCGTTAAAAAATAATAACGCTACGTGAAAGATGTTTTTATTTCGAATATTTTAATTACATGGGATTTTTAAACAGTTATGATTGAAATTTAGTTATAAAAGAAATGGATTTCAAAAAATCGAGAACACTTCTTGTTTTGAAAATGTCAGATCTTTCTAAATATATTCATTCATATGTAATTATTTTCGCTTTGCCAAAAAGGAAAGATTTTTGTATCTAATTTCATTTCAATTTATTCTTTCGTTGAATGTTTCTTATAACTTTTGTTTGATTTCAGAATGCTCGTATTTTCATTTCGTTGTCATTAAAACATTTTCCTCCCCAACTGAAAAATATCAAGAGATATATATAGTGACTGAATTTTGCTACTTAGCAAAATGATATCTGAAGTTCATTTCTGAAAGTCTTTCAGAAATTTTCTATATAAATGTATTTCTAAAGCTTTTTTATTCAAAAACTTGACAAAAAGTATGTTCACTTTGTTCTTTTCACAATTCCCTTTGGCAAAATTTCAGCACTTTTGAAATCCCAAAAGTGAAGCTCTAAAAACATGTCCCATTTCCTTTAATGTGATCCTTTGTTAAAAGAAATGAAATAACAATCGAAATAGAATTGTCGCGTTCAGATATCTAAAGAAATGTGACAAGTTTTTGAAAGCTTATTTTCTTTCTTGAAAGTTTCCATTCCTGGTGAAGTTTAGGGGGAACTAAGGAGATTCGATCCTAGTTTTATTTTTTAATGTCTCAGATATTTTGATTTTCAACATCATAAAAGAATTAATTTCTCAGAATGGAAAATGTATTAATAATAAATTGATATCTCGCTTAAGCATATAGGAAATTTATTTCGAGAAATCCTCTAGAATAAAATCTTTCTGAGGAAAGGTAACCTTTACCCCAGAAAAAGTAATTTTATTCTTTAAATAATTATTTAGATAAGGTTTTTAAATAAAAACTCTATAACACAAAACACTAGCAACTATAGCAGCAGTCAATACAAATACGAACTTGTTGCTACTGTAGTAATTCAGCTAGATTATTCGATGGCGAACTGAAACCAAAAAGTCAATCCCTCCCATACTTTGTAGTTTAGGCGACGAATAGCGAAGTTACATTAAATAGCAAATAAATGCTTACTTCATTTAACTTTTTTTGGTAAGATCTGGTCTTCCTAACTGACCCTTTTCTATATAACTTAAAATTTAAACCAGAATATATTTTTTTAAACCCCTCGAGTCTTCCTTTTCGTATTCCCATACTCGTCGAACGTAATAAAAATAGTTTCATTGTGAATTTTTGCAAAAAAATCATAAAAAGCAAATAAGATTTCTCTTTTATTAAATAAAAAATTACACATCGACAGTGCCAAAATAAAGATTTATACACACATCGAAAGTACTTAACTGATTCAGATATTGCGAATCATCATGTATTAAATTACTTGAAATTTGCTAAAAGCTTCAAAATGTTTGAATTAAATATTTTTTAACCGTAAACTTCAAATCCGCAGAAGAATTAAAAAAAAAAGAATTTACTAAGAAAAATCCCTTTAAAGCACATCACAATGATTTTTCAGATTGAAATGAAAATCCCTTCCAATACATGACGTAATCAAAGAGCAATAGAGATAACGCTAAAATATTACCGTCATAGGATTTTAAAAAATCATCTGGATTCAAGTCTCCCTATCTTCTTTTCTCTTACCTTCTCTCTGCTATTTCTTCCTGTTTAATTATTATATCAATTGGTCACAGTCATTATCATAATCATTATTCCGCCATCTGATGATATGAAGATTAATTATAAAAATATAGATAATGGCATCTTCAATATTCGTTCCCATACTAAGGCGAATGAGATTCGCAATAAACTAATAGGAAGTCAATATCTTTCAAGAAACCTAGAATGTCTCGATTTTTCTTTTGCAAAAAATTTAAACCAAAGTTACATTTTTGTTTTTCTATGATAAAGATTCACTTTATCCAGACATTTAAGTTTCTGGAAAATGAAGCCAAATTTCCCAATGCTGAATGTCCAATTCATAGTTTTTAACTTTGCCCAAATGTCAAATTAAAAATATATTTCCCAAAAATAAGATATAACTAGAAAACAAGCCCTATGATGGTTTTCAAATGATATCATATTATAAATCCCCCCTAAAAATGTATTCCAATTAAGACAGCTAGGAAGACAAGTGCATATAATATAGCATTAAAATTTTGAATTAATAATATGATATCTTATAATTCAGTTTTAACAAATTCCCATGATTCATAATACTGCTATAACATAATCAGTTTGATGGTAGAAATCTATGATTATATTTAAAAAGAAATAATAAAAATTCAGCATAGAAGTATAGATTATAAGAAACAGTGACTTCACGATAAGGCAAAAGAAATATTTTAATAGGGAAAATTTGAAATGCTTCAAGTGAATAAACTGCTAGGTTTATATATTTGTTCTTGTAGAAAAAAGGCAAAAATAAGATGATAAAGATTTTTGAAGAAAAATAATGCAGCTCTGCAAAAGTTTTATTGCATAGCTGCATCTGATAATTGCAAAGCAATTGACCGACGTGAATACATTGAAACCATTCAATATAAGACTGTTATATCGATACGTGTATTTCTTATAGATAAATGTCCAATACCTTTTTTTTTATTTTCTCATGTACGAAGTATAGGAAAAGTATTGAGATCATCCTATAACTCCAGATTTTGACTCCTTTCATAAGCGTATTACGCTCAAGTACAGGTAGACGAGAAGGTTTCGGGGAGAACATTATTTTACATTTGTAATTATTAATTATTATACATTTATGTAAATTATTTTACATTAATGTAATTATTTTACATTTTGTACAAGTTTTACGGACATAATCTGTGTAAAATTTATCTTCTATAATCTTATAACTAAAAATGTCCTTAAATATACAGTGTGAAACAATTTCATTTTTAAAAGTGGTGTGATGTCCTAACATATAATATAATTAAAAATTCATTAACGCCAAGTAGCCTTTGTTTCTCATTTCTAAAAACCTCGTAGTCGTATTATGCAAACTCTCTTTTCTATATAATCTTTCTACTTAGAATATCTTTCGATCGGAGCACTTTTTTTCTACGAAAATAATGCTTACGTTACTGTATTTAAATTTAAACTTTCCGTAAGTTGAAATTACTTTCAGCAAGGTTTCATTTACATGTAAAAAGGCTGTAGAAAAATGTCCAGCTGCAGAATTTTTCGGCACCAAAAGCAATTTGCATGACTTAAGAGCTAAATATTCCTTTGACATCATAATTATAGCTTCGGGGCATCTCAACTGCAAACAAATGTCTTAATTAACAGACATCTCTTTTGTATTACAAATTTCTTCCCACAAATGTTTATTGTATAATGAAAGGATATACGCCGTTAGTATTCTTTTTTTAAAACATTTATATCGATTTGTGCATCTATCAATGAAAATGCTAATTTAGAAACACAAAGAACTAGTTACTTTTAACCACATATATCAGTGTAAAATGATAAAGAAAATCATTCATCCTTTTTAATTAATCTAGCAAGAAAAAAAGTGCTAAAAAATATATCTTTTCCCTGAAAAACTTGCTTAGATTTCAAAGTAAAAAGAAGTAATCTTTAACAAAGCATTTACATTCAGAATTTCCAAATTGAATCTTTAAATATAAATAAGTATTTCAAAATTATAAAAAAAAAAATGTCACATCTAATGAAATTTACAAAAATTATATTATATGCCTTAAACAAATAACAGCTGCACATTAAGAATTTTTTGAAAGATAATTGTTGTTAGAACAAAACAAAAATAACACATTTTATTTATCGATGTTGAATATTTTACGTAATACATAGATTTACTATAGTATTAGTTTGGATTACTGTTCGATTAGCGAAAATTAAAGCAAAAGAAATGAAACCCCTGTACATTCTTAAATTTTTATTTATCTTGTTTAACTCTAAAACCACAGAAATTCTTTCTTTAAAAAAATTGTAAGAAAGCTTGAAATCTATTTTCAACTTAAATTTAATTGTTACCGTTCTCTAATTTTACATCGACAGTTTATTCTTTTATGCAAGAGTTCATTTAATTAAAGTTCCTTTTGAGAGAATCTTATTCATTTCGGGGCATTCATTTAAACAGCGTAATCTTCGATGTACTTCCTTTATCCTGGATAATCCAGTATTTCATGAAAGAATCATTATCGATGAATTCCTTCACATATAGGACTCGCTTCCTCTTTTTTGTTACTTGGTCTTTGAGTTTTCGGCAAATAAAATGTTTTCTCATAGCTGTGCTATCGACTAAGCTAAGCAGAAAGTTTTCTTCCTAGGTACTACTTTTATATCTCGGTTACCAGACTTTAGTAACGGTTGCTGGTGTAAAATTTCCTCCGTCTTTATCCCTTCTTTTTCGTTATAAATAATTTTGATATAATCCTTTAGAATCAGTTTATATGAAGCTAATTTACGCTCTGAAAAGAATTTTTGTTTTATGAAAGAAAGAACTTATGAATTAAACAATGTATATCATTCAAATAATATCTGTCTTCATATATAATATGATCTTTTAACATTCCTGAAAGAGTGATTTTGATTAGAAATGTGGAAGTAATTTACAACGCCGATTTTTGCAGAATCTGAAAATTGACATAAAAGAACATATTTAATTACATATACAAATATGTTGGAGTTTATATATAATATTAAAGAAATGTTTGATTTTATATTGTTCTGCATTTTACATTATAACATAATAAATATGTATAGGATTTGTTGCATGTATTGAAACACATTCATTGCTAATTAGCTTACAAATACTAATATGCAATCTTATACAAAAAAATTTTAAACATAATTAAACATAGTGTAATAATTCCCTGATAGTTGTAAAATTAAATATTTTCGTACATGCGTAATCTTAATTTAATTTTTAAATTTTTGTATGCGTGATGCCTCAAATAATATATTATAAAATACGTTTTAATATTATATTTAAATTATGTCTAGACTTACATTACATCTATTATATTAAAATATCTGAGTTGAAAAATTCAAATAAAACTTGAATATTCGAATTATTAAATTTCATTCTTCGAAACTGCAACTTTGAAATTTTAAAATAGTTTCTTTTATTGTCTGAATACAAAAATTTACATTTTATTAACTAATATATAGACAAGCATGTATTTTAATATTTTTTCTGTTTTACCAAGGAAACGATTTTTCTTGCAGAAAATGTATTTTTTTAATGATACTAGATTATGATAATTCATCATAAAGCTTGAAATTTTTATAAGCTGAGAAGCGACTAAATTAATTTCATAAAAGAATAATAGCATTTGATACTTGAAGTTTAATTTAGTTTATTGCAGTGAATTTTATTAGAGCAGATTTTAATAACTTCAAGAAACTTTTGCTTGTAAAAGTAGAAAAGGAAATTTTGTATATGATGATTGATAATCGTGCAGTTCTTGGTGAACGACAGAAATTTTCGATGGCTTAATTTTTCATGTCTGACAAAATAGTTAGATGACTCATGTTTGCCATTTGTTTTATTTATTATCAAGAACTATTAACTCAGTATTGAATTTTCATAGTTTCAGCAAACTGCCTGAAAGTATAAAATTTATTCTTTGTTCTAACTCTGCATTGTTTGTAAATTATTTTCAATTTGATAGTTTTGATCAAGTTTTCATATTCCTTTCTTGAACTAAATGTTTTTATAGATTATCAACAGATAAAAATGTAATATAAAATTTTAAAAATGTATTCTTTCAAATCTATTTTAATACAATTTTATTTTTATTTTATTTTCGATTAATTTTAGTAAATGGTTTTGCTATGTTAGTGATATAATTTACCATCTAAAATAAAGATCTGGAAACAGGTGCCATCTAAAACTTTTTTCCATTTGATACTAATATCATAATGGAAGGTTCTTCTCTTTCTTTCACGGTATAGTGCATTTATATTAAATTTCAGGAATACATTTAGAAAATATGCCCAGTAATTAAAATATTGCATTCGTCAAAAATAGCACACACATACATGTAAGAAACTCAGTGCATTGAATATAAAATAAAATGTCTGGTTTTCTCTTACCTCGACGTTCTAGTATGCTAAGATAATGTATCGCCTTTTTTGTGATTCTCATGATAGGAGGGGGAAGGAATGTGACAAAGTGGAGATTTACACTTAACGTACCGCGTTTTGCACTTCGTAATATAAAAAAGAAAACCGAATATGAGCATCTTTTCATTCGATTTGGTACAAACCTTTATGCAAATCTACAATTTTTGTCACCAAACAGCATGCAATAACATATTTATCTTAGTCATTCCGTTTTTCGTTAGTTGCAGTATTTATATGCACATAAATACGCAAACCAATAGAGTCAATTCTAAAACGAATTTGACTAAAACTTTTATTTAATACATATCTGCGTTTCTGATGATAGTTTAATGGTATTGCAGTGCATGATTTTATCTTTTTGCGTTTTTAATTTATCATGTTCGCATATAAACAGATATGCATTAAGTATATTTCGCCGAATATTTGATAGAAATCAATAAATTTAATGTTAAAAGAACAAACAAAATTTCATTTGTGTTCAGCTAATTTTTGAGTTGTGTTCCAAACAAACAGACATATTTTTAAAAACGTATTTTCAGATTCAAGAACGTCTAAAACGTAGAGATTCATTGAAGCATCAAGATCTACATTTTTGACGATTATAGTATATCTTATTTTTATTCTTCATATACGAAAATGTAAAAACGATGTTTATATGACGATTCCATTAGTTTCTCTTTGATATTTCTTATAAGAAAAAGTAAAAACTGTGTGTTTATAAAACACATTTTGTCATTAAAATCTCTTCACTGTTTTATTGAATGCTTTTCAGAAATTTTTAGTATCGTCTAATGTCTTGAGTTCTTCTACTAAATGTAAATTCTTACAAATCAAATTACCCTCTCTTACAAATAAATTTATTCAACTCTTTCCATTTATTTCAGGCAGAAATTATAATGAAAAAACATATTTAATATGTAATTTTTCTCTACTTTGAGTTAATATCATAATAAATCATTGATAAACTTTTAGATTGCACACTGATGCCCGCATTTTCGTATTTCTCACATACATATATAACACTGTCGCAATCCTCAAAAATAATTCACTCTTTACAACTTGAATAATTTCGTCTCATTCGTACAAAAATCGAAGGAAACTCTCTTACAAATGTAATGAATCGATTAATCAAGTTAATTAACATGGTTAATTAATTCTTATCTCAAACTTTTCTCATTACGGAAGTTGAGATTTTTCGATCGGGCAAGCCTCAAATTAGAAAGGTATCAAATTTCATCCGGAAATTCTAATTAGTGTCTGGGCAAAAATGAATCAAAGGGATCCGTATATAAAGTTACGCTTGCATGATTTCCTTACGAGTGAATAATTTCCTTGTTTTTATACAAAAGAGTTGTAAATGTAGCGATGAGTTTTTTTTTTGTTGTTGCGAAACTCTTGTAGAATATAAGATAGTTGGTTTTTGTGAAAATATTTTAATGCATTAATACATTTAACAAAAACTCTTCTCTTAATTAAATTTTTTTAATAATTTTATAATGGCAATAAGAAATTGGTAAGCTTCAGCACTCATGATTTTTCAGAAATATGAAACAGAACAGCATATTTTAGAAATTCTCATTATGAAGATGATCTCTATAAATGTACAAATATATTTATTTTAATTACTTTTAAAAACTTTTCATTACTAAGCAAGAAAAGTTTTATATAACTTAAATAAACTATTAGCTGAAAAACGAATTCAATTGTATAAGTGATAGAACGGCATATTTGGCACAATAAACTGTAGTGGCTAAATAATAAATTCTCATCTTTGGGGCCGAAGGACCATAGATTCTAAACATTCCGTCATGTATGCGAGCTTAGTGCGCGTTATATCTGACATCGTTTGTCGTAAGTCTTCCCGTTGGTGTAAAGCGGAAATTTGAAGTGAGGGGTTGTTAGCTCGTATGTCGTCCTCGTCTTTTGATTATGATTCACAGTTACTATTCCTGTCCCAAAATGGTCATCTTGTTACTTCAAAATAGGTTGTCGATGCAACTAAACTAAACTTACTCGCGTTATTCAAGTGTGGCGCGCCAATTGAATTTTTAACTATTGTTTTCCGCGCAGGAAGAAAGAAAATATTTCGCAACATCGTAATGATAAATGAGTAGTTAAATGTTGGGCGACAAACACAGTTAAGTTTGTCATGCAAAAGTAGTAATTTAAAATTAAAAGATATAATAAAATTGGTACTGCTTTTCATTCATTTATGCATCTTCCGCTAACTGATAAAACATTCCAATTCTCATTCTTTCCATGTATCTCATGGTAATTTGAAATATAGTAAAACTTCAGTTAACCATATGACCATCCAGACCAGCGTTGTGCCAGATAAACAAATAGACGAAAAACAAACATCTTTTTAATACATGTGTACAATAGCGTTTATTAAGCTGCCAGCTTTGAACGAAAAAGAAAATAAACTGTTTTAAGTGAAAAATGCATACATGTTGTACTTAATTTCATGAAATGATCATTATAAACTTCATTTTAAACGCATCAATGTATAGAAATGTATTGCAGTATTGTAAACCTACATTACTTTTCAAATCTAAATTGTTACTGAGAAAAATCTGTCATCTTCTTCTGTGTCTGGAAAGCTGAGACGTTTTTTTTTTTTTTTTTTGCTTCGGGATGTTCCGTACCTCACTCAGAAGTTAAATCTGTATTTCATTTCCCTCCTGTACAGAGAGTATTTATGCATTTTTAAAATGATTTCGACAGTTAATTGTAAAAAAAATAAGTTTGTTTATAATGAAAATTTCTGACAAACAATTATTATTTGAAATCAGAAATATCATCTGCTACGTTTAAATTTATTCTTCTTCAAAATATCGCATTCAAGCAAGATGTAGATCGAAGGATAAGGTTTTGCGCATTCCGAAGAGAAATGTTCATATTCCATAATTCAAAAACGTTGAGAAATACGTTGTATTAAAATTTCTAAAAGCAAAATAAGCAACATCAATCATCGGGAAAAAGAAACCGTCAATCACTACTTCTGCATGGAAAGAAGCTTCTAAACGAATACGCTAAAAAGGTAGGTATTATTATTATTGCAAATATTTTCCAAAGTGAAAATGCTGATAACGGGAAAAAATCTACTGACGCAAAAGTCAATCAATCAACCAATCTTTAAATATATTTATAGCAACGATATATCTATACTTATAAATAAAGCTCAATGTGTGTGTGTGTGTGTTGGCGCTCTACAGGCCAGGTCATTTGACATACAGCTACCAAATTTGGTACATGTATACCTTAGAGGTCGGGAATGTGCACCTGGGGTCCTTTTTTTGAAATTTTAATTAGAATTTTAATTATTAATTAAAAACTAACTTTCCCGCCAAAAATCTTCCCTTTTCCCCACCGCCAAATGAGTAAGGCTTCAGTTTTTTTTTCTCCCAACAGTAATGAGGCTAGGGTTAACATTTTTCGGCGGATTATTTCAAACGATTCTGTTTATTTTCTTAATGTTTTATGCATTTAAAATTAAACATTGTTAATTAATCCATGTTTCAGATTCATTCTGAAATACTTTTGAATTAAAATAACACAGAATAAAGGAAATTAAAAATGTATAATCTGCATAGCGTTACCCCAACTGGCGTAGAAAAATTCACGCATTTGCGTTACCGTAACTGGCGAAGAAAATTGACGCATATGCATTGTGTTCTGATTGTTGACATGACAACCATTATCAACGGATGATTTAAATTATTTTTAGGTTAGTTGCATGCTTTTTTAAGTAAATTGTATTTATGTTAGTTATATATTTTTTGTATATGCTTATAGTTTTAAGTACATCGTTTTTTAAGTAGTTTTTTTTAACCTGTTTTCGACCGATTATTTTAAACGATTCATTTTATTTTCTTAGTGTTTGATGCATTTAAAATTAAACATTGTTAATGAATCGATCTGTTCATGATGAATCTGAGAAAATTTTGTTGACAAATTCTTGAGATATTACATAAATTAAGAAAGATATTCCTTAGTGCCCAAAAAGTTGAAACGCTCAGTGACGCTATTATCAGTAATCATATTATTAAAAAAAATGCTTTGTTTCAGTAAAAAATATTATTATATTAATTGCAGATTAATCATTTACACTTTAATTTAAAGCATAAATTCTACGAGGGGTAACAGAAAATTAGAGAGATACATATTACGTTATGACTGAAGGCCTTTATAATATTATGAGTGAATTATATGACTATCAAAATTTGAAGTTTTAAAATATTTTGCTGAAGAATCTATTAAAGTTGGAATTGCGTAAAATATTTAATGGTACGACCGGAGTTTAACCCCCTACTTGGCGCAATTTTTAAAAATCGCCAACAACGGCCTTGCGAAATGTTCAAAAGCAAAGGAGCAGATGTTCAATTATAGTGCATAATAAAGATTGCCAGCTTTGGCGCGTTATCGCAACTTGGCGAAGAAGGGGGTTAAACTCCGGTTCAACCTATTTAATTATTAAAATTTAAACGAACATTAAGATTGGCGAACCGGCTGGTCTCCAAAGGCGGCTAGTAAAATAGTAAACTAATATTTACACCTTAAAAAAGTTTTAATAAAATTTCACCAGATTTTGCCATATGGTACAGCGCAGAATAGTTTGTGGAATCCTGTAAGAAAACATTTTAACAGGAGACAAACGGAAGTGCATTGTGACCCTTTATGAAGCATAGGTTTACCTGAATGTCTGCAATAAAAATAGTTCTATTTGCTATCGAAAACGAAGAGTAAAAAAAAAAGTACAAACCTGGTTCGGCAATGAAGAAAAATTTTTAGTGAGAAGTTAACTGACTGTCTCAGGCTTCTTCTACAAAAGGAAACTAAAAATATAGAGTCGAAAAAAGGCTAAAATCGCCTAGATCGAAGAAATTCCTTTCCTTTATGCCGATGATTTTAAAAGCGGATATTCATCAAAACAAAGTTACAAATCATACTTCGAAAAAAACCTCTATATTCCTTGAAAAAATTAAAGACTGATACAGGTATTACATTTATACGCTTTCAACTTATTCCTGTAAATTCTCTAAAGTTTCATCTATGGACTATAGTGCCTTTGGTCTGTTGAAAAGAGATCTTTCTAAATTCAAATCCATCAATATTGATGGATTCTGGGAAGTAATAAAAGAGGAATGAAATCAATACCTCTGGAAATTTTACGAAAAACCCTTCCACCATTGGAATCTCGATGCACGCTTATATTCCAAAAAAGGGCTATTATATCAAACATTTAAAAAATATTTGCATTTTAAACATTAATTAAACAGATCCGAAAGCGATCTAAAACTGTTAAATCATTTCAAACCAGAGAGGCTCATTGATAATATATTTTTCCGTTTCTAAGTGGCTGGTAGTTAGTTTGTGGTTTGGAACTGATTCTTCAACGTCATCAATGTCCACTTCTTTAATGGTTTCTACCGATGATTAGGCATTTCCACCATCATATAGTACAATCATTTCCAACTTTATACATTTAGATGCAAGATAATTCCGTAAATAGTTTTAAAGACTTTCATTTCCTGTTAATATTTCAGACAATTATCTGATGGTTAATTTTAAGATTAATCAAATCTTTTCTATATTGCAATCGAAATACCGTCAAAACATACTTTCCGAGTCAATATTGAACAAACGATATAAGCTTAATGTTAATGATATTTTTAAGTTATTTCAATAGGACAAAATTATTATCTTAAATTCCTATCTAATGAATTTTACAATTAAAATTTATTCATTTTATAGCAAACTGTCATATAAATTTGAGTAAAAAGATCTTTTTTCTCTCTTAAATATGAAATTTTTATTAAGTTGGCGCAATATCAATTTTTGGATCCTTTTTGCAATGGTAATTCCAAGATCTTCTTCAAAAAGATTTATAAAGAACTTCTAACATTAGTCCAAATTTTAAAGTTCTTCTTCCTTTGTCGCTAAATTAAAAACAAATGGAAACTTTTTTTAAAGTAGATTAAACTTTAAAAAAACTTCATTTTTTTCCCTTTAAGAACCTTCACAGAGAAGATTTTGAACTTTCTTTTTCTTTACTTTTTAATAGTAATCTTAATGCTTCTTGTAAAAACATTCGTAGTTTCCTTTTCAGAAAATCGACACATTCAAATTCATCTGAATTAGTAAAAAAGAGGTTTTAGAGAATTATAAAATCAGACAGACATCTGAAAAGCTAAAGATGCTTGAAGTCGCATGAAATTTTAATTAATGTTTTAACTTTGTCTCATGAAAGCATTTATTCCTCTATAATCTTATAGCAATATACATTTGAAGTTTTATAACCTTTTTATAGTTAATTAATTTTCAGAACGTTTAATTTCAATAAAATTATATGTGTAACTGTATCCTTTCAATGTTCCAACTGTGGATTATTACATCTCTTAAGAAAAATCTTTATATATATATATATATATATATATATATATTAGTATTAAGTATATAAAATATTTAGAAGGTAAAAAGGCATCATTTATGTAAAAAATAAGGCATTTATAGGTATTTTGTCATTTGTGTTATGCTTTCATTCAAAAATTCTTGAACCTTATATTTTCAACCCTATGAAACAGCAGAGACTCGTGTATAAGGAATACTGAATTGCCCCCTCCCCGTCCTTTTTTTTTTCAGTGTATTGGCTTAGTTTAGTAATTTATTCGATTCAGTTTATAATATTTAAGTCCATCATCAATAATCTACTACATTCATTTTAAAATGAAAATGTTACAGGAAATTACAGGAAAATATCCTGTAATTTTAAATCAGAATAAATCCGCTACGCTTGCCATGATTTTAACTGATGAAACGATTTTTCAGGTAAACACACGGACATTAAGACCGAAAGCATTAATAATTTTGTTCAAATAAAACGAGGAATGGATTTAGTTACTATGTAATCATTATTGATACTAATAAATAGTATTCAATTAACACTTTTTCAATTTAGTATTAACAAGAACATTTTTCTGGTTATTAAATACGAAAACATTTTCCATGAAAGCATATTTACTTTAAACTTGCATTAAAAAAAGTTTTTTATTACTCAGATGCTGTTGTGTAAATCTTCATAAATGAGACTATGAATAATATAATAGCAGTAAAATAATTGAAAAAAATCCCTCTGGAATTAATCTTTTGAAGCTCTGAACTTCAATTTTAGCTAATTTTCAATTAATTAGGAAATTTACTCACTTCGAATCAAAAAGGTAACATGTAAATTATTTTATTAACTGAGAATTATATCTTTCGTGACTAATTAAAATGGATAAAAATACAGATGGTACAATTATGCAAAAGAAAAATATAGCTAAAGGTTACAACACAGCTTCAATTAAAATGCATGAGTCGCAGCTGTTACAAAAGACATTTCATACAAGGAGCTTGTTCTCAGTTCCTACTATAAGGAGACTCAAGAAAACCATTAAAGGCGAAAAATTCGAAATAAAACAATAACAAACACTATAAAGATAAATTTCAATTCAATTGCTATGTTATTATCTACATAATGGTGAAATTAAAGGTAATTTATTAGTAGAAGTTAATGAATTCAAAATGATCAGATACATGTCACTCAATGAGTTTTCATGATATCGGCAATTGTAAAACATTGAAAAGAATATACTGCAAGTGAAATGAATTAAAGCTGTATGAATACAATTTTTACATCAATAGTAAATGTAATAAAATGACTCATTTCTTCTGTTACTCAATTAGTACTTGATCAACATTGCATCATGTTGAGTTTATGGTGATTTCAATTCATTTCAGAACACCTCCCTTATAATCCCAACTTACCTCTATGCTTTCCCTGATATCTTTATCAGTGTCAGATTTCCAACTGAGCTTAATAGGCGATTGCCGAAGGCTTCTAGGTTGAGAGAAGGTCATAAACATATATATTATAATGCTTTTCTCTTTTGCCAATAAATAAATTTATAAAAAAGAAAAAAAATTCTGTGAATAATAAAATATTAGAATAATCTTTTATTATTCCCATTATACTATGAAATACAATTAATAAAATCCCTATATTTTTCGTGATGTTCCCTTAGTCATTAGAATAGTTATGAAATGAACAACTGCTTCAATAATATTGTGTAAAAATTTGGATACAGAGCAATCTGAATCATAATATTTCAATAAAAACCAATATATCTTCACCTAGTTAAGAAAATATTATTCAAAAATAAATCATTAACATGTTGAAATGTGAAACTAAATGGATCATCTTATTATTAAAAGAAGAGACTCATAATGGCCCTGGGCCGCAAAATACCTAAATCCGCCAGGGATGTTTATAATTGGTGGAATCAAGTTTTTTAATGAAAGGTTTTCCCAATTTGTATAAAGTATCAATTTCTTTATTTTGCTATCAAAAGGCAGACGTGCTTAAATATCAGACAGAATATTGTCCTATGCCCAAATGTCTACAGGAAGATTAATGTCATTTAAAGCCATCAACTACTTACTTCATTTGCTTAAAAGCTTTGCTCAGAGTAAACTAAATAATAACCATCTGAAAGATGACATTTTAAAATGTCAGTGCAATGTTATTGAATCATTGATGTGTAGTGTAGCTTCAAACCTCGGCATCAAGCAAACAAAAGAAGTTTCGAGTTTTAAGTAGATATGTAAACTATTACTTTCTTTAATTCTTCGGAAAATTATTATAACGCGAGATTGTGTTCCTTCCAGATTACCTGAGAACTTTCGTCTTAATTTAAGACCAGTTTTTTTCCAAGAAAAGAAGGCTCACAAATGTAATAAAGACTTATACACAACATTAAACATTTAGTACAGTTGTGATTCTAATCCTGTGTTATTAACTCAGCTATTATTAACTAACAGTTATTAACTGACTGTGTTATTAGCACAACTAGAATCGTCATAGTGAGTAAAAGATAAAAACGCCATCGGAGATGTTAATGTCAGTTAAGACTGGAATTATTATTATCATTTCCTTTTTTATTCTTTTCCCAGCATAAAAAATACATTAATTCCTATGTCAAATATATTTTGTAGCTATTAAATATGACATAGTTTTAATTTTACTTTCTTTTCGTTGAGTAAAATAAATGTATCGTGGTTAATACACCATACATCTAATATTTTGTCCAAATATCTAAAAAAAATTCTATATTTCTTTTGTCTGATCGTTTTATTATTTATTTTTTAATTCTGCCCTTGGCCATCATACATATCTGAAAAATTATCCTTTCTAGAAATGATACTATTATGTTCCATCGATCTGTCATTTTTGTCATTAATACTTTCATTTATAATCACAGATTAAAAAAATTATCATGAATCAGGAACTCCTTTGAATCTCTTGGCAGAGTATCTTATTAATACTTGTTTAAGCCCAAACATTAATTTCTTTCTTTGAATCAACGACATCAATATTGATAGTCTAGTATTTTCTGGATTTTTTTTCACTGTGCGTTTTACAAATAATAAATATAAATAAGGTATATTCTCGCCATATGAGACTGAAATTGAGATTTGGAAAAGAAATATTACCTCGCAATTTGGTAATTCTTGTATAAGTTTAGTAGTAAATCAATGAAAAAAATTATGACATAAATCGCCGATCTGTACTAAAATGTACGAATATAACTATGCGTCTGTGCAAATAAATGTATTCCCAGCCACTATATACAAGCTCATTTTTTCGCAGGAGCTTTTTAAAATAACTGAGTCAACTAACTTTAAATAACTGAATCAAATGCTGAAATTCTAAAGCTTGCCGAAAGAACCAAATTTAAGTATTTGATATAAAAAATTGCCATAAAACATATTCTTAAAAGAAGACTTGAAACCTACCTACACTAGAGAACCCATGCTATAACCAGTAGATAAAGAAGGATTCTACAGCATGCATTTTGGATAATTGATACATAACATTCTATATTTTATATACATTTTTCTTTTCCCTTTAATTCCTCTTTAAATCTAAAGAACGAAGAGAACAATTAAATTTAAATCTAAATTTTATCAAGTAGGTTTGCACTCTCCAACGGATTAATAATCATAACAACTAACCAATTGAGAAGAATTTATGTGAAATCATATGGTGTTAGTTATTAAATACTCTCATTTAGTTTAATTTGCTTCATGTTTCTAAATATGGAATTTTATTATCGAGTTTTCACTTGTTTCTAATATCATTATTATATTACAAAGCTAAGTCTAAACCTCGAAATATTGTCTCGAGTCGGCGGGAGAATCTTCCCACTGGTTAATTATTGCACTGGAATTTTATTAGTGAATGTTTTTCTAAATTGTAAACATGATGAAGGAACTATTACTATTCTTGTTTGTTATAATTATTTAAAAATCTACTACTGGATCCTTTCATTTTCATCTGTCATATTCGAATCTAATCATCAATAAACAGAAAAATTTCAAGAAACAGAAAAAGCAAACAGAAGCAAAAATGGAAATATTTTGATCTTTAAGAAACTGAATCTATTGCTGACAGTTTATAATGGTCGTATGTCCAAGAACGAATTTGGAATGTCTATCCGTTAAAGATAATGAAAGCATTAAAATATCATAATCACTTTAATATTCGAAGTAATCGTGATGATTCCTTGTTTCTAACAGCAGGTTCGAACACTTGATGTCACTCTAACCATGGAAAAGGGAGCCAGAGCATTTATTATGCATTTCAACGTTTCACTTCATTTGATTCAATTCAGAAGTACCGATGGATAGAATAATACTCGATTCTCAGTTTCCGTACTAGCAGCTTCTTTTATTCATGAATCGAGTCAGTCAGTTAATTACTTTAAGTAAACTGAAATCACAGTGACGCATTGATGCGAAATTGCTTCTTGTTACATCGTTTAATAGGAACAGGTCACAGAAAACGATCATTAAAATTGAAGGGTACCAGTCTAATTTAAATTGCCGTTCATTACAATTGGATGCAAAGAAATTATTTCTGTGATGGATGTATAGAAGAAAAGAAGATTGCATCTTAGCCTTGATAAACTCCTGAAAGAAAAGAAAATGCAATGTGCAATTTTTAAATTTAGCTCTGGATAAGAGGCAGGCTGTTTCTTAAGTTATTGTAAATATTTCTATGCAAATTACTTGGTAAAATTTAGGGTAAAATGATAATCATTTTAAGTTACTTTTTATCATAATGATTTGCATAGGAATCAGTTGATATCCAGGGTCATATTTCTAGAAAACTTTACATTTCACTTCCGCGATTAAATCCAAAGCCTTATTCCCTTATTTTCTCGTTCACGGCCCATAAGGGAGCACCTCGTAGTTGAAGATGAGAAACTTCCGGTATGGTGGTTGGTTCTCGCCATCCTTGTGGGTACACAAAAAGGTGGGGTTCTGGATTTTACAATCGATGACGGGATTTACTTTCTTAGGGAAAGGTTGTACCGTAGCTGGTGATAGCCCTTAGGACTCAACCACAATACTGCTATTGCGGCGGTCCGGTCATTCAAGTATTTATATGTGTCTTCCGAAGAGTCGGAGTAGCCAATTTTTGGTTGTGGTTACTTTTTCGCATACGAAATATCCAAAGAGAAAATATTTTAATCGTCAAAACAATCGACTACGAACTTTTGAAAAAAAAATCTTCATATTTCAGACTTTTTTTAATCTTAAAAACACAATTTTGGAATTATGTCACTCTGTCTGTTTGTGAACACGGTATTCAAAAACACTTTGAGCTAGAAAAATGAAATTTGTTATGTAATCTCTATGCCAGATTTGTAGATTTCTGTTTCTTACAAACAAACTGAAAAAAATCCTTTCGAAGGAAGCTTATCGGTCTGTCAAGAACAAGACATAAAGATAAAATTTAATGATTAGTTTCAGTATCTAAACTGTAGAATCGCATCAAGTTTTAAACCAAATCCGTCAACAGGTTGGCAGCCTTTTGTACTGTACATTCGAATGCAAGTAAATGCGATTACTCACTCACTCAACAACTTAAATAAGGGGGGGGGGCTGTCATTTGTGTTCCTTTTCTGAAATTGTACCTCTGAGTCAAATTTCAATTTCATTCAGTCGAAAGAGATATCCAAAATACGTAATTAATTTTCTTCACTATACTATACAACACAAAATGCTCTTGGACAGAACTCTGAAAATAAATATCTAAGCTCTCTTAGCGTTCACGGCCTTGCCAAAAAAGGTTCGGGAAGTTCACCTCCGTTGGTTTAATTAAGAAAAATATAAATATTTTGTTACAAATTAAACTACTGGTTTATTCACTGAAAATGTCGAGTTATTCCGAGGTTAAATTCCGAGTTTAAATTGAGGCGCATTTTGTCTTCTTGCGTTTTCTAACAATCCAAATTGTATTTCCAAACTCCTAAGGAATTTTAAACTGGAATTTTAAAACACCAATTTATCAATTAGAAGCCAACATGTCACCATTTTGAATTCTTTTTTTTTTCTTTGATTTATTCGCGAGGTGATGCAGGATCTTTGACAATAATCTTTAATTTCTGATATCTTACGATTTTTTTAAAAAATAATATTTATATATAAATAGGATTTTACTCACATGTTTCTATTATTTAATTTCAGAATTTGATTTCCCTTTAAACTTCATCTTGGGGTTTTTAACCTAATTTAAAGGAAATATACTGAAATCTATGCCCTAAATTAAATTGTACATTAACGGTTTAAAATGTATGTCTATGACTTTTCCGATATATTTCCATTTGTAGGTCTCTTATTACTTGTAGTAAAAAAGGAATATGCCTAAATATTATATAAAAAATTAAAACCGGTATCAATAAAAATACTCATAAAAAAACTCCGAAATGTTCGCCTTTCAAGATTGGTCACTGCTCTTTTTATCACGCACTTTTATTTAATTCGATTTGTTACATTTTTGTAAAGATGGCATTTTGTAATAGAACTTTAATTCACTTCTCGATGTATCCAAGTTTTGAAATTTTATGCATTTCAATGTGGTCGATTTCAATACACCATTTAAATATTTTCAGAACTCATTTATCAGTAATCGATTAATCAAATTCAATTTTTGATTCCGTACTAAATAAAATTAGCGAATTGACCTAGTGGCGAATTTGAAATAAATCGATTCGGAAATATTTATACTAATGAATTAAAAATTAAAAAGTTGAAAATAATTGAAATAAAAAATATACATTCTCGGTATTCTGTTATAAATGAGTACTTAGAAAAAGCATTTTTATTAAATTTAATAGACTACGTAATTTTGACTTGATGATGTTGTTTGAATTAAAGAAATACCTTTTAGTGCATTTTCATAAATGTATTTTTAAAAGCAATTCTTTAATTAAATTTGCTGTGGCTCTTTCTTATCTTAAGTAACTTTATCGAAATTCAGAACAACTTTGTTATCGTTAATATCTTGTTTTTTAAAAATATATTTTAGTGAAAATTAAATATTTATCTGCTCAAATGGATTGTACTAGTGTAATGTGATTAAATCTCTTCTTCTCTTTCAAAAATTAATTTTTAACGTCAGTAGAAAGCCTCAGATTGATTAAGGAAGAATAATCCCAAAATAGAATGGAGCTTAAGAAAAAATATGCTTATTTTCATGAATGTGGAGCTTAAGAAAAAAATATGCTTATTTTCATGAATGTGCTTTAGTCTTTTAATAAATATTACTAACGTGAAACATTTGTAAATGCATTAATTTAAAATGTACACATTTTCTCTGAGTCCCTCTGTTTAAATCTCTATTGCATACTTTATTTTTATATCTTTCATTTCTTATATATTTCAAGACCTGATTCATTTGTCAGTGTGGAAATTTTGCTCATATAAAGATTATCCATAATTTATTAAGAAAAGTTAAATTATAATGATATCCACTGATGGTTACGCTTATACCAACAAAAAAAAAGCTTAAATAGACATATATAGATGCTACAAATTAACTACTCATTAAAAAGAAAAATAACATTACTAATGATATTTCTTTTATACTACTATACAATGCAAGACTATATTAAAATAATAAATTCATGAAGATTAATCTTCTATCCTTTTTTATGGGCTACATTTTCCAGCAAAATATTTTCAATAGTTTTTTTTTTTTTCGTATAAAATTTAACATAATGCCAAAACAATTCGGCATTATTTTTTCATTTCATCATTCTGTTACTTTTGCAATAACTTATTTTACGTAAACGAAACCATTTAGTTATATCGGATTTGCTATGTTATACCAATTGGCTGTGTCAAAGAAAGAAAATCGGAGAAAGTAGCTTCTGGAGTATATCCTCTAGCTATACTCATGACCTGCATTATTCAAAAACCAATAGGCTGATGCGAGCCTTAACAACGAATTGCTTGCTGAAGTTTGGTTGGATGATATCCGGGGGGGGGGGGGGTGCTTCGAGCAAAACACAAATGTGGGGACAGTTTCCCTTGAATGTCCTCCAGGAAGGCAATATTTCTCTCCATAAATAGGGGATAGGTTTCCGCCTCATGCTTTACGAACGCACCTTTAATCATTAGATGACGACAAGCTTTTCTTTATCATAAATTCTTTATTCTTGCTCTGGCTATAGACTAGACCAAATGAACTACTTTGCAAATGAGTTATTTTTCTATTCACTCTTATTACTTTGCATAATTTAATTGTTTTAAATTATTAAGAACTCTAAGCTCACTTATTTTGATCCTTCGAGAATTTTAATGCTCCATAAAGTAAGTTAAATAAAATTGATAAAAGGAATTTTATCGCTACAGTAATTAATATTTTAACAAGATTTGCTTGTTCTTAATTGAGCTAAATGTTTAATAATGACAGAAAGCTGTAACTGCTTCTTTTTTATTTGTAATATTTTGCATGAAATAAAACAAAGTGAAAAAGAACTCAATAAAATAATCCTTCACTACTTCGATAAAAGTTCTCTGAAATGTCTTTCTTAATCTCTGTTTAATACCTTTTCCAAAATGAATGGTTGCTTAGCAAAGTTGTGAGCGAAAATGGGAACAAGAAAATTAAGTTTTACCTTACACGAGCAGTCCATCTAAGAGGAACTCCAATCCACTTTAAGTTATGCTAATTACCCTTTGAGACAAATCGTAATCCTTTTATGAAAAGCCATTTTGACCAGATTGATATGGATTAAAACGAACTTAAAGTTGCTCTCATTTTAAAACCATAGTTCATTTCCTATATTTAGTAGGGATTTGCTTTTTACCTTGGCGGAGACATTTAAACTAAACGAAAGAAAAAAAAGACGATTTACATTTGAAATAAAAAACGGAGCAGTTGTACATTATTTATGAAAGAACATAAAACCCGTTTCCATTAAAAAATCCAGCTAATCGACAAATTAATTTTTTTCCTTCGCCACCATCAGCTCGTTAAAAAGCGCTACGGTTTCTCCCGGAATGAAATATCCTCTAACAGGAAGTCGATTTATTTTCAGTCCATTATAACGGAATAATAAATTATTTATTTAAAAACTTAAAATCGGTAAAATATTCCGAACTGTTTGTGAAAGCGAACTTTTCAGACATTTCTTTCACTTTGAGATGATTACGTTTTTCAATTCTGTTTTCGCATTAAATTCTGCTTTCGTGAAGTTAATTTCACTTCGTTCATCCATGCGATAACAAAAATTAAAGAAATACGCAAAAATATGTTTTTTTCTATTAAAAGATTTTCTAAAAACGGAATACATGGATCAAAAAAGTATTCATGATAACAACCTTACATTTTCTTGCTAAAATTTTCATGTTTTATTTATTTATTTATTTCAAAATTTATTATATATAATGGGTAATTTCATAGGATCTATAATATCGAAAATAAGTTTTTCATTACCCAAATTTTAAAACTTTTTAGTTTAGTTAAAATGGGTATTCGTTTTATAAAGTTAGACATTATTTACGAGCGGATATCGAAAATGACGAAAATCAACATAAGTGAAATTTTGCAGCTTTATCAAAAAGTTCCCGCTGTTTTCAGACACCTCAGTTTATTAAAGATTATATTACAATAAAGCTAAGACATCTCTTCAATATTGCAAGAAGAAATGCAAAATTTCAAAACTTTCATCCTCAAATGTGGTATTATGGAGTAAGAGGTATCTCCAGGAAATGATAGTTAGCAAAATATTGCTATGTTAGGAAAAGACTACCGTTGATTCAAAATTGACTCAATTATTGTACACTTGAAACTCGCATAGTGTGTCATGAATATTTATTATAGGATCCATTGCGCTTCTAGCAATATCCATGAATAGAGTTACTTTTACCGTGTGATTCCTGAAAATACCTGAATTTACCCTATTAAAGATGATGACAAGTGAGCAGAATAGAACTAATCTTATTTTTTTAAAAACTGATGGATATCGTTTTGTCAAATGTGCTTCTATAATATAAAGCATCGATCGATCGTTTTGTCTCGGATTCATTTCAATTCATCCAATGTTTATAAAAAAATTCGTTACATAGTCGCTGGTGTTCGATAGCTTTTAGTTTATCCAGAATTTCAAAAAGAATGATGTTGCCTTTCTCTAAGTTTATATAAAAAAATGGTTTCACTCCTTTTCTCCGAAAATATTTATATTCAAAATGCAGACTCTTATATCAAGAATTTAATTCAGGGTTATTCTTTTGCCATTATAAAATCATTCCTCATTATTGCCATTATAAAATCAATGGCAATAATGAGGTAGATAAAAAATTATCTACCTCATTATTATTATTATTATTTTAGAATTTAAAACCAAAAGACGCAGCAATGAACTCTAATAGTTTGTTTTCGAAAGAAAATTTGAATTTTTCTAAAAAGAAACATCAAGAACAATTATTGTAATAAATATAGCAATTTTTAACACCCACCCACACCCTCTCTCTCTCTCTCTCACACACACACACACACACACATACACAATGTATTGATGGATGTAAAAAAGAATCCTAATGTATACTTTAAAGAGAAATAGATTTTATTACTTGTACCAGTAATAAAAGATCGAGAATGAATAAATGCTAATAATGATTACTCTTTCAAAAAAAGTTTTGGTGATAAATTTATCATCATTAAATGCTGATAAATTATTGAAAAGTCAAAATTTCTTAAAATCTTAAAATATATTTAATTTAATTTCTATTTTCGCCTTTGTAAGTATAATAATCAATTAAAACAGATATAAGATCTTACAAAAAAAATAGACTGATGTAAGCCAATTGTACGAGTAAACCCATTAAGAACTAGAATGTTATAAACGCTGTTTGTTTAGTACGTCGTTTTGTTAAAGTTGTACCTTGAACAACATTCTAAAGCGATTTTATAGTATTTCTTTAAGAAACTATTGCTACTGAGAGAGCGCTTACAGTCGGCGGGTCAAAATATGTCACCTTATATTTCAAATGCTGTAATACTTGTCTCGAAATATAGGAACAAATGCTTAATATTTAAATGCACTGCCTTCTTTTCAAGGATAATTCATGTCAGTAGTATTAAATGTATGACATCATTCATAAAGAGGGAAAATTGGCTTCAATTCAGTAAACCTATAACAGCTTCTGTGCTTCTCCAGATAAGGCCTTTATGTTGTCAAATAATGTTTCTACAAAAAAAAAAAAAAAAAAAAACGGCAACCATTTTGATACAAATAAATTTCAAAAATAAGGCGATCAATTTTATGGGTGAAGTATTATTTAAACTAGTGAAAAGAAATTTTGAACGACTGACTTAAATCTTCATTTCTTCGCTTGGTAATAGCTTTAGAGGCGTTGCATTTTAATACTTACTTATTATGAGAACAGCAGGGACCCAAATCTAGCTATTGGGAATTTATTTTTTATTTTATTCATTTGTTTAGAGATACTTTGCATTTTATTTGTCATTTCGCTTTTTTACCAATAAAAATTTTGTTGAGATTTTAAGGAATGTTAAAGCTTTTACTTTTTTTAAAAATTCAAAGTTTAATTTTTCTTTTATGAATTTACCATTTTAATCAGAAAATCTTCATTTTCTCAAATGTATATTAAAAAAACAGCATATTTAGTGATTTGAATTTTTTCATAGAAAGCAACTTCATAATTGCTTGGAGTGGGAATATATTACAAGTTCATTCATTATTGTACTTTCGTTTCTTGTTACATCTTAATACTGAATGGCACAAAAACTTTTCCAGTAAAGGTTTGATACGCTAATGTTGTTTTTCTATTTGGACTGTGTCCAATATTCATCCTAAAAAGGCAAAATATAATTTACATATTTTAAAGCATTTTAAATATAATTTGTCTCTCAAAGTATGATGCGAAAAAGGAAAAAGTTTTTTGTAAATCAGATTTCAGAATCTTTATTTTAGTTATTGGGCTTTAACAGTTGTAAAAATTCATGGACGAGTAAATATTAATGGTGAATGAAGCTAAAAATTATTTTACATATTCTTTATTAATCAAACCTTGAGAGTATATTTTACATTTATTAAAAATAATACCTAGCCTTTAATATTGTGACGAATTTGTAATATTACATACTTGTGCAATTAGTTTCAGAGTAAGGAAAAGAATTTTATAGATATTTTAAGAGATATCAGGTCAATGATCACCGACCATGGTTACTTTGGTGACAGAAACGAAGATTCTAAAAGATACAAGAATTATGGCGATATCTCTGTTAGGAACCGAGTTTCGGGGATCTTTCTAAATTTTTCAATGCCTTGTCAAAACCCTTATATGGTACAATAAGTTTAATAAATCTTGTCAAAGACTAAGGTGAGTCAATTCTCTCATTGAAGTGTGAATACAAAGCGATGTCTCTAGTTGCAATCTGAGTGCTAGTATGTATGCTATTATTTAATTAGAGATTTGCTGTTTGCATGTGTGTTATTGATTTCTGCAAGTGCTACCTTTGTGTACGTCACTGATTTATTTTTGTACCTATGTTTCGTGACAAAGCGTCATAATACGTACCGAGATTGCTGAACTTCTCACCCGCCGAGCAGATTTCCGTAAAAATATAATTCTATAGCTTCTGCAAAAACACACATACTCACTTTTAATTGTATCACAATATTAATTAAGTATTGAGCATAATATAAGCATTTCAAAATAGCAAAGCTTAATTTCCATTTTTTTTACACTTCGAATAGTTCCATTTTCCTTTTTTATTTTTAAATTACAATAAGCTCCTTTTACAATAAAGTGTATCAAAAATAAAAGAACATTGTCATTAACTACAGTGCTATCAAATTTGCTAGTTAATGTATTGTTAACTTCCATTTCAAGCAAACGGTAGCACAACGGCTTACAATCCTTTACTTTTTTTATATTTCCTTCATCGAAAACGGAATGCTGAACAATAAGATTAAAATGTAATGTATCACAGAAAATCCCCTTTAAGCTAGAACATAAAAATGTCCAAAAGAAGCATAAATCTGTCATTCTTTAAAAAATTGATTATTTCTTATGACAGTCAAAGGGGGAAAAGGCAATTTAATGCTTTGAAGTAACATGAAAATGTAGGCTAGATATGAATTTAATATTCTGCAACATAAAAATACATATGAAAGTAAGCTTTCACCAATTGTATGAAATGAACTGTGCTGTTGGAAAAGCGATTAACTTTAGCTTAGCGTTTACTTTTATCGAAGTTTGACTGCAATAAAAGAAAACAGTTTGCAGCTAAAATAAGAAAACGTTTCTGCCGTGTAAATAGAAAATGCAAAACAATAGTAAGAAATAGTATTTTATTTTTTTAATAAACTACAGACATAAAATATTATATATATCCGAAATCCCCTATCGATATGCGTATCACTTTGACAGAAATTTATTAAATATTGAATCCTTCAACAAAGGGATTTCAAAAAATAAATCTTTTGTTTCTAAACCCAATACAAACAATTTTTTTTATTTGCAACAAAGAAATAAATAGATTTGATCTTACATTTAATTTGTAATCTAGTTATCCCACATATATTAGACAAATTTGTAGTATTGTTATCCTATGCAGTTAGTCTCATAGTAAGGAGGAGAAATAGATATTTTAATGGAAGCTAAATAGATGCTGCATGCCAGGTCAACGACTCTCGGCCTTGACCAAAACCTTGGTGACCATTTTGCGATTTTGCAATAAAAAGTTCTAAAAATTACAAGAATTTTAGCGAATCTCTATTAGGACTCGAGGTTCGACGATCCTTATAGAAGACTCGATACCCTATCTGAGTTTCTTCCCATCGCACACCCACGGGAAGTTTTCCGTAACAATACATGCCTGTGTTGAGTTACTGACAATTTAATAATATAGATGGCTCGTTAATATTTTTTCATTCATTTAGCTCACTCTCAAATAAAAATAGCTAAAATAGGGTTATGAAAATTCCTTCTTTATACATCAATCAAGAATACTATATCAATAAGCAAAATCATATTGTCTTAAAAATTCTAAGAGTTCCTAATGTAAGTGAATAATAATTTTGCATTAATTCGAACCTTAATATCTATTTTTAATTCTTTGCAAAATATAATGTTACAGTAGATTTCGTCTTCTAATATCTGACATATTCACTAAAAAAATCAAAGGACATGTATTATTTTCAAACACATATGTTTTTTTTAAAAAAATTAATAAAGATCCGATTGTAAGGCTTTCGATAAAATAATGAAGGATGGTTTTAAAGCCTTAAAAGGTAACAATATTTATGAAAATTTCATGTTGCACGATTAAAATCAGTTCTACGATTAAATAATGCATCATAAACTCCATGAGATGAGATTTTGCTAAATTTTTAGAAAAACTGTTTTTGTATTTTCCTGACTCTTAAATCAGAAAATTAGTTTCCTCCTTTGAAAAATATTCTAGTGTGGATGAAATAATTCATCACAAAAATTAATAAAGATCTCTTTCACAATAAAGCTTTCATTAAACGGCTAGGGACTTAAAGAAAACTGCCAAATTTCATTGGAGAAATATACTAAATTGGGAGATTTAAAAAAAGGAAACAGTTCAAACTGTGAAAGTATCAAGTATCGATGACAATTTAAAACTCTTGGAAAATTTGATTGGCAAATCAAATCAAAATATCTTGTAAAATATTTTTCATGTAGTTTTGTAATAGTATGGAAACATATGTAATATTTAGAAATGCATGACCAAAAAAATTGTGAAATCAAAAATTTTTATAAATGAAAATATAATAACTTTGAAATCAACTGCCTGGAACCATGGGAAAGTAAGAAAGAAATTTCTAAAATTGAGATAAACTGTAGCAAAATACTTGTATTTAACTTTTATATCTGTATCTGCATTAATTCTTTATTAAAATACTGTTTTCTTTTATTGCTTTCCTTTATACTAAGTTTGATATTTTTGCATTGTTTTTTATTTTAATTATATTTTCATATCATCATTAAAATAAATATTGCCTGTTTTCAAATATGGAATTCTTCAGTTTGTGTGCTATTCAGCTTTTCATAATAAAAAAACAGGAGTAAAATGAAAGATATGGGAGGAAATGTTTATCTTTTACAAAGAAACATACATAGAAATATTTTTACATAGAAACATTACATAAATTTCAACTAAAATATAATTTTATGATTCAAAAAGAAAATGATTAACAATATTGGGAAAAGAATAACAAAAAGAAAAATGCGCTTAGAACACTTGGAAAAGCACTTATCTTTTTCACATTTTTGCGAAATAATTATCTAAAAGTGATGGGAATGGGCTTTTGAAATAAAAGGCACACATTACACTAATGAGTTTTTTTATCATGGAAAAAATTTAATATGCGAATAAAAAAATATTTTTTAAATTACTAAACAAAAATCACCAGAAAAACATTGTGATTTTAAAGTACAACACAGAGAATGCGCTATATAAGGTGTAAACTAAAAAATGTCCCGAAATTCAAAAAAGCAATGAAAATAAAATAAAATTTACGCACAAAAGATCTATTTTCCCCATTAGAGTAAATACCAGTTGCGCGTTTTTTAGAATAATGCATAAATCCTAGCGTGTTGTTGGAATTCAAAATCCAACAAATATCCAAAGATTCTCGGATCGACGCCCACGCAGAGTTATACATAATATATCCAAACTGTCGTGTTTCTCGCATCCATTCTTATCAATATATATTTGATATTTTATTTACTGAGAAGAGAGAAATAAAATGAACAAAATAAATTTCCTCGCGCCATAAAATTCTATTCCGACCAGCATCCGTAGTATTTTATAAACATAAGAAATAGGCAAGATCCCAAGTTGAGAGCAGATATGAAAAATCTAATTATCAGGAAAGAAATAAATGTGAGTTGTGATCTTGGAGCTGTAAGAATATATATATCCAAGATAAATGCAACATCGGATTTCAAGATGTGAAAGAAACAATTCGTGGCTCATAGCAGTGAGAAGGGATTTCGATGTGTAAATAAAAATAGTAAAGATATTGGTTGTTTTATTCCCCGATTTGCAGTAAAAAATAATAAAAAATCGTCTTTTATCTTGTTTCTTGAGTAACAATCATAGTAGGATATAACTGATTTATTATAGTAACTTGTTATAATTCATGAGGGCAAGTTTTAGATATAAAAGTGCCATTATAATCAAGTACAAAAGGCTTGAATTCAAATCTTTGTTATATGGAAATATAGGATGATAAAAATTAATATATTCCTTTTTAAACTGTGAGTAAAAATAGTGCTCATAAAAATGCTAAGTATGTATATTTATTTAAATAAATGGCGCATATATATATATATATATATATATATATAAGAGGAACCGAAATAGGGCGAAAACAACATTTTTTAGATAAAAAAATGTTTTGGTAATAACTTTATATTATAGAATATTATATTATAGAATATTTATTTTCTCTTAATTTAAATAAGTGTACGAAAGAAATTGAACTTCAAGTTTAAAAAAATATTTTTTGCATTTGATGTTTAAATCTGCATATTGCAAACATAACTTAATATGACGTGGAAGTTTTAATGAATGTTTACTTCAAATAAAGAAACTACAAAAACTTCACAAAAGAAACGGTTTCTTCATTCATTCAAATATTAAGACTCTATAATAAAGAAATAGTATCATCAAAAAATTCGAATGGAAGATTTTGTCGAATCTTCCCATTTCTGATCCCCTGAATTCCAAAAACACATTTTTTTATCATTATGTCTGTCTGTCTCTCCGTCTGTGAACTCGACAACACAAAACCGCTTTGGGTTAGATGCATAAAATTTGGTATATACGACCAAATGTGTAAATTTCTATCATATTTTGTTTAAAATCCTTTTACAGGAAATATATCTAGCTGTTTGAATATATGTGACCTTAATTATTAAAAATACAAAAAAAAGAGCTAGGTAAATAAAATTTGGTGCACTGATTTTGCTTCTAAAATATAAGTGTTTATCAAATTTTAAACCCAATCCGTCAAAGTATTGACGTCTACCGATCCGTACTTTCACATGCATGTAAACGCAATGACTTAAATCACTGAAATATTATATGTTATGTTGTGACTACAACTATCATTTTGTGTAAAATTTTGATTTCGACCTATCGATAATGAAAAGACCAAAATGCATATTTGCACGATGCATTCGGTAAAAATACTTGATTCACGCTAAAGATCTAAATTTCATAATAACCGTTCGCCATGGACGTACAAGGCTTTCACTTCCTTACCCGAGGTCCACAATTTTTTGCGGAATGATAAAATCTTTTTTGGAGAGTATGCGAGAAACTTTCAAGAAGACCACTCCCTCTGTTTTTAATATAAATAATGTTGACTTTTGAGTAATTGCGTTATAGTATCTATTGCTTTTATATACCTAATGAATACCATCATGACTTGATTAATTACATAAGCCAACACAGTTTTGATGCCTATGATATTTATCTGATTTTATGTGCCTTTCGTGAGCTGAAAACAATTACAGTTATGATACGAAAGTAGTGTTATTTATGTTTATCCGTTAAATTAGACTTAGATCTTAGACATTAAATTAAAAAGAATTTCCTTTAATAAATTTTGAAAAGTAGCAAGTCATTAAAGAAAATGAACAATAATGCAAAACATTTACGGACTTCGTTAGAAGAAATAAAAGCTTATGATAAAATAAATATTTATCAATAAAATATCTCATATGAAACTGTTAGAGACTTTAGATAAAACGGCTTCATTATGTGATAGTAAAAAATTATAGAATATTTATTTTCTTTTAATTTAAATAACCGTATGAAAGAAATTTCACTTCAAGTTTGTTTGTTTTTTAAATATTTTTGCATTTAATGCTAAATTCTACACATTACAAACATAAATTAATATCGCTTGGAAGTTTTAATGAATGTTTGTTTCAAATTAAGCAAACTACCAAAACTTCACAACAGAAACGCTTTCATCATTTATTCAAGTATTAAGACTTTAAAATAAAGAAAGTGGAAACGGAGTAAACATATCCAAACTATTACATTTTTTAAATCTTCAATAGCTATACAGATATTTAGGAAGTCTATTAACAAATTGGCAGGAAATCGAAAATACGAAACATAGTTGATGCTGATTCTGTGATGGGCCTGCTTTTTTTTTATTTGAAGTCAATAATATAATGAATAAAGGAAGCGGATGCAATTTAAGTTCATTTCCACAAAACCTCTGAGCAAACTTCCTTAAATTCCTGGTCTTTGCTCCTTAAATTGCAGTTTTATAATTCTAACCCAAAAATCTTACATTTTCGTTGTTTAGAGAGTTAATGTTCTCCTAAGTTGATAGTGCATTTCTCGAAAAACTTCAACGTATTTACATTACATAAACAAATTAAAAATTCATGTTGTTCCATGACATTTTTTAACTTCAATGAAACGGAAATAGTATTTGTATTTTTGGCTGTAAATAAAAGGGATGAAAGGAAACACGATATTGTACTTTGGAATTAAAAGGAGCTATTGTGAAATACCTAATTCCTTATGAATTCTGCTTAAAAGTACCATATTTGAAAGATAGTCAAATAATTAATGTTATTTAAATAAATATTTAGCAATCAACGTTTATTTTAATAATTTTAGCATTTTTTTTAGTATTGCTAAGAAATCTTTTAAATTCGAATGCAATGCTTGTGCAAAAAAAAGCAACACCATTTATTATAATAGTGAATATTTTTAAACGATGCTCAGTTTTTAATGAAGCTTTAAATGTGCTTTGAACACCAACCTAATTACTTTTCTCTTTTAGAGCACAATCTGCCGTTAATAGAAAATAATTATATACTTTTGATTTTAGCACTTTGCCTACACGCAATCCATGAAAAGGTATTTTAAATATATATTTAAACATTTTTAATGAAAAGGCTTGGAGTAATTGAAAGTATATGTTTATCTTTAATTTTCTGCTATATTTTTTTTAATAAAAATTCAGATGAAATGAAATGAAATGAAAACAAGGTATTCGTGAAATTATTACTCATTACAGGATCATTATTTTAGCGAAAGAATAATAAAAATGAAAGTTGATTACACTGAGGCAGATTTGAATTTCATAATAATGTAATTCATATAAAAAAAATTAAATTTCTTAACTAAACAGAATTCTCTTCAGCTGTTTTAGAAGAGTGTTCCCATTTTCTAACGGCATCCTTCCAATGCTTAATTTCATTTCTAGTTCAATTTTTGCAATGGTTATATGTTTCATAATGCTTTCTATGGCACAGTTTCAAACTGGCATGATTAAAAAATTAAGAATTTTTATTTCCTTTATAAATTACATTTCGTTTAATAAAATCTCATCATTGATAAAATGTAACGAGGTTTGGACAAAATGTTATATAATACAATTATTGACATCATCTAGAAAATATTAGTATACAAAATTTATAAAATTTATCCGTAGATTATAGTTATATGCATTCAAAAGCTATAGGTGAATATTTTTCATCTGTGATCAGAAATAAATAACTATATTTCTATCTATATTGTTACGGAAATTCTATCTGGTGCATGTGCGATGCAAATTTCAAGACTCCGTAATAAATAACGATGCTTTATTCGAGAAGAGAACGCCAAAATACAGGTAACAAAATCAGCCAAAAAGTGTGCAGCGCAGCATTTGCAAAATTCAACAATGCACACGCAAGCAGCAAATCGGTTGTAAGTAACTGCAGCAGCACGTTGTGCAAAAACAGAGCTCGCTGGAGATCAACACTCCAGACAAAATTCATTCTCTTCGACTGCTGCTTCTCTTAACTCGACAGACATCACTCGTCTATGGGTCTCCGCTTTGATAGTTCACGTGACAGGGCAACGAATGTTCTAAAAGATTATTGCATTTTCGCTTCTATTCGAGATATCGCTAAACTTCCAGTAGTTTTAGGAACCTTCAGTTTTGTCGCCAACTGGTAACCATGTTTGTCGCTAGTATCGGGGAGGGGTGTTGACCTGGCATTCATTCAGCAGCCATTAGAATATTTGTAAAATTCACTGTTTTACAATGACACTCACGGTGCAGGAAGCAATTTTACAAATTCGTAACAATATCTTCAAAAGTATAAACCCGTGATATGTCCCAAAATTCACCGCTCAAACATTACATTAAAGAAATCGGTCACTGTCACCACCAATTATGTACTGTTGACACCCTTGCTCATCTTCTCTCGATCGGTAAAAACAAAATTTAAATTAAGTTTTTGCTTTTCGTTTCCGAAAAATAAATTGATATGACATTTTGTTTTAAAAGTATACCATAAAATGCATTTAACGAATTTGTCATTTTAATATCATTATTTTTCCTGCAAAGTTTTTAAAGTATTCAATAGGCTTATTTGAAGCTTATAAATGTAATAATATTCTTTTACCGCTAGTTAATTTCACCCTTAAAATTGTTTTATAAGAGAAACAGCTGAAAAAGAGGGTTGTTTATTCATAAGTCGGAATGTAGCTGAAATGTTCAAAAAATCGCTTCATTGATTAATAATAAACATTGTTGTATTTAAAAAATACTACAGAAGTGTAGATGTGCTGGATTAGTAGTGTCTATATTCAGGGATTCAGGGAAAATATATAAATAAGTTTTGAATGTTAATTCATTCTTTCGAAATATATAATATAATATTCACATTAAAAGCGATTTTTACATTTAGTTACCTTTTCAGCCTCTTCAATTCAAATTTAAGAACTACTCTTACTTTAACATTTGAGTTACTCAAGCTTTTGATATTTCCCACACTTCTCAAGATATATTTTCTGCAGCTTTAACTGTTTAACGTTGAGCTCCCAACTGAGTGGAAATCACGCACATAAAAAAATGCTGGCTCAGCTATTTTCCCTAAATGTCCCTTCTCGAACGTATATAAATATTGGACGCAATCCCAATCTCTTTTCTTTCATCTTAGCTTCAGTATTGTAAGGACGCTGCTCGGCTTTCTGGACTTAGTTAATAAAGAAACCTTAAAATCCTCTAAAAGATAAGCATTTGAGCGAATAATTAAGAAAAGGAATAAAATCTTAATTTTACTCCAATTTTTTCTTACTTATTTGTCAAAAATCGTTATACATATATAAAAGCTAGAATCAATTTGAAATGCCATTCTTTTTTCCAATGAATGTAAATTCCAATACAGGAATAATGAACGATAAAAAGTATGGAAGTATGGAGAGGTGTTGGGAAGATTTGAATCCAGACATCACCATAAATATGGTTAAGCATGGGGGTTAAATCCGTCCTCGTTTGGGGATCTATGGCAGCAGGAGGAATTAGAGTAGCGTTCATTAATGGCGATACAGATAGACTATTCTTGAAATCTGAAGAAAACAACTTTCAGAAAGGGCCAGTAAACTAACTTTGGCCGAGCTTCTTTTTGCATAAAGGCAATGGCTTAAAATATGGACGAATATTGTCAAGTAATATTTATTGTACTGTAAGCCAAAATTTAAACCTAAATACAGTAGAACATTTTTGGACTGTATAAGAGAAATCAATCCATGAACAATTAAAGATGCTGTGCTGAAGATCTCAAAAGAAAAAAAATGGGTCCTTTCTGTTGAAATGCTTGTAGAATCTATGCCCAAAATATAGCAGGCTCACGAGAGATCTGGAGATACTCACGATTTATTTAGCACAATATTTAATTTGTGAAACAAAAATATCCTTTCTACGTTTAAGTACATTCTCAATTTTCAATCCCCACGATGAAAAGAATAGCAATGATTTATTAAAATTTTATAACTAAAAAAAATGTGAAAAGTTTCATATTTATTTAAGATTTTGTATCTCTCGAGAAAACTTTATTTTTATGGTGACAAATCAAGGTTGGATAAGTCACTGATCGAAGTTTGGAGACTACTGGCGTAATAAATTTAGAGAAGCTTTTTAACAATGCATACTGACGAGAATGAAACGTAAGTCTTCTCTTAACATCATTAAAAAATACATAATTAATTTAAGTTTGAAATATGCTTTAAAGATTTTGTGTTGTTCAAGTTTTCAAAATAGATCAAGAAGACAATTGAGCCAATGAAGAAGAAAATAGTACTAAGGAAATAACAGGATCAAGTAACTTTTTATAATACAAATTAAACAAACAGAAAATTTAAAATATGAATTATCAAAAAAATATCAAAATATTCAATATGCAAAGTTTTAACGCTAAAAATATAACAAGAAGCCAGTATATAGTAAAATCATTCGAATGACTCCGATCGTTTTTTTTTTTTTCCTCCAACATCGCATTAAAAAGCATAGGATCAAACATATAATTTTCACCTGGCAACTGCGTGATATTTCACTTGCATTAAGCAAATTATTGCATCAAATTTGAAATTCTAAAGAGGTTCACTATACTGAAAAGAAAAAAAATTCTAGAATACATGAGAGGAACTGCGTGCTTATATCTGAAATTTAAATAATTCCATAAAATGTTTCATGTTTGTTCAGATACTAGTTGGAGAATTATACACAACTCCTACTTCCAGCAATAAACACCTATTAAAATTAGATGCAATCAAACAAAATAGAAGGCAAGGGTAGATTCTTTTCCACCTAATTTACTATCTGGCAACATAAATAGTTGAGTTAGAAACAGTCAAATTTTAGGCTTGAAAATCCCTTTTCAGCCCTCAGCTTCTAAGATATTGCAGTTATCGAAAAACTTTAAATTCAAAAGTTGTTTATCTTAATGAAGAGCTAATTTGGCTAATTAGATTTATTTTTCTATCTTCAATATTAAGGAAGCATAGCGAAATTTAAATTTTGAACCCCCCCATCATTCCACCCCCTTTGAACTAGATGGACCATTTACGAATTCGTCCGAGATTTTTACATTTCTAACAACATATTCCTAGCCAGTTAAAATCCAAGATGCGTTCATAAAACCATTCAAAACGGCATTTCATGTCAACCTATGATTAATGATGATTCGACTGATAATTAATTCTAGAAGTTAACGTTATTTTTTAAATATATAGTAAAATTAACAAATATTTCCTTAATTATTTGAAAATTACGATATATATCAAATCGTGCATAAATTCATATGATTATAATAAAAAAAAGCTTTAAATATTTTTTTAATTTTATTTCATATTGCAAAATAATAATTGACTAATGTCATGTATGGGTGTAAACTTATTTTCTTTGATTTATACATTAGTAAAGATTGCAATCTTTGTAATCTATGAAGGCACTTTTTTATAGATTATTATGTGTCCATTTTTATAGATCATATGGGAAAATAAATAAAATCGCATTCTTTACCCTTCAAAAAAATCCATATATAGAATTCATAAAAATATCAAAAGTTCTCCATAAGCTAAGAGGCTAACGAAAAACGAAAATCTCAATCGTTGCTTTTCCTCTGTTTATGTTCTCGTTAAATAAATGTCATTATAATTTTAAACTCTTGACATCATATACGAAATTCAGAATCACTACAACGTGCGATATTCTATGATATGAAGTTTTTACTCGCATAATTTTCAAGTTTATACAGATCATATTATTATTTCAATAAAGTAAGGAAGAATGTCATACTGAATAAGAATGAAAACATTTTATTAATCAATTTTTAAACGATTGCATTAAAAAAATGATAAAGAAGTTTTATTCGCTCCTTTCATTAAAAGTTACACGATACTCATTCAAATAAAAATAGTGTAAAATAAAAAATAAAAAAACTGAGGAACATTTCGGTTTCTGAAATACTGGTATAGATAAGGTGATAGAATTTTCCCGAAACAATAGAAATTGAAATCTCTGTGCCTCCTTAATTCAGATACCCTTTCCTTAATGATGAAGCTTAATGGATTGTTTTTATATTTATTTCCATGTAAATACGGGATAATTTTTTTCTGTCTAGGTTTATTAGATTATTGAATTTTGCAGTGCCACTTATTCAGCAAGAGCAATAGCCTTAGGTTTAGAACCGTCAAATTCAAGTATTACAACGCTCTCCCCACTCGTGTGCTGGCCATATACATATATATATATATATATTTTTAATTTGGAAGTTTTTTTCATGTGGATATGTGGACTTTCTTCTAAGATATTAAGTTTAATCATTTCAGTTCTCTTAAAGCCACTCTATACTTTAAACAAAGATTTTATGAAGAAAAAAATGATAATTTTACTTTTAATTAGTTCTTTTAAATTGGTTTCCTCTTTTTTTATTGCTTTATGGCATAAACTAAGGGATTTATATAAAAACTTAAAGATTTAAGAAAAAATACTAAGCATATTCCTACCGTTTTATGCTAGGCAGTTTTTTTCATGCAGGTAAAATTAATAACTTCACCACTGTGTTTTTAATTGCATATTTAAAGAGGGCAGAACATTTGTTTTAAACCATTTAATAATGTACAATTTCTGTTAGTCGTCAAACTGAAATGCAAATAATCATACATTTATTTTTGCATTCCTATTGCAGGAAATTAAATGCAGTTCTTACAAATAGCATCCCACATCTTTGTAGAAAAAGAATACCTTTTTCAATAATGATTTCTTAAATAGATATGAGTGAAATAGATGATGGAAAACCCCTTCAGATTCTTCATTTTTTCCCTTATTTTGCTTAAACTCTTTCTGTAAAAACCGTATCATCCAAGTTATATTTTGCTTTAGATAAAGTACAATTTGTTTCTGATAAATATAAATTTAAGTCATCTCTACGGAAGGTAATGAGGGAAAGAATGAGACTGATCTTTTAATGCGAGAATATATCTAAAATCTTTGGCGACTGTAATTCATGACTATCAAAATGACAAAGAATACACTAATTTATTAAAAAATACCTGCTTTTTTCAGAAAAAAATTTTTGTTCCATTTCCAGATACATAAATGTAATACATAGATTCACAATACAAGAATCATAATTATTGGTAATTTGTATTAACACTCTTTGAAATTATAAAGAAAAGTTTAATCAGTTTGTTTTACTTTAGCTATATTAACATACCAATTTAAGATTCCACCAGGACTATTTAAACGTGTTTTTGTTAACTCGCATTCGACTGTGTCTGTATGTTCGATAAAAACTTTACAATCAATCAAAAACTTTCATTATCGATAGATGGAACCATGCCAAGTCGTTAGCTCATCGAGAAATTAGTTTAAAAACCACTGAATAATTTCATACACAACAAACTAAAAAACAGAAAATAATTATTTAAATAAAAAATATAACATATAAAGTTTTTAAAGTGGACTGAAATTTTAAGCCGTAACCGAAGTTTTAAAAAATCACAACCACAAATTTTCAAGACTATTTTTGAGGGATTATAAATCTGCATGGTGTTAGGAGGAATTATTTTATACTTTTTAGTCTTTTTTGAAAACATATTATATTTTTAAAAAAACTTTATTTAAGTAGTTATTGTGACTAATCTTATAATTTTCAATTATGATGAGATGACATAGCCATATCACCTTCTTCAAACTTCCAAAACGCACCAGAGGAAGTAAGACTGATCTCGATGTCAAATTTAATCTGATTTCAAAGATTAATCAAATCCATATACAGGGATAATCTTTGGTGGAATTGGGTATTGAACCTGGAAACTCCGGTCCCGAAACCCGCTTTTTATTACTAAAACTTCGCAGTCCCACGTAAATTTCCATATAAAACTCCCTTTTTAAAAATTTTATTCACGTTTACAAAATAACTATTAAATTAAGAGTCAAATAACTGAGAACAATAATTTGAAGTCAGTAACAAAAACAAATTAAAAAATGCCACATCAGAAATAATTTTGTACAGAGTAGAAAAAAAAAAACATCTCGAAAACAAAAGGCTCTGCTATAAAATATCTGGCGATTAACACATCCAACTACTTTATTTGAACAATACTGCGGGATTAAAGTCTTGAAAAATAATACGATCATTTACTTCCTTCAATAATACCTTTGGAATGCTGAAATGTCTTTTTAACAATAAGTCCGGAAGAATTCTATTAATAGCCATTATAGCCTCAGAATTGGGTTTTCCTTTGTCTAAGAATTCCTGGTAGTATAATAAAAAAAACAGGAAAAAGTATTAAAAAATGGAGATTAATTTATTAAAGATGAATTTGCAGGGATTCGATGTGATTTAATGAGCAAACGAGACTTTCTCAATTCATTAATTTCTTGTTCTTACAGTCTGGAGATCATCAATTAAAGCTGCTAAAGTAATGATCTTGCTTATTCAGGAAGTATTTTAATGCTTTGATTGTGATCTCAGCTTAACGTGAGGGATTTGATCTTCAATTTCTTAGTCTTGACGTCTCATTCTTAGCTTTTTAGTTTTCAGAAATAAATATATTTTTCTTTCAATTCATTGTTACCGAAGAAATTTCATTTCTGTGGGAGGGACTTAATTTTTAAGTGGGATTTTTACAAGCAGAGTAATGATGAATAATCACTTTATATGTACACTCACGACCTTGATTTTTATCACAAAATACACGCTTTTTGTATCAGATCTGTTGTTGCCTCGAAAAAAAAATTCGTACTTTCCAGTGTGGATAGTGGATGTTATGGTTCAAGATTACGTTTGAGATGGGAAGGGGGGAAATACCACTCTTTTTACTTAGTATTTAGGTCTAAAAAGGAACAAAGAGTTGTTTCAAAAAAAATATTTAATGATTAAAATCGCTTAAACAGAAAGAAATTCAATTGTTTAATCTCAAAATGTCAAGAGTATATTTCTATCTTTCTTTCCAAATACAGAACTTCTATTAATCTCTGAGGAATGCAATGGCCTGATGGGATGATCTCTTCTTCGAGACATGAGAATTCCAGGCTCTAAATCTGACTTCACCTATAAAAAAAAATTATTCCCGCAATGTATGTAATCGCTGTATACATTAAATATGGTCTCGGACATTCTTTATTCCTACAATCCTACTTAGGTTTCTTTTCTTTTGGGGGACCTTGGTATGGTGCGAAAACTTGGAGAGGGAGTGCAACCTCAAATATCTTCTTAGTCATCTGATCTTAGTTCAAAAATACATATTCTGGCACAAAAAACTTCAATACTGGATATTACTATAACTAAACTAAACTCGGTGCACCCCAATCGCAATTATAAGCTAGTTAATTAATTACATATTTTATATATTATTGTATACAGATAAATAAAGAATAAATTTAATGATATCCATCACTTTTTGTCCCTTTAATCTGTTTAAAGTCATTAATCTGTAAGATTATTTGATGTTATCATTATTAAATATACCAATTCAAACCACCCCAAATATTTTCATCAGTTAAAAAAATGTGCATTTTATGTAAATGTGAACACCGATACATTGATCCATAAGGTATTCATTGCATCGATATAGTTACCTTGTGCATCTATTCATCGATTTAACACAAATAGAAAGCAGCCTCGAAATCATTTACATAAGCAATTCCACTGTTTTCCATTATTCGTACTGGATAACAGGAAGGGAGGAAATGCATGTTTTTTTAACTATATTTTCTCCTTTGGTAAGAGGAAGTCCAAATGAACTAATTCTAAAGGGCAGGGCAAGAGCAAGAAAAATTTGATTTATTTAAGTTCTTAAAAAAGAGTTCTAGTTCTTCAAATAGGACAGATTCAGACGCTTTCCATGAACAGTTTCCTTTCAACTGTACTGGCAATAAGCGTATGCCAACATAGTGAATATTAAATCAAAATTCCATATTCACCTTGTACCTTTGCCTCTGATTTAATTATTGTTACTTTACAAGCGTAATTATAAAAATTCTAATAAAACTGTTCTCCATTTTAAACAGTAATGTCACATTGGCAAATTGTTTTAAAGACAACATTTACAAGCATTACTTTTCACTTTCATTTGTTGGCCTTCTGCGAATCTACTCTATAAACGCCTTGAATCACCCAAACAAAATGCTCTAATTACTTCATAGCATTAGACTTTTACTGACATTATTTTATAACCCGATATTTTTAACGGATATGATAAATTCTTTGCTTGAGCAATAGTAATCATAATTTTTCAGGAGAAAGTCTTTTCTCGGGACTTTTTTTTTTTGTTCAAATTATAATTATTCGTAAATTTATTAATTTCCGTGGTTGTAAATTAATATAATTTCTTGCATTACTGAAAATTAAATAGAAACTCTATACCTTAGACTTTTGATTAGTTGCTGTATGTATAAATTTTGGTAAATAAAATGGCAATCGGTTAAATATTTATATAAAATGTTTTAAATTTTAATTATTAGTTACAAAATTGAGTTAAAATGTGAAAAAATTCTTTCCTGTTATGGTTTTTGGTGATGCATTATCAAATACCTGCGATCCAATTCATTTCAATATTTCTTCTAACAGTGAAATGCATTGATACTAAAGAGCTTTCCCTGTATTTAGAACCCCAACAGACCACTCCTAATAAAATAAAATTACTACTCATTTTTTTTCTAAATATGTTCCAAAAAGTGTATATTTGAAGAATAGGCGCCAATTCATAATTACTATTAATTTATTTTGACATTTTTAAAATGAAGGAAATGAATGTTTTTAAGAAGTTCTTTATGAAAGAGAATTTGAAATTATTTACAAGCATATAATTTTTTTTTAATATACCTACAGATTTTAAATATTAAAGAAGAAACTTTTGCAGAAATCTTCTCGTAGATGTATGGAGAAAGAACTCCGATATGCATGATAATGGTAAAAGATACTTTATTCAAAAAAACACATATAATTAAAAAAGCACAACTGAGGCACATGCAAAGAAGAACACTTGTAGAAACTTACAACATAAGTAAACAGAATGCAGCAATAGAACTGAGAGTGCAAGTAGAGAGCTCACTCCGCGCTCAGCACTTCAAAAGATCCACTTGACTAACTCTCTTCTGCTTTCTCTCGTTTGTATAGGTTTTTTAACAAGACATAGAATTTTCTAGAAGAATCCCAAATGAAATATCACAAAAATTCTTGCGTTTTCTAGATTCCTAATTTTTGTATCCAACGTCGCCAAATTCGTCACCAAATGGTCGTCAATTTTGTCTCCAGGATCAAGGTTATTTAGTTGACATCCATTTTACGCCTATTAAGAATGTTTTAAATCTCTCTTTTCAGAAATGTGACTCACATTGCAGGAATGCATTATTACAGATTCGTAATAATGCAGATAATTTATTCACATACTTTAGTAGAAAAGGGGTTTTAAAAATCATAAGGAATACTAAAAAAATAAGTGATAAACGGGAATAGGGATTCTAAATTTTGAAAAAAAATTGAAAAGATGCGTGGATTGTCATATTTATGAACATAATCAAGAAATTCATCAAAATTTATTCATTAAAAAAATTATTTATATGTGCTAATTTCTTTATATAATATTAATTCTTGTTCCCTATTCCAAAAAAATTAAATTGAAAATAAAGTTAGGTGTTATATTATGTTCAAATTATCTTTTATATATATTTTATTTGTTTTGACTTAATCTATTATATTATTTGGGTACAAAAATATAAATTCTATTGGTTTCCTTTGTAAAGAAAAGCAGGTTTGGAAAATAACTTGAGCTATATAACCAGTTTTGAAACCACATTTTTGAGTAAAAAGTAAGCTTTTTGTCCTACTTACTTTTGAAAACCAGGACAGCTTTCGATAAAAGTATAGATTCAAAATAAAAATATTTTAGATTTGAAAGCTTTATTGAAGCCAAACAATTTTTGACTACAAAGTATTGAAATAGTAAAAGACATTTCTAGAAAAGATATGTTTATGGCAGGCAGAATAAAATACTCAAAATAATAGCATAGCTATTATATTAAATAAATCCTGTGCATTGAAGTTAAATAACGTCGTTTACGTAATAGGTTACTCTTTATATTCCGTTCGTATAGAGATACTATTTCCTTTTTTAAATTTAATTTATTTTATTTTATTTCATTTAATAATAATTTTTATCATTCTATTTAGCTTAAAAATTTCAAGCATATATACAAGCAACTATATTATATTAAAAAATTCAGCGCTTTTGAGTTAAATAGCGTCGTTTATGTAATAGGTTCCTCTTTAGATTTTGCCTGTATGGAGATATTTCATTTTTTAAATCTTTTATTTAATTTATTTAATTTTATTTCATTTCATTTATTAATAACTTTCAATTTTTTTTATTATTCTATTTGGCTTAGAAATTTCAAACATAATAACTATTTCGACCAAATGCTTGAACAACGTTTGTGTAAACTTCCAGAAAAGTTTCTCAATAAACATCTTGAATTTATCCTAAACGAAACTAGAAGAGGATAAAAACATAAATACGTGCTGATAATATCCTCTTTATTTTATTCATTTTTACTTATAATGATTTGTTTCATGTTTATAAAAACAGAATCATGTAACAAAATGTTTTACTGACTTACTCATATATTTAGAGTTCTGAAGCACAGTAAAGTTGTGTGTGCCGGCGTCCTGGCATAGGGGTAGCGCGCCTTCCCCGTGATCTGGGCGTCCCAGTTCGGGCATGGTTGTTCTTCTTCTGTGTTCTATCTGTGAGGTGTGTGAATGGGTCCCCTTGTAAAAAGGGGTTGTGCAAACGAATGTGACGCATGAAGTAGCTAAGTCGTACTCTTGGCCTTAGTTGGCGCTACTGAAAAAACAAGAGATGTTCTCTAGGCTTAAATCGCTGACTGATAACTGTCAGCGGGGCTTATAAAGTGCCATAAGTCACAACAACACAACATAGTTGCGTGTTCCTGTCGAGAAAATATTATTTTAATATCGTCAAAGTTTAATTATCAATTAATAAATTAATTAAATTTAGATTCTACACAAGAGGAGAAATATTGAAATCAAATGGAATTGATGGAATTTCAAAATTCCATCACATGATAATAAATTGTAAACTAGAAATTAAAAGTTGAAAATAAAATCAAATAAAATTGATTTCAATTCTTATTACACTATTAAAAGTGTAACTTTTTAGCATTAATAAAAGTGTGCCTTTCGTGATCATTTATGTTAATTTTTTTCTAACAAGAATTGTTTTCGTTGTTTTCTATATAGAATTAATGAAAAATAGAATTAAAAATTAATGAAATACTGTTTTTACAAATATAATAAGGTAAAAAAATTACGCTTGCCTTTATACTTATTCTGTTGTTTGTGTGGATCATTTTTACGAATCCTACAGTACTACAGAATCATAATAAAATATTTAAGAATAAAAAAGGAATTTTCAAATATCATTGTTTCTGTAGTTTTAGTTCTTGACTGTCAGAAAAAATAGCTTTCAAAGGACAAAGAAGGCATGCATTGCAGTAGTATGCAATTGTATACCATAAATAAGAACACATCACTATTAAAATTATTTAATAAAGCTACTATCATTTTATCTGCACATTATTATTTAGAGTATAAATACTGTTTATTATATAAAAATTAATGACTGTAAACTATCTTTAAATTATGTATAATTTAATATCTGCATAATAAATATTTTATATTTTTATGTAAATAAACTATAATTTTTTTAATAATTGATTGTTGAATATTTAATGATTATTCAAGATTTGAGTACTTAATATTTTATGACCGTTAAACCTGTAAATTTCGAATACTCTAAGACTGTTTGGCATTTAAGATCTAAATACTATTCAATTTTTCTTGTAATCCTATGACTGTTTATTTTCTCGACTATCTAATTTTATGGTTTCTGTTACTGGAATACGTTCTAGTAATGATTCAACTAAGAGAAGGAAGAATACTTCAGATATTTGTGAATAACGCGTATTTTATATATCGAATTTATAACGTTATTAATGGTTTAATTTTAGTTTAGGAATTTAAAAATGCATTATTTTAATGCACGTATGATGCATAGGCAGGATAGTTAGAATATTCATAATTTCAATAATAATTTGTCGAAAATACAATACAGTTGTGTGAAAGATATCTATAAAAATTATTTAAATAAAAAAATAAATATACAACCTTTTTTAAACGGTATTTTTTTTTAAAAAAAGTATAAAATTTCTTTTAACTCCATACAGATTTATAAAAATTCCAGACACCATACTGATTTCCTGAAAATTTCGGATTGTAAATTTTTATAATTCACAATCTGAATTTAAAATTTTTAACATAATTTGTGCGGAGTTATTAAACTGTGTGGGGCTAGGATAAATTATTTATACTTTTTAGTCCGGCTTAGAAACGTGGTATATTTAAAAACGTTTATTTAAAGAATTATTATCTGCTTTTTAGTCTTGTATGTGTGAAATTTTTCAATCAATTATAAACTAATTTCCTGATGAGATACTCCTTACGACTAAATTTGCACCGAACAAACAAGAAAGTGAATTAATATTGCATTGACATCCGATTTTGAACAATGTTTAAAGTTTCGAGTTTCTAGCTCTTCAGGAAGTTAGTTTAAAATCGATTGCAAAATTTGTGTCAAACAGACAAAGAAACTATAGAAACAGAAAATAAAGCGAGTTAATAAAATGTGCTAAAAAGAATGTAACACCAGAAACATTATAACACCTATTTATATGTAGTATCCTTCATTTAAATACATGTGTTAAAGAACAATATTCCAGTCCCCAAATTAATCTTGGGCAAGGACATTACAATAAAGCAGATAACTCCAATTATTTCCCAAAGTTTTAAAACTATAAGAAGTTATTTTATTAAAGTTAGAGATTATGATACATATATTAGAGATGATAAGCATTCTTTCATTTTATGTTTTTATTAGAGGTTTGTTCGTAAATGACAAGCCATCAAATATTTCTAGTACCCACAAAAAATTGTAAAAATAATTTTGGAGAACATTAAAAAGTCGTCCAAAATTATGCTCTAATTTCGTTTTTGTAGTTTGTTCCAAAATAAATTTATCCTATTTAGTTAACGGAATTTATAATTTTTTTCTTTTGAAAATTTGGATTTAAAAACATATTGTTATATAATTATCCTATATAGTGATTCTCATCACGTATTGCTTTCACGGCTCATTCAATAAAAGTATAAAACTTTAGGAAGTAAGCCAATTTCATCAAAGCTTTGGATAAATTAAATTGAATAAATTAACAGTTGCATTTTAGAGCATCTTTCGAATCAAAAGCAAAACAAAATAGCAGATTCTGATTTGCTAATCTTGGCGAATTTATACGTTCTAATTATAAGCATCTTAAAATAAAAATTTGTTTTACTTTTCTAAAATAATTTTAATTAATTTTCCAGGTGGTATTTTAAATGTGATCACCTTCATCGTAATTAAAAATTTCTTAATATTTTCTGAGCATCTCCAATAACTTTTTATCACAATGCATTCTATCCTTAATAGTTTTATTAGAGATGATTCATTACTTATGTTAGAGGTTTTATTTATATTCCTTAAAAATTTAGAAACTATAATTTAAGATTTATCCTTTAGTTTCAAGTTTCGTTTTTGACTTGTATCGCAACGTTTGAAATAATATCACTAGTAAATCATTCATTTTTATTTTTTATGAATTATTAATTTCTCCGTTGTTGTTATTTGTTCTTTTATATTATTTTTATATGAATGACATTGTTCACAAATGAAATCAATCTTAATGTCTTTATTTACATGTCTCCATGTATTCTATAATCCAAACAATATTTTTTTTTCATTGACAAGTCTATACCTTCTTTTCCAAATTTTTCGTAGGTTCGGTAAATTCTTTTCATATAAAAATAAATAGTTGCAATGATTTGATACCATATAATAGAGATAGTCTTTATTCTTTAGATATAAAGTAATAGATATTTTTTTCAGCTTACTAAAGCATTCCTAGATTAAAAAGATAAATCATGATTTATATCTTTTGTTCGTACTATCTATCTAATTAAATGATTCTTTCTTTGCTATCATTTAATAGTAATAAAGAAAGGAATTGGAAAGTGTAAATCACCAGCGATTCGCGCGGTAATAAACGTGTTTTTCACTTTGTGAAATTTAGCCATGAGAAGATGGAAATGCTGTATCTTCTATAATAGTAACATTAAAATCGATCGAGATATAATAGGAAGTTTACAACATGTGATTTGAAAATCCCCATTGTATTATACTAAAGGGAATATTTCAGTACGTGACAAAAATCTATTAGTTATTGTTCTTCCGAAATAATTATGAAATTTCAAATTACATAACATTGCATTTTCCATAACTGAACAAAATCATAAAAGGAAAAATTTACCTTATATAGATTACAGATTTTATACAATAAAAAAAATTCAGTGGCATATGATACAAGAAATAACAGAAGGCTTTTCCCGTTTAACAAAATTAGCAAATGCAGCAGCAAATGAACTACGTCAGAAAAAAAAGAGAGAGATTATTAGCAGAATCTACATATTTTAAGAAATAACGAAAAAAAAATTCTGTATTTCAAATTAGCCGGAAATTGTATTGGAAAACTAGACAAGTTAGACCTACATCCCACTTAGGTCTATTTTGGTACGGACCTCGTAATTTTTTACCATAATTAGATGACGAGGGTTACATCTGAGTCGGTAGCTCCTCTCTAGATTTCCTCCAATGATCATTTTCTACAGATTTAATATATATCTGGTTCATATACATGGCGGATATGTCTTGGAATCGGTCTCAAACCTTCTGTCAGAAGAGCAACGTAACAATTCTCAAAGAAATACTGATAATTGTATTCCAACTAAAGTTTTTGAGAGTTATTACAAGAATCCTCATGTTGCAGGAAATAGCCAAGTTTATCAAGTATTTCAAAAACTAACATCAAAATTTATTAGAGGGAAGGAACTTAGTTAAAAAGATCACCTGAAAAACTATCCACGCCCTCCAAAGTAAAAAAAAATCTGCTTATGTATATATACACAAAAAAAAAAAAAAAAAATAGGAATACAACGTCAGTTTGTAATAGTGTAATCAAATCAAACTTACGGGGTCAGATTGATGTATAGCATCATCATTAACTTCAACTTTCTCAACAAATAATTAAACTGAGTATACCTGATAACTTATTAAAGAACTGGCTTAAAAAATACTCTCCGAACATTTTTGAAGATGCATTTAACGTTAATTACAGTTAATTCTCTGCTCTTTTAGCGAGAAAACGCCGCTGTGGAAATGAAGGTGCACTAAAGGGATTAAAATATTCAGCACACATGCATCATGTTTTTCGTTTCTGGTACATTGCCAAATTACTTCGTCTTAATTACTCCCAACTAGAAGATTTTCTGAATTTTCTTTCTACATTATCAAACAAAGCCTGTCCTTGCAACTTGAAAAATTTAAATAAAAAAAAATATTTATGATAACGTTGTGTTTTCAGATTTAAAAAAAATGTGTTTCTTATTTGTACATATAGACATTGTATCAACGTACAAACTTCATTTAAAGATTTCCTTTGCCAAATATGCCATATAAAAAATCTAGCATGAAATAATAGAGGAATATAGACGATTAATGCACATGCAATATAATTTATCCTTATAAATAATATGAATTCTATGAAATCCATTTTTCCAAATTTAGAACCAGATAGCGCTACACACGTGAAACCAAAATTTAATTAAACAGTCAATTGAGTCATAATTAAGCTTTGAAATAATATATTCTGAAAGAGAATTCACAAGGGCTCAAAATTTCAAAATTTTAGCAGAAATGAGCGAAAAAATTATTACAATATTCTGTCCTTACAAAAATGAAGCGTATAAAAATATTGTTGATAATTTTCACTTTCTTCTAATTTTATATTTTCTGACTTTATTTTCCTTCTTTGTAAAACTTTTTTATGTATGTGAGAAATAAGTACAGAGTAATTAATACTAATAATGAATAATTAGTGCAGAATGGATAATGCTTTCTATAAGTTCATGAATTTCATAATTATAATAAATTGTTTTCTACGCTACCTTTGAAAATAGTACTGATACAAAATTGAAAAGAAAGTACAAGTTTTATAGAGAAATTCGATAGCATCAGAAAATTTCATCATAATTCTATATTTTTCAAATTTTCAATTTCAATTCTGTCCGTTGGCTAGAAATGGGTTTTATCTTTGATCACTTTTTTATCTAAATTGTTCGACCCTTCTTCTTTTATACTAATTCCTTTCAAAAAATAGCGAAATAAATTAAAATTAAAGTAAGCATAATATGAAATTGCTTTAAATATTCGATATGGACGAGAAAAATATTTGAAAAATATTCCCTGGGATGTTTTATGCAATCAAGAGTGTTAGAGAATCAATTGTGTTAATTAATAAAGTATGATTAACATAAAAAAAATTATAAACAGTTTGTTAATTTTCTTTGATCTTCTCATTGTATTTAAAAGCAAATAATTGCCACTGATATTTTAATTATTTTGATTCAAATAATATAGAATTGAAAGTATTTGATTGTATGAATGTCATTCAGAACATTCAAAAGCAAAGCCTAATATAGATTTAATATAAACTATAATCTTTTTACTCTCTAGAATATAAAAAAATATTACAATTGTCAACAAATTTAATCTCGAGATTTCAATTAAATTTCCAAAGTTAAACCTCCAAGTGTCCTAAAAATGTAAATTTGGTATTACATAAATATGTCTGTATGTCTGATTGTGTTCATATCAACACTGTAATTCCAAAACGTAGTGTTTAGACGGATAAAATAATTGGCCTTCACACCAAATGTTTCCATCTCTATATCAAATTTTGAATAAAGTCTATCAAGAGAAGACTGTCTCTCTGCCTATTTTTCCAACCAAATGTTTAGTAACTGTAATAGTTTGTCCAACTAAATGTTTAGATATAATCGCAGATGCATAGGCGGCGTTATGCACCTGCCATGTTACTATTACCTGTTACACACCCGAATGTTATGGAACACAAAAATAAAAACAACGAAATAAATGACTGAAATTTTAAGCATGCTCTTTATTCGCAATTACAAATTTGTATCAAATTTGAATTCTCTTTGACAATCTCTCTTCATTTCATTTCTCAAAAGAAAGAATTTGTCTATATATCTGTCAACATATCTGTGAGCCTGAAAATTCTAAGAAGCTGAGAGCTAGATGAATGGAATTTGGCTCTTTGTTTTCGCATTAAAATTTAGTTCTGCATCAGTTTTAGACCAAATAGGACAACAAGAAGATATACTTTTCCGAATTTCATGTTCTGTTTTCTTCACTACAGAGTAAATTCAACAGGTACCATGTTGCGGAAGTAAACAATAAATAGAGGAAAGAAACTTTCTTATTGTTTTTTTAATTTAAGTATAATTTCTATTTTTGACTAAAACAGTTTTGTGGATTTTTGAATGCACAAGCACGGAAGGTAGGGAAAATGCTGTTTATTTAAAGATAAATTAATTTCGACCAGAGAAGGAGAATCCTTAAATTTCCTTTCATAATGGAACGAAATCTTGTTCACCAAATACAATGATCTAACTTAATTTGGTGCATTTTTCAAAAGGAAAAAATAGACGTGAAATCATAGCAGAGCAAAAGACAACATGCAACGAGATGACATGCACAGTTACGTTTTTAATGTGACTGTGTGATTAACTCCATTTGTATGATTTTATTACATGTTCCATCTTGGACACATCGTTACCATGTAATCAAAGCTATTAAAATCCAGATCTGGTGCTTACTTATATTAAAGCAAAAAAAAAAATTAAGGATAATCAAAAATAGCTGTATATATATTATAAAATGATTTCATTCTTGCTTTTATTTCTTTTCATTTGTTCAAAATATGTTCTTTATATAAAGAAACTAAACTGCTGAAAAAGTTTTCAGGAAATATTTCTTCTGGACAGTTTGAGAGTGGAAACTTAATGAAAGATGACTCTACGAATTACCACTAAATACTCCATCTCTTATGATACTACTAGCTGTCAGGGAGAAGTCTTTCTTCACATTCATCTACTAAAAGAAAGCAACGACTTGGATTCTTGCAATATCTTAACTTTATTTTTATTTCACGTCGTGAGTGATGTTCATGTCTTTGCTCGAATGGGATACACATAAAAATTTTTAATCGCCAGAGTAATAATTTTTCTTCTCCTCCTCAAGTAAAAACAATTGGCAAGTTTTTTTTATGCCTTCTGCATTTAAAAAATCTCCCACTTTTAAACAATGCTTTTATACAATTGCATTTCAGTTTTACTTTGTTTTCTCTATTAAGGTCAATATAAATGAATTTCCATCAATATCAATTAGATTATTACCATGGACATCTGCACAATATACGAGGTGAAATTATTTTTCATATAATCTAAATGAAAAATGACAGTTTTTTTTAAAAGTATACCGTTTCGTTTGTTAGAACCACCACAATAGTTTTAAAAAAGTCGAGAGGAAATATTATTGTCGTCTAATAATCAAATCTAATTCATATCCACTAAATGCCTAAGATATGTTTCAAAATTATTCGAAAACAATTTTTTTATGGAATACGTCAACAGTGATGTGAAGATAAGTAACTTTCTGAATTCAAGAAAACTACTTTTGATGAAGTAAAACAGTCAAGATTGAGAATTCTAAATCATGCGGTTTGAGTTGTGCATCCTTAGACTTGTTTAGAATAGTTTTCGCATCAAGATTCCGAGTAATATCTCAGAATGGTGATTTACCCGAATCAATAGCTTGGTGAACATTTGTTCAACTGGATAGAAGTGCAAAACAAAGACAAGTGACGAAATGTTATTGGTGTACCCCAAATTATAATCTGTCGACTTCAAAACGATTTTCGAAGTACTAGAGATTTTAGAGAAGGTCAGGTAAGATCGTTCAAATGCAATACCATGGGTAAAATATTGTAATGTGTTTGTAAAAGCTCGTCGAAACAGAATAAGAAAGGAATCCATGGCCCCCAGAAAATTGTGTTACTTCTCTCGACCATTATATTTATTTGATGGACCTGTATTCCGTCCATCAAAGGATGATTCCGTGGATTTGTCTCTTCTTCCCATTCCGACAACCATATGTCTAATGAAAATCTCAGAACTCGGATTTTCAGGAAACGTTTTGGCGCTGGCAATTGAACTTCGCATCCTTCCTTTTCCGCTAGCTGTTTATCGCCTCATTCATCAATATTCTTACATGCGCTTTTTCTCGACCTCATTAGATGAAGAGATTTTTAATTACAGGCTCTTTCGTTCCCTGTTCAATTCTTTTGGATTTGGTGATCTGGAAACTAGACTCTGTCACTTCAAATACTATTCATTTATTGCTAGTACCTCTGCTTAAAAAATTGTGTTGAATGAACTTAGTTTTGCCAGAGAGGAGCAAACCGGTTTGGTTGACAAGTTTTGAGAAATCTGTAAACACTTCTGGCATTTCCATAACAGTAAGATACTGCAATGAAAGGAAAAACTAGATTAATGAACATCGCAATTGTTTGAACATAGAGTGGCTTCAAATTTTCTTTGTGGACGAATCAAGATTCTTTTTGGATCCAATCAGTCATCGAATCATCAAGTAGAGAAGGTAGTACGAGAAATAACCCTAATTTTTCTGGTGAAAAGTCATAAAAATCAGGTGATAAGCTGATAGTTAGATAAAAAAAAAAGAGTACAATGAACCTATAAACTTATTTATCATCCGTAATAGCAGTTTGATGGGTAGAAGATTCTAGAATCCTTTATTTCCCATTGTACATGAACTATCAACAATACGTTCGTTTTAATGGATGACAACATTCATAGAATTCATCTTTAAAACCATGAACCGATGACGGGTACGACACGTAAGCTGACACCCCACCTCTTCCGAACTTTGCGCCACTCCAACAGGAAGGCGTTTGTACCATGACTTCAAAATTGATGGGCATTTTACGTACACGGCGAATCTATAATGAAATTGAGTCTATAACTTGGAACTCCCTACCCTGAAGCAAAGCCTCCCGACTAGTCCACCAAAACCCCTTCAACATGAATATAATAAGGCATGTATAGGATACTTTAGGCATATGAATTGTCATTCAGTCAAAGTCTACTCTGACATTTCTTGTTTCAGATATTTTTATGCAGAACGAATATCTCCAAATAAAGGATACTTTATAAATACGGAACCAAGTATGCGTTCAACTCTCTTAGCTGTTCGAAGTAAGCACACGCTATCTTGGGATCACATAAAATTCAAAGAAAAACTATATTTGTTTAAATCTTTGTTCACAAATTATGAAAATATTGAAATCTCCAGAAATGTATAAGATAATTTTTTATCTGTTAAATAAAATAAAATCATTTCGTATGTCATATCTTCTAGTGTAATATGTCTGTAAAATTACACTGAAGCCACCATTTTAATTTTTCTTCAAAAAGCTGATTGGAACATAAGCATTTCTTTTAAAAAGTGAGTGGTTTGTAATTTTCTGAGCATTGCGTCTTTAATTGAGAGTGATTCGTAAATGGACGAAAACCGTCATCTTAAAACAAAGTAAAAAAAGACAAGAAAATTGCTCTTCTTTTAAATTCACACTCCTATTTACTGTCAATTCTGAAAAGAAAACTCTCCGCTCTTTGTGCATGCTTGATTCCATCAAAATAGAGGTGAGATGAAAGAAAATGCATCTCATGGGAAGGAAGTCCAGTAATAAAAGAATCCCAAACACTCGTATATCTGATTGTGTATTACCTCTTTGTGGAGTTAAATCGCCCTAAAGTGCTAGTCTCGGGATCCTGAAATGAACAGTAACCAGTTTCTGCAATGAAAATGCAAGTTTGAGAAGCAGGACACGAAAGTCTCATCTTATTCTCCACACTGGAGCACCTCAGATACGGGGATGAGAAATTGTTGTAAAAGTAAGCAGGTTCTCGTTTCCCCGTTGTATATATTAAGTGTGTACAGCTAAGCTGCCTCCATACTGATGACGGGTTGTGCGCACTTCATGGAGCTGCACTGTTTGCGTTTACATCACCTGAATTTACTGTCTCAGCGTTTCAATCTTCAGATTATCCCGAACTCATTAGCATGATGGGTGAATAGCTCATCCTGGTTATATTCTATTTTTAATATATTTTCTGTGTACATCTTGTGATTTAATTTTCAGTAATTGTGATTGATTTAGGTAAAACAATTTCAATCAACTAAGAAAGTTGTCGACATGAATATATGTTCGATACCAAATCAACAGTTTTATAGAATTTTTAAGAATTTTTCAAAAAGTATTGTTCCAAAGGCTTCATTTAGAAATCAATAATAAGTATGAAATATTTTTTTAAAAACACTCAATCATACAATTTACACTAGTAGTATTAGCTCAGAATTTTATTGATGTTATATGAAAATCTACAAATGGCAAGCATTTAATGTAGAATGCTTGAGTGTCACTAGCTTGAGTGACTCTAATTTAACTCATTTGGTATTAGATTCAAAAATAATTTAACGATCAAATATAAATTCGACAACAAAATGTAAAAGATTAAATTTTAAGAAATCGTTTAGCTTTTAATTGCTTACGGCATAAAATAAATCACACTTAACATTTCACTTCTTGTTTAAATGGACGTCACAAATGTTGTCTCATTTTCAGAGGTAAGACTATTTTACTCGATCGATTGTTTGATTAATTAAATAAGTTAAGTTTCCAAGTATTACTTTTGTAACAATGAGGAACTGGAGAAAGAATTTAAGCATTTTAACTTTCCCATGCGTTTAATACATAGCGAATTCAATTCATTTAAACTTCAAAGTCACTAGAAAGCAGAAATTCCTGTTGTAATCGTTTGGCTTCAGAACAATTTCTCACTAAACTCGACAGACAATTTCGAAAGGAGTTCTAAAATCAGCATGAGCCAATCTTCTACGTTGTCAGGATTACGTCCAGCTGTAGAATGGCTTATTTTAAATTAAAGAGAAGATGCCAGCGCAAGAGAAGACTGTACATTAATGATTGTGCATCGCATGTGAAGAAGAACCCAAATCAAGATAATAAATTTATTTACTATAAATACAGAGTTGCTGTATGAATGCGTAATGTAAAGTAAATTTTTACATATTTTTGTTAATGCTATTATTTCATTAATTAGAAGAATTTTATTTATGCCTGATTATTATTTGATATTTTTCTATTTCCTTTTATAAATGTGAGTATAATTCCAAGAAAATAAGCATCTCTCTTCGGTAAACATAGATCTTTTAGAAAATTGAACATTTAAGAAATACAAAGCTTCGTTTTTCTGCAAAAAAAATTATGTGGTCCTCTAAATATTTGCCATCCGAAATTCCTTTGAGTAAAAGCTCTTATAGAAACATGATTTCGGATTAAGCGAAGTTGTAACCAAAATATTAAAACATTAATTATATTTAAAATTTAGATTTTATAATTTTTTTATATTTCTAAATTAAAAATATTGCTTTTTAATCCAATTTATATTTATAGTTTTGATACTTGACCGCAAGAGAAAAAGTCCTAACTTCTTTTTTTCAGCGTTTCTATTTATATATATATATATACTTGTAAAAAAAATTCTCTAGAATTTTAATTTCCGTCATTATCTTAAATATAAAAATTTAATAAAATATATTAAAATTTTGTGCACTGTTTAAAAAAATTAAGTAAAACGTAATTTGACATCTTTAAATCCCTGAATGTATTTTAGTATTAATCAAGAAATGGTGCGTTTTTTGCTTTGAATCAAACTTTAATTAACACTTTAACATTGGTCCTGTTAAAAAACGTTTCATACATGTTTATTAACTGTGAAGAAAACTTCTAAATAATGAATTAACTGTTTAACTCTCAAACATTATAAATGAAAAAAGGTCGCTAAAAAACATTGTTGTTAAGAATATGCTATGAAGTAAAAAAAGAGCAAACTTTTCCCCTCAATTCATTTAAGTCCTTTTTATGAAAGCAATAATTAATTTAAAAGATCTTGCAAGCAATTTAGAGAACGCTCAGAAAGTTCACCACTTTCTGCATTCGTTAAAGAAAAAAAGAGGGAAATGCCAGTTTGGCCTTAGAGGTATTTACTAAATCTGCGGAGAAACATTAATTACTTTGAATATTTGATTAGCGTCTCAATATACTTCAGTAACGCTGAAAACAACTTTCAGAAATGATTAAACATCATATAAGAATTGTAGACTAAGTTGAATAGACAAATGTATTTAGTTCCAAAGAGAAGTTACGAACCGAAACCGTTCAGAAAAATTTTGTGCTTTCTTAGTTTAAGAATGAGAAACTCTAAGTATGCTTGCTGACAAATAAAATAAGTGTTACTCTGCGAATAAAATATTTAGAAAAAATAAATTGGCCAAAGAACCAACAGCCATTGTTTTATTTACCAAGATATACAAGGCAACCATAAAATAACTTTCTTTGTTTGGAAGTATCTGCAACTAAAACATATGAATTGAAAGAAACCAAATTTCAATCGCAAGTTGTGGAAAACTTGGGGAGATGAATTCTGAAAAAAATTTATCAAAGTTAATTATAGGTGATGTTTTGGAGCTTTTGAAACGAAAACGGGACAAAATTTACAATAAGTTCACGGAAGAGAGGTTATGCAAAATTTCATCCCATATCTTCTTCAGGTGTGACGGGCTTCACAACCCCGAAGAACCTTAAAACTTAGGGTTAACAGGAACCGAAAGAATGTTTCTACTCGTTTTCGAAGTTTGCTTGTCTAAATGATAATTCAAATATTTATAATGTTTACATTTTAATAGATATTTCAGTAAGCATTTCGTACTTTTCATTGCTCATTCCTAATAGCAAACTCTGTGGTACTAAATATAATTGGATGAAATTTCATATCAAACAGGATTTCAAACAACGGTTTCATTTTGATTCTTTATGCCCCAAATATTAGTATTTCTTCACACTAATCAACAATTTAAAAGTTATTGAGCATTTTTATTGGATAGAAACCGAAAATATAAAAACTAATTATTATCTTTTGCGATCAATGTTTGTACTTCTAAAGTGGAGTTTCTTTCTAGTAAAGGAACTGAAAAAGAGACTTAAATCATTTATATTTTAATCTAAACTTTTTTCATTTATAGTCCTTAGTTCCTACGTTGACAATACAAGGAAAACTATGATCTATAGTATCATATTGATGAAGTACTTATTTCTCTATGTCTTTGGATTGTAGAAAGAGCTCCATGAAATAAACAATTTTAATTTGAAATATAAAGTTCCACGTAACAAAACATTGATTACTATTGTTTAATAAAAAATTATGTTTAAATATAACATTTACGTTTATTAGCATTACGATTTTGTTCAGAATTACTTAGCTGTTCGTAATAATACACAGAGTGGCTCTTACAAGCCTTTTAATTTGAATTATTACTTACTATAATTACTCAAAAAGTTTTATGGGATTGTAATTGTTACTCTATCATTTGTTTACAAGAATAAACACTTCCCAGGTGAGAGAGTGGACGAGAAGTCGCTACATAAGTAAAAGTAATCTCGCTTCTCCTGAAATATAGTACAGCTGATGTCGAGTTATCATTTCGATAACGGAATGTATTTCCTGTGAGAAGGATTGGATCGTGATAAGAGCTCAACTTTCCCTTCCCATATTATGTTCGTGAATACTACAATTCAAGTAACGGATCTAGCTAGTCCAGAAATATAGTAATGGTTTGAGTAATATAGTAACGGGAAATATAGTAACGGGAGAATTTGGATCATGGCCGGCGATTTTCTTAGGATTCCGTCGTCAATTCTAGTATAATTTTTGAGATGACTACTATTCAAATTATCTTGTATACCAAGTCAAGGTAGAAGTAACACTTCAGTGGCTATAAGAATAGACCCAACATAAATTCTTTCCATACTTTCTCAAAAAATTCTTTTGTAGTGACGTTGGGACACATATATTTCAAATTACTTTCGTTTAATTAATTTTATAGAAAATCATATTAATTTATTGAAGTCGGCTGTAAAGAGCAAATATAAAAAAAAATCTGTTCTATGGATTGTTATGTTTCATTGAAAGCGCAAAAATGAGCTAAACCTCCTTGTCACTAATTTTATAATGTCATTCTATGAAACTACAGATGTCTTGTGCATCTTTAAGATGTGTTCAAATGAAAAAGAGGTTTTTGCCGCATCAACGTCTTGTCTAATCACAGTGGGTTAATGCGTTTGCCGATAGAACATGGAATTTTAGCTCCCCAAATTCCCAAAATGTTGGTTCCCCAAAAATCAGATTATTCTGCCATGATAGCCAAAAACAGAAATGGTTAGTTTCTTTTTAGACAGATAAGGATCAATATCGACCGATTGGGATAGGAAGAAATAATTATTATTCAATGGTTTTTCAACACGTTGCTGACGCCTAAACGTGCATATCCAAACAAACGAAAGGACAAGCATTCGAAAAGTATAATGCTGCTATAGGACAAATCTAGAATACATATATCCAAGAAGACACTTGACCTGCTTACAAAATTTCATTGGGAAATCTTCAATGCTCCTTTATACAATCTCAATATCTCTTCATGCGATTTTCATATCTTCGACCCCTTAAAAATTATCATATTCTTTTTTAAGGTAAAATAATGAGCCAACAGACTACGAGAAACTAACCCCAGTCATGGGATTCGTTCACATACGTGTTGTGCATTTGGCAGAATTCAATTTTGTACGTATATGTGTTCCTTTTTCTACAGCGAATAGATAACAGAAATGTGCCCGGATTCCATCCTTAGCTGTTTTAGTTTATTTGTTTTTACCAATTTTTCTCTCTTTATGTGCTTTTGAATCACATTAGTGTGTTCTGCCATTAATGAGGGAAAAAAGACAGTAGGATAGGACGTAGAAAGGATAAATAGTATCCAGCGAATAGCTTTCTCTCTCTCTCTCTCTCTCTCTCTTCCCTTTGTCACATTTTTATATTATTATAGTCATTGCTATAAAATGAAACAAGTGTAACTTTTTATTGTGTCTTTACGGCTCAACCTAAGATTTGTTCCCATGATATTGTCTGCGTCTCTCCTTACGGCTATGCCACTGAAATTTAATTTTATAATGTGTATTATATTTCATGCTGACTCCTTACATGAAGAACCAGCATAAAATATAGATTAAAATACTCTAATGTTTAAGATTGCTTTTCCAAACTAAATAGTTTTTATATATAAACAAGTAAAATTTTATAAAATTTTAAATAAAAAACGGATTATTACTTGTCCAATGAATTACTCGAAGTACACCATGATCTTTGATAATTTTATATTCATTATTTCTAATAATTTAATAATAGCAGATTATAAAATTAAATTTTATAATTTAATAGCAGATTAAAAATATAACCATTAATAGCAGATTAAATGGTATTATAGGAATAATATATAATTGTGTTGTAGGCATGCTACTCAAGCAGAGGACCGTGTGTTCATTACTATTATAATTAGAAAAGATATAACCTCAAAAACCAAAAATTATTGTTTCATTTTCTAAAAGCAAGCTAACAAAAAGATTTCAAGGATAAAACAATAGTGGAAATCCTTGTTGAGTTAAAATAACGAAGTTTTAAGAAAACCCAATATTCTCAAAGGGAGCGGGGCGACATCTAGTGTAAGCATTATTAACTTAAATAGTTTTAGTTAGATACTGGACAGAAGTTCCCTATCGAAACTTGCCTGATGTTTACTACATTTATTGAGCTAAAATTACTGGAAAATGTTATTCGTGCTATATAAGAAATTCAAGGAAAGAATTCCAATTGTTCAACAAAATTCGAAAGCAGAAAAATAACCCTATAAAATATACTTGATTATCGTAAAGAGTGAATTTAATTTAACAAATTTAACTCTAATTTAACAAAAATTGAAAAAAAAGTACTATAACTAGATTTCTCAATATCTGTTTGAATTTGTAATTTAAAATCAGTTGCTTTAACCCACAAATGTAATTCGTTTGTTTTGAAATAACATAAATGCATATGCATTTAATTGCATTTTTTTTTTTTTAACTTTCAAACGCTGGAAGTTGAATGAAAATTATTGTTATTGTTATTTATTATACAGGGGTGAAGAAAATTTTGGAATATATATTCTAAAATTAAAGTTTAACATCGGGTAAAGTAAATGTTTACACTACACTAAATTTTAACAAGTTAACACCATTTGTTATCTCTTGAAATTTTAATGCTATGTAAAATCATAAGAAGAAAAATTATTGCTTTCAATGCCGAGCTTTCAAAAAAGGAATGGTTCGTTCTTTGCTCAATCCTGTTCCATGGTGTGATCAAATTAGAGAACTGCGACTCTGAACTTCGGCTTATTTTGAACTCTGAGGTTGTAATTCTTCCTTAAATTTGAATAAAACTGTTTTCTCATATTTGATATTTGATAAAACGTGTGACGTCTACATGGAGTGTTTCATTTGTTTTCAATTAATTTATTTGTATAACCATCTCTTTTAATGGTATCCCAACTGAATTCAAGTCAGATACCTTTCCAATCCTCGCAACAACAAAGAAATATTAAAAACAGTTTGTTTTTCCTTACTAGTGAACTTAAATTTTTAAAGTCAGTGACAGATCTAAGCATTTTACACTTGAAACAGTTTCACATTTCGACCTTTGATAACTTATCATTATGTTAATAATTAATTTTGAATTAATTTTTTTTTTTAAATTTGGGAAAATGTGTATATTTTTATTTATTTATTATGACTCATGACTTTCCAACAATCACGACGTGCCTATTTGATCATAGTTTACTTCTTTGCTAAAAGAATGGAATAAGGGATTGACTTTTGATTTAAAAGCTCTCCAGGCCAAACTATTAGAAATTAATTTTACAATGAGTGAACCATGGAGAATGAGGGGTGAAATTAAAATCTTCTCTAAAAGTTTGTCTTCCATACAAATATTAAAAACTGCTAAAATTAATTCTAAATTTGCATTCGATATAAATGTCAAAAATAAAAAATTTTAATTCAAAGTTTTCTGAAGTCTTAACTACTTCGAAATGAATTCTAAAAAAATAGGGAATGAGGTATGAGGTCTCAGATCACTTTGATGAAAATTCAACTTCAATACATGATCACTGAATGTTGTCAAATATTAAAAAAATTCAATCCCTTATTCTTGTATCAAAATCATTTTTAAATAATGCATTCATTTGAAAACTCATTGAGTGTTATTCTTCCTTCAACAAGCAATTGAGGGATTATTTGCTTAATGATTAAAATAATCAATAAATAACTCATAAACATTTATTTATCCTAGTAATTAGATTTAACTTAGTTATTAATATTTAATTAGGATAGAGGCGATTTCTGTATAAAGCCGATTACTATGTTTGTGATTGCTCTTCTATTCAGAATTTTTATTTTTCTGTTTCGACAGATACTAATAAGACTTTATTCGATAGAAAAATAATAAAAAAAAATATAAATAAACTTCCATTTTCTGAGAGTTTGAAATCCATTTCTGAGATATAACAGCGCATTTGTAATGATATTACTGGTAAGTAAGCTTTTTCAAAATAGATGTTATGTAATTGGACAAATTCCGTTTCTATTCTTTATTATTCTTTTTCTTCTAATTCTTTCGCTTCCAGTTCTAATTGGATATTTTTTCCCATAGTTTAATATTTGTTCGGTAGATTATATATTATGACGCGGTATTGCTTAATTCAGTTCCTGCATTTTTGCTTTAACAGTAAAAATTATTCTTTAAAAATATTTAAGAAAATCATACACAGTTCGTACTTTTCCTTTTTTAGTTTCGTTAAAAATTCTCAAAAAAAAAACAGGTAAATTACCCATATAAAAGATATATAAGATTCGATAAAAAACTGAACTATCATTTAATATGTATTACTTCCGATAATATTTTCTGTAGATAGATACTGTAATTAGTAAAATACAGTATGGCTATAAAATAAATTTCTTTGTTTGGAAGCATCTGTAATTGAAGATAATCAACAGGATGAAATCATATTCCATAAGCAGATTGTGAAAAACATTGGAGAATAAATTTTGCAAAAAGAAAATTGTATCAAAAGTCGCACAATCCTTGTAGATTATGCGGATTCCCATTGCGTGCATAACATTTGAATTACTCTTTCCTTTCAGAAGAACAGCCAACGTTCAATCAGTAGTTCTTTGATTGCGTGTGGATTTGTACTTGATATGTATTCCATGTTATATAAGCATTACACTTTTTAACATAAAACAATTTTACATTAGAAAATGCAATGTTATGATGGATCTTACAGAATTTATAAGGCTTCATAACTTTTGTAAAAGTTCGTCTGCTTTAACTTTGAAAGTTGTGATTAAAATATCTAAGGAAACTGGATTGCTACAAATTAGAAAAGGCAGAGAACGAAGAGCAATATCAGTCGATACAATAATTTAAGTCTCAACAAACATTTAAAGAGACAGTTTACGAGAAACTATTGAGAGCGTAATTCACCGGATGCAATAGCTTGTGCACAGGAAGGGTCAACACAATAAAATTTTGCACGTGGCTCAAGAGACTCTAATCTTGATTAATAAAAGATTATTTATTGCCAGTTTCATAAGGTATGTCATTGATATTTGTATGTAAATTTTTTATTACCTGTACATTAATGAAATTTTACATAAACCATTTTCCTTAAGTTCATTATACTCCCAGCGAAGGGCACCTCAGAAATGAAGATGTGAAGCTTCCGGTATGGTGGCTGGTTCTCGGTACCTGAGTGGGAACAGAAACGGTGGGGGTCGATGATGGGATATACTTCCCACTGGAAGAATTGTGACGTGACCGGTGATTAGGATTTAACCTAGTTCCATTCAGTGTTGCTATCTCTGCGGTCCGGTCATTCAGATTTTTCCTTGTGCCTTCGGGTGAGTCGAGGTAACAGGTTAAAGTTAATGTTACGTTCCTTGTAATTATTGATCCATTTATGGGGCTGACAGGACCAAATTCTTCCCAATCGGCGAGTTTTGCATAATTTTTTTCTTTGGAATTTATCTCTATGGTTTTCGCAGCCTCTATACGAAACTTTGTATCATTCCTTTTGTTAGCTTTTACCGCGAATGCTTCTAATAAGGGAACGTCATTTTATGGTGATAATAATATGATCTATTTCTAAAAATCTATATAAAATAGATTTTTAGATTAGAAATAAATTGTATTAAATATTATTTATTATATTTATTTACTTGCTTATACATCCGATGATACTCAGAAGGAAAATATTTTCATATCCTTTATTCATAACAATGTAATTAAATAATACTCACAAAATTTTTCCTTAAGCTTTTTATATACTTTAGAATTTGCATGCAAAATGCTAATTGCTTATTATACAAAAAAAGATACTGTTATTAAATCAGATCAGCTGCATATGCTTGCGACTGTAAATATTGTATTTAAGACTGTAAAATTATACTTAATAATACCACCTAACGCAATGCCAATATAAGCACAAATAAACGCAAGTGAAATAATATATATAATATTTTTCATATCAAAATATTACTATGCAAGATAATAATAATTTTAAATAAAATTATTGTCATACTGCGTAAAGTTCTTTTATGGTATTGCGTTATTATTTTCAATTAAAATAAGAATATCATTAGCATCAATCAACTATTACATGTTCTAACTTTTCAGAAAAATTAAAAACGCTTCTAAACGCCTTTTAAAAACAAGAAAAATCCAATTTTTTCCATAAGTCATTCATAATTTTTAAAGAATGATACAAAATGTAATTAAATATGGAGGAGTTTCAGCTTGGAGGCAAATAATTATAGTGATTTAAAATATAGAAAAGATATGATGATTTGATTTGATTTGTTTGATCAATGTCCCGTTTGAAAGGCTTATAAGGTATGAACAAGAAAATTTTGAATCGTGTTCAGATAATGAATACAATATCTGAGTAGAAACTTATTCTTCATACTTCCACACTACAACCCCATTGGTGTAGTACGGAAGTTTGAAGAAGGAGTGTCAGCTCTAGTTATGCCTTCGTCATCTAACCATGGTTCAAAATTACATGGTCCATCCCAAAATTATCATAGTGTCGCTTTAAAAGAGGACGTTAATATAAGTAAATTAAACTCCACGCTAGATCAACGGGAAAGTGACACTCTTGAAGATAGAATTAACATAGATACACTGACCGCTTATACACGGCATATTTCCGATGGAATCAGGTCTCGAACCCTCCTATTTTAGAATCAAAACTCCGTTTTCTTCCAAGTCACCTACGGTCTGTAAATGGCACAAAAATTACAACGGAAGAAGATGGAGTAATGCCATAATGATTTAATCCAAATATTCTAACATTTCAACCAAATAACTCAAATGTTCATCTTCATCAATTGTTACCTGAATCAGAAGGCCACACTCCGCCGGGTCTATCCAAATTGATTTTAAAATGTGCTACTTAGCACCCTCAAATATTTCTTTTCTTGCTTAGAAATAATTTTTAAACATTTGGTTAATGTACAATGTGAAAGTTAATATGTGTTTTCAAAGAGCAATTTACATATTCGATTCTCAAAGAGGGAAAACATTCCTCGAGAAAAATGACAATAAAGTCACCGTTACTTGGGTATTTGTCAAGCAATGTGTTTCCTTAATGCTCATGCAAAAGTTTAAGGGCTAAAATAAATAAACGTCAAATACGTTTTAGAATTTGAAAAAACCGTCAACTAACCGGTAACCCCAGATTATGAATGCTCAACGTCATCATTTACCAGAATCACTAGTTTATCGAATATTTGGTCAACGATAAAGGAATGCATTACAAAGATTCGTAGTAGATTGTTTTGATATATTTCAGAGTGTAATTTTTCTACTATGAAACCGATATCGCAAAAATACATGCTCTTAGATCAAATCATAACGCATATGCAATAACAAAAACTGGAAATCGCTTTTCGTCCATGACAGCCCCTCCATGCAGAACAAGAAAGGCCACTTACCTGCAAGGAGCCGATATTCCGAGGTAAAAAATCAATATGCAGACACAAACTGAATGAAATCGCCTTTATTGCTATGGTTTGTATGCATGTATATCTTTTGTTTACCTTTCCTTAACCATAAGACATCGTAGGGTCAAGAAAAACACGACAAATGACCACCGTATAGATGGGGTAGCGCAGAGGTGCGACAATTTTTCTATGCATATATGAATCATGATTCGGTTTGGAATAATTTAATCATCTTCAATAGAGAGAATTTATATCTTCAAATAGAGAGAAATAGTTATGAGAAATAATCCCAATTTGTATGCGAATAATCAAAAAATTGAAATAGTGGACTGATGGTATAGGCAGGAAAAAGAGAACAATCAATGTCACAAACTCGTCTTTTAGGAGAATGGCTTTTGGATCAAAAGGTACCAAGTGGAGATGGGTAGTGAAGATGGGTACCCAAGTGGCTCTAAGGAGATAAGTAGCTTCTCAGCAGTCTTCTCTGAATTTACAAGACCATTTTAGAAATACTAAAAGCCACGTAGATTTTGGACTTTCTGACAGTTGATTTCTTGCGTGATAAATCTGTAGGATTAAATTGAACTATCCATTTTAAATTTTATCTAAAACGATGACTGGGATTTGTGTATTTCTTTAAAAAAGAAAATATCCTAATTTTTTTAGAGCAGTGTATATTAATAATACATGCAGAACAACTCTATAACTAGATGCTGAGTTTTAAAAAGACAAGGATGAAAGAAAGATGCCTTGCAAAATAAAATTTTATTTCTAAGAGTTTAAAAATCTCCATAATACTAAAAAAAGAAAACAAAAAAACCCAAGAAATAATCTATGTTTTTATTCATAAAACAGTAAAATACAAATTTAATAAAATAAATTTCAAATAAAATAATACAATCTATAATTTTTTTTATATTTAAAACAACAATATAAATTTAAAAATTCATAATTTGAGCATAAATACCAGATAAATAAAAAATCCTAAAGAATTCAAATTATTGTAATTCATTCTTTAAAACAAAGTGACTAGTTTTTCATTCAGAAATGGAACAGAAAATTAAAATTCAAAAATTTTCTTTGAAAAAAAATTAATACATTTCTTAATCATATAAATTATATTGTTGAATATGTTCCAAGTAACATACATTATAAAGCTTGCTAACTGGGCATTACAATGATAAACAAAAACTAAGTTACCATAACATGTATAATTCTATATTTTGGCAATAAAAAAAAATTGATATTTAAGTTTGTATGTTTTTTGAAGCATAATATCTGTATAACAAAAAAATGTTGTTTAGTTTATCCATCACGAAGGTTAATTTCAAGATTTTATCATAATTTTACATTTTCCAAAATCTTATTTATGATTACATCAAACTTTTGAGTAAACTCTCCTCAGAAAAATGTTTGATTCAAAATGTCAATTAGAAAATTAGTATTCATGTTTCTCAGATATAATTCTTAAATAATATATATTAGTATTTTATTCAAAAACTTCTGATTTAACAGTTACATATAGAATACTGGCAGAAGTCGAAATACACTAAAGCGGGGAAATGCGAGATATTTTACAAAAGAAAAGATTAAAATTAATGAAAAGCAACCATGTCCACTTGAAGGCATGACAAATAATAAAACATCCACATCTCTAAAATGATTTTTGAAATTAAAAAATTCAGTCTAAATGAATTTGTGGCTGATAATCCCCAAGACAGTAATAACATTAGAGGAAATAAAATAATAATGAAAACTAACTATTCAAAATTTTAAGATAAACATCATACATTAAATATTTTTTGCATATTAATTGCTGGTGGTAAAAACTGTTCGCCGTATAGAATTAAGACCAGTCTAATTCAGATAACTGAATTAGTCTTTATTATTCAACATATTTTAAAACATATATAACTTTTTTTCATAGAGAGACATGTGCAGATAAAATTACATATGGGAAAATTTTTTCAGCTCGTCAATTTGAAAATGAACAGATTCTACAGTATCCAAAAGAAATGAAAAAGAAACTGACATTTATAAATTACATTGCCATAACAAATTTTTTCAAATCTCAATTATAAATAATTGAAAGAAACTGGTAATATAAGCTAATGAGAATTCACAATTATTCTTAGGCTGACGTAACAAATTCCTTAAAAAAAATATTGACTAGTGAAAATAGTTTTAAAAGCTAAAATGCATTAAAATGCTTCCAACTCATAATATTTTAATAAATGATACAAGATATTTACACAATAATCATGATCTCTTTTCAATTCTTAAACTTTATATTATTTTCCAACTAAAAGAAATGAATCATCAGTTTGAAACAACAATATTAAAAATAGCATTTTGAAATAAGTAATGCTTATTTAAAACTACAATATTTTCACCGATGCACAAAAATTTAAACAGGATTTTTTTAAATTTGATCTCATATAATAGATATATAAATTGCGCTAATACAAATTTTATTAATAATTCGCAAAAACATATGCTATAGCTAAGCAATTTTTTTGTAACAATTTAAATCCTGAATTAAGAATAAGTTTTATTAAATAATAATTCTAAAAGATTATTAACTTAGAACAAAGTTTCGGAAAGGATTTTTCAATTTTTAATACAGATTCTGAAATACATTACATTCAGATATTTATTAAAATTAAGCACTGAATATGAGATAATCAATTTATTATTTATTAATTGTTCTGATTTTATTTACTCAGCTGCAAACTTTGTTCTTTTATAGAACAAGAGAAAAAAAATAAATTTATACCATTACTAAATAAATATGCACAAAATATTTATTTAGTAATGACTAACAATAACAATGGCTTTTTTATAGTGTGAACTATAAGAAAGCTACAATATGACTCAGTCAAAACGTGTCTGAATGATTATTCTTAAATTTAGATTCCTCTTCATTTTTAAAAACAAACTGTTCTGCGGTTGCTTATTTCGTAACAAATATTTACCGAAAATTGAATTCCACAGTTAAAAATTTTTTACGAGCAATATTCGAAACACTGTGCATGAAGAATAATAGAATATGAGATATAACAGTTGAAAATATTTTTATCAATCCTAAAGTAAACGGCTATCATACAACATATTTTATTTTGTAAAATACATCCTAGGTTTTCTTAAGATTATGCATTTTTTGTAGTACATTTACTTAAAAAAGACAAGGAAATGTAAATGAAGAAACGCTCTAGCTTTTCTTTTTCATAAACAGCTTCAGAAAGTTCTTTTTCAAAATTACAGCTCATAATCGAACTATAATCTAGATTAAAATATCAAGAGATTTGTCAATTGCCGAGAAGAATCTAAATATTAATAAATTCTCGAATGTCTGATGAAATTTCAGAATGCTTCTCATCTTTGAAAAGTTGAAATAAGCAGCTAAGTCAATAGATAAAAAGAAAATCTCATTTTTTTTTATTAAAATATGTTTAAAATATTTTTACACGGTTAATTATTCTATATCCTTGTTCCTGAATTATTTAAATGAGCATTTAATACATGGTAAAAATAAAATTTAAAAACTTAACAAATGTAACAAAAATTATATACATAATAAAATATTACAAAACAAAACTTCAATCATTTGAAATGAGTAGGATATTATAAAACCAGTCATTCATTTGAGATATTATTTAAATTGAAAAGCAGCAAAAGAATTTCGTTCACTTATATATGGCTTGAAAAGACACCATACACCAATCATTATGCTTATCTTTAAATGCCATACACCTACTAAGTGTTTTTAATATATGAACATAATTTTTATCCATCTGATTTAGCTAAAACAATCCACAAACTACTATTATACTGTAAAATTTGACTTTCAAGAGTTAATTTAATAAACTAAAATACTTTTAAAGCTTCTTAATTTTGTCAGTATTTTACTAATACACAGTTAGTCTTTTTACTGTATTTCTATAATAGAACCTTTTTACATAAAATGTATCTATCACAAAGCACACTAATGAATTCAGTGATTAATATGGCACTAGTATTTAATTCTCTGAATACAGGAAAATTAATTTTATCAATAATACTCTGCTTTTTAATCTATGAAAGATTATAAATTGCATCATTCTGCTTTCTATTAAAATAAATTTCAAAACAGAGAAGTAAAAACTAAAAGCAGAAACATTGCGATTAATGTCAAAATTTTACAAGGAAGGAAGTCTTTATTTTCGTTACTTCATTTTATTCTTATGTTAATTTTAACCACTTAACTGTTCTATTTTCTTTAATATCTACTGTTACACTGCTGAGCAACTGCCAAGAACGGATGACACTATCAACCATAGTAACTGCAAAAAAGAAAGCAAAATTGCTAAAATTAGAATATTTGTGAGGAGAGTAAAAAGAGTTCTAAACAAATCTTCTTCTCCACATGTGTTCCGCATGTGATAACATTGATAATAGATTTAAAGGATTTCACGCATGGATTCAACTTTAAACTTTCGATACATTAAAATCATCTAAATATGACTTAGAAGATTTTACTCTTGGTAATATTATTGGAATGACCGAAGGAAGATAATAGACATTGATAGGGCATTCAATATCGTTCACAGCGTTGATCAAGGCAGGAGAAAGCACTTAAAACAAATGGAATGTATAGAAATCAAAGAGGAGACAGTGAGAAAAAGTAGGTATTTTGTAATATCAGCTAAAGAGAAAGATCACAACCAAGTTCAGCAAGTGCCAAATGAGTTTCTTGCAAACAGAGGATAGCAGATTTGTCGAAAATACGTAACCAAATGTTTGGGCAGAAGGAAAACTATACACCTGCATACCTGTTCTGTGTGTGTCATAGTCCTGACAATATCGAACAGCTTGAACCAACAGCTCGTGTACTTTTCTCCGATGAAAGTAGGCTCTATCGGTCATCAAGCTGTAGGCGTCATCTGCTCTGCGTAAATGTGGTAATGTTTATCGTCCAGAAAATACGCAAGGAAAAAATTATATCTGGCAAGCAGTATCATGTTATATGCCGGCATCAAGATCAATCAATGGTTGCAAGTCCATTGTGGTTGAAACTAGAATTACAACAACGATAAACTTCTTCTGCCTCATATTCCTCTTCCGTAGTAATGTGACAACGGTTCCCTCGTTGGAGTTAAAAACGGCAAAACGCCATGTCATCGAAAATTCGCATTTTAAGATTATCTAGACAACAAGGATATTTGATACTTAATATGATCAGAAATTTCTAAACATCTAAAACCAAATGAAAATGTTTGGGATGCTATGAGGAGGAGATTTTCTGATCGAAATTTCCTCCAATAAACAAGAGTAACGGAGGGATAAATTTGGACAAAGCATAACACAACGTTCGCAATGTTGCATCGCACTCCATGGTGGATATATTCCGTACTGACGCCTTTTTCAAATGTACTTTTTATCTTTCATGTACATTTTCCCATTTCTCCGCACTTAGCCTCAAATGAAAACTTTTCTCTTCAAAAACTTCTGTACTTAAAAAGCCTAATGTCCAGTGTAACAATAATATTTTATCCTGCTGAACTTGCGCCCCTTAGTGTTGTGCTATATTACAATTCGTGCTCCATCCTTAGCATTCGTACAGCAGTGTAAACCTTCTGTTTTCGGATTGAGTTTTAATTGACTATAGAAGTCCCATAACTCTTGTGTTGTCTGTAAAATTCACGTACTTTTTTTATATCGAATAATATCACATGCAAAGAAATGCGACAATCCGATGGATGTATGGCATATGAGAAAAGCCTTTAAGTAGTTAAATAAACGAAAATTCAATAAAAAAATTGAAAAACGTTTCTTTTTGAAAAAATAATAGTATTATTTTAAAAGAAATTTTTATGAGTATCACGAAAACATAAAGCTTCAAAATCATCATATAAATGAGCACCAGCATCATTTAATTTGTTCTTGGTGTTCTCATTAAATCTTTTCAACCTTATTCCTTAAATATGAATTAACACTTTGTTTGCAGTTTCAGAAAGGAAATGCAATATTAAGTTTGAAATAAAATATTCATCAGTTTAAAATAATATTTTTAACATGTAGCATTAACATTCAAAATTAAATTCTTCCAGAAAATTTAAAATGTTTGACTCACAATAAAATTAAATATAAACTTAATATCCAAACACAGCTCTAAAAAATTTAATCTTAAATTAATCTTAAGTCATAAATAAAAAAATTGATGACACAGGAAATAGTTTACAAGATATAACTAAATTGCAGTAAATACTACAAGCAAGCGGAGCAGATAGTATTTAAAATATGAAAATCTATATTTAAAATCTAATTTTAAAATTTTCCTACGAAATACTTGATTATACAATACACTTCAAAAAAATTTCATTCCCATTATAACAAGTAAACTTTATACTTGTTTCAAATAAGTAAGGTCCACCTCCACACTACATAGACAATTAAATATGTTTAACAATAATTACTATGAAGATAAATTAAAAAGTATTTAATAATGTCTAAAATAGAGTGTGCATTTGCTTCGAAAATTACAAATTACTGAAACATTCATGAAGCAGAATACAAAATATATACATAACCGTTAATTCTTCTATAATAATTTGGCATTAACACGAAAACACAGACACGCGAAAGATACAATACTTTCGATTGTGTCTTGAAACAAGAGTTGTCATACATCATTATGTTAAAAAAAATCAAGCCATTTTTTTAAGTGGCATTCGTTGGGAAATTAAACATTTTTAAAAATGGCTTTCTAGAATTAATTTTGCTCTTCTGTGCATCACATCAATACTATTTACAAGAGACAAGAGGTTTATGAAGAAGGCATTTTTACTGCAACACATTTAACATGTTACATTTAAGGGAAATTTTAAAAAATTATTTCACAAGAGGAAGGAATAAAATTTTCAATATAGATCCATAAAAAACATTCAAAATCTATTGATTGCGTTTTTTTTTCCCTCAAATTTTTTTTGTCAATCATACATTGCCTAAATATTGTTCACAGTTTAGCTCTATCATTCAACATCATATTTAAAAAGACACTTAGTAAATTTTGTACTATAAAACACTTAGAATTTGTACTAATAACATGATGCTTCTGTATTAGATGGAATTAGCAATATGGGAATTACAAGGATGATCAAGAATAGAAGTAAAACTGTTGCACACTATAATATGAGAAAACTTAAGGACATATCAACAACTATTACAAGTCATGCTCATTTTATGCTTACATATTTTAATACATCTTAATTTCATTGAAAAATTATCTTTATAAAGTAATAAAAATATAGAAATATTTCAGGTATGCTTCCCTGTATTAATTCTATTTTTAAAACACACATTTTAGAATGAGGAAATAAAGACAGGAATTTTAAATAAACTTCCATGAATGTGAATTGAAACAGCTTCTTTTAGAAATTTTATATAAATTGCTAATGCACAAAGGTTTTGTATCCAGCTCAATATAATTCTACAACCAATTACTTTGAATTGCACAACACAATAATATCGTTCACATAGTGTACATAGCACACAAAATATATCATTTGCAAAAAGCAAATTAAAAAATATTAAATTTCTATGCAATAACAAAAAGCGTTTTTATAATACAGACTAGTAGATGATTTATGGTACATGAGACATAAACAAGAAACAAGAATGAATATTAATCACTCGAATTCGGAGCAATATGTCCCCTTAGATAAACGTCATCATACATGTGCCCAAACAATTCATCATCTGCCCTATGAATAGCATAACGGACATTACGAATAAATTCACGTTTTGACATCTTATTCTTGATATGTGGACTTGTTAAATCAACAGACAGCATTATCAGAGAAAAACACAGTATATAGACCATATCTGAAAATAAAGTAAGGTTAGACTGTAAAATTTTTAAAGCACAAGATAATTTACATGTTATTTTAAAAAAATGTAATATTTTGTATAACATGTAATATTTTACACTAATTAATTCCAATCTTCAATTTAGCAAGGCATCCATAAAAGTACTTAGTACTAAGAAAATATTTTTACAGTATATAATATTTAAAAGTATTTTAAAATAGACCTGGTATGGTGTTTAAAGATAAAATTTTCCGGATTTAACGTTTTAAATAATATTTTTTACTAATAATACTTAAACATTCCATCGCCATTTGTGAATATTGCATTTGAAGCTGCAAATAATTCACATGAACAGAAACTCGAACAGTTGTTAGTGTAAAATTAGTGGCGAGTTTATAACTTCTAAACGGAAAGTAACCTTAATTTGGGATACAACAGATGCGAAATTACTGGTGTAGTATTTTGACAAAGCTCAATGAAACTTGGCGAACAAGATAATAAAAGTATAAATAAATTCAAAATTAAACTCCTACCTGTCTGCATTAAAACTTTTACAAATACTAGAATCTAAAAAAAGTATAGGTATTTATGCTCAATGCTTTTCAATCATTCTAATATTATACTCTTCTAGCTCAATATGAAGCTCGTAATTTTTTTGAAAATTTTATCCAATATTCTGAAAGATTACACTCGCCCTTCAACAAACAACATAAAAGCATACAGAAAAATTCTACCTATAAATGATAAATTTAAAGAAATAAATTAATGGAGATTCCTCATAGCCAAAACACAAGTTAACGGCCACAAACAGATTGACACTCTTTTTATACTGCTTTTTAACACATTGCAGATAGGAGACTGTGATCACAGTTCGAAAATAGGAGACTGTAATATCTTTTACATGGTAGACAGCAGTGAACTCACATTCTGTAACTTTGAAGGAATTTGCGTTACATTTTATTTGTTTATTTTTATTCGATTTACTTTTGTGTGTTTTATTTATTCATATATTGACTAGTACTAGAAAAAAACTGGATTTGCCCGTTACAAGTACAAAAACGTGGAGATTCGAGCCCGCATGCAAAGGGTTAAAGCTGACTGAAACAATAGTTCAAAGAATACAGTTAAAACTTTTGCACGAGTCTTTCATTGGTCAATATGATACTCTTTAAGCAATTGTCCCAGACAATATGCAACATTATTTACAGTGCAAAATTACAATCATCATTAATTACACAGTTCCACAATTAATTACATATCCTACAAGACATAATGAAATTTGACAAAACTGCAAAGCAAAAACTGTAATTATAATTAATATTTTAAGTTATGCATGCAAAGAAGTACAAAGTTGTCAATAAAAAAAACTTTGCCAATATACAGGGTGTGTAATCAAGAACGTCCAACTTTGTCCAACCGATTCCGTGATTAGAGTACATAAATAATGTCCAAAAAATGGTATCTCTTCGACCCATAGTTTTGGAGGAAAATGTGGGAGAAAAATATGATGTCATATGCCATGTACAAAAAAAAACCTTATCAGAAACGAGAACTTTGGTATTTGCATATATTTACAGATGAAGATGCTCAAAATATCCACCGTGAATATAAAGACATTTATGTGCATGCCGTTGGATGATGCCAAGCCTTCGTTTGAATCTATTTAACACACTTCACCTTGTAGCTTCAGGTATTCTTCGCACGATGAAATTGTATTCCGTTCGTGAATATAGCTACAAGTACTTTATCTTCGGTCAATGTAATGACAGTACCTTACGAACTGCTAGGAAATACAGCCGTCGCTATCCATCACATCATCCTACCGATGCCAAAATCATCCGCAGACTATGAAATACCAGAATCTACAAATAATTTTCACAATGTTATGAACAGGAGATAGGCTTACGCCAGTAAAGGGAGATGCATACGGGGAGAAAAAACTGCTGAATTCAACACACATGCCTTAGCCAAGGAGCTGCTGCGAATAGCAGTACTGTATACAGGCTACTATCAGCTGAGGGGTTAAACTCATTTCACAATACAACTGTACAAGGCCTACATCTGAATTACTTTCCGCGAAGCACTAACTTTAGCGGATGGTTATTGTAACAACATGAAACTGCTTTCATTGTGAAGCACGCTTCGTATGTGATGGAATCTTCGATAGCCATAACAACCATATATCAGAGTCCAATCTTCATACATTCTGCCTACAGAGACATCAAGTTTACTGGTCTGTAAATGTGTGGGTCGGCATACGAAAAATCGCATAATTGAACCCTATATGCTGCCTGAAATGAAGCTCATAGGACATTCATACTTGGGTATTTCTCTGTGATGCATTAACCAATTTCCAGCATTAACCCTTAAAAGCAAAATATGCTCTATAGTTACAGCATGACTAAGCACATGCGTATTTCAGTTCGCCAATATGTGAATGGCTGGATATGGAATACCCAAATAGCTAGATTGCACGTGAAAATCTGGTTTTATGGCCATCACGATCACTAGATTGACACATTTTAATTTCTTCCAATGGGGTCCTCTGAAGAGGTTGTTCCATGGCGAGCTAGTTATTACAAAAAGCGACTTAGTTGTTTGCCTTCATACTGCGTGTACTTTTATGGATACCAAGCAGCAGCAATATGTGCCATCGCCCAGTCCATGGCGTATACATACCTGCATCGATACACTGGACATTTTGAACATCTTCCTTTGTAAATATATGCAAATAACGATGCTCACATTTTTTGCTCGTATATTCTTCACGAAAACTATGAATTGTTGAGGTAACCTCTTTTATGTGCTTCAGTTGAGGAATATGGATAAGCAGAGTTTGGGCGGTCTTGATTGACACTTTGTATAAATCTTCAGCAGCCACTCTGTTCAACCAATCAAAACTAAGCGCAAGATCCAATAATTTGAAAGAACTCTCCTCATAGTATTTGGGATAGTCTTCCATGAAAGGTATCAAAAATAATGAAAATTCTATAAGGGAGATCAAATAAATATTAAAGCAAAGGAGATTGTAGAAAATTACGGGATTTGCAGTTGTTTCTTGATAAAAACTGCATTTGACCAAAAAAATTCACCAAATACTAGAATATCATATTCATTTTATTATACTCTAGTTCAATTAACCTCATAATTGTTAAATCTAAGTAAATAAAATATTATAATATATAAAGAGATGTTGTTCTTTTATTGTGGAGGTGGACAAATTTAATGTGTTCACAAACGGTGTCCTTCAAATTTTCATAAAAGTATTTTACACATGCTTTGGCTCCTAAAGAATTTGAAAAACTTTCTACCTTATGACTGACAAAAAACTGGTGTTCTTGCATACAATTTTAAACAATCTTGCCGCTAGAATTAAGTAGCGGTCATTTTGACCGGAAATACAAATTTAAATTAATTTCATTTTCTTATTTATGATTTTGATATTATGGAATTTTATCTAAAAACGTACGAATATTACATAAATTTGTTGGTCATTTTAAAGAATTATTTTTGGAATTACTGTTTGTACCTATAATTAACGGCTATCGATCATTTTTGACCCCATCAAAAAGAATCTTATTCTTTTGACTTTCTTCTCTATTTCTATATGCTAATAGAAAAACAGGAGCACTTGTAGAAAGGGGGTTTGGGTATTACATAGAGAGTGGAAGTGAGTGGAGTAACGAGCAGGAGAGAGGCAGTAAAACACTTGTTTGGAATTTCCAGGCGCCATCTGATTGCATATTTCGTTAGTGTCAGAAATGCTGCTTTATAAAGAATATAGCTGTGTTATGAGGTGCATATTTTGTGACCAATATACCATGTCATATAACAGCATTAATAGAAAATATCTAAAGAATGCAGAAATACTGGAAGTTTTTGAAGATTATTCCGGCACAGAAATTACAGTCAAAATTAAAGATCATAACAGAATTTGTAAAGCTTCAGGATGTTTACACAAAATACATGAATAATAAAAAGTAGCAATCTTCCTGACACGTGTTGTTATTAAATTAGGCAGATCTGTTAAAAAAAAAAAAAAAACTAGTGGAATTACTGAAAAAAACCCATAAGAAACACAAAGTCTAAATTTTTAAAAAAATGATAAAACGATACAGAGAAAAAGATTTTAGAGAATCGAATGGTAGCATTCAATCCTCAGTAAGCGATAATCAATTTCAATTGATGTGAATGCTGTCAGCAAGACTAACAAAAAATTAGCAATGATTTATTTAATAAGAAGTTGAGATAAATTTATTAAATGATTTCTTACAGCATAAACGTCAATTTTATGGAAACTGTTGAAAACAAAAATAAAATTGAAATTTCATTAAAAAAACTCATTACAGTAGCAATTCAGATAACATGAAAAGCATACTCATAACAGGAGAATTTTCAAATATATAACAGAGATTTCAATGATAATGGTACACAAACAGGAAACCACCCTGAAGGATAATCACAGATGGCCTAAGAGCAGAGTGAAGAAAAAAACTTAAAATAAAATTTTGCTTCCAAAATGAGAAATTAGAAAGCTACAGATATCTATTAAAGAAGTCAAATCACGGAAATTCAAAATCACATTGATAAAAATGAATCAATCTTCAAACAGAACATGGAAATTTTTTATATCTAATCAATACTTCCAAGAATATTAATCTATTTCATATATACTCCAAAAGTAAAGACAATTGGAACTGAAATAAGATCTACTGAACAGCAATTCATATGCTAAGTAAAAAAACAAACAAAAAAAACTGAAAAATGATACAAATGCAAAATCAAAAAGCAATTCAGCATGCCTAACACTACATCGAATCTCCACGTTCAAAAAAATGAAAAAGCAAGTTTCTATCATTATTATTATGGTCACATAATAATATCCTAAGCTGGACAAAACAAACATTTAGAATGAAAATGAATAAATTTTACATGTTTTGAAAAAGTATTGCTGATTTTTAAAACATTTATTCGTGAAATATTTGTAGGACAAACTTACTTTTTTTATAAATATGACATTTTTATATGCCAAAGTAAAATTACACATTTTGCTTTACTCTAAATACCAAGCAATAAAATATTGCAGAAAAAGTCAAACCCATAAATAATTATATCTACAAAAATACAAACAATATTTTTAACAATATAAATAATTACTATTTTACAAACCTGAACTCAACTGCAATTTGGGATTACATTGGCAAAATCTGGCAGAAAACTTTTCTAATAAGAAATGCAGATAATTATCAAGCTCATTTGGAGCTTGCAAGGATTCAAAGAACCTCCTTAGAGCATGAGGTAGAAACTGATTAGTAAAATTGTGCATACCAATAAGATGACTCAACACATCTCTCCTAGAACATAAAATACAATTCATAAATAACTGAAAAAATCATCACAGAAAATTGTAACACATAAAATTTATTATTATAAGTTGTTCAAGCCACATTTCTTAGATTACATTAAGTTTACAGAAATAAAATAATGTATTGTTTCTAAAATCAAGCTGATATTAAATCAAAATAGAAAAAAAATATCCACACAAAAGGCAAAAACAGCATTGCAAATATTTCCTTTGGGATACTAGTAGATCTTTAAATATTTTGTTTAGCTCCATATATAACATTCGACAGACAACCTACATAGAAAATTATATTAATGCAAGTATTCCGTTTTTTTTTTTTTTTTAATAAATATTTACTGCTGTGTTAAACTTATTAATCCATTTTTTTTCTTACATTTACAAAGAAAGATAAATTAACAAGAAATGTCAAGAGAATAGTGCAACCACAAGTTGCATTATAAAATTTTCAATCAATCGTAATAACAATTGGAAATCAAATTATTATCACTGTAATAGTAGTCGCTGTATGCAAGAGGGCTTAGAAACATCTAGAATATGTACACTATTTTTGCTTCAACTGATTTCTTGAGACAGTTCTCAAATATACAAGACAGTCTTTCAAGAACAAAATGGATCACAAAATGTCTTTGCACTGAATTAAGGAGTTTCCTCTAGCATAAATTTCACAACAGGGTTTCTTTAGTGATAGAGGAAAGATACCTAAAATCTATACACAACCGAAATTATATCACTAAGAAAAATTCATAATATCTAAGAAATTTACAATGAGAATGTGTGGAAGTCATTTCAGTAAAATAAAACATATTCTTTTACCTCTTTTGTAAGAAGATTTGTGGTTTCGTTATTAAATTTTTAGAATCTAGACTTGCAAAATAACACTATCCAAGGTTCAACGCGAAATACTAATCCGTGGAATTAAATGTCAAAAGACATCTTCCAAATCAACAGAAAGAGCAACTTTTTTTTTCTGCAAGTATTTTCTTTTGATGCTTGAATTCAAAATTACCGCCGACAACCACTTGTCCACCCCCTTTCCGTTTGCGGAAAATTGAGATTTTCGTCGGCAAAAATCTTCACTGCTTCGGAATTGTTCTTGAAAGTTAGGCATTAAATTTGTTAATTTAAAAACTTCCTTAAAGTTAATACACGGTAAATAATCAAAATATCCAAGTAACGATTTCAGTTGGCAGAATCACTACATTTGAAAAATAGCTATCACTACATTTGAAATATAGTTGACAGGGTGACAAGTCAATAATATGTCGCATTTTGCAGAACTTTTTGGTCGGACAACTAAGAACTCAATACGATGGATGATGACTTTAAGTACGCATATTTTCAAACGCCTGATTCAAATTTCATACCTTCAGCTTATAATGTGCATTATATTTAGCAAAAAGCTCATAAGATGGTAATAAATAAGATGTCGCATTTTTTTCAACTGTTCTTTGTCTTACGGTTAAGATACGGCTAAGTATTTTTAATATATTATGTTTATTTCATTGTGATAATTCACCGACTAAAATCTTATTAATGATTAAATCAAATTTAATAAAACATAAGCAACTGATGACGACACTCTTTTGCAATATGCATGCCAAGAACAGTTGCTTTACCGTATCCAAATTATGTGAATTCGCTAGAAATATAATCAACTGCAATTGACTACAAATGTGCGTGCGTGTGCAATCGGAGAATGTTTTTTTTTTCCCCCCTTTTCTTCTTCTTCAACTTTTCTTTCAATTACTATTAACGGCAAAAACTCTATACTTCCAAATGCTTCTTGATTTTTAATAGATTTTAGATAAAGGTGTTTTAATAAAACGACGACTAAAACTTTTATTCATAGAATATTCATATAAGGCACATTAAGGAAATGTAATGTATACAACTGAGAAAAAAATTCCCTCATGTTTGGCAATATTAGCTTGCAATACCTCCGACGGAAAATGTACTTAACGCTAAAAGCACGCGTCTAAAAATAAAAATAGGGGAGTTGAAATTCAAGAAATAATTGTTTTTAAATTAAAAGTATTGGCTCTTAAATCTAAATATACACATATAAATAAGTATATGGGGAATCTAAAATTTAAGTAGCTCGTTTTTATAAGTGCATTTTTCATATTTTTTTCGCATTTCATAAACGAATAAGTTTGTATATTCTCAAAAACGTATATTCTCGTATCTTTTCTGCATTCATGCCTGAACAATAGTAAATTTTTATTCGTGCACGCGAACTTATTCGCCTGACACTCGAAACATATCTGAATTTCTGCTCAGTGTTTCAATCTCTATTTAAAAATTCCTTTCGGTAGGTGACTCCGTTAAAGAATCGATTTTTGTCGAAAATATCGAATATTTTTTATTAATTATTCCGGATTTCTAAAAAGTTTCTTTTATAAAATCGTTTTAATTTAGCTTCTATATACGTTTTACATAGCCTCCATTATAAGAACATACATTCCTTCATTTAGCATATCATGTCATCCATGCATAATCGATACAAAGTTGAATGCGATCTTTGTCAAGACTATTGCATATTAACACTGATTACGCTAAAAAAAACACGAGTGTGAAAGGTCCCAATAAATAAAATAGGGTATTTTCAATCTTAAAAGTGAGAGTAAAGTAAGAGGAGAACCCATGGAAAATTAGTTCATCAAAGGTTCTTCACTTATAGATAGTGGAAGCTATAATATTCTTCAGGTACCGTTGTCAAAGTTAAATGATTTTCCCCCTTTCTTTCTAGAATTTCTTTCTAGAAAGGGTGAAATAAGGAGTTTATAAGAATAAGCATACTATTTTTTTTTTCTCTATCGTCGACATCATTAATTCTTTTTGTATAATTATATATTGTAGAAGCATTGTTCACTTTCAAGGAAATTTTCTAATCAAGGAAACGTTTTATGAATTTTTAGATTTATTTATTTCATTTTAATAAGCGATATTTTGCGTGCTTTATCATTATCCAATATCAGGTATTTATACATTACTGTAGCCGTGTTCGATTAATTCATTTTCGTTGTAATTGAAATATTTTTAAAAGGTTCAGAAAATTAAGTTTTGTTAAATTGAAAGTAAATTCAGAGTAGTTAAAAACATATTACTTGTTAAAATCTTATTAAAATTTCCATAAACAGGGTACAACAAATTTAAGAAATTTATTGCTACAACCTGTGTTTCGATTTATATGCTAAAATCTAATATAAACCGACTCTACCACCACATAAAATATAATCACTTTTTTTTTCTTTTAAAATTAGATTTCAGCGCCGTCTCAAAAAACTTCTAAAAATAGATCCAGTACTGACAATCTTTTGATGGTTCATAAATATCTTAGGTGATATACACTAGAAAATTTTTAACATGAGAAAAATTAGGATCAAAAAGAAAATTAAGAGGGTGAAGAATTGCAATGAAGTAATTAACACTTAAGTGGCTTTAATTAAATGTAGAATTAATTATCATAAGTTATTTTAAAGCTAAATTAAAATTGTGTAAAAATAATTATTATAAGTTACTTTGAAGCTAAATTAAAATTGTGCTTGTTCTCCTGTAGGATTTGTTTTGCTCCCTTTCGATATAAATCTCTACCACTGCCCCTGCTTGAATTCTAGTAAAAAAATTATGTGTCCTATAAAAAGCAATTAAATTATTACAATTTATACAGCAGTCAAAAAACAAGAGCATTATTAATTTCATATGAAATAGTAACGCTACAAAATAGTTGCAAAATTTGGAAAAAATCTTTACTACTGAAGTCTGTAGCATGTACATTCTAAGGTAAAAACACACACACGATGAGAATTATCTTTATGATTGTGGACATTATCAAAATTTCTTTATTAAAAAAACACTTTTTTAATTTTCTTTCACCAAAAATTCTAAGATATTCAAATCTAAAGTTTAGTCGGAAGGAAAGAAAAATTTGATCGAATATAAACACTACCATAGGGATATTAAACATTAAATGGCTTTAAATATTTGATGATTTTATAACCATTGCAAGAAAAAAAACCTTGAAATAGAGAAATTTACATTTAAGTGCAATCAAAATGTGAAATTCTGGTTCAACTAAGATAAGCATTCCCAGCTAATGAAGATAAAATGTCAGCGGGGAGGGGGGGGAATAAAACTTCATTAAATATTTAAATGAATTCCAAAGCTTGTAACAAGGCACACAAAATCATAAACAACCATTCAAATCACTCAGCCAAATTCTTCCTTTTAAAATATCTGATTTCATAAGTAGGGTAAATCACATTTCATATAACCATTACTAAAGGGGACCAAAAACATGGCTATAAGTAAATTTAAGATTTTGTATTCAATTAAATAACTTCATGGTCACAGGAATTAATATAAGTTTACATGCTAGGCTTCAAGCAAGAAAACTGAATGATTCGAATTTATGGATTATTAAAATTGAAATATCTTATAACTGCCAGCCTATAAGCTAAACAATTTTATTCATTAAAAGACAAAGAAGCTAAATATTGTCATTTCAAATACATATACACCGCCTCAGACATTAATGTTATGACAAAATCCAAAAAAGAAAAATTTTTGTTCTACATTTTGAAGATTATAAAGTCAACAACTAAGAGAACATCAAAATAAGAAATTTTGCTAATTATCCAACTTTTTCATTAGGTACTTAAAACTACAAAATAATTTGTACAGTAATTCAGTAATAATTCTTTCAAAAACGGTATAATTTGATTTGATTCGGTTTAATTGCACATGAGCCAGCTTTGGCTATTACAAGAATATTTAAAACCAACATTTTTTTTCACACTGTGCAAATGAAGTATATTACATTAAATGCAGTATTTAATTTAATAAAATACACAAACATATTTACAACATGTCACACTTTAATTTCCTAAAAGATACCTATGATCCATTGAAACACATTTCAAAAGAAATTATTAATATTATTAATAGGTTTATCAAAAACTAAATCTTTTGTATTTTATACAAAGCAGTTCTTTAATTTTTATTTTAATGTTATTTTATTCTTTTATTATAAAAAATCATTCATGTCTTAAATATTTGTTTCGATTTTATCAAATATTCGTTCTTAATATCTAATAACAAAAACACTCAGTTTTAATAACTTAATTTTTTTTATAAATCTTAAGTTTCTGTATATAAGTAGTATACAATTAGAGGGGTTAATAATATGAGGTAACACACACTAAATTATTTGGAGGCATGTCTTATGAAAAATTTATTTGTGACAAGAAAATAAAAGGAACTAAACTCAATTGTGCTTTTAACTTCACCTTTATATAGTTTCTGACATTCATTATTTATCCTGACATAGTTCCTATATTGTTATTTAAAGCAACTCTAACGTTTATTTCTTCTCGTCTGTACAGTTACTTCATTATTTATATACTTCAATCTGTTTATGTGGAATAAATCACATTTATACATGAGTTAATATTAAAGTAAAAATTTTAGATAGCACTATTTTTTGAAAAAACTCTTCGAAAAATGCCCATAGTGCTTCTCCATCTAGCCAAAAAAAATCCTATTCTAATTGTAATCTGCAATTTAAATGTTCTCAATATGTTAAATATAAGGGGGGGGGGTACACTTATGACAACTGTATCTCAAAAAATATTTTAAAAAACAGTGTTCACGTGCAAAACGGTGCAAAGCTTAAGATATCAAATAATGCATTTTCATCATTTTTTTCTGAATAAAGACCATACAAAAATTGAAAATTTGAATTGAATTCATTTGAAATTGTAAAACTACACTACTAGAATATGACTTTTATCGGTACGAAAATTCAAACAGAAAAGTGTTTGTACTTATTTTTTGACAAGCCCCTGCCTCTTTTCCCCACATTGGTACAATATTTCGAAAAATAATGCGGAAATCGATAAGAAATTTTTAAATAAAATTCCCTCTTCTAAAACACGCACTTTGGTGGAATTACAAAATTTTCGCTCACATAAAAAAGGATCAGGGGGTAAGATAATACAAAAAATTTTAAACAGTGATTATTTCGGAGCTTTTCCGAATTTTCATGCTAACATGCAGGCAGGTAAACAGACTGTCCGTTGACGGATTTTGTCTAAAACTTGATAGAAATCTACAATATTGGTATAAAAGCCATATGCTAAATTTTATACCTTCCAGCTCATTGTGCCTTCGCTTCATTATGTTCACAGACATACGCTTAACCGAGTGGTCTAAAAAGTAGTGAAAATAACAAGATAGAATTTTTGGCGATTATTATAATTTCTTCTTAGAAAAGAAAAAGTAAAAATAAAAATCTTATAAGTTTGGAATGACCTTTGATACTTAAGACTTATTAGAAATTATAACTATTAAGAAATGTTGATTTTCTACAGTTTACGTTTCCGAAATTTCAGACACGAAACGCTGTCCGATATTATTTAAAGAACTCTAGTTAATAATGAGTGGTATATTGAATTGTCTTTTTTTTTTTTTTTTTGGAATCATCCTCGGCATTTTTTAATCTTGGCAAATTTAGGCAATTTAGGATCTAATCAGTCAGTGTACATATATGGTCCCCCTTTTAATAAACTGGTCAATGTAATTAAATATTACAACATATTGTTAACTTGGTTGACATGTTAAGCTTCAATTTACATCAATTAATTTTAGTATGTCAATATCTTTATTTATTATTACTCATGTCTGCGGGGGCATCTATATTCGTACAGAAATTGAATTATGTAGACACATACTGTAATAGCAAAGTGAACATAACTTAACATAGGAACCTAATCAATTATACTAGGCAAAGTGCTAATACTTTATAATAAGAATATGCATTTTTTACAAATTCATATATTTACTAACTAAGCTAAAAACATTTATCCCCCCTTCGCTTCTAATCAATGGCCTTAAATGGCTACCTAATCGGAAATCCGTCATTGTTTCTAATCACACAAGTTTTAAACGAAATATTTTGTTACAAAATAAGTAAAGTTTAAAACTTTAAATTACAACTAATCGAAATCTCAAATATCCTTTTAAGATCAGGATCTGGTCCAAGAACAAGGAAGATACAGGAATCTGCCTCTTTTTCTAAGTCAATAAAATAAAAAGTTTGTGGTCTTTTTTTATCTTTCGTAAGACGACTTTTTTTTTCTGCATCAATAATAAAAATATACTATCTAAAACAAAATGTAAAGAAAAACCGAGAGTTCCATTGTTTTCTTAAACAGAAGCAAATCATGAAACATATTGATAGTCAATATTCAGTCTAATAACATATTTTCTGATAAATACATCAAAATTAATTATAAACCATAAAAATAAAATTTATAATGCTAAATAATAAGAACAAACTAATTAAAACTTAAGAAGGGGGGAAAAAATACAAATTAAAGTGATACTTTTGAAACGATAGTAAAATATCTGAAAACATTAAAAAGAGTGTGAAATTTTGAGGGGAAACAAAGAATTTTCTCAATATCAGAAATGCTGTTTCTAGCGAGGAAAAAAAATTGCATTACGAACACTAGAAATGACAATTGATATAAATAATTCTATTCAAAATTTATCCCTATTATGCTTTTCGCTAAAAAGATATTGTTAAATTAACAATATCGCTTTTTTACTGTTTATCATTTTCATACCTTAGAAACTTCCTGAATTGAAATTAATGTAATTTTTTTCACTATGTTTTTCTTAGTTCTCATTTCCTTCTACGTTTAAAGTTGGTATTTTTCTTTCATTCCTTTTCTTTCTTAAATTTTTAAGCAAAAAAGTAAGAGAAGAAAATGTTTGTGAAAAATGTTGTAGTTTGGAAGCGCGGTCGAATCAACACTGAGATAAATGTTCGAATAAATTTTAAATCCCCCTAGAACTAGGAAGGTGTCTGTAACACGTGAACGAGAAACCGCCACTGCACATAACAGCTCTTTCTTACAAACTTTCGGTCATCAATCATTAATATTTATTCATATACACTATAATGACTGAAAGAAAAATAAATTTTGAAAAGCAAATTTACTAAAAATTTTCATAAATAATGAACAAAATCCTTTAAAACCAAATTCTCACTGCTCAATCAACTCACAAGACAGCATATGAATTTAATTATGAATCCTACTCAATGTTCTGATATTTGCTACCTTTTAATTTCAAAAACAGCCTTTTTTTTTTTAATTTTTATCATACTGTGAAGTATAGTAAAGAAAAAGTTAGAGCGCGGATAATCGAGACTCTATTGCACTATGAAAGCTTAAAAGGCTTTGGGAAAGCCTCTTAGCTGTACAATATTTAATCTGAAATATTAATTTTTTCTAATTAAATGAAAATAGATTCCATAAATACACTATTAGAAAAGATCAATCTAAATGTGCACTATAAAAATCTATATTTTCACTTAAAGAATAGGAAAAATTTACGTTTTTTTAAATAATACTTACCTACTATTTAAGTAAAGTCGTTTTTGCCTAACGTTCAATGTACGTGTGCTGTAAATAAAATGCGCAATTTCTTTTGGATTATCGTCAATTAACTGATGCTTAATAAAATAATCCATGCCCTGTAGAGTAAAAAAAAAACATTTTAATAATTAGATATAAGGATGTCGAAAGGTGATTAATTCCTGTAATATATAGCTATCTACCATAAAATTCTTTATCCACAATGAATTTGAATTTACAAAGACACAACAGGATTCCTTGCGAACAGGACGATTCACACAAACACAAATAGAGAGAGAGAGAGATTTTGAGACTATGGAGTACCCTCAACTTTTTAAAATATTTTATTCTATTTAAATTTTGCTCATATTTAAATCCATCATTAAACAATACAATACAATTATTTCTAATGTTCACAATCTAACATAACTAATCAACACGAGTAAGGACATGAGTAAGAAACATAAACTGTAGAAAAAAATTATGGGCTCAGTCCTGGATATGCTCTTAGCCAGCATTATTCGAAAATTGATACCCAAGCGAATAATATGTGCATAACATTGCCCTTGGAATTACTTCAAGAAAGCAATTTACTCCTTATTCAGGAGACTTCAGCCTCTGGCGATATACCTGGGAGCATCCAAGGTCACTTTGAAGAAGATGCGATTCCATACTTTCTCTTTATCAAGTCTGTAACTCATAGAATCGGCTAGACATGCCAAATAAAAATTGATAGAAGTACAACCATTCATAAAAACCATTCTTGAAAATTTAAAGGCGTTTTCTGAAAAAAAAAAAAAAAAATCTAGAAACATAATTTTTTCACATTGTCATTTTCCTACAGCTGTGATACATAGTAAAATGTGCACCTTAGCTTCACACACAGGGCAACAGTAATAGATACTGCTGGCAAAGCAATTACTTGAGGAAATGTTTTTTCCTCTCTGATATCTAATGCTACTGTGAGAACTTTTTCTATGCACAATGGCTTTTCAGGCAGAAAAAAATTAAATAAAAAAGTTTATATAACAATGAAAATTCATTTCATAATTTATCATAAATGATGAGAAATGAAACTTTTCTTCTAATTCATACAGATTTAATCGTATACTTACAAATGAATCAAATGCATCTAACTTACAATATTTAAGAAAAAGAAAGTAGCCATACCATAAAAGCATCAGCATTAAATGTAACTGTCCCTTCATCCAACTGCAAATACAAATGATGATATGAAAAATGACAGGATGATTTCTGCTTTGAGTAAATTGAAGCATAACCCCACTGACTTCTGCATAAGCTGAAATTGTCAAAACATTGCAAGAAAACAAAAATTTTAAAAATTTACAAAGAGTAACTTTAATTTCAGAGAATAGTTTTTCTAGTGAAAAGTAAAGCAAAATTCAGAAAACACATTCTTTGCAACTACATTTTTAATTATTTAGATGCTCTTTTTACAAATAACACAATTAAAATATATTAAACTAGTTGCATTTCTTTAGATTTGGGAGATGGACAAGCTATGCAAAGAGCATAAGCATTCAATTTAAGGGAACTACCATACCATATTATTTAATCATCACTATCATGTAAATATTATTTAGCCATCACATATAAATTAATAATTTTTAAATTTCTGCATGGCTACTTCATTCAAATGTTAAAACTAAGAAAAATTTATTTTAACTATAATTTTTCAGGCGTGTACGTTCAGATTACTAAAACCGATAAAAACTGAATTTAAAAAAAATGCTTTCAATCGAAAATCGCAAGAATATATTACCGCTACACTATTCGCGGCTCGACAACAACGAAATATTGTTAGTATATAAGCTATGCAGAAAATTTGCGGGTTATTTTCTCAAAATTGACTGGCTATTGCGCTTTAATATTTTCGTGAGTGAACATTCTAAATGAATACTACCATTGCACCAAATCTCATCCCGAACTTTATTTTCAACTTTGTTTTCCCCTTTTCAGGTTTCGACTGTCTTTAGAAGTGAGAAAGTGTGTAAAAAAAAAAAATTTTTTTAACGCCTTAAATGTGACAGACAAGATAATTTTAAAATATATGTAATAATTTGAAATTTTATAATTTTTTAAATAGAAATATTTTTAGAATAAAATTAATTATATTTTCTTAAAATTTAAATAAATTACTTATAATTTCTCAATTACATCTGTATTGTAATTTGTATAATGAATGTATTGTATTGTGAACTGTTTAATTTATACAGAAATCTGTATATTTTCTTTGATTTTTAGTTAATTACAGCTAAAATTTCTTATCAAATTATTATCCTAATAAAATTTTGGAATTGAAACTTTTATTTTTTTAAACATGATTTAATAACATTTATCCTTCATCAGCATTTGTGTATTTTGTACTGAAATGAAAAAAATTTCATTTATGTCATCTCATTAAGAAGGTGAAGTACAGAATGAAGCAACTGATGGGGGCATCAATAAGTTTAACATGCAAATATTAGTTTGCATTTAAAGTGAATAATTTATTTATATAGATATTGAAATCAGAAAATAATAAAATGTCAATACTGAAACAGTGCATATGTTTATTTAATATTTTATTTTTAACCAAGCATCATCATAATGTATATAATAAAAAAAACAGCTGTTTTAATTTCTGTCAATTTCAAGGTACATTAAATTTTAATAATTTCAACATAAAATCGTCATATGGATTAGTAATACGGTTAATATCATAGTTTTCATAATCAAAACATAAAATGTGTTTAATGTTCTTAATCCCATCTCGCCGCTGTCCTATTACTTCTATTAACAGGAAATACCAATCATTCTCACGAAAGTAATGATTAGAAAAAAATTGTCTTGTTTAAAGAGGTATCTCAAACCTTTTTTCAAGTATTTCTCATAAAAAAAAGAAGAAAAAAAAACAGAATGGCATTCTACTACATTCCAACTCCACTATTGTTCAATATCCTGAGACGACCACTTTTCGACGATTCTATCTGACTAAGGAGTGAAACGGGGTAAGGATTAGCGCATTTCCGTAATTTTTTGACCTTGCTTACCGCTCTATTACTTTTTCGCTCAATTTTTTTTTTTTCGTGTATGTTAGTGTCGCTATTTTTCTGGCCTTATTATTTTATTTTAATTTAGTCCACGAGCAATTCCAGTTTATTGTATTGCTAAATGTAAACATCTCCTCCTCTCATCTTTCCTCTCACCCCTATTTTGCCGAATTAAACCCTTCCTAATGCAAACGCAAAAGCGAGGAGAGTTTTAGATTCCGTTGGCAAACAAAACAAATATAATCAAACAAAACATATCTAAATTTCATAAAACTATTTTTGCAAATCTAAATTTATACCTCACATCGATTTTTAGATGAAACCTTAGTAGAGATATCAGAGTTTCGACAAATTAAAAGTTTTACAAATAAAAATACACATAAGATAACTTATCAAAGATTTAAAAACCTTTAAAACTTTCACCTGTTTTTATATATTTGACTAGCCAAATGAATTTTTTACAATTTATTATAATATGACTGCTAACTTTTTATGGAATATTTTTGATATCTAATTGTTTATTCATTCATTCAAAAATACATCGAAATAGTCTTCCTTTTTAACTATTTAATTAAATAATATTTTTGAAGAATCTCTTCATAAATACATATTGTATGTCATAAACAAACACCAGAGAGTACATTTATTTCTTTGTTAGATAAATTTATAAGTCACAAAGTAAGACTTATTACAAAAAATTATATATAAAATTTCTTCTAAATTTTCACATTTTATTTCATACCAGACAGACAGTAAAAATAGTCATTATAGAAATCTTAGCTTTTTATACAATAAATAACATGAGCAAATTTTTTACTAAGACCCTTTGAACTCTTCTAACAGATGAGAATTTTCATCTTTTGATCACATTTATTCGTAAGGTAGGAGTGTAAGGAAGATATTTATTCTAAGAATGTTGTAGGTTTTGCTTTTAACTAAAATCCTAATATTTGTGTTTAATTAAAATTCTTAAACATCTCTCTGTTAATTTTAAAACTAAACCTATACCATGAGCGGTCAAATGAACGTTTTCCAGTGGCAGTTCCAATGTATCAATGAAACGTCAGTACATTTAGTGTTAAACACGCTCATTTTAGCTATGTATGTCATTATAAAACTGTCAAATATAAATTATATTAGAAGATTTTCTTTATATTTGTCTGAGGTTTATTTTAAAACTTGATAATTAGCATTTTATAAATAGCTACAAAAAGAAACACTACAAAATGTTAATCCTCCACGATGTTTTTCATCCCATAAATGATGTAAACTAAAAATTCAGAAAATCTTCTGGAAACAAGAAAGCACAGTCATAAATAAGACATTATTGTACCACTATAATCCTACTCTCATTTACATGGAGAAGATAAGGGTTTCAAGTTAAATTGAAGAATTACAGGAATAAAAACCCGTTTTCTTCAAAACACATACTTACAAACTGTAATCATAATTTTCCTTTCACAACGTTCACTATATATTGCAAGTAATTAAAATACAGAAGTAACAACAATTCATCTCCAAAAATTGAAAATAGAATGTATTTGTGCATGCAAAAGTATAAAACCAACAATTAGATTTATAAAACGACCTATCAGCAAAACATTTATTAAAATATATACCTCTGCCATAAAATTTGATCTTGGGCAAGCTCTCCCCAAACACAAGCTGCCAGACATAAGTCAGTAGCATTTAAATGAGACAATACACAGAGGCTTATTTCGGGTGGGAGTGCAGCAAGATCAGGAAATCCTAGAAGAAAATTACAATTTATACCAGATAACTCATTTTTTTTACAAACAGGGGGAGATATTAATTAAATCTCACAGGAAAAATAAGCAATATTAAATATAAAATTACTTTTGAATTGAATATTTTATTTTTTACAAGTATTTCTTAAAACTTTCTATAAATATGCACAAAATGTTTTTCTGAAGCCTTATAAGTAGATATACATAGGAAAATAAAAGAGACCCCTAAAATATAATTTTTTGATATATAAAACAAATTGTATAAATTTATTTATTTGGGAAACCCAAATACTTCAGGTTAAGGTCTTTGAATTATTTTTGTTTTCAAATTAAGTAGAATCTGACAAAAAATTTACTGTACATATTTTTGCAAATCCATATATATGCACTGGATTTCAATGCAGAAGACATTACTTAACAAAGTGTGTTCAATATTAAAGATTTCATTGTTTTTGTATTCTATATAACTTTGTACAGTTCACAAGATTATTTTATTTTGAGCAGGTGGGAAAAGTTCTTTGATATTGTTTTTATGAATTTGTTGTGTGTGTGTGTGTGTGTGTGTGTGTGTGTGTGTGTGTGTGTGTGTGTGTGTGTGTGTGTGTGTGTGTGTGTGTGTGTGTGTGTGTGTGTGTGTGTGTGTGTGTGTGTGTGTGTGTGTGTGTGTGTGTGTGTGTGTGTGTGTGTGTGTGTGTGTGTGTGTGTGTGTGTGTGTGTGTGTGTGTGTGTGTGTGTGTGTGTGTGTGTGTGTGTGTGTGTGTGTGTGTGTGTGTGTGTGTGTGTGAAAAATAGTGAAATTTATTAAAAACTTTATATTCAGTTAGAATATTTAGATAGATTTTCATTTACAGTAATCAAAGGTAGAATAACATGTTCACTTTGGAATTAAGAATTAAGAAAAACAAAAATAAATCATTATTTAGAAAACTAAGTTGCTATTTTTAAAAAAATGATGATGAAAATGACTAGTCACAGGATTTTTCTTCTACTCAAACTTTAGTTATTTTAATATTATACAATACAATTATCTATTATACAATGAAGTAGTAATATTATTCTATTTCATATTATATAATGAAGTAGAAGTAACCTTAAAAACAAAGCGCTTCAGCATGATTTAATAATAGCATAATTTTTTTTAAAGTTTTTGCAGAAATGGATTTTATATTTTTTTCCCCATCCCACAATTTCTGTATAACTTATCTGATATCAGTTAGATCTTTAAAATTCATTTATGCCAGCAAAAACTAAAATTACAAGAATATTACATAATATGGTAAGTACAAACAATGATGCATAAATAAAACATACAAATATATACTTGAAAGAATGCTATTACTTTCAAAATGCATGTAATTAAAACATTATTGTAAAAATTAAGTGGAAGGTGAAAAAAGAATTATAAAAGCACATACAATATTTAAACAATAAGAAGCAGAGGACCATGTTAAAGATTTATATTTATATAAAGCCACGGAAGGCTATGTTTTAAAAACAAAACAGATTACAAAGTCATTCAAACCTAGAATTTAATTTAAAAAATATCCTACTGATAATGTTGCTTTTGTTCATCAGATATTATATATATATATAGTACACTAATTTATATTTGTAATCAACAACTCAAAGCAACGTAAAAACAACAAATAACAAAATACAAACTGTAATAGTTTTATTGGTATCCTGATTCTTTCAGATCGCATACTTTACAGGCAATATATTTTATTTTAATTCATTAACTTGGCAACATTCTTTTAGTAAGCACTGGTAGCATTTCTGTTTTTATGTTTGGTTCTGTCTATGGAGCTTTAAATTTATTTTTCTCAATCATTTTTAATATTCAAAATTAAAATTATATATAGGCCACTCTTATTTGTAAGGAATATATTTCTAGTTAAGTTGTATCCATATTTTCCCCAACTTTTGAACAGTTTAAGTAAAGTAGGATAATATGATCATAATGTTAATCTTAATTATTATAATATTCCAAGACAATGTTTACCAATTTAGAAAAATTAAAAAGCTCCAGTTTAAGAAAAATTAAGCTGCAAAACAAATGTTACTAAATGATCTTTTTCAAACTTTAAAGGAAGCAATAGAAACCCCAATTTCAAAAGAAATTTTTTTCCCCAATTTCAAAAAACTTGATGAATTATCTGAAGTTTCAAAGGAAATTCAGTCTCCCATGAAAGAATTAAAATTAACTATTCTTTCAACACTGCCATCTCTAGCATTCAGTGCAATAAAAATTTCCTTGAACAATTCAAAAGCTAAAACAAAACATGTACATGCAGCAAAGATCACAGGATGATGGAAGTTATGGTTGCTATATTTTCTTCAGAAAGAACAAGAAGAGTGTGAAATGAAAAATTCATGCTATTCTTCCAAAAGTGTGGCAAAGAAATCTGATGTTGGAATTCAGAAGGGAAAAAAGGGAACTCAGAAAAGAGGAAGCATTATAAATCCTCAATCTGACAAAATATTGGCTATTTATTGGGTATTGCCAAAGTAGTAAAACAAAAAATATATTAAAGGTCAAATTTTGTCGTCAAAAGCAGCTTAATGACATTTATTTATATATTTTAAATCTTCATTTGAATCAAAAAATATATTTTAAGAAAGTAATGATATAGATGAAATTGAAACACAAGAGATCATCTGAGTGCTGAATGAACCAATGCTCAAAAGAAGAGGATATTACACATAAAATTTTTGATATTCAATTCAAATATCAAAATTTTATGTAAATATATTTAATATTCAGTGTTTTATCTATTTTCCAGTTGGTCTATATTATATAACATGAATTTTACAAGTCATTTAATTTTTTTTTTCCATCTAAAATCATTTTACACCATGAATTGTTCACTTTACCTCACAGAATGAAATAAAATAATCATAATAATAAGTTTTTAAATGTAATTAAAAAGTTAGTAAACAAAATTTTAAATATAGTTAAAAAAGAAGGAAATAAATTTAGTGAAATGTAAAATACCGAGTTAAAATATCTAAACACTTTGCTAAATTACACTCTAAAAATTATATAAAGTTTAAAATAGCTATTTTTATGTTCACTTTACCCCTCCCTGTCCCTCAACTCTACAATATTACCCAGGCATCTATTTTTTTTAATTAATATTTCAAGTCATGAAAGTAATTATGTGAATCCCTTACAAAAAATTCACAATAATCATAAATCTCTTTAAAAGAGTGGATTTTAAAAATTCTTTTTTTGAAGCAGTATTGTAATAAAAAATTTTACCTTTTGCTGTATGGATAATTCTTTATAAGTTAAATAAACAAAGAATTTAAATTTTTATTTAGCTGAAATTGGCATATATATTCTTGTACATTGATATAAGATTATATGAATAAAATGTTTTCAGTTATAAATAGAGAACAATTGCTCAGACATTTATAAAATAAGATTGCATATCTTTATACATTATACTCCAAGCCTTGTTTGGCAAATATTAAAAAAATAATTTATTTTATAAGAAAACTTCTTTTTTTTTTTTTTCCCCTATAGTATTTATATATTCCAGAAGACACTGCTTGTGTACCTTAAAATTGAAATAATGATCTTTTAGATGATTTATGAAACAGTTTCATTTATTTTTAGTTAACATTTAAGAGTTATAAAACACTTATAACAACATCATCTTTAAATTATCAAATTTCTCAAAATCTGTTACGATTTTAAAAGTGAGTTTACAGCATTCCATATTTTTTAACACATTTACAGTATCTAACAGTTAATTCTATTATTTTAAAAATATTCTTAAATGGAAGCAAATTACATCAGCTCTTCAAAATAACAATAAATGTAAAAATGAAAAGGCATTCAGCCAAAAAGAAATTATAAAATTAGTGTACATTTTCTTTTTCTTTTCTTACTTTCTTTCTTTCCAACTATTGAAGCCCTAAACTGAATTAATTACATGTTATGGTCATTCTCCTTTAGTAGGTATAACAAATTTTCAGATTGGTAAAAATGATTCAACAAAGGAACTGATATTTTGATCCACCAGTTTGACACTAAAGCCAACCAGTTAGTTATAAACAGACATGAGCAACAGAATTATATAATGATATTATAATATAATGATGACATTGCATAGTCATGTATCTATAATAATATACTAGAAGAAGTTTTTAGAAAGTTATGAAAGAGATTTTTTTTTTTTTTTCAAACAACATAAATAAACTGTTACCAATTGAGCAATTGTCTTCATTGATGCTATTTTCATGCTCTTTGATCTTTTTTAAAACCTGGCCCATTTCTGTAATATAAGCAAATCATTACTTAGAAACAAAATCTGAGAAGTTTGATCAAAATAAATTTGACAGTGGATATACAATTTTGAAAACATCAACTTTCACCTCTTTATACATATTTTCAATATTAGGCATTAATATAACTAAAAACTTTAAATAGAAAAAATAGTATTGTTTTAGAAGCTGGCTTTATTTACACATAATTTGATAAATAAAAACACCTTTATTGTTTTGCAGATAGACAGCAAACTTCCATAATTGAATTTGAATTTTAAATTTCATCTTTTGAAATTTTAAAATTTGATTATAGCTTCATCCAGGAACAATCATGCAACAGCTTAGATGCAGTTAGACCAAAACAGCTTAAGTAAAAACTAGTAAATAAAAACAGAACAGATCTTTGAGCATTACAATGGAGAGTGGCTTCAGTTCATCAAACCTGATTGATAAACATGTTTGACTATCCAACAGAATTTTATTTTAGATTAAATTAATTTTGGGGCTATGCAAATGTAAAAAGAAGGGGAAATGAAACGAAGTTCTTTTACAAGTCAGGAAACTGAGTAAACTATAACATTTTTACTGTGCAAAAAACATTCAAATATAATATTCACCATCGTAAATGCCATTTTTTTCAAGCATATAAGCTAAGTAAATGAATCAAAAATTAAATGCATCAACAATTTTCAAAATTAAAATCTAAATTGTTCAATTTGAAAATAATATAAAAGTAACAACAACTTCTTGTAAATAAAACTGCTTAGTGTTAATTCAAATTCCCTTAATCCAGTATAACATAAGATATATTGATTTTTGTGAAAATGGCTTTAAGTGAAGAATACACAGCAAAATTTCATTTATTTTCATGAACATGTTACCTAAAAATCTCAGAAGTTTAACTCTGTTTCTTATTCAGTCCTATATATTCTTTCAAATATGTTGCCTTAATCAGCAACAAGCATGCTTTTTTCTTGCACTCTCTTTCAAACTCATCATATAACAGATTTCAGAAAAATCTGCAAACCTGATTTTAGAATTGAATTATAGTTATGATGGCAATAAGTGTAATACCTGAAGAATTGACCAAATTAACACTCAGGACAGTTAAATTGAAAACTTGGAAGAAATAATTAGAAAGTGGTTGAGTGTGATAATATCCTTAATATCAGGATGCACAATCATTATGACTATAACAGAAATCCATATAGCTAGCTAGTCTGAGATACCTTTCAGCATAATGATGCAATTAGAACTCAGAAAAAATGTCTTCCCCAAGCAAAAAACTAATACTTCTCACTACTATATTATTAGAAATTAAAATTCTTATTTTCAACATCTTTATACAATTTGGTATAATACTTATTAACTGTTAATATTTTATATAATTTGTGTTGTCATGTAAACAAATTAAGTATTATTTAATGTATATCATTTATAAGGATTAAGCAATAAATTTAAAAAGTCTAAATAATTAAGACAATTACATAATTTATACATGATCAAAGTATTATCCATTAAACTATTATTAGTTCCCCGTGATCTAGGCATTCCGGGTTTGAGTCCTGGTTGTTCTCTTCCTTGTGTTTTCTCTGTGAGGTGCATGAATGAGCCTTCCTGTAAAAAGGGGTTGTGTAAGCGAGTATTTGAGCTAGAAGTCAGACTTCTGCCCTCGGGTGCTCAGGGGTCTTTACTCTCAGAAGCTACTGCACAAAAATTTAGCTTAAAATAGTCACACGACAAAAAAAAAAAAAAAAAGTCATCAAAAGCAACAAAAAAAAATTATACTGCAGGAAACAAAAATTCTTTAATATTATTTATTGCAACACAAAAATAATCCGTCTAAATAATAAATCAGATAAATTGATTTTAAAATCTTATCTTTTTATAACTTAACTACAAATTATTTAATGAAAATTACACATCCAAAATCTAGATTTATATAAATCAAGAGCTTCTAAAATTTCATTACTAAGCCTGCAATGCAATTCATAATAATATACACATCCCAGTGGCAGATTTTGACAAAATAAGGCCACAAATACTAAATAAATTTGAGGCCTCTCTGAGATTAAATTTATTCATGACAAGAAAGTAACATGAATTAAACTTACTTGTACTTTACCTATTTTTTTTAAGTTTATAATACATGTTGTTTAATTTGTAAGTAATTCCTATATTGCTATTTACCACATACATAACACTTATCATCCTTCATTTGTAAAGAGCATATACTTTATTATTGACAAATATATATAAATATGATGCATATGTCAATTTTTTTAAATGGATCTATAAGATTAAAATGTCTCTATAATCAAAAACATGGTACAGTACACTCCTGATTATCCGCGGAATTGGGTGGCGCGGTCACCGCGGATAACAAAAATCGCGGATAATCCGAAAAAAGCTAAAAACGGGTATAGCAAAAGAGAAAATAGTTATTCCAACTTTGAAAAATGTACAATAAACAGCAGGAAATGTTTAACTAACGCTTAATATTTTAGTATACTACTCAAAACTAACCTAAAATGCATTTTGTTAATGAAAACAGAAAAGTGCTTTGTACTTACGAGAGGCGTCAAGGATACACAGAAAAATTAATACATATGTACTGTTTTAATACTGTAATGTATTACGTAATTACAAAAGCATAACTATAAAACTACACCTTTTTGAAGAAATCAGTCATTTGTGTTTGCTTCTTGCTTTGGAAGCATTTTCTCTTTGCTTAGAAGCAAAAAAAAAAAAAAAAAAACTTAGTGCGGCAGGCGCGGATAATCGGGAGTCTACTGTATAAATTTCAAGATAGAATTTGTTGACAATTACAGCACTTTCTTTTCTTATACAAGAAAATAAAAATCCTTACTGTAGGGCTTCTTAAAAGTTTAAAATGATTTGCAGATCCACTGAACTGTTTCAGAAAAATCATGTTAAGGGATGTTGGTTTTTTACAGCTTACGTGTTCCATTCTCAAGTCGCATAATAAAGTCCAAATATTCTTTTGGTTAAATGATGTTTGACTGTTTTGGAAGGGAACTCTAATGAGTATAGAGCGATAAATTGAAATATCCTCTTCTTTTATGGAATCATCCTTGTTATTTTTAAGTTAATGGTGGATTTTGACAGTTTACATTATGCTATCCCTCTATTAATAAATTAATCAATTTAGTTACACACTACAAAATTTTTTTTTTTTACTTAATCAACATATTAAGATTTATTTTAGTACATAGAAAAAATAGGGAAAAGGAGGATACATATGAACATGGCATGTTTTACTGACATAAAAAATCTTACAAAAATTCTCAATAAATAGCAGCATTAGTCTTATTTCTTTGCAAAATTTTCATGAGTAATGAGTCACTTTGTTTTTATATAGTGACAATTTCTTTGTTTTAGCAGGTGTCATATATACTTTTTATTGCTGACCTGCAAGTGAAAATATAATTTAAACTCACTAATAAGCTGAAATTCATTATTGCAGAACATTATATGAACATTCGGGTAAATTTATATATATATATATATATATATATATATATATATATATATTTTTTTTTTTTTTTTTTTTTTTTTTTTTGCTGGAAAGTGAATTCTTTATCTTTGTAAGTTAGGGCTGAGGCAGATAATGGTACACTTACGAACAGATATGGACAGTGATAATGTTCTCCTCCATAGTATTCAGACTGCTATCCTCCTTATAAGTTAAATATATATATGTATTTAAAATTATTACTTAATTTTCTGCATTCAATTTATAAATTTTTACATGATTTTTCTTTCAAAAAAATCTTTACTAAATGATTGGTCAACAATTTCATGTTATATAATGGTTGTAAAAAGAGACAGAATATTATTTTAATGTTAAAGAATAATTCTTATATAGTAAAATATTTTTTTTTAATGTTGTCTAGTCTTTAAGTTTTTCTGTTAACAAAACTATAAGCTATAAAATAACTAATGAGTACTTACAGCTTGTTTTTGAAATTCATAATAAGGAAACATGGTGAGAATAAATATATAAAAGGGAAACAAAAAGAATCTGTATTTCTGCAAAATGTGTGGAAGATGCATTGTTTGTAGTGATTAAAGACAATATTTCTATTTAATTAGCTCTTATGGCATTTGGTTTAAAATCAAGTATGCTTTTCAATCAAATGTAAAAGTTTTATATGTTGAATAAAGAACCTATGAAACTGACATTTGCCCCTTAAACATTAAATTTTTATAGCAAGTATGCAGCCAGGCAAGTATTCAGTAATGAGCAAGTGATTCTCCTTGAAGGATATCTTAAAAAAGCTCTAAAATGCAGATGGTTCACAATTACACAAAGCATCTTAAAGCACCATATCCACTTTCTTAGAAAATGGAAAGACTAGCTGGAATTGACAGGATTAAATGCTTTATAAAGATAAAGAAATCTTTAAAACAAACTTGAAAATATCAGTATAAATAGATCTTCAGGGTTTAATAAAGCCAGTGTAGAAGAATATAAAACATATAAAATCTTCTACATAAGTTTGAATTTACACCCGAGAAAATACATAATTTGAACAAAACTGGAATTATCACTGTATTGCAAGCTCCTAAGGTGATTGCTTCAAGCTGTGAAACACAAATAGGAGAAATTATTTCCAGTGAAGAAGATGAATTTGTCACTTTTTGCAGTACATTAAATGTATTATCAAACACTATTCCACCGGATTTTATTTTTTCAGGAAAGTAATATAAAGAATTGTCTTTAAAAGGTACATATTCTCAAAGTTTATGCCTGGTACACACCCTATAGGATGGATGACAACAGTTTTCTAGAAACTGTTAAACATTTTTAAAAATTTGGAAATTACAAGAAAGAAAATCCTATTTTGTTGCTTTCTGATAATCATGTGTGCAATGTAAGCTTGGACGTAATCATGCTCTGTACAGAAAATTGATTAAATTGCTGAACTCTCTCAAACAGTATATAATCGAGCTTGTGCCATTTGAAACAAATAACCAATGTTTTCTAAACTAGGAATTTGGCCTTTCTCCAGAAAGGTTTTTACTGAGAATGATTTCTCTACTGGTATTGTAATAGACCAAAAAGCAGAAGAGGATATTCCAGATAGTTCTAATCATTTTTCTGAAACTGTTGATGACAGTAACAGCAGTGTGATCAGTACTCACCCTATACCACAATCAATCCAACCATTTCTAAAAGCCCAAGTAAGTAGCTTAAAGAAATGAAAGTATGAAAAGAGAAAATAACATATATTAACTGATACATCTGAGAACGATAGAATTACTATATCTACAAATGAGGAGATACAAAAAAAAAAGCATTAAAGAAAAAAGAAAAAGGCCCATTTCATCTTCTGATGTGCATGAAGAAGTTTAAAAAAAAAGTTTTATGCAAGTCAGATACTGAATGTAGTTTGAATGAAGAGGGAGAATTTCTAGAAGTTAATTTAAATTATTCAGCATATGATTTAAAAATCATTTATTTTGTTTTAGTAGAATTTTTTACAAAAAATACTTAAATGTATTATGTTAGTTGGATTAAAAATTAATATGTATGAGATTTCTGCTAGAACAAATAAATAAGAACTTTGTGTTTCCTAACAATGATGATACAACAATAGTTTAAAAAGATGATATTATAATGAAAATGCCTAAACCATCTATATTTGGGAATACATCACAACCAGTGTCTCCACTATCATTTTCTATTAGATTGGATTAATAAAATGCAGGCTGAATTTTTATTAAAAATATCTCAGTGAACAACAGATCAGAATATGCTACCAAACTATTTTTGATATAATATTGTACAATTTAAATTTGTTTGTAGAGTACAACCCCTTCAATAGAACATGTATCCGTATCTCTTATGTTAAGGATTTATTTCTTTTAACACTATTATTATTGTTTGTTTTTTTCTTATATGTTTGATTGAAGTTTTTTTTTTTAAAAAAAAATACCATAAAATAAAAAATATTTTATTACAAAATCTCAGAGAATTCCATAAAAAAGAAAAGACTATTTAAATATTAATTCATTCCTTTCATTAAATAAACAAGAAATTAAGTTTTAAGTTTTTAGCTGAAAAAATATTAATTTAATGACACTGGTTTTTTTTTTTTTTTTTTTTTTTTTATCATTTTCAAACCTTACAAACTTTCTTATATTACTGCATTGAAATTATTTATTGACTTGATGTTTTTATTAGTCCTTATTTTCATCTTGCATTTCATTTAGCTCTTTTTAAAAATTACGAGAAAAAAAAATCCCAACAAGAAAATTTTCTCTTAACAAGGCTGCCATACAGAAAATTTGTCATTAGCCTAACACTGCAATATAAATCAAATATATTTTGAATTAACAATAATTCAGTTCATTATTTTATGCAACAAGATGAAATCTTTTATATTAAATTTTAGGAGAAATTAAGGTATTCAAAGAGAATACAATCGAATAAAGAGTACAAGAATGTAGTAAAACAAAAAAGAGGTGCAAACACTTGAAAAAGAAAAATATCACTGTTGACACTGGAAATTCCTTTTTAATAGTAAAAAGAAGCATCTATTGCATATTGGTATTTTTAATATTTTATTTGAGTGTTATCAATAACTAAACTGTGTAAAAAATATTATGCATGCTTGTTTTTTAATGTTTTATTTTTTAAAGAAGAAATTATACATCAGACTGTAAATTTAGGATATCATGTTTCATAATAAAATACATATTAATTGTTTCATGCCTATAAAAATATTAATATTACATAACATTTTTTGTAACTTAGGTATAAGGGAAAAGTTTTACATCTATTTTCTTTAACTGGACCTTTTTCCCTCTATTTTAGCAAGAAAGGTTTTTTTTTTTTAAATCTTTTAAATTGGATACATAAAAAATGTCTCTACTATTATACTTTACACACTGGTTTCTATAATTTATTAGACACAAATGCTACTACTCATACATAAAAGTAAACTGTTAATAGCCAAAAGAAATTACCATATATGGAAAATAGAAGCAGACAAAACTGAAAATTATTAACAAGAATTGCAGGCATGTAATTCGCACCAGGCAATAAAAGATGAAGTGAGAAAATATAAAAAAAAAAAAATTGTATATGCCTGATGGAGACAATTTATGGTTTATCTCGTGTATGACAAAAGATATGAATCAATGAATACATGTAGCCATTTCACTTCTAAAGAAAAAAGGGTAAATTAAAAGACCATTCAATCAATAATGTTACTTATGCATTCAGAAAGCTTTTATCAGATTTCAAACAAAATTTATTGATTCTACTATATAAGAAACAACAAAACAAAATGGGTATGAGTGAGCTTAATATCATATATTGGCTTAACAAACAAGAAATATCTTCCATGAGGGATAAATTTTTATATGTTTTTTTTGTGTAGATCAAAATTTTATAAGGACTAAAATACTTTAAAAATAAACAGATACAGGTAGATCTTATATCATTTTGCTAAAAAATGTATATTTATGAATTTTTTTTTCACCAGGAATTACTACTAGTAAATACTTTTGTGTGTGCTAATTGCATTATTTTTAATAATAATGATGCCGTGTTTGTGTTACCATGGAAAGAGGGTGCAGTAGCTTCGAAGGGTAAAGACCCCTGAACACTCGAGAGCAGAAGTTTGACTTCTAGCTCATATGAAGATGACATACATACACTTGCTTACACAACCCTTTTTTTACACGGGAGGACTCTTTCACACACCTCAAGTATAAGAACACAGGATATTGAACAACCATGCCTGAACCAGGACTCGAACCCGGGATACCCAGATCACGAGAAAAACATGCTACCCCTAGGCCAGGATGCCAGCACAAAGAGATTAAATGAATAAAATAATTCAAAAACAGATAAAATCTAATTATTCAAAATTAGACAAAAAATATTTAGTTTTAAACCTAGAGATTTGTTTTTGTCATTGTGTTATATTCTGTAGAATATTCTAAAAACAGCTACTTTAAATTTTTATTCAGATGCATTTTTATCCATATATACACAAAATAATGAAATTATTTATTTATTTATGATATTCCTAAGTTGACATCCAAATCTCAAAAATTACAAAGAAACAAATCTTTAAAAAAAATCCTCAACATTTTACAATACATTTACACTTTCAATTATATAAAAACACAATAATATCAGATAACAGTTTCTGAATTAAGGTCAGTATAAACACTATAATATGGACGAAGTAATTTGACAATCTCCACTTTCATTTACAAAAGGAGTATTAGCCTTTACAATAGCGTTGTTTTTTTACAGAATATTTGATGATGTTAATCAATCTGTCATAAAAATAAATAGATAAAAAATCATTTAATCATACTTATTTAATTGCTCCTGTGAATGGTTTCAGGAAATGAACTGAAAATGAATAGTTCCATGGTTACTTTTCAAAGACTGATAATTCCGAATCAATTATTTCTTTTAACTATTATGCATTATTTTGCTCGGAAGCAATTTATTTTGATATCACAGAACAAGTGCAATAGAAGTGAAATTCCAGGATTTTATTTATTTACAAGTTAGAATTTCAACTGATGCCAATTTTCATAAATAAATGTGCAAATATAAAAATAAATTCCAAATTCCTAAGATTCCTTGGTTAAAATTAATACTGCATGTAACTGCTAATTTTTTTCTTGGGAATTCTCAGTAATGTATATTCTGAAATTACTATTTGATATTACTGGCTATCGTACACAACTAATAATTCTTTCCTCATGAAAGATTGGAGGACATATTTATTTTGGCATTCTATAATAAATAAATTCCAGTCATTCTGAATATTAATTTGATTTCAGAGCTAAGAGGCGATTGCAAAAATATTAAAAAGAACCTATGCTTAATTAGCTTCAAAGCGGATAAAGTAATGCATATATTCAAATGTCAAGCTCTTTCTGAACATTTCCATCTTGAAACTCACGATCTCCTCTAGAATGAGTTCTATATTTTTATTTTTCTTATAATTTGTTCTGTAATCTACACAAATATCCAAAAGCTAGGATTGCGAAAACGAAAGCAAAATGTCACGGGTTACTGTAATGAAATTTCGCTCACCCAAGTCTAATACTTAGAGACATCATAATAAAAATGTATTTAAAAAAAGTTTAACTTTTAAATAAGATTAAAATTGGATGAATTATAAACCCTAATATTTAAGAATCGTTGTTAATAAAACAAACGCTTCTGCTTCAACCAGCTTTACAAAAATTTCCAAATGACTCTTATGCTGAAAGGGAAGCTAAAGCTAGAAGAATGGGATTGAGGAAATTAATCCCTTCTTCTAACAGAGTGTATTTTAAATCCTGAGAGTTAAAGACGCGCAGTGTCTGTTTCTAAAACATCACAAACGTGCCTCGTGGAATTACGATATGGCTGGCAGCACTATTCGACAAAAATCCAGGCCAGTCAGGAAAGATCCACGAACAGCCAGATAAAGATCCACAAACTGAAATGTCTATATGTACTAGAGTTACCGTCTATGAAAAATAAAGTCGTCGCCAGCAACTTCCCAGTAAAATATGAAATAAGTTTCAAGAATATAATCTCTGTAGTACTGTCAAGTCACAAAACTTACATAAACAACGTAACAAAGATAAACGTCAAACACAACGTAAATAAAGATTTACGTTGATCTAACAGGCACCCTTCCTACAGAATGATTCGTCTTTCACTGATTTCAATTTCTCTAATGTTGGAGGAATGGTAGGGAGCACCAAGCTCTCTCCAGATAAAGATTTAATATGATCTCCAGGATTATTTTGTGCGTTGAGTTTCGACTTAAGAGGGGAAAGGATATGGCCCCAGTATTGCTATGATCAATAACGGTGTTCCTACAACAACAAAAAGGTCCTTTTCTATAGTGAGAGAGGAGCGTGCCACTTTTCGTTAAATGGAAAGACCCTTCAAACGTAGTGCTGTGTAGACAATTTATCCAGATTCTCAGTCATAGCAGCGAGTCCTTAGAAAGTTCTCCAGTCGTTAATTCTATTGCGTTGAGCATTTAATGCCCTGTATTCAATAATGAATTTACAATTAGGCAGATCAGACAGCTGCCTAGGTCTATGTGGTTAAGAGGGGCAGTAAGTAAGTCAATTAAAAGACTTTATTTCCAAAAAATAAAAATAAAAATCTATGAATTTTAAAATGTTATTATATTAGCACTTTATCTTTTAACATATGATCTGGTCATATGTTTCATTACGTTTTCTTAATTTCTGGAATCTTCATAAAACCTAACGCCTATTTCAATAATATTATGTACAAATGTGTATGCCGGGCAGTCTGGGGTCGTAATAAAAACAAATATATATTCTCAATAAAATAAAAAATATTAGCCTCTCTATTAGCACAAGATATTGCATGATATATTCACGATGTTGTACGATACTCTGAATACTGGACAATATCGTGAAGATATATTAATTGTGCTATTGGACATTTTGTGCTTATAAGTTTTAAATAAGATATTGCATATTAAAATATGCCGTTAACATGTTAAAAATGTATTGAAATATGAAACTAAATTGACCATTTTATAAACCGTTTTTTCACAGTAGATTTTTCAGCGTGTTGGAAGGTGGAAATACGTAAATCTAAAATTAAATTTTAAAAATGACAAAACTATTAATGGGAAATAAAAAAGTTAATTAAAAATATTATTATAAATAAATTTGAATAAAACTTTTTTTTCTGTTCATATAATTTTTTTTAAAGTTTTCGCTTGCATTTGTTGATATGGTTGAAAGTATGTATATCTAAAATTTCTGCAACTCCAGTAAAATTCTATATTATTCTGTTTAAGATCGTGAAAAAGAATTTCTGATTTAGAATAAAAGGGCAACTTCAAATTATAAAAACTTCTTTAATAATATCAAATAAGATTATTCTAAAGGTGCATATTGTATTGTTCACTCAGAATAAAATGTAGGAACCCTGAAAAGGAATGCATCTTCTTAAGCAAGCATATTCTCTTTGAAAAGTATTATAGCAAACCTATGAATGCATTTAATACCATAAATTATTTTTTTCTTTCTTTCTTGAATTCAAAATAAGCAAAGGAAAAGTATTGCAATTGCCAAAATGTTTAAAATATCTCTAAATTTTAAAGATCTTGAAGCTTTCTCTCTCCCCCCCCCTCAAAAAATCGAAATTATGTTTGTCTGTCCTAATGAACATGATATTTCGAACCAACGGGAGTGGTTTCCCCGAACTTTTTTTTGCATACATTTTCCAATAAAGGTTTTATTCCTCTCCCCTTACCCCCGCATAAAACTGTGTATCTTGGTTAATACCTTGCAAGGTCGCTAATACCTTGCATTCCATTGGCGAGAAATAGTTAAGAAATATAAATCCTAGGGGGGAATCTGCCATTTTTTCTGAATCGGTTGCACTGATTTATATTATCCTGCCGCTGGTGTGGTGTGGAAAAGGGGGTGACAGCTCAGATGTCGTCCTCGTCATCTGAACTCGGTTCAAACTTACAAGGTCCGTCCCAAAATAGCCCTAGTGTTATTTGAAAACGGGACGTTAATATAACTAAATTAAACTAAACTAAACTACCTTCTCATCGACTGAAACCAAAATTTGCCACGTAACTACAGTTGCAGTCATATGATACAGCAAAATAAATAAATAAACTGGTTTCCAATCCGTGGAAATCGAGGGATAAGCAATTAGAGGGATAATATTTATTACTCCTAATAAACTGTATTTATTCCTACTTGTGTATTTGTGTCATCTTTACATTCCTTGCATTTTTAAATCCTCAGCCGCCATTTTAACTCTTGTTTTCTTACAAGAAGGAACGCATTTTGAATGCACAGTCCTTTTCTTAAAAGTTTTTTTGCTTATTTTCCTTCTTTTTTTTTTTTTTTTTTTTTTTTTTTTTTTTTTTACAATTTTTCTTTTGACATAGCTACAGTACAGCTCTTTAACCATATACCAAAAACATTCTCAAGACTCACTTATTCATGTTACGGTAAGGATATCAATTGTTGTTGCTTACAATAGACAAATTTAATATAAAAAAGAATATCCAAATGAAAAATTTAAGAATTTGAAATATTTTTATTTATATTTATAAAGATGAATATTTCAAAAAGTTTTACAGGAAGCTCCATCCCTCTAGGAAATCTTAAGCGATACTGAAAATTATAGGCAATCTAAAAATTCAAATAATTTGATTACCTTGGTACAGAGGTGGCGTTAGAGATTTCTTCGACGAGGGGGCAAGACAAATCCGACAGGGGGGCAAGCACCATATCTCTAATTTGACTTCAAAATAACTCTTAATAAATAATTTTACATTTAATTAAAGAAAATAAAGTATTATTTAATTCTTTTTTATTCATATCCTTTTTTTCCATTGTTAAAACTTTATAAAGTTATTTGTAAAAAAAACATTTTCTCAGTTTCTTTTACTAACCATCAAAATATTGTCAATATTTATGACTATTTTTTTTATGAGACTCTTGAGATTTAATTTCTCTGCGATCTAATTTAAGAAAAAAATAGTCATATTCTATTCTAGATTGTAGTATATAGATAGAAACACAGATTGTACCAGATTGACGCATCGTGATAAATGGAAAAATACATACTCTTACTATTTTATATGAGAAGCTATATCAAATGAACGTTGAAACAAAAAGTTTTATAAAAGTAACTGTTTTAGAAATTCAGAATAATAAATAAAAAATATTCGATGTTTTCTTCAAAAACCGATTTTTCTGTTTAGTCCCCTACCTGAAATATTTGTTAAGTAAGAATTGCAACAACGAGTAAGAATTAAGATGTGTTTCGAATCCGAGGAGAATAAGTGCGCGTACTCAACAAACCTTTACTATAGTTCGGACACGAACAATATAGAATGCAGAAAAGATACAATATGTTGTTTTTTTAAATATTTTGTAAATATATGTACAAAATTACTATTTTATGTAAGATATAAAAAATATTCTTATGAAAAATGGACTGTTTAAACGTTAGATCCCCCTTGTATTTAATTTTCTATATATATTTAGGCTTAAAAAGACCAATGCATTTTATTTGAAAAAAAATTAGATCTTGAACATGAATTCATTTTTCTTCATTTTTATTTATGTACTTTCTGATTATTCTATGTACTATTAAGTACTTTCTTAATTCGAAGTTATTACAAGCTAATATTCCGACCAAAAGGTGAGTTTTATCCCCTCAGTTGCATGCATAGGCTTTTTTTAACCCCTTCATATACAATGGCGAGTCTAACTCGCGTATGGAATTATTTAATTTTTAATTTTAAATCTGCAATTAAGAAAAGTATTAAGTAATTTAAAACGCTAAAATCATTTGAAAACGCATCATTACCTCAAATGCCCTTATATTTTTCTGGGGATTAAGATAACGATACTTGTCCCAATTAAGATCTGCCATCTAATTAGGAAATTAAGTAAATTTGTATATCAAGGGGTTAATGTGTTATTTATGAATATTCTAAGAATAACTATTTTAATAATCTTTTTATCAAGGCATCTTTATTGAAAGTCTATTAAAAATTTAGGAGCATCTGAAATTATATACTTTTTGCTGATAATAGTAATGAAAGAAAAGTATATATAAATGATACGTTCTCCGATTACATAGTCATAATATTGAATGCAAAGTCTTAAGCATTTATATAGTAATTTATTTTTAAAAAAATTAGTGCATACTTGAATAAACTCTTTTAGTGTAGCTAAAAAGCTACCATACCAAAAATGTTTTTTTTTTTGTCATCAACTGCAATCGCTAATATTTCTTTAATGTAATAATGTAGCCTGATAAATTAGATTGCAAAAGAAAACAGATATTTTATTGTTAAATGGATCTAATTTACAATTATACAATTTACTAACACCAGTGATTTATAAGAATTCACATAATTTGGTTAGAGCAAAATAACTCTTCTTAGCATGCATACTCACAAGAGTGTCAAAAGAAAACAGTGGGGTTTTTTTTTTTGGTTTTTTTTAAATTTAGTTTAATCATTAACTAGATTTTAGTAAGGCAATTCTAGTGAAATGAATAAAATAAATTTATCAATTCGTTACCGAGGAAATAACAATTATATGAATAAGATTATGATTCATTTTAGAACTTGGATTTGAATTAGGGATGACGAATATTTTAAGAGCGATTATTGCGTAACCAATATCAAAAAGTCACAAATACAAGTGATCAATACTTTTCAAAGAGGGATGTGATTCAAATCCTTGATACGATCTTACTGGTGGTATTTCGATTACAGGTCTTGGATCACGATAGAAGTAACAATCGATACGATATCACTGAAATTTACCGGAGCGGTGACTTCACTGAAAAGTAACAATCGATACGTTCTGTCCAATGGAAGCTCTCGAAAGAAATCTGTGATTGGATTGAAAAGTGAACGGACCGGTAATTGGAATTATCGTATGGTATCATTGAATTGCATATCACTGAAATTTATCGGAGCTGTGATTTTATCGGAAAGTGCGAAGTCACCTCTCCACTTTACGGGAGTGACCGATATTCGTATTTGATGATGCGCTATTCCATATAGATCATTTTTAATTGCTCGTGACATGATTGACTTTGATTACATGTACTCTGTTTACTGCTGGCGCCATCTATTGGTAGAATATAGAACTAAAGTAAACATTTTAAAGAAATGACATATATTTTTAACTCATCTTTTCCAGAAAATGGTTCACTCTAATAAATAAATTAAATAAATAGTTTTGAGAAAAAAAATAAAATTTAAGAAGTAAGCTGAAACAGATAAATTAATTCAATCACACGTTAATTAAATTAGTAAATTAAGTATTAATTACAATTAATAAATTTTATATTTAATATTAAGTAATAATTTTTAATTAATAATATGATTGAAATAACAGATATTTGGAACTCATATTTAAAAATAACAATAGCAATATTATTTGTTATTAAAAAAATCATGGATTATGCATCTCTAATTTGAATTATGAATTATGGAAAACAACTTATGGTCCTATTCATGAATAATATAAAAGCTTCAATTTCTTTAATAATTCCACTGGCAGATAGTCGAAGTTCTCGATGAAAACAATTCTTTTTTCATAATCTATGATAAAATCTTAGCCGAAGGATAAAGATTAGTCGGAAAAAATGTGACGTCGTATTCATTTGCCAGATTATTGACTATTCTGCTAAACATAGTATAAATTGTATGCTAAATGAACATTATGACATTTAAATAAAATGACTGAGAATTTGGACTCGTCGACATCCCTTCGTATTGAATTCTTAGTCAACCGATCAAAATTTTTTGACAAAAAGCGACATGTCTTATGTTTTATACACATGTCGTCTTGTTCGTCATATTGCCAAAAGTAGTCCAAATTAAAAGCTTGATGAACAACATTTGAATCAAATGTCTCAAAATCTGTGGACATATTTTTCGACATTCATCATATTTAGTTCATAGTCGGCGGCCCAAAAGTTATCGGCAGAATGCGGTATCTTATTCACTTGTCTGATATATTGCCTAATCTAATGCAAATTATAAGCTAAGTGAACGACATTATCATCTTCGGCACTCACCGCATTGAGTTCAGTCGACTGACCAAAAATTGCTAGCAAAATGAGAATACCACCTTGTCATTATCTTATTCACTTGTTACCTTGTCGGTTATATTGCCAAAAGTAGTACAAATTATAGCTTAATGAAAGACATTTGAATCAAATGTCTGAAAAACTGCGAACTTAACGTCTTCGACATCCATTGCATGTAGTTCTTAGTTTGGTCTATCAAAAATTGTCAGCAAAATACGGCAGATTATTGACCTACCTCCCTATCTATAATTGATCTCCCCCAATCGACTTTACCAAATATAGCCATAACACTTGAACCATTACTTGTATATTTCGATTGTTTACAATATATTAACTTTAAGGTGGATTTTAAATAATCATATTCGATAATGCTCGACTCTCTACAACCATTATGAAATGGTGAACACTTTTGCCGACGAAACTCTGCATTGCTCTCCGACGGGGGACAAGAGGCTGCCGACAGGGGGGCAATTGCCCCCCTTGCCGCCCTGCTACCGCCGCCTCTGCCTTGGTAATCAAATTATTTACGACATCAGAAATAATGAATATGCGTTTAAGCCGCAATTTATTCTAACCTATTTTTCGTTTAAAATATAACTTTCTTTAAGATTTCAAAACATATGTTTTACAAAGGTTGCAGAAGTATTAAAATTTTTTAAAACGGTGCATTCTTGAAAAGAAGAAACATGCAAAAAGGGAGTCTGTACTTTGATCCACATTTATAACATAAATTTGATTCGCCATTCGCTAACTCTGTAGTTATATTTTCTTCCTATCTGTACAGAGAGAGCGTGAACAGTACTCATCTGCAAAGTGCTAAATCAAAAAATACATCAATCCAATCAATATTTCCTTGAAGATGTACTAACTGGAAGCGCAGAAGTACAGTAACCGGTAGTAGTGTAGAGAAGATAAGTACCTCTGGCGACATCATTTTTTCTCTCCCTTTTATTATACTTGGCTTTATAAAATTACATAAAGGAAATAATGCGCATCCCTTCCTAAAACTAGTGATACTGCTTTTGCCTATCATCGCTGTGAATATCTAATTTTAAGTATGAGATAATTATGTTCCAATGAACCCGTCCAGCTATTGAAAAAAACAATGTTATTTTTATTTAAATTTTAAAATTCAACGAACTTTTTTTAATAGTTTTAATATCTTTAGTTTGTGAGCAATGCATGTAGAACCTTTATGGTTATAACAATAATGATTCATTTATTCGTCTCTAATAAAATATTATGCGTTTTCTCCTTTTTTAAAAGGAGAAAACGCAGAAGAAAACTTCTCGTAGAAAAGAAATCTCAGTTAGTCATTTTCTTGGCCGATATCATCAAATTTTATAGTTTAGCTCAATGTTTACATGTTTTAACTGAATAATTAAAGAAAAATAAAATGTTGTGCAATACTTCCCGTTATATAACTCTTGAAATTAGAACTACATATATCTTATTCCGACTAGAACCATATAACATAATAAATTCGAAGTTCAATATGTCATACGTACTTTTTTCTTATTTCAATTTTAAGTATTTTCAAATTATAAATAAATAATGTTTTATGAATCTTCTTCAAAGTCTGTTATTTTTTAAGTAATCATAATGATTGTAATCAAGTTAATTCATTTGATTGCAAAGTTCCGTAACAAACGTAACTATGTAGCATATGTTATCTAAAAGCGAAATGTCAGGTTTGCTGTATCAGCACATCCTTTTCCTCCAACAATACGCACTGAAAACCAACATTAAATTGGCACTGCACATTTGACATATATCACGAGAACATGAATTGACTCCATAAGCTGGATACGATTTCACAGCATTTAAATAATTTTAAATTTTACTAATATAAATGGATATTTTTTTTTAACATTTATAAGTCACAAAAAATGATGATATATCGAACTAGAAGAAATATCTAAAAAAATACTTATTATATTATTTTGAATAGAGTGAATGAATAATTAGTTTAAAACCAAAGTACACAAATGAAGAAAGAAACTTCATTAAATTATTAAACATAATTTATTTAAATTTTTCGAGTGTTTAGTAAAATGATGCTAAAATTTATAATTAAAAAGTGTGGAACATTTTTTGCCATATTTATAATTCTGTTACAACTCAAATATTCCTTATATTATTTAAATATAAATCAAGATCGATAAATGGTCATCAGACAATAATTCTTTACTGTATCGAGCAATGAATTAAAAACTTTCATCTCAAAGTCGGCATACAAAATAAATAAATTAATTAAAAATTTAATTTTAAATGACTAGGAATTTCAAAAATTTAGCAACAAAACGCAGGTTGCGAGGTCGACACCTTTGGTCTACAGATTGCATTCAAACTTGTAACTACGAAGTCTTTAGCAGGAAGTAGAATTATTTTAGAATGGAAATGATAAGGGAAAAATAAATTTAAAATGGCAATTAATACATAAGAAAAAATTCTGAATTTGAAAAAAAAATGCATTTTATTAATTTAAGATATAAAAGTTTAGGAGATTAAAATAATTAATGAAATTGAATTTAGATGAAAACCTGATATTAAACAGAGTTTATATTACAAAATAGACCTTACGAACAGATAAGATTTTTATTGTTTTGGTAAATCATTTGCCGTTTAAAAAAACTCTATTTAAAACCTCTAAATGTTATGAATAAAGATCAAAGACAAGAATAAAGAATTTGAAGAAAATCTTATTTTTGCACTTGAATCTGTTTATTTTACAAGTAAATTCGACTGATAAAAGTATAAAATGAAGGTATTAAATTTCAAATTCATAACACATCTGAAATCTTTACTGCTATGCGTATCAAAAGATGAAGATATTTTTACTGCCGATTGATAACTTAGAAAGTTGTTGAGGATAAATATTATGAACATCTTGAAACGTTTGCTTAAATTTAAATTTATTAAAAATTGAAGCTTTGTCTTCAATTCGTTACAATTCAAATTATTCCTGCATCAAATCTGATAGTTCTAACATTGTTACCAATTTGTTTAAGCAGTCAACAGATAGACACACTTACTCAAGGCTTTTTATTACTGTTACAGACAATTTTGATATTAGATGCAATGATCTTTATCGAAATGAATTGAGGTATTTATTCATAAACAGAGATACTTTGATAGGTAATTAATTGCATTTCCTAGGAAATATCACCAAATGAGAATGATAATTGGTATATTAAATTCATAAAGACCTATTCTAATTCTATTGAAGCAATAATACCTAAGAAATGAACTAATGTAATTTTAAAATGATTTTCAAAAATAAACTGTGCTTTCGTTGTTTTAAAAAATCCAAGTAAAATGATCCTGAACATTGCTTGGTATAGACATCATTTTAAAAAAGCACTCTACCATCGTTTAATGAAGTTACTCATGGATACTTTTCTTAACCAGGGAGAATTTTCTCCTTCAGGTTTTCTTGAGCACATTTTGAAGCAATTTTTGTTTAGATATATCGTGCAGGTGAAGAGGATGGAATATATATTTTAGACTTAGATCAACTGGGTTCAAAACCTAATACAGATCTACAATTTTGCTGGCAAGCTCGAATACAAATTTCATGCATCTACTGCTTGAGTTAGCTACTACATCTACTGCTTGCTGCTAGTTTTTTTTTTTTATATCCACCAATAGACAGACTGTTAAATATTCAACCCTTTGACTGATTTTATCTAAAATTTGACATAAATCTACAACTATTGTGATAAAATTATATATCAAATTCCATTCATCTATCTCGTTCTTCAACTATCACGTTCAAATGCGGATGGATTGATAGAATTTCTGGGGAAATATTTAACCAAAATCAGATAAAAATTTACAATTTCAATATTAAGACAAAATATCAAATAATATTTTCTTGTTCCGTTTTTTAAGTTATCTTGTTCACAGACAGACTGTTATAATTTCAAGATAAGTTTTTGCGAAATCAAAGAAGTCTAAATTGTGGAAATTCTCCAAAATCTCTAAGTTGAACATTATTGACGGTCACAATATTTCTCTCTCAGATGCGAGAAAGTAAAAATGAATTGAAAATAAAACAAAATATCAATAAAATTTACACCAATTAGTAATGATGGATATGGAAAACAAAATTATAAATACTGCTAATCAGAGCAATCCAAATACCATTTTTTAAAATTCACTCTCCCCAATAAGGGCATTTTAATTCATTTGATTTATTCCTTACTTTCTGTCTTAAGAAATTTAATACGACTTGTAATAATGTTGTCAAAAATGACATTTTATATTTTAAATATGAAAACTGTAGCAACCGATTATTATAGCTTTTAAGAAGTAGAATGGCAAAATGTAAATTTAATTAATTAACTATTAATTAAAAATGATATCTTTTTCTAAAGTCAAATAAATCTTCTTGAAATGAAGATCTAACGTTTATAGGCTTGAGGAAAGAAAGAATTTTAAAAAGACTAATGTAATTATCGCATTACACTGTAAAAAATTTCTCTAAAATATAATGGGCTTCAAGTATATAAATATAGAGATACACTTAAAATTTTCGAAAAGTTTTCCGCGTATTCATATTGCATATGCTTCCTGATCTTGTTTACATTTTTTTTTTAATTTTGAAATATTTTCATAGAAAACATCTAAGAAGACAATTTTTTTACTGACTTTTAGAAATCTGAAATCGTTAAGATGATACAAGAGTGCTTCTGGGCTTTATAAATCTTTTCTACAAAAAGTAAAAATTATTGTGAGCTTGAAAACTTGTACTGTGATTTAAAATGTTCTTGTTGTTCAGGTGGTGTGAATATGGGAACGTTTCCTTAGATTCTTCTTTATAAAGGTAAAATGAAACTTGATCAGTCGCTTAAGGTAAAGATCAAAATTGTGGAAAGTGCACTTTTGATGATTCTTAATTCCATGTGTTTTTCATGCAATATCTCAAAATTATAAATCACAAGAAAGATTATTTTATGCTGGATATCATGCAATAGGCAATATTTATTCCTTTGTGATTTTTATAAAATTTTTTACTTAAACCAAAAATGAAGCACACCTTGCTTAAACTGATCTGAAATAGTTTTTCTTCATTTGAATACGATGAATTAGCATTAATATTTAGAAATTTCAATACAATATTGTCTTATTTTGACTCATTTGAATTATTGATGTTAATATCGTAACTTGAAGGTGAACATTTATGATCGTTCTGTCAGAAATCTATTGCCTGGGGAGGGGGGGGGGGGTGTTCTTCTACTAAAATTTCGCTCATAAAATTTCAAATACAGTGAAAGGGGCACTAGTCACCCAGAAACTAATGCAAATAATAATAATAAGTGAAAAAGTTACAGTAGTCAAGAAATCAGAAGAAAACTTTGCGAAATTTTTAAAGAAAGTTAAGATTTCTAAATTTTTGATGTGGTATGAAAATATTCAATCGCAGCAAAAACAGTCTAGATAAGATTTTGTGGGGGGGGAAACCCTACGCAATAGCAATAATAGGATAGCTCAGATACTGCATGTAGGTAAAAGCAAAAAAAAAAAAAAGTCACTTTGAGTATACAAAAAGAAATGAAGCAATGCAATTTGAAATTCAGTGCAGGGACACTAAAGGATTGGATTACAGGAATTTTATTTAAGCCCCAAAATTTCCCCCATATTCATTTTAATTCTTTAAACAAATATAGAAAAGATAAATTTAAGATAAAAATTTAGTTAAAATTGAGAAAAACAATTGCAGAGAAATACTTTTAATGTTTCACCACAAACTTTCCATTTGGAAGTGAGAGTAACAATAAGGAATGAGAAGAAATAATTAAAAGTTACAATCTGATTACTTTACATCCACAGTCAAATACTTCATTATTGTTACGATCTAAAGTTGTATAATATCAAAATCCATATATAGAATTGCTCAATGATGTTAAATATCGTCTATAATTCGAATTCATTTTGGTTATTTCGAAGTCAAAGCTAAAAATTGAGGAAAAAAATTCATCTCCTAGAACATTTTTGCTTTTAAGTACTTCCATATTTTCTGCCATCCCTGTTTGTTTCATTTTACGTGCCGATGTAATTAATCATAAAAGCAATAAAAATTTCTCATTAATTTGGAAAGCTCTGAGCCTTATAGATATGAGATACACTATTTATTTTGAAGTTTTACCGTACAGTTATTGAATTATTTATGGAAATCCCGAATTTATTAAAACCGTCACTTAATATCACTCACTCTATTAAACCATCACTTAAAACCAATATTGTTGTCTTTTTTATCAACAAAAATTTGTCTTCATTTATAACGTATTATTTATTAAAACTTTTAAATTATAAAAATAAATCTTTGTTATCAATTGAAACTTAAAAAATTGTTTTCACTTGATTTTTATACAAAGTTTTTCTGAATTTGAATTTTTGGACAAATTGAAGTTATATGGTGATTCTATCAGCTTAGACTGGCTAAATCCCACCTTATTATTTTTAGGAAGAAAAAAATATATATATTCGCACACAATTTTGAACTACTTTCTAATGAGATTGTGCAAACTGTGCAAACGAAGCACAAAAGAGATGACGGCGAATAAGAAATGATACATATTCCACAATGAATCAATAGCAAATTCAGAAAGCATTTCTAATTTTTAGCTATATATTATTCATTATGAAACATAAAATATTATAGATTCCTGATTAGCAACTCCGATGCAAGCCAATTTTCTTTTTGTGACAGAACAAAAAGAATGATTCACCGCAAAAGGATTTAGATTTCAATCCTATTTTCCTAACTCTGGAGTAGCACGGTGGGCTGATGCCAACGTTCCAGGTCATTCTCCCCTCCCGCGTTCTTTTATCGAGAAGGGAGGAACGGAAGAGGGAAAAGTCAGGGTCACCATGAGTAACAAACAATTTCTGTTTATCACTTTCAACGACGTCGAGCCAAAGGTTGTTGATGTGCTTGTTCACTATGAGGGACCCTCCTCTCACCAAAATGCAACCATTTTGCATGACAGGAAATGTGCATGTCTTTTAATTTTATTTCGAAAAAAAACACTACAATTTTGGGATTATGTTAGTCTAAGAATACAATCACTAAAAAACTCAACGAAAAAGACCTCTAAAATTTAATATATAGTCCTCACACTAAAACTGCAGATTTAGATGAAATTTTGGAAGCAATCCATCTATTCAGTCTTTGTATGTCCATCATAGTGCATATAAATACGATAACTAAAAAATGTCATAAGCGAGATGGATGAAATATGGCAAACAGCTTTATCACTAGAATAGTAGATATGTATCAGATTTTGGACCGGATTCATCAAAGGATTGAATGTATGTCAGCCTATCTATTCCAGTGCATATGAAAGCAATAGTTTGAAAAATACGTTCTTAGGTAAATGAAATTGTATTTCTGTGCTAAATTTTGGGTCAAAGAGAAGGGGATCAGAATAATATTCGCTCTTCCTTATAACACAACAAAGCAAAAAACGCTCCATATAGTATGTAAGTCTACGAGAAAGTCGATAGTAGATAGTTCTGATTTTGTATTCATGCAGTGCCTTTCACAACAATTTCTCTTTAATGTGAATTCAACATTACTGTAGAGGGCCTCTTAAATTTTTTTTCGCCCGTCACTTCTTTTGAATGGGAATAACTAATTCTTTTATTTCTTTTGAATTACTAATTCCCTTAATTCTCATAACAGTAAGTCACACTGGCATCGAATTTTCGTCTCCCAATCTGACAAGCAATCCAATTTAAAATATATAAGCTGACATTAACTTGTTCTAAGACATAAACAATACATATAATCCTCACACATTTCAGGTATTCTATAGAATCTTTATCGAATCAATAAGACAGCCAATGGTGGATTTGGACATTTTAAGGCTCTAAGCTGCGCATTAAACCTCCCCCCTCCCATCATTTTTTAACAAACTATCCAATTTAGTTTCACATTTCACCACATTTTTAACTTAATTAACACATTGATTTAATTTAGGTTTTTTTAAATTTTATTTGGTTTATACTTTATTTTACTTTGTGAATTTGTCTTTATTTTTATTAATTTATCATGCCTCAAGATTGTATGGCATTCTCGTTTGTACAAATATTCATTGAAGTAGATGTTCCGTGTTAAAAAACGCTGAAAAACTAGGTGAATATAATGAAACTTATAGTAACCTGACCAATTATAATTAATAAAGTGTAATATTATTACGATTTTTTATAATTCACAGAATTCGTATTTTGTACAAATTTATTAGTTAAACATCTAGAAAAATACAGTTTTTTTAACCAACTTACCTGCGATTCCCTCTTGTCATAGCGTCCCTAAGTAGTTGCCTAGTCTGCCAAATCGGAAATTCACCACCTGAAATGGAACGTGCCATCTAATTAGAATATAAAAAAAGAAAAATTGTTGAGAAGTTAATCAAAATATTATGATTCGAATTATGAATTAATTAACACTGAAAATTTAATACAGCTTTGATTGATTGATTTTTTTAAAACTATTATTTTAATAAATTAATTTGAATTACATACCTTAATATGTATTTTTCACATATGTATAGGATAAATTATTTGAGACTTCACTGTAAGAAAACTTGTAGCACTCCATTTCTTAGTTTAGTTATTTTCAATGTCGCAATTAAACAACTGTTTAATAACAAACTATTCGAAATGAATAATATTTTGAAAAAAAATTAATTTAGTTTTAAAAATAGGATTAGCAGTTCTAATTATAAAACTCGATATGAGTCGTCTATCATTTTGAACTTACATTAGTGACTATTTCATCAATTTAATTAGTTATCAAACACTTTTCTGTAACTGTTGGTAATTCATTAAAAACAAATCTCTTTTACAATTTTGACATTTGAGACATTTCAAATTTAATTGAAAAGTTTAAAACTTTCAAAAAAATTTAAACACACACACACACACATATTTGCTGTCAACATAAATTGTGAAACTAAAATGTTTATTTAAGGTTTTTTTTTTTTTTTTTTTCTTTAGTGGCAAGTTCCGAGACATTCAGATTTCAAACAATGTCTGATAAATTTTAAATTCTTTTATTCAGGCATAATAAAATATAAAAATTATGGACTTGCTCAACAATGGAAAAACATGACATCATCATTAAAAAAAAAAAAAAAACTCGATTATTTTTATCAAAGTTTGCTTACTACATCAAAAAGTCTATCAAAATTTGTTTTAGAGATTCTTATATTTCAGATAAATATGTCAATTTTCACCTTTCTAAAATATGAAAATGACTGACTTTCAAAATTTACAATATGGGATCAAAAAGGCAAAATTTCAAAAAAGAAAAGGATTTGGGAAATTTTTAACTTTTTTTTTTCCCCGCACAGAAGCATATAAATGTTTCCTATTGAACTCAAAGGAGTATAAACTTACGCGTTTTATTTAAATTAATTAATTTTGATGACAATAACAATGTTTTATAAATATATTAAAACATCATAATATTGCATACATTTCTTTTCAAAGCAAGCTATAAGTTTTCTGCTGAAGGACTTTGAAGCATTACTTGATTATACATAATAACGACAATTCCGTCAGAAAAAGAGTGACCTTGTACAACACAGCATCTTCAGTCACTTTCAATGACTTCAGTTCCTTGTTCATTGTTCACAAATAAAATTAGAAAATGGTTTGAAGCATTGATGATTTTCACTGAAACTAGATGATGATTTTCGAGACAAAAGTGTAATCTAAATTACAACACAATAATGAATAACCTTTCGTGAATGTTAACCTTTTCCCTTCAGAAGAGTAAAAGGGCTGTAACAATATAGATTTTCTTTTGGGACAGGAATTGGCATAGATTCGTACTAATAATTTGCTAATTTGATGGAATTTCATTATTTCACTTCTCTAATTTGTAGCATCTTTATTTCTGTTCTATTATTCATAGAGTATCCATTTAACTGTCAGTGGCACTCATATTTCCGAGTAGCATATTCTGGCTACCTGATAATTAAAAGTCAGCTTTTAAACTCATTAGTAAACGGTAAAGTAGATTGTTAGATAGATTAGTTAAAGAAAGATGTAAAAAAGAGAAGTTGGTAAAAAGTACAGAAATTTTACCGTACAGATATGTTTTATGAAAATATTGATAACATTTATTCGCAATATATGTCAATAAATAATATTACATTTTCGCTGTTTTTTTTTGAAATAATGACGGAAAAGTAGAATATGGATAGAATTTGTTTACTGAATGAAAGAAAGGATGAGCTTGCATGTCAGAAGTGAAACTCCTCCAAGAAGTATCAGAATAATTCTTTTCTTGCCATTTGGTACCAATGATCATCCTAAATTCTTCTTTGCTGACCTATGTATTGAAAAAGAGTAGATATGTAATAAAATTGATAGCAATAGTGACCAACTACTGCAAACATATGTTTAAAATAAACCTAGAAGTCAAAACTTTTGAGAAAAGGACAAGTTTTTGAAACTTCTCTTTACTACCTCTATGCTTACTTGAGTTATCTCTATCATGTTCCATTGTTAAGATGAGTTAGATGCCTGCATCGTTACTAAGCTATCGAACAGCCTTGTTTGGAAATGCGAGATCTACTTACAGTTGAAAACAGTCTATATATGACAACATATGTAATGGACAAATATATTAATAAAGAGGGAAGACAAGAAGAATTAATCCAACAGGCAGTCTAAAGAGATCACAAATTTTAATTTCCAATGTCATATAAAACCGCCTTTGTAGTTTTCCTTCACATTCCCTGTCTCCGTGGGAGACATTGAATTTTTTTAAATATTAATATAAAGATTAAAAACATTTGGCTTTGTATAAATAACTATACATAGACCATATTTTGATCATTTCAAGCTATTCTTAGAAACATGATTCGTGGAAGGAGGTGGAGACATAGATAGATTTCTACAGCATTGAATCCATTCATAACAATTTGTTGAAGCACCATTCTTTATAAATAGCACCAGCTTATTAAATTAAGATTGGAACACAAGCATTAAATCTTAGCAAGGAAACTTCGCAAAAATGTTTCAAAAATACTTTAGGTAAATAATATATTACACGCATAAATGAATTCTGTGTGTTTTACTTCTAATGATGATGGATATGACAATGAATTCTTGTCGTAAACAAACTCACTGAATTTTAAAAGTTTTAGATAGGATATAAAAGGCTCAGAGAGGAAATAACAACGATGAAATCTCACCAATCTGTAAATTTTTCTCCTACGTGAGTAAATCTTCTTCTAGATTCGAAGCTAAAGATAACTGATGCTATTTTCAGATTCTTGGGAACTGGTAAGAATTATTCGGGCCTTTTTTTACGAACCTATGATATTCAGTCATTTCTAACGGAATCACACATTCAGAGGTTTGTGAGCAAAATTGATTGCAAAGATGGCAGTAAATTTTCCAGAAAATGCATTTTATAATTCATTTGAAATAGAAAAGCATCTCAAAGTTAAAAAAAAAATGTTTCATTCAAAAGTTTTAAATGTGTGTCTTGAAATGGGTACTATGCAATAAGTAAATAAAAATACTATTTTGGGTAAACGAAATGTTTTATTTTAAATCCAACAAATTATACATTTATTATCTCCATTCTTCATTTACTAACTTTGCGGCAGAAATGATGCATAAATGATATTGAAAGAATAATATTATTGTTATTATTCCAATGATGCTTAATTTTTATTTGCATTCAGCAGTAACAAAAAATCGTGAAAAATATTTTTTATATTAAGTTAAATTTACCTCCCTATAAAATTTTATTAAAAATCATTTAATTTTCAGACAGCACTCTATAGAATAAATGATCAAAAACTTTAAAGAATCCAAGGGAAACATTTTAAAATATTCTATTTTGAGGAGATAGATATATAGCAAGACTGATTATATATATATATAAAAAAAAAAGTTTTTTTTTTTTTTTTTTTTTTTTTTTTTAACAGGATTTTTTTTTTGTTTGTTTGTTTATGTCGTAATTTCTTTTTCTTCTCTTTGCTATATCTTTTTAACTATTATATTAACATTACAATTTCGAGATTAATATTGAAGTAGAATAGAATGATATATGCATGTATAGTAGAGATTTATATATACGTACAAATTTATATTCATCTCTGCTATTCAAATAAACAAAGGGTCTTTCTTTCAAATATTTCAAATTCTGGTTTAATTTTAAGCGTTATATTCCTCGAATAATTTTATTTAGAGAAAAGCTTGATTATAAATTAACAAATTGTATATTCAGTGAAATATTAAAAAATGATGTAAAATGGAAATAATTATATAATGAACCATAATACGATATACGTCCCTATAAACTGGTTCTCAAAGTAAAATCTACTTTCAAAACGGACTAAATACTTTTTGTGCTATGGGCACATTGAAAAATCCGACTTATTGAAAATATCAAAAATAGTTTTACAATGCACTTGCAACTTGGAAAATGGTTTATTGCGAAATGACTGAGCTATTTATTAGAAGTTGGATACTTCAGCCAGCTTACGACATATGTAATATACTATCGATTCTCTAACTTTCCTTATGATCGAAGTGTAGAATGTCTCTGGTGAGATACAAAAGTTGCCACATAATTACTTAGCAGTCTCTAGGGTCAGATTAAGCCCTCAAGGGGCTCTTCGGTGATGCAACTCTCTGTGTTCCCATTTTCTTCCCTTCTTTCAAAACTTGCTTTTTCGTCGTTATAAACATTGATTTAATCTCTGTTTAAGCAGTTTTTAAGAACTTTGGACAAACTGAAATAGTAAAAGCTTAATTTTAAAACCACTTTTAAGAAAGATGGTTTCATTATATTGCATATAAAAATTTCCGAATTAAAATTTAAAAATAATATTATATAGAATAATAATAAAAAAAGACTTTTTTAACGCATTCTAAATACTACTTAATTATAAAATCAGATTTTTTTTTTTTTAGAATTTTAAAACTACGAAATATAAAACTTACAAATAGTTAAATAAGATCGTTGCAAGAATATTGTGTTAAAATTTAAACGATACTTGATTTTAATTAGAATAATTTTGAACACACGATCTTTGTAGATTCGACGAAGGTACAAAATTACATTATTCTAAAAATACCACAAAACAATCTCGAGGCTCTCCAAAGCTGCAGGGGCTCTAGGTAGCCATTTACTTCGCCTATTTAGTAATCCGGCTCTGAATATCTCTGTAATTCACAACGATTTCACACTCCCTCTTAAGAACATTCTACTGAAGATCGTTTTTAAGTCAAAGCTCGTTCATTATAGCAAAATATACATTTTTTTCACCCAAATATAATTGTATTCCACATTTATGGGACTTCTGCTACAATTGCTTTATAGAAAAGCAAAATTTATTTGTGTAACATATGTATTTTAATTTCTTTCTTTCTTATTTTCTCTTAGTTTGATGAAAAAATGCCATTATTCCCCTAAAATCAACTCATGCAACAATGACTTTCTCGAAAGATAAAGAATTGTCTTCTCTTCTTATGCAAATTCTTCACTCCAAGGAAATAGTGTTTCATAACATTATTTTCTTGGAGTTGAAATTCTAATTCTTTCTGAATATTGGTTAAGTTTTATACTTTTTTACTTAAAAATTAGCATCTACTGATGTTTTCTATATTTAATAAAAATCTACAGCAAAATTTGTTGGTATGTTTGATAATGCATAGAATAATAACAATGAATTTTTGAAACAATGCTTCTAAGAAAGAAATTTTAGCAGTGATAATTACTTCTTGATAAAAAGAGTTCTTAACATACTATATTTTCTTAAATAAGAGGATTTTGGAAGACATATATCTGAGATTGTTTTATTTACCTAAGAAGATGGTTTTTTCCCCATAAATTTCAGATATCCTAAAGATTTTAAGTATTCAGATATTTTGGTCCATTTATAAAGAAGTTGGTTTTAATATTGATCATTAATAATGCAAATTTAATTATGTTGTATTATAATGAAAATGTTTACAATTTATCAACCAGTTGTGAAGAAAAGGAAATGATACTCAATTAACGCATGGGTGTATATGTCTTCTTGCTTCCCCCCCCCCCTCCTTTTCTTATCCATCTTTCATTTCTTAAAATGAAGAAGGTAGGTAAAGACGCAATTTCTCTATTCAGTTTCTGTCTCATAAAAATGTAAACTGTAGTCAGAAAAGCCCCAAAAAATATTTTTTTAAAAAAGTTTGAATTCAGTTGAAAAAAGTTGCTTATCTTTATCTGAATTTCTACAGGATGGAAAATTAAAAAATTCAGATTTCCTCTGGTTTTGGAAGCATACTATTTGCGTTCAAACTATAGTAAAGAATAAGGATTGGTTAATTGTGCAATCTGGAATTTCAGTTGATATTCAATATTCTAATTTCGAAAAAAATTTCAAAATGGTTTCAAATAATTAATACAGCTTAGCTCTGACTAGTTGGCGGACATGATATAAAAATTGTGTAATATCAGACTGATCCATTTTGACGAGTTCCGAGAAAAGCTTGAACAAAAGATTGCCCAATCTAGATGTGTTTCGTTCCGTTATAATATATAACTATCAATAATTAGAAATAATATAAAACATATGTAGTGAGTTAAAACAACTGCATGTATTACAATCATATTATTTCTCTTCAATCCGCCCTCCGTTTGGCACTTTTTATCCTCTCAGCAAATACCCTCGTCTGCGTGAGATCAAAGATCAGTGGTCAATTCGTGCGAATCATGATATAACTCTTATGTATATTATGGAATAAATAATTCACCTTAACTGCAGAACTTTTAAAAACCTTTTTTAGATGTAACTCGTACAAATAGACCAATGCTATAATAATTAACCAATTAAACTAATGCTATAATAATTATAAATATACTAGTCCGGGAAAATCTTGGATGCACCAGTAATTAAAGTAATTTCTAATTAGCGTGAATCTCGGAATATGCAGTTGAAGTACTAAAAACTAATATGTTATTAGAAATTTAGCAATTAATCAAGAATCTAGAAATGAATTTGAAAGAACAGATGCAATTAAAAGCTGAATAAATATATATAAATCTACATGTTTATACCATAAATTATCTATCAGTTAGAAGTGTTTGTGTTTCTAGCTGCTGCATGGCGTGGAGAATTTGGAAACAGAAGATTAATAATAAATTGATGGTGGTAGCTCTTTAGCAGAAAAATGGTCATAGTGGGAAACTGACAATAAAGGACAGAAAAACAATTAACGTTGATTGGAGTATAATAGTTTTGTTGTCCTTGAGCTTGATGCGCTTTTAAAGAGAAGATTAAATCAAGTATATATTCAGTCATGGAAACGCCGAAATTTTCTTACAAAGAAAAAAGTAAAATTAGAGATAAAGCTGCTTTAAAGAAAACAATCTTTTCAGTTCCCTTTATTCCTTGAAAACAGTTTGTTGAAAATCGACTTAAATGGCTCAAAAATGAATTAACATAAACAGAATGCCAATAAGAACTGAAATAGTGTTAATTTAAGAAAAAAAATTGCCATTTTTCATAAAAAAATTTCATAGGTGATTGAGGAACCATTTCGATATGATGATTTATACTGTTAATAAGAAATGTTTCAAAAGTTAATTTTTTTTTCTATAATTTCTCAAAGCTTTTAGAGTCCTACGCAATTACAATAAATTGAACAAATATGAGTTATAAACTAGCTGCATAATTTAATGAAAAAATGGTGGCTTTTTCAAAACCATCAGTTCTTTCAGAAAAACAAACGCAATATTTTTAGAAATGACGGTTAGGAAAAGTTTTACTCAGAAGAAAAAATCAGGAATGCAAAAATATGACCTATTTGATTAAATGCACATAATGGTTTAAGAATTTTTTCGTATCTGCTGTTGCATTCGTTTTCAGTGAAGGAGAAATAAATCGCAACTATTTTTGAATATTTTGGAAAGTAATTTGAAAGGATATTAATTAATAATGTATATCTATCATAATACTTCAAGCTTAAAATCACTGAATTAAAAACAAATTATTGATCCAACACAAAAAGCAGATCTTATGCAATGCATCTTAATTGGTTCAAAGACCTTTACATTTGTACATTTGTGACTTATAGTATTTTTTAAAGAAAGGAAACTGCAAAATTTAATTTCTGTACTGTGATATTTTCATGGGGCTTTTTTCTTTTTAACAAGTTTTTTTAAAGAATATATGAAGTAAATTTACGTTTATTTGATACATATCAAATGCAACTTCTAATTGGGTTTTCGAATTCATCGTACATTTTTCAGAGAGGAAAAATGACATGATTCAAGAGTTAGATATTAAATGAAATAGTCGATTGCGTTTATCATGGGGCAGTAATGTTATACGCAAAGACTCTATTGAAACAAAAATGAAAATAGGGGAAAAAATCCGGTAATCTCCAGAAATTAAATAAATGTAATTCAACCAAATGAAGTTTGCAAAAATTCAAATCTCAGTATAGCCAAAGCACCTATTTATTCATGGCGGAACGAGAGAAGAAAAAAGTACAAATGTTCCTTATATCAGTCTTAGATGACAGCAGGGAAACAAAATATTATAAATATTTACTTTCTCGTATACAAAGTATAGAGAAAGTATTGTATTCCCTGAGTTCGGAAAACGCATTTTGGAAAAATGTCCGACTGTTTGTCTGTGACAAAGATAACTCAAAAAGCTAGATAGGTAAAATTTGAGATAAATGACTCTTTGAGCCAGATAGGTAAAATTTGAGATAAATGACTCTTTGAGCCAGATAGGTAAAATTTGAGATAAATGACTCTTTGAGCCAGATAGGTGAAATTTGGTATACAGTCTTTATACCAAATTCGTAGATTTCTATTGAATTTTGCGCAAAATCCATTAAGAGGAAGTCTGTCTTCCGGCTGTTCAAATATAAGCTAACACGATGACCATAAAACGAAGAGAGATACATGGATAGAATTCGATACACAGATTTAACATCAATAGTATAGGCATCTACTAAATTTCGAGCTAAATCGAATAAGGAATTGACGCCTGTCGATCTGTATTTTCAGAAACATTTAAACTCAAAAACGCATAGATCAAATTTGGTAAGAGATTCTGTGACTACAAGTGCAGTTTTGTGTCAAGTTTTTGTTCAGAAGAACGCGTCTGAAACACGAATTCGATTTTCGGATGCTATTACCTGCGTGCTAGGAATTAATTGCCTAAAAATTTGCCAAAGATGACACGACAGATTCAATAAAAATCGTAAATTCACGCCAAAGGTTAATATTTCGTAACTTCGTAAGGTCAATGCCATGCACGGCGTTCTCTGGGATCACACACTTATCGGAGAGTATGTGAAAACATTTTGGGGAGACAAGTCCCGCTGTTTTATTTATTTATTTAGACGGCAGTGTGGTTTGAAAAAAAAGAGAGAAAGAAAGAAGAAGAAAAAAAAAAAAAAAAAAACAGGAGACACCACTTTTCTTTGATCCGCAATTTTTATTTAGTCGTTAATTCCTGCATAACAAAAAAAAAAGGGGGGGGGGAAGGAAAAGATTACTGTATGTTTCATAATATTATTATTTTCTAATTAATTTTTTCTAATTAGTTAATTTTGATTAATTTCTTAATTATTTCTTTATTATTTAGTTTGTTTGTAAATGTTAAGCGACAAAAAAAAATTTTTTTTAATTGATATATCATGGTGTTTATTACTTTCAAGTCAAGCTTTCTTCCAATATTGCTTTTTGACATTTTTAGAATTGAACTATCTCAGTTAAAACGTTTTCTCAATATAATGCCTTTTTTGTGCCTATACCCTCAAGCATAAAAAGGTTTAAAAAAAACTACTGCAATAACAACACAAAATGTTTTTGTTATTACGCTTGAAAGGAAGATAGATTTTTTAATACATTGTTTACTTTTGTTATCTAATAGGTAAATGGATACGCGAGTAATATTAATACATTTAACGTCATAATTAATAACTGAATTTAGAAGACTCAATAGTTCTTCTAATTGAATATGTAAGTTTTTTTTTAAAAGGCTTAGTTACATAATAATAAATGATTAAAAAAATAATAAGTCTTCATTAATCTCGTTCAAAAATTATGATAAAAAAAGGAAACATAGAAAATGAGTGCCATGAAAATTTAATTATAAGATAATCTTTCTGGGTATATTATGCAGTTTTCTTTTTTAACCTTAACTAAATCCGATAGTTGTTAAAAAGAACTTATGAACCTAATGACAAGTAATTTACGTTGAGTAATGCATTTTATTTCTGCTGTTAAAAATTCACTATGATGTTAATAGCAAAAAAAAAAAAAAAAAAAGGAAAAGAAGGAGAGCATAAGAAAACTCCTGGTTATTTTGAAAAACGACAAATCGAATTTTGGAAATACATTCTTTCTAAAAATGAAAAGTGACATTCTTTTTAAATAGGACCTTTTTATGTTAGAAAAACACAATATAAGACAGAATTTTTTGACAACTTGAATTTATTTTTTGTTTATTTAATTTAAAATTGTCTTGCGTACATGCGAAATGTTAGATTCTCCAATTTCCCCAAATGCCATTTTAATCTTTTTATAAAATGAGACAGTTTTCTCTTAAGTATATTTTTGTCTGATTTTTTCAAAAATAGGAATAGAAGCAGGCGGCAAATCTCAAAGCAGAACTAATTGATCCACTTACATTTATTTCAACAGTAAGCAGAGATGATTTGATAGTTAGGAAGAAAGAGTGTTTGTTGAATTTGGCATACATCTATTCAGTGTTGCTGACAATGTAAACTTACCGAAAAGACAACAAACTGGAATAAGTTTAGAAAAATCATGATGGTTTATTTTTTTAAAAAAAAGTGCTTATTTTCTGTGTTTTGTCTAAATTATGGTTGAGCACTACAGGAAAAAATTAGTTTAGGTAATCGAATGTGAACGAACGTGAAACATTTTTCTGCCTTTAAGTCCTGTATTTGAAAACGTTAACGGAAGCATGAATTTAAATGAATCAAATAAAAAAGTCAAAATATCATCCTTGAATTTTGCTCGTGATTTTTTAAAACATTACATATAAAAACTTTATTACTCCGTGTATCTCTATAATAGCTCTAAAAAACATAAATTTACCAAGCAGAGAAAGATGTAGAAATGAAGTTTAATTGTGTAACTGGCATCATCATTTTTTTTTTATTTCTATTTAGAAGTCATGCATCAATTGTTTTTTGTTGCAATGATCGGTCTTTGATAGAGGAAATGAATGAATCAATGAAAGAATTTCGACTAAAAGAAATTTTTAAAGAAATCACGAAGAAACGAATTCTTTATAGATCATTCATTGCTTTAAAGCCAGGCATTCTTTAATGAATTTTTTTTTTATTTTCTCACAAGACTATTTTTTAAAAAATTGAAGTTACTTAAAGCAAAATGTATCCAAAACCTCATTCAGTTTTAAAAGTAATAAAATTTATATTTAAATAAAAAAGAGCTGTATAAACATATAAAATAAGAAAAATTTTAAATTAAAACTTGACATGGCAAAGAAAATATGGAAAATTAAAATAAAAGAACTTATATTCATTACAATTTATCTCTGCACTGTAGATTATGATTTTAAAAAATTATATCATTTTGAAGTAAAGTTAAATTAGGTGGCCGATATTCAAATTGGTATTCCATACTCCAATCTTTTGTAGTACAGGAACAAGAAGAAATGGAAATTGTCTCAGATACGGTTAGCTCTAGTAACTCATACAAGAATACCTTATGCTAAGAAAAAATTTTTATCTCTGGGTTTTAAAGTAAAACAAGCAAAATCATTATTATAAAACTTTATGTAATTTACAACATGAACCAAAGGTAGCGCTCATATTACATTCTTTTCGAAATATTTGAAAATCCTAGTTTGAAATTGAAAAATATTCACTTTCTCGCCCAAATATTTATGGTTTAAAATAATTCATGATGCTACCTACTGCATTAAAGTCTTCTTTGACTGGCAAACAACTGGAATTCCCTTTGTAGAGTAGTATCACTTGTAAGATTGAAAAAATTCGCGAATCTCTTTTATTATATAAAACTGAAGTTATAGTTAATGGTATGCTTTTTTTTCTTTCTTTTTTTATATAGCAACTAAAAGAGGAAATAAGAAATTCTTCACTATTAGTACTCCGTATATTTTGCAACGACAAAAGATATATCTAATTGATTATGTAAAGAATAAAATAATTTTTGCTTTAGATTTAATTTTCACCGCCTGACTCAAATATATTGGAAAGTTGTTTTTGTTATTACTGGAATTGTATTGGACACTGTCTCTATTGAAATGTAGTTTTATTGATTTATATTCAAGTTTTCCACAAAGAGAAAGGAAAAGTCTCGTGTACAGTTTATTTTATTAATTTAAACCTTCGTTTATTTCATTAGCTTCAAAAGTCAGGTATTTTAGTATGATAAGATTTGATTTGGACATTTAATTCTTTCATAGATCTTGAATTATTTCCCATTAAGCTGTATTTATGTGTTAAACATAGACTTTTTTTAATTTTTAACTCTAAATTTATTAACTATTGAAAAGGGTTTTTGTTTTTTCAAATTGGAAAAAGATTGCCTTAAGTTTATTTGTTAAATTTAAAATGTTTGAATTTGCTAAAAGATAACATTTTAATTCTTCAAGTCATAATGCACTTTTTATTTATCGACGTTGAAAGATTGTTAATAAATAAAATACAATCAGAGAAGTTCACAACTTAGGATTGGTTATTTTTTTCGAAAGAAGTTTTTAAAATTATGAAGAGGAGCAATTGAAACGATACCTCAGTTGAAGTAATACCTTTCTTGAGAAATTGACCAAACATTGAAATAAAATTAATTGTACAATTTTACTCCAAAAGCTCGATAGATTCACTGCATTTGTTATTGCTAAAAAGTTTAATAGCATACAGTCCCAAGATTGTTATGTATTAGCATTCAGCACCTTTATAAAGTTTTAATATTGATACTCATATATCATGCGAATTACTTATTAAAATTTTTTAATTATACTTGATAGTAAGTATAAAAATCTAAGATAATATTTAAGATTAAAAAATTAATTCAGCTATGATTTCTGAATTTTAATTCTACACAAAATAGAAAAGTATTATATGATATTTGCTTAACATGCGTTATAACCATAGAGCATCGACAGCTGAGTCGCAGGGCAAAATACTAGCATGCGCCTCTTCTCCCACACAAACCCAACACTTTTCCAATAATACCTCCCCTTCTCCAGTCTCATATCCTGGAGTGCTGCGTCTCCCCATGGCCACCCTAGGGATTTCGTCTCTCCCTTTCGACAGGACTTTGTAATTGTCTGTCATGCGAGAGATTTTACACCCGTTTACTTTTTAAATAAATTTGTAGAGGGGGGGGGAGAGACAAATATCGGCATACGATTTTTTCACTCAGATTTATCAACTGAATATTAGGCATATTGCGGGGTTGATAAAAACCTTCAGAGTGCAGGTAATGAATATCGGTACTTTTACATTCAAACCCCACCCGAAACGAGAAAAAGTCCAGCTTTATAATCTTGAATCTCTTTGTGAAACAGTTTTGAATCAAATGAATGATTTATTTTACAAAGAAAGTCTGAAATAGCTTCGATGCAGACGAAAAATTCAGGTAGCAAACTTTGTTAATCTACAAGCTTTGAATCCAAATGCAAAATAAAAAAAAGAAAATATACTTTAATATCTTTATGCTACATGTTCATAAAAGAGTAAATGCCTAAGATACTTTCTTCCACTAACGAGAAAAAAAATTATTTGAGTTGCTGTGTCTGAATCGAAATCTTAAAGAAAATGTTAAATAATATATGTGCTGTATAATATACCATCTGTTTTTTCACATAAAACCGAAGGAAATAGAAAGATAAATATCACCATCCGTTTTCTTAAATCTATCAGTGTAACATTAAAAATATTTTGTGGTGAGTGAAAGCCTCCTCACCATCTGGCACTGATCACCACAAGTTTCTCATCCCCACCCCATGTAAAAATGGCAGACAGACCAGACCACAAGCTTTACAAACGGTTCCTATCGGTCGAAGAGAGGGGGACTACGAAAGTAATTAGCACACCCTCCATTATTCTATTCCAACACTCCAGCACCTGATACTCAGCCTGCGGACTTTCCGCTTTTTCATAAATTTAGGGGGATTGCACTCTTTCTGCATAAATCATGGCTGTTCCTCCCTCGATGATTCAGCCTCTGCTCCTCTTTCCGCTCGTCTCGTTTCAATGGAATACGTGGGATGTGTCGCCAAAGTTACGCTTTTCACCACAGATTTGGCGATCGGTCTTGGCGCAACATCTCCAACGGGCTCTAGACTCGCCTCAGACGCCATTGAACGCGTATCGATTGTCTCGCTCTGCTCTCTTCTCTGACAACTTGCTCTTGCCAGACATCAGTTCTCTCTCATAGGTAAACTTTTCTCACAATTTTGAATATCCATTTTAATTGATGTCAACTTTTAAAAATGTCGTTTAGAATCAATGGTAAAATGGTTATATATCTGTGTGACATTTTTGGAATTGTATGTAAAGTCACTTTATTTTATAGATATTTGTTCTCTGGTGGCAACAGATGTTGGTAGACTAGGGGTGGCTTTGGATTCCTTATCCATTGTTCTTAACCAGAAGCTGTTGGGTTTCAGTTTCAAAGAATAGATAAATTTGTTCGATTTAGATTGTTTAAATTTAATTTTGTGGGATTAAAAGGAAGTATCTCGAAGGAAGTTATTTAAATATAGAATTATTTTTGTAACTTTCTTTTCTTGCTCTAACTACTAGGAGATGAATTTCAGTTACAACCTCTCCATATGGAAAGAGTTTAATGGTTATGAAAATCACAATGATAATTTTACTATTGCTATGATAGATTTAAAAAGTATAAAACGTAATAAATGATTACAATTCGTAAATTCTTAAAAAATCTATTCAGTCATGTGTTAAAAAAATAAATGTACAAGCCTTTGACTATCAGTTTTTCATAAAAGCAAAATTGATTGATTTAAAATATATATATATATTATTCTTTTATAAATTTAGAACTTAAATCGTGTATCTTTTAGAAATATTAGAGTTAATAACAGAGATACTGAGTCTTATCATTTGATTATAAATTTACATGGTTTGTGTTAATGTGTACAATGATAATGTTATTCTATTATTTCTTTGCAAAACTGAGCGTTGGGAATGACATAATTTTGATAGCAAATTTCAAAAAAAAAAAAAATGTTATTTATTAATATTAAATTATATTAATTTGAATTAAATAATTTACATTACCGACAGATAAGAATTAAATAAAGATGCTAATAAATCTATAAATAGCATATTCGTCCTCCGACCATTCTTGATATAATAATTCTATGAATGCAATTCCCAAATTTTTAATGCAATTCCCTAATGAATGCAATAATCCCTGATCAGTTTAAAAGTGGATAAAATAAGTTAGTTATAACTATCATTTTATATTGTATCCATAATGTATTACTTTTTCAGCAGTTTGAAATATGGTACTACACTTAGTAGGAAAATTGTTAAATAAATCTCATGTAAGTGTATCAATTGAAATTTGCTAAATATTCATAAATCTACTGTATAGAATTTATTAAGAATATTTTTTTTAAAATTGATGTAATTCGATTTTTAGATTTCCGAATTTTATATATTCTTTGAGTAAAAGTAGGGGCAAAATATCAAAGGTGAACTGAAAAGGACGAAGAGATATCTATTAACTAGCTCTCTGACAACGTTAGCAAATGAAATACTATTCACTGCATTATTTTTCAGTATTATTTTGAAGGTAAAAGCAACAATCTTTAAACGATATAAGCACTTTTCATATCTGTGATTTATTTCAAATAGTTATTTTGTATTTGATATTTAAACTCGATTGACTGAAAATAATGATAAACATAATTTGAGTTTAATCGGAATTTCAAAGTTATTATTTGTTTTTACTTTTGCAATGTTGTTCACCGCTCATCTTATTCATGCAGGCACATAATTCTAATATTCTCGTTATTATCATAATGTAATGTCATAATTTTGTTTAATGTGTTAAGCATTAATTTTTAACGATTTCATGTCTTTGTGAGCGTCCAGTCATGGTAACTGTAGCTGAGTTTTCATTCCTTGTAATTTGCTTGTGCTCGCTTAGTTCATAGGCCTTTAACTTATGTATTTTTCATGAAGTTATTTTATATGCATCAGTTGCGTGATGGTCCCTTTTTTTATTTTATTGCTTTATCAGTATGCTCTGAAAGTATTTTCAACCGAAACGATTCATACCAAACTACGAATAAGCAGTAAAATTTAAGTTGGTTTTCATTTTTATTGGTTACATTCTGAAGCAAATAACTTAGTGTGAATATTCCCATACTTTTTCTTCTTCTTCTTTTTTTTTAAATAAGGAACATGTAATGCTTAATATTTTTATTTCCTGAGTTTAAGTGGCAATTACTTTTTTTGTTCATGCATATAAATTTATAGATATATATTTTTCCAAAAATTACCATCAATTGCGATTACAAGCGCTTGTCGTTCGACTTCGATTCCCCCCCGAGTTGAAAATGATTGTGTTTGAGGTTGAAACGACACTTCATAATTTCTTGCATAACAGTGGTCCTAATTTTTACTATAAACTAGAAATTGTTTATTTATTTATTCAAAAATCTAACTTTTCGAATTTGATATAATGTGCCTTTGCTAATAAATGAAAAATTATGTGCCTATCCTTCATCAAAGAATTTTTCATTTGAAATGAAACTAAGCCGACTCTTCTATGAAGATGTGAAAAAAAAATGAAGAGAAAAACCAGTAACTGTTAATTGTTCATTGTTTAATTACTTTGTAGTATAAATTGTGAAACTGTATTATAGAGTTAGTAAGTAACAACTGTTAACTGTTAAAAATCAATTGGATTCGATTTTTAAACTATTTTTCTGTTAATAAAATTAATTGACTCTGTGTATGCAGCTCTATGAATCACTTCGTATGGAGCTTTCTTTTACATACGAATTTATTTTATTATAATTGACGACATTTGTATGACTTAATGTAAAGATTTTTTTTTATTTAGTAGACTAGCCACTTTTATAGAAAATAGTTGTTGCAAAAAATGAAATCTATCTATGATAGTCTAAGTCAGTCTATCTATGATAATGGCAATTTTAAAAGTGTATCGTTTCGATAAAATTTTTAACATTTACTCTACATTCATCGTGATGCAGCCTCCTCGTCTGTACTTGGTATATCGTCGATTCCTGGAGGCACAGAAAAAATATTTTTAATGGAGCCGTCTGTCTATGACTGAACGTATCTCCGGAAATGGGGACTAGGTGCTTGGGTTGGTTGCTATGGAAACCTTTATGCTGGGGATCCGTATCAATGTTCTCTTTGGTTGGTCTTGTAACGTTTCGTGAGGGTATAAAGCTTTGTTGAAGCCATAGAGAAAAATAAAATATGTGACGTTATAACTGCTGTTAATGTTTGTTTATTATATAAACTTCACTTAAATAAATACTACAAGTAAAATAAAATGTTTTCTTTACTATTAATTTGTCATTCTACTCAATTATTTTCATTTTCAATTCAAACTTCTAAAGTTGGGGGGAAAAATCTAGTCTCTTTTTTAATACAGAAATCATTTTCAAAAATCAGTATAATCAGACAGTCGATGATCAGTTTGCTGCGTGAAAAATGTTTTCCTATGGTTAATGATTATGTGAAACTCATTCCATTCGATTAGATTTATAAAGGAGAAAAAAATGGCTCTGTGTAGGATAATAACGTGTGTAACCGCATTTATCAGCGTACGAATATGATATATTCTCCCAAGTGAAGAATCGGCAAGATACCGAAGTTATATACCGTATCAAGTTTTCTGTTAATAATTTAAGTCTGAAGAAATGAATTCTCTCCATTTAAAGCAAAAGAAAATAATTCATGCGTGCTACAGACGCATTATGCGTCTTGATTCCTTATTTTAATCTTGTAATACTGATATAATAAGCTACCGCTCTTTTTTAAGACACCAAATGTAAATTTGCAGACATCCCCTTGAAGTAAATTCCTAGCAAAATCTCTCTCCCTTCATTTCTCGGATTTTGAGGTCACTGTCTCCTCCTTACTAAAAATGTTTTTTTAGGGGAGAATTTCTGAAATTCGATGCTGTATGTTGAAGATTGTTTCAAAAGGACAGATTTTCAGATTTCGTTGCTCAATTTCATACAAACAATGCTGACAAATATGAGCCAACCAATTAAACAGAAAAGATGAATATTTGTTTCGGACATAAAAACTACAAATTATTTTCAACTTCCTTGTCCCGTTGTCAAGGGTGTTGCAGTCAGAACTGAAACCCACACACGAAATCTTACTTCAAAATGAACATTTTTATAAGAATTTACGTCGATTACCACGTTTCTGATTTTTAGTTTGGAACACATTTCCGCTAGCGTGGAATTATCATGTCACAGAACATTCATTTTTAGAAATGGTTTTGTTATAATGTCATTTTGATGAAAATGTGTCCAAGTATGAATGTTTCTGAATTGCGTCGTCTACAGTATGTTAATATTTGCTTTTGGTTAGCATACCAAAAGAAAATAATTTCTTAAGAACTGAAATTTGTATTGATATAAATTTTGAAAACAGATTTCGATACTGGAATTTGTATTAGAACATTAGAACGGACCCCCCTCAAAGTCTGAGAATTTATTTCATAAACAATAATGAAGAAATGAATGACGAAAAGAAAGGTAAGATATTTAATTGAAAAAAATTATGCTGTTTTTAAAATGCGATTTTCTGCTGCGAATAACACTTAACAATCGATTTAAATAGAAATATATATATATTTTTTTTCTATTAAGGTTTTGTAAAGGTCACATCCAAATTATTTACAAGGGGGAAAAAAAAAGACAAAGTTTCACCATATTCTAATAAGAAGGAAAATTTTAAAGGAATGAGATAGAATTTTAAATGAGATTGAATTTATGTTAAAGATTAGTGTTCATTGTAGTGATCGCATTAATTTTTTTTATCGTTGTCTTATACGTGTTAGTATAAAAATATATAAAAGGATAAATTTTTATAATTGCTGAAATGATGGCAAAATGTGAAGCAATCTCTGTATATGTGCTTCTGAAATTAATGATTTCGGGCAGAGTATACTTTGATTAATATTTCACTGATCATGTAAAGTGCTATAAAATGTTTTTTAATATATTGAATGAAATTCTATCCACCTATAATATCATACACAAAATTCATTTAAAAGCGTGACAATTGAGGCATTCTGATAAAATGATTATTACCTCTAACTGACGCTACTTAATTTTAGTTCTGATAAAAACCTTAATCTTTCTGTGTGGTTTATTTCAATTGCTTAACTACAGTCAGTCGGGTTAGTTTCATCACACTGGCAAACAAATAAATTGGTTTTTCTTTTCAATCTATAATAATTGGAAGAGTATCATTTGGAAGAATGATGTGCTGCTGAATGTATAAGAAAACTTTTAATTTAATTAAGCTCTATTATCATCATCAGAATCAGTTGCCTTTCTTTTTAAAATTCATATTTGGTATGTAAAATTATATTTATGAGTCTTTTCTGCTCTACCCATTCGTAATTAGTTTGCGGAATATTCTTTTGTGAAAACACAAGCAGTTTGTGAAAGAAATTATTTAACTTGATATTTAAAAAAATCAGTTAAAGATTATAGGCTGACAGGAAATGCTTTTACTGGATAAAAAGTTACATAACCAAAGCAATTTTTTTAAAAAAAAATACAGCAGACTAAGCTTGAGGGTGTAGGTTAGCTTGGAACTGAACCAAATTACCCTTCAAATTGTCAAGCAGATCTGAATTTACTTCCGAAAGTTAATGTTAGTTTCGAAAGTTCACTGCCGACGCTAACCTTGATAAAATTTAAGGCTTAGACTAGTGTTCTTTCAGAAGCCCATTTTAGTCCTAAGAGAGAAGATAACATCTATGAAAAATCGTTGCTCGAGTTTAATGTACAATATTTAAAACTTTAGACAACGTAAATCTCATCCCCCCCCCTGATTTTTTAAAAGTCATGATTATCAATCGGTTTTCATGGATTATTTCGTTTTCTGGAATTACTCAAGGGATAAAAAAAAAGTATAGATATTTGTTTGCCATTATTTGTATTCAAATGTTTATGTTTATATTTTAAATTCTAGAAGACTTTAAAAGCTTATGAGATAAACTGTACAATACCTTTTTATTAACAGTAGGTAATCAATCCCCTTGAAGAATTTATTTCAAGCATAACTCAAATTTGTTCTATTTTTTAATCATTTTTATTTAATATAGCACCTGGTTAATCTCTGTTATTCTTACTCTGTATGTTTATTTGACTAAATATTAAAATCTGTTTGCTGTGGCCTGCAAAGGAAGCATTAATATTTTGGAAACTAGTCTTGGAGTTGAGAGCATTATCAAAAGCAAAAATCATTTATTTCGCTTCAATTAGTCAGATATGTTGAGGGAGAATTGAAAATAATTCCATGCCCAAGTTTCCGTTTATCTTCGTTTCGCTATTATCTGTCAGATCACGTAATTTGAGATTAATTTAATGAGATATACAATAGTCAACTAAAGCGATCATTGTTTGAATTAAATGTTATGATTGACTTATTAACCTTTTAAAAGGAATATTGGTCATCATAACAGCTAAAATACATGTTAAATAAGCGGTTATTCGAAAAATGTTCCAAATAGATCAAAAATGTCAAATTCACTACGAGGACTTTTGTTGCCCAAAGTCAATATTTTAAAAAAAAAAATTCAATAAAATTGGTAATTTAATTTTTAAACTTTCTAATAATATATTATTATTAATAATAAACCATTGCATCAGCCAGTGTCTAATTACTAATCGTGTTACATTGTCGTTGTTCGAGGTAATCGAGATCTAAAGTTTTTCTGGTGTGAGATTGAATTCTGTGAAGCTGCATGAATTTTACAAACATTTGCCAACCTAATTTGAAAATACTTGAAAATTGGCAAATAAAATTATGGAAGTGCTTATTGATGCAAACAATTATTTTCATCTCTGAAAGGAAATTATAAGCTTTCTTCCAGATCCACAATTACTGACATTCAACTTGGGTTAGTTTTGAAGTTATTTACAGTGGATTAAGTATTCCCGAAATAGAAAAGATGATAGAAAAGAAGAGATGTTAAGTACCGGGAAGAAAACATTAACTTTATTGTTATTTTTTATTGCTATATTTTCGAAATAAACATTCTCTTCAATAAAAAATTCTTTTTTTTACGGTCCACATACTATTACATCGTTTTTAAGTGGCCATGGTAGAATTTCAGTTTTGACATCCTAGGGTTAGAGAGTTGATAATATCAGCAAATAGTCTGTTTTAGAATTCAAAGCATTATTTAATGCATTTTAATTTGTAAAGAGTTTGATGTTGAATTGAAGCCGTATAGATTTTCGAATTGATTAAAGTATTAATGCTGCAATTTCTGAACCATTGTATATTGGCAATGCGCAGATTTTTTTCCTCCTTCCCGAAATGTAAAACAAAAATTACTGTATAACATTTGGTTAGTACATTGTTGTAGGAATCAGTCACGTAGAAAATAAATATGTTTTTCACAAGAAACTGAAGGAAGCGGACCCCAAAACAAAATATCAACATCCGTTTTGCATATTGGAGGGGAAAGAAACACTCGCCATCTGGCACTCATAGTGAAACTAGCCCTCCGCCTCCTTCCAACGGCAAACGACGGTTTACAATCTGTTCGTACATCGAAGGGTGGGGGAGAGGGGGAACTCGGTAGGTAACGCATTACCTCAGTATGGTTTTGCATCACAAAATTCATTTCAATTCGTTTGATAAGATAGGAATGGTTTTAAAAAAATATTATGTATAATAATTGTTTTTTTCGTAAATGCTTTTTTAAAACTGAAAAATACTTCTTTATATTTGTTTAACTATACTGTAATCGGTAATCAATAAATCCTAAAACAATAAGGCATGTCATTTTAATTTCTTTAATGTTTTAATTTATTAATTGCGTTCTGAATAATTTCAATTTAAATAATTATATTGATGCTTTAACTATGTTCATTTTAGAGCGATATATGTTTAATAAATTATTAAAAAGAAATATTTTCAAAGATCCTAAGATGTCATTTGGCTTGATTTTTTTTTATGTTCTAATTAAATGCAAAATAAGTTTTTTGAGTTATCTTTTTCTTCCTTCTTTTTTAATAATGATTGTGCGGTTGCAAAGTTCCATTGAAATTATTAGTGTTTTTACTTTGTCTGCATTTATTTTTTTATATCTTCGATCAACGGCATTTTGAATAATAATTTTCGGCTGTGCTGTGTTATACAATCAAATCAAGCGCTCACATTTTTTTCCAACTCTAACGTAGTTAGACCAAATCAGGTTACTACTAAGTGACACTAAACAAAATAATTTGTTTAGTTCTAATTGAATATCATCCATATATAAACTTTTATGTTGTCCTACGCCCTTTTTTAGTCAATATATATATTTTTTAAATTTATAGTCATGTTTTATCTTTTAATTTGTCTTACAAATCTGACTTTTTGCTTTAAATGAATATTGTCTTGACTTCTGGTTTATCATTTAAAACATTTGCAATCTATACAATTGCATTGAATGTCTTTTTTTTTTTTAAATACAAAATCAACGTCATTTTTTTTTTTTTTTTTTGCAAGATTTTGTAAACAGATTTTAATGTTGAAATTATTTGTTTTTAAATAAATGCATTTCTATTATCTTTTGTAATTCATATAAGGCGTTAACATGAAAACTAAGAAAATAACTCATATATCATTATTTTCGATTGATTTTTCAATAATACGAGGTCATTCTATTTGGGATTCCATTTGTTATCTTTGAAATGTCAACTGTAATAAAGCAAATCTGATTTTTATATAAGAGAAAGAGAATTCATGAAAAATTCTATATTTTATTTTCTGTAAACATGCTATCTATTAAAATGTAACAGTTTCATATCGTATGGGAAATATTTAAATACTATAACAACACAAAAATGTGGTATTCAGTCTAAATATAAATGTTCCGTCTGGTAAAAAACCGCCTGTGGTCAAATGACGCAGTAGGAAGATTTATGGCTAAGATAGGTACTATTCCCATTGTAATTAAAAAATGAAAAGAAGATACATTTGTTCGATGCATAAGAATTTATTATACTTTTGTATCTCACACGTATATTTCAGTATTTTTTAAAAAGTATTTTTTTTTATTTATTTAAACTAGTTATTACTGAAAAGATTCTTTCATCGAAGTAAAAGCGAGCAAAACATTCTGACTAATGAGCTAAGTTAGATGGAACAATAAAATAATATAGAATCTGTGATGAGAAAAGTATTTTATGTGCCTACAAAAAAAGCGGTAATGTTTCGTCATTCTAAAATAAATCTAGAGAAGAGTTTCAAGGTGGATTGCATTTAATCAAGCAAAGTTTTTCGAAATTTCTTGCCAATACATCTGATTGTTTTTTCAAGGTATTTTCTTGAAAATACTTCTTAATATTCCTGAAAATGCACTCAATAAGTACTTCACTTATGAATTCAGTGTTGAACCTTAAAATATGTTTCATTTGAAATGAGAATTCAGTAAAAATCAAATTTCAGATTATATTTATTTAATAATAAAGCCCTTAATTATCTAAGCTCCTCACATAATTATTAACTGAAATGTTAAATAAATATGAAAATGATAGGTATACAAATAACTGTATGTTAAAGATATTTTAAAATGTTTTGCAAATGGATTAAACAACTGTAAACAATTTTCTGTTCAAACTTTTCTGGTAGGTTAACAAAAATGGATGTTTCTTTTTTCAGGTGGCAAGCCAATCATTTAGATTTATTAAAATATTTTTTAAAAAAACCTTCACCGAATTTGTACAATTTGTGGAACAGTTTACTCTGAAAATCTGATCTTAAAATTCTATCTTCCTCTGTCATATTTAGAAAGAGCAGCATTTGTGTTTCTGACTCCCCCCCCCCCCTTTATATCTTGATGAGAAGGAATCGTATAATAATGTAATTCAACTTGACTTAACTACACTTGCATAACATGGATTTATTCAGTCTCGCCGTGAGACAATTTATTGTATTCTATTGTTGAAATGATGTCTCAGATTTAGTCGAGCTGTTTTCAACTATTAAATGGTGTCACAAATTAAATAAAATTGTGTCCAACTGTTCCGACTCTTGTGCCTCTTAAATAGCTTTTTGTAAAGTAAAGTTCATGGTCGTGCAATCCTTTCTGACTGAATCCAAATTTACGAAAGTTATTATTTATATGTAGTGATTTTGACCTTCTTGAGACTTGATTCCGGAAGCAATTTATTCTATTTAATTTATTTCTTACTTTTTTTTCAATTCCGTTTTTGCTATATTCCTAAATATTCTTTTATTTTCCCAATTCTTTTTTAAAATTTTTTTTATGGAATGCATTTAATAGAATTAATGTACAAAGAACTCTGAATTGATGATTCTATGTGCTTTTAAATATCAGTAGGAAATATGAATTCCTGTTTAGCAATTTAACAGGATTCCCCGCAAAACTAAAAAGAAGATGCAAAGTCATATAATGAAAAATAAATTTTATGTAAATGTAATATGTGAAAAATTCTCATCGGATTTAATATAAATAAGAATTATTTGGGTGAAAATATTTTTGTTTGTTGTAGAAAACACTTGTATATCATTTAAAAAGAAACAAACCTTTAGTGAACATATAAAATCAATCATAAACGAGAAAAATACCCATCAAAGGATGATTTTTACTTTCTGTTTTACCACCTTTTCAATAATTCGTAAAGATCAATTTTTGTGTGAAAGAAAGAAAGCATTTATGAAATATTTTTCAATATCAAAGATTTTGTAACGTAAGCATTTAATAATATATTGCAAAAAGAAATATAAATCTTTATTTTTTAAGCTTATTAGAAAACAATTTGTCGCTTTTGTTTTGTCTCTCTGTTAATTAATCATATTTATTTCTTTAAGATCGAAATTACTTTAAAAAAAAAAAGTTTAGTTAAAATTTAGTTCCTTCTGCAGACAAAAAACAAACTATACATTATTTTGAGAGAATTGATTCTATTATTCTTACATTATTTATTTTGATGATATATATATTTTTTCTTTTGACGATTCATGAAATTAACAAGGAATTAAATATTTAGAAAATAGTTTTAAAATGCGAACATATAGATTTCTTTGAAGAGGTGTAATGTAATAGTTAGCCACTGTATGAAAACATATTTAAATGTGTTCATTGCAAAACTTTTTAAATTATATGTTTATTTCTCATTAATAATTTGACTTTTATACCATAATTTATTAATGCTTAAAGATTCTATTATTATATTAAGTAAGCAACTATCCTGAAAGGCCGAAACATGGACATTTTTCTGCATATTTTCAGGGTTGTCTAATTTTGCGCATTAATTTATGTTAGTATGTAATTTATTTACTATGAATGTACTTGAACTGATTCAGATAAAAATCAAGCATCTCTTAAATATAAGACCGTTGTTCTCTTAAGATTTTTTTTTAATGTTTTCAAAGTCTCTCTTACACATCAACATTGACAAACTTTATATCTGAGTATTTTGAATGCGTAAAAAAAACGCTGTAATTCTTTTACTATTTTTTTAAAAATTACTTTAAAATTTTATTATACACGGATTTTTTTATACACGGGATACTGTAAGCAACTCTCTTGAAGGTCTTTTGCATTTGTTATTTCAATTTGTCATAATATATGGGAGTTAAAAAATACTCATGTTGAGATTTAATAAAAATGCTTACAGTGCTTAGGGGGCACTATACCCATTTTAAAATATGCCTTTACTAACATTTTGGAAAAAAAAAACCTTATGGACTTAAAAAATAAATTAGGAAATAGAAATAACTGTTTGCTTGAATTAATCATATTCAGTGATAATATTTTTTTATTCAAAAATGGAGTTATTCATTTCTAAGGACTCAAAATACTTGTATACTTCTCTCTCTCTCTTTTTAACATCGTTATAGCCGTTTTTATTTCAAACAGAAGTCAAGAATCCCGTTTTTCTAACGAACATGCTACTTGAAGATATTTTAAATTTCATTTTTGCGAAAACCTATGATTTCGTATCGCTGCTAAGAAAGCAAGCATCCTTACGTTCGGAAACGAAAGCGATAACGAGCTTCCGCATAGCGAAAGTCGTTTCACATTAAAACCATTTGATATACCAAGAGTAGTAAACTGATCGCCATTTGAGAGAAACAAAAACAAACGAAAATTTAAAAAAGTCAGAAATAAAATATAATTTCGCTGTTGATATATGTAGGCTAATGAATTCTCAAAAGAAGCCAGAAGATTGGGAACCGAGGGTCTAGATAGCTAAGTCTGCATTCTGTCGTTAAACTATCAAATAACGCTACTCTTTACCGCAAGTCCTTGGTTTCCTGTTTGCTATCTTTGTATTTTTTTATTCATCCGCAGCAGACGTAATTTCTTTTTTGCACATATTTCGCATTGTATGACACTGATAGCACGATTGCAGTTCATGAAAGTCTACTTAATTAATTAGTACGTGGATTTATCGTATTTCAGTTTAAACAGACAAATATTGTTCTGCCAATATCTTGGTCACTGCAAACTATTAATAAAATGGGCAAAGTTCGGGAGAAATATGTCTGATGTATCAAAGTGAAATTTGATTCAAGTCAATAATTATTTTAGTTAAAAATTTATTTGTCAAGAATTCGGTTTCAAAAGTTTGTAGTCATTTTCTTGACATTTGTTGATAAAAATTGTAATCTCTATAAGATAATTTTACTGACTTTGCTAAGCGTGAGCATTTTTTCCCCCTTGTATCTTATCTGAAAAATAGAAAAATACTTTTTTCATGCAGTGAATCTATTTCGTAAATCTAACTGAAAATCGAAATTTTTTATACTTATTCTTGATTTATAGTTATAGTAATAAGTGCATATTAATTTATTATGTTATACTTCCAGATCAATTTCAGTTATATTTTGATTATTAATAAATTCGATGATACTATCAAAGTTGATTTCTTTTACTCATTTAAAATAATTGAATAATTGTTTAACTGAAATTGCAAGAATTTATTAATATTCGTTATTAAAGTTCATATAATTCGTTCGTGATAATCCAGTCGACTTTAATCAACTATTTTATCAGGATTGCAGAACTGATGCTAGGCAAAAATTCACTTCTTGTTAACTTTCCTTGCATCGTCATCTCGTTAATTTCTTGAAGAGTTACGAAAAGTGCAAAAAATTCAAATAACACATTTTAAATATGTACATTTTTTGAAGTTTTTCTCCATTTTCATGTTACGGTTCTTCTTGAACTATGCTTATGTTGGAAAAATATAAACTTGTTTTAAAGAATATAAATTTGTTTCGCAAAAGTTGATTCTTAATGGTTTTTAATTGAAAATTATCAGTCTAGTTCTGTCTTGATTGATGAATACTCACACAAGTTTAAAAAAGAAAAAACGTAGTTAATAGTGATAATACTGGTTAGTTTTCGTGCAGTTGGACAAAATCAAAGGAACTTGGATAAATTCCAATTCGAATGTTAAGTCTATGATTCAAGAACAGAATTACCAAACATTTTTAACTTCCAGGTGCTGAATGCAATGCTACCTGCTTATTTTATTTTGTATGAAAGAAAAAGAATATGTAGCTTGAGCTAAACTTTGAGCGTAGCAAATATTTATATTTCGCTTGCAAGTTGTACTTACCTTTTAATTCAACTGAGAAATCAATTTTAGTCGTAACTGCAAGATCCAGAGAAGTCAAGCAGGTGTTAGTGGGCGAAGAAATGAAGAGAGCGTCTAATTTTGCTTCCTCTTTCCCATTTGGTGTTCTGCCAGACGGTTATTCATATATAAAAAAATATTTTGCAGTGTTATCAAAATAATTTAGCGTTCAGCATTTCATCTTTATAATTTTGTTTCAAATATGAAACAGAGTGAGAATTTCATGAATTCAAAATGGATGATCAGTTTGATGATGATAGACATCGTAATATTTAATATCATCACTAGTTACGAATTGCAAAACTGTCTATTTTGAGATATCAGTTTTTGTAAAAATAAACAGCCATCTTTGTAGTCACTCATCACATCCTTTCAATGATTTTAACCGAAATAGGTTTTTCTGCGATACTATGAAAGACATATGCTCCTTCATTTGCATGCTGTGTTATGATATGCACTCGTGCTTAAACCATGCTTATTTCTGCAGTTGGACCTGAGCTCCTTATCTGAAATCATTTTTTCAGTTCTCTTTGGTGAGAATGAAAGATAAATTGTGGGCCATTTTTTTTTCTGCAGCACCATTAAGAATATCCTTTTAAGTATACGAACAAGTCTTATTTATGATATTGTTACAATTTAACAGATTTTGCTGGTTTTTATTTTCTTTTAATAAATTTTGAATTACTAATATCTTTTCAAAATTAAAAAAAAAAATTGTTTCAGAAGTCAACCCATTTTTTCTGTTTGCTTTTCTTAATTGTTATGTAGCGTAATTAGTTTTTTTCTTATGAAAAAGTGTTCTTTTGACAAAAAATATTTTTAAAAAATTTGTTGTTCTTTATTCTTTATGCATAGTCTAATATTTACAATAGAAAATAAACTTTTTTGTGCTACAATCTTTTTATTCTTCTTTTATTTAGATTAATATATGCTTTTGAATTATATAGGCATTTTGTGCAGCGAGGCATAACAACGAAAAATAATGCTTCAGTTTCTATTTTTGAAAGTTGATCGATCTGTAAATCTCAAAAAATATCTACCAAGTTTTAAGCGACCAATTTAATTGTGCTGACATTTACCACAAGAGTCACTTTCTAAAATTAAATGTTATAATTTCCGGAAATCTTGATTTCGCTTATGAATTCATATATTATTTAACGACATAAACTGCGCAATCCCGTTTTTTTTTTTTTTTTTTTTGCTCATAGGGACCAAAGAATATTTATACTTCAAATTTGTGAAATATCTCATTTCTTAATACGTTCTGCATTCATTCTAGAAATATCTGTGAGTTAAAAAAATTAAATAGTTTCAACAAATACCACAGCTGCCATGGGTTACTGCGTTTTTTCTTTTTTTACAACCATATCATGGATATTTCATTCCTCTGAAACTCTTAAGCTTTATTGTGATATGGTTGAAACTTTTTTTGAAGCGTATACGTTTACTAAAGACAAACAGTCCTTTATTCTTTCATGTTTTGCTACTTACATTTCTCGCTCTAACTTTTCTCCACTTGGCTTCTTAACCATTCTGTTTTCTGCAGTTTTTTTTCTTTCATATATGTTATTTCTTAAACGATTTTGACTTTTTATTTCTCCATTTGTCCTTACAATTATAAATCTTCTTAAAGTCATAGTTGTTATTTTGTTTCAAGTGTTGGAAATAAGCCAAATAATTTAGAACTGTTATCATTGTTAGTGCCTTTCTATATTAAATCCCTTGCTGCAAATGAGTAAGAAGAAAGATTTAGTCTCTCTGAATTCTTCTGCCGGAAAGTTTTATTTATTTATTGTTTTTAAAATTCAGTTTCAGTAGTTTATTCCACCTACCTGCCCCGTGCTATATAGAGTGTATATATTTTTTTTATTTTAATCTATTTATATGATCTCCAAGTATCTTACATTCTATTCATTAAGTTTATAAACTGATCCTATCTTTTATTAATATTATTTAGTAGTAAAATGATTTCGCATTTTACTGTGGAAAGTCATGAAAAAATTCAGGTATATCTGAAAGTTTTGTGAAATTTTATAGGTTTTATGAATTTATTGAAATGGCAAACACTTTTCACTATTTTCTTCTCGTAATATAGAATCTGTTTTGATCTTTTCTCACTATTTTTTGAGTAATTATTGTTAATTATAATCTTTATTAAGAATTCATTCTTAGTATTATTTTTTTCCTTTCAGAAATTATTCAATATAAGAATATACATATTCTAGAGTAAGTTAATTTCTAATTTAAATGAGTAAAATCATTCATACGTAATATTTGCGTCCATGAATAAATACTGCAAATTTCAAGAAATAAATATTGGTATTTTAGGTAAAAGCATATGAAGTAATTTCTGCTCTATATAGCAAGATAGTAGCTTATTCATTGGAATGCTTTATTTTTATATAGATATAGAAAATATTTTATTAATCTTGAGAAAATAAAATTCATTTAGTTAAGAATTTTTTAAAAAAAAAAAAAAAGATTTTCTCCTACTCTTCAGATTACTTGTAAATATAAATGGAAATCTCTGTACCTTAGTAAGAAAGCTATTTCTCTTTCAATAGATTGCTTTTTAAATATAAAATAATTAAGTGTCAATATTTCTTCTTTATTTTTCGTGGAACAGGCTGTACACCTACTGTTTCCAAACACAACATTCAGATTACCAAGAAAATTTAATTACTACATAATTCTCAACATTAAAAATGTTAGTTATCAAATGTTAAGTGCATGTGCTTCCTTAATTGCCTGATAATAAATATCATCTTCATTGTAGACTGCTGACCTGAGATGTTTATAAAAAGTGCAAAATTATCCATTGCATAAGCCAATAAAAGAAATTAAAATAGCAAACATTTAAATACTTCTGGGCATCTCGTTTGGAAATGTAAAAAATGCCTGTGATTTTTAATGGAAAGTTTTGCATTGCATTCACCGTTTTTGAAAGAATAATGATTCAAAAATTGTATGTTTCTCAGCATTCTGTGCAATTGAGGACAAGATTAGCAGTAAATATTATTTTTAACCTCATGACGTCGAAATGCTCTTTGCGTGCATATTTCTTCCGCATCCTTCTAGCGTTTCGTCTTTGAAGACCAGAAGTATTCTGTTTATATATATGAAGACGCAGGAATAATTGCTTCCATTAAAAGCTTTACTGCCGCTCGGAATTAATTAAGGTTTTTTGTTACTGTACTTTTTCTTTGAACATCAGGAGCCAAAGCTTGGACCAATGAAGCAGGATTAGCTCATTTACATTTCCAGCCAAACAATTTTGGCTTTGAAATTGGGAAACGCATTCTTGACTGTATCTTTCCTTTATTCTCTTCTGAGACGTACAAATAAACAAAAGGCTGAGAATAGGTCATGCAAAACCTTGCGGATAACAATTGAGATAGGAAGAAAAACTGTTCTCCAAACGATAAAAAATATGTATGTGAATTCAAATTCTTAAAATGGTATTCTTTACCGAAGACTTAACACGAAATCGTGATATGATACAGTGTTTTGCGCCGTCAATATATAATTTTGTACAATAGACAATATATAAGTTCATCTAATACCTATATATTAAAAAGCTTAAACATTCGAATTTATAAATTAATGAATACAATAATTTCGAAATAAACAAATAGTGTTTTCGAAGTAATTAATGTATTTTCCGCTTTTTGGTAGAAGTTATGCTCGTGGTTGGAGACATTTTTATGAGCATTAACTTTGGCTGGTGGCTACAAATCTCAAGCATAATACCCTTTCACGGATTCCAGCGTTTTCAGAATCGAATTTTATCATTTTTGAGATCCATTAACTTTCTTCGACGTAATAATTCTGCAATATTTTTAATATCTCAAATACTTTTCTTTACTACTGATTAGTTGTGCTTAAAGTTAAAAAGATGTTCTTCTGTAATAATTTTTAAGAAAATCAAAACAAGATTTTTATTGCGGTGTTTCTAATATAAAGCTTTCCACGATTTCACATTTAAAGCTAATATAGCAACATTGTCAATTACTGAATTATTATCTTAAATTTTCTGTTCATTGATTACATTGCCCGCAACATGCGAAGACATGCAATTTTTTTAAATTTTTATTTCAGCAATTGCTACTCTAATACAATTTATAAATTATATTATGACGGTTATTATATTTTAAAAGGAAGGATCAATGAATAAAACAATCATAATCCTTCTAGAGATTATGTACCGAATGATATCAGTAACTTGAAAACATAATTTCTCATAGAAGCTTACCTATTCATAAATATACTCTTGACAAAATTCATTTAGAAATATTTAACTATCAACAACAAGGAAAAAATCAGAAACTGAACTATCTTTGTTTAAAAGCAAAGCGTTGATGCAGAATCGAATGAAAACTAAGAAACCACTTAAGCAGATTGAAACAAAGAAGTCTAGTCCTAAGTCAACTTCGAATTAAAAGCAAAACTCCTACAAGACACATATTCTGTAGGGTATACTTATTACGTTTTTCATCCACTGTACGCCTACGTCATTCAAACAAACTTCACGGTGTATCCCAAAATATCTCTTCGAGAAGACGGTTAGCCAAAATCGAATAATCTTACAGCACAGTCAGTGCAAGATCTTCGAAATTGGTAGTGTTCCATGAAAGTTACAGAGTATTTTTTCTCTATTCATTTTATCTTGCACTGAAAAGGTTGGAATGAATGCTTCTCTGTTAGTTTCTCTAAACAAGGATTGTTTGTTTTGGTTTTCTTTTTGCTTTGCATAATTGGTGTTTACTTTAAGCTACAGAATCTTTACGGTTTTTTGTTTTTTATGTACACTTAAAAGAAGCGAAGAAAATTTAATCGATCCGCCTACGTAATTATTTCTAGTGAGTTTAAAATCAACATTTGACGATATATTGATGACCTCACAAAATTTTGTCTGCTTGACCTAAAAAGGATAAATTATTTGATGATCTGTCCAAGCACTTCCACAATAATCATAGTTTCAGGTGTTTTACAGCGTGCGATTTGCAGTCTCAACACTTCTACGTATAAATAACTTACAAAAGAGTAATGAAAATTCGATTCTACTAACTAAAAAAACAAAGTGTACGATTTGTATTTATATATTGTGACAAAAAGCTCAGATGCAGTTTAAAATATTGTGCATTTAAAAAAATGTTTTGTTTTTTCTATTTCTTGCATTGGCTTTTATCCAGTTTTCAGCTTCTATTATGCGAACTAATTTTTTTAGATGATGATAATTGCTACAACAAGTTAACAGTTTAATAAATCATTTTATTGAGGTGATTGTAAATATGTAATTAAAGATGAATTTAGTTTTAAGTATGTTTTGCTGGTCCATAGGAATTAATTGTTTGATAATATAACTATAACTGCCTAATATACTGATAGATTTATAATCAGTTTATCGAATTCCAGACGTGATTTTCAGTGAAATGTGAAAGGTCCGAATGAAAGGTCATGAAAAAATTGTTGCAGATTTTAAAATGAATGTTTATAATAAAAAATTCCTGTATAATATTTAATGAAGTTCATATGGTTGATTCACTCATTTTGAAAAAAATGGGCGACATTTTGTAGAAAAGAAAATCTTGAAAAAAAGCGATTAAAATTTTCTAAAGAAAGAACAATTATGCTTTCAACGTGCTGTAAAGTATTATAAAACACATTTTCGGAGAATATTATTTACTACCCCTTACTTCGTTTTAATGAGACTTCGAGCCCACCAATTGAATGATTAGATCTGGTCTGAAATTTCACAGTAGATTTTCAAGGAGTTGATTTGATTGATCCCTGATCAATGATGGGAAAGCAGTTTGGATGAACATAGGCTTAAATTTGATTTTTTATGCATATTTTACTTTGCTTTAAAACATGCAAAGGTTATAACACTTTTCAGCTTCTCTCAAACACATTTTACTCTTTGAATGAACTATTATGAAGACACTATCTTTCAAACAAAATTGTAAAACAATATCGTATTTTTCCAAATTTTCTCATAAATGATTGAATTACATTTGAAAATAAAAAAATAATAAAGACTTCTTGTGAGGTATCTTATCAGGTTCTAGAATTGTATGCAACGGAAAATAAATGTATTCCGATGACCGTTCGTGATAGTAAATTTGCAGAGTTGTACGAAATAAAGCTGATCTTTAAAAAAAATAGACTGAATTCAAAAATTTCAGACAATTATTTTTCGCTTCATTTCTAATCTATACTTATAATAAAGTGTGTGTGTGTGTGTGTGTGTGTGTGTGTGTGTGTGTGTGTGTGTGTGTGTGTGTGTGTGTGTGTGTGTGTGTGTGTGTGTGTGTGTGTGTGACGCTCTACAGGCCAGACCATTCAACCTACAGCTACCAAATTTGGCACGTGTATACCTTGGAGGCCGGGAATGTGCACCTGGGGGTTATTTTTTCGAATTTTTAATTAGAATTTTATTTATTTAAAAATTAAGCGAAATTTTGGCGTGTTTCTGCTATAACTTCCGAAAATATTACCGCACAAAAAATATTTTTACATGAAGTTAAAGATCAAAAATTTATCTTTTAAATGATACCAATGTTTTAACCTTAAAATTACATTTTTATTTTTAATGAATTTTTAAATAAATATTTTAACTATATTTTTCAACAATTTTTTTCGTACAAAATAAAAATAAAATTTAAGCCGCACGAGCACGTTTCGCATTCATGGGAAAAAATTAGCTTTTTTCAAAGTGTTGCCATCACATTGATTAAAGCTCCAATTAAAAATAAATTAAATCTTTTTGGAAATGAAATCTGTAAAAATATAATTTTCGGCACTTGTCTGTAGGAAATGAAACAAATATGAAATATTATTTTTTCTAAAAAATAAATTCAAGAAAAACTATTTTATGATCTTTTACACTCTCTATATTATTAATCCAATAAATCAGTTTTATTTTAAGGTGCGTTTTGTTTAATATGAACAGGATGTCCATTCAAGTCAGGGTCACACAGCTAATTTGTAAACCTTTAGTAAGACACAGATCTACTAAAATGGTCTAAATGGATATTTTATATTTATGTAACTTGATATATTATATTTTATGTAACTTGATTCAATAAATGTTCTAATAAATAACGAATTTTTGATTTACATAAAGCTTCTGCGGTAGAAATCACGAATAACAAAATGTTCTTGAAACACTAATATTTTAAATAAAAAAGAGTTAATTTCCAATCAACTAAATCAATCACTTAAACTGACTGATTTATGAAAATTTGAATATCACTATTCAATAAAAAAAGGATAATTTTAGATTTTCCATCGATCGTTTCAAAGAAAATGCGCCAATCAGCGCGCAGATTTCTCAAGATTAATTGGCCTAAGATTATGAAAATGTTGAGTTTTTCTAAATTTTTAACATTCAAAACTTTATAAATAAGTCTTAGTTGATCTTGGAAAATAGAAACATTCATTCATTTATTTAAAATGTAGTGTGTCCAGAATATTTCTCAGAATCTGATACCTTACTGCATTAAATTTAGACTTCATAATTTTTGAAATATATTTATAGGCCGGAACAAAATATTTTTATTGATTTCATTTCAATCCTTTTGAAAGCAAAACTAAAAACTGAATTTTATGCTGAATCTGAGAAATTTTTGTTGAATTATTGTTTGAGATATTACATAAATTATTAAAAATATTTTGTAGTTTTCACATAAGACTTAAATACCGAGCGATTCTGTTTGCAATACTCATATTCAATAATAACAATAAAGATGATAAATAAAATAAAACGCTTGGTTTTATTAAAAAATATCTTTATATTAATTGCAATTTCATCATTTCCACTTTAAATTAAAGTTGAAGTTTTACCGGAAATGACAACAAATTAGGAAAATATATATAAGTAAATTGAACGAAACGATCTAAACAACAGTATAAGTTTGGTATGACTATCAAAATTTGAAGATTAAAAATGTTTTGTTTGAGAATCTGTTAAGAGACCAGTTACTTAAAATATGTAATTGAAAATTATAGTGAGCGGTAATACTGGCTAACCGGCTGGTCGCCAAAGGCGGCTAGTGTAATAATAATGCAAGCATTATTGATTGGATAAACTGTCAGTTACTGAACATTATTAAAATATAAAATTTTATTATTGTTGTTGTTCTTTATCGCTCAAATTGCTCCGAGCTGAGCTGAAAGTTATAGTATTTTTTTATCCTTAATTTTTTTTAATGATTATGAATATTTTTTTCTTTAGAACGCTCTGCTCATCATGTCTAGCCCAGCAAAGGAAGATCTCCCCAAAGTGCCCACCGATTTCAAAAATGAACTGGAGAAATTTGATGCAGGGAAAATGAAGCACACGGAGACCAAAGAAAAGAATCCTTTGCCTTCTAAAGAAGGTTAAGTTCAATTTTAACTAAGGTTTTTAAAGAAAATAAATAATATTAAATAAAATTATGATAATATTAAATGACATAGTTAAGAAAGAATGAAGAATATCTTAGAAAAATTAACTAAGGTATTTTCGAATGGAAGATTAATTATATGTCAATGATACATTTAGATACCAATCTTATAAAAAATATAATACTATTTAGAGAACATTTGATTTATGTATAATATTTATACCCTCTCTTTCTTCACAGCGAAACATTTTGTATTTCATATTACTACTTATTTCTGGTTTGTTTCAGCATATGACTGATTACTTCCTAATAAATCTTTCTGTATTTCTTATTTTGAATAGTATGAAGAAAGAATATTTCTTAAAAAGTAATGCATTTGAAATTGTAATAAAGTACCTCAGTATATTAATTTCCCTCTTTGTTATTTAAATATAATAAAAAGAATATTTTAATGCAATTTCAAAAAATTCTGAGGCTTAAATTAAAATCGTAATTATTATTTAAATGGAGAGTTGGATGATTTACTTGCGCACAAATTATTCTTTTCATATTTTGTAATTGGATCAAATATATGATCAACTTTCATACATATTTTAAATTAAATATAATGCGTGCAATTAAATATAATGATGAAAATCATTAATATCTTTTTAAGATTTGTTGCTAATATAGATAGTCATACTAGATTTTTTCTTCCTTGACAATAACGATGAAAATAATCTTCAAATACTGACATTCTAAAACTAGCCGCCTTTGGCGACTAACTTATTTGCCCAGATTACAGAACTCTTTGGTAGTTAAATATTCATGTGGGATGAATATTTTTCAAAACACTTTACCTCGTTATTTGATATGAGTCCAAAACATGAATTTAAATAAGCCAAAATATATTATAATGTTAAATTCAAATTAAAAAGTGTATATATATTACGGAATAAAAGTGGAAGGGAAAATCCTACTTCAGAATTAATGTCCAAAAAAATTTCAACATTGGTAAATGCGTGCAATTGAATGTTTTGATGAATAAGTTTGATTTTAATAAGATAAAAAATAAATTGTTACAAATTGTGCATTACATTGAAAAAATTTTAAAAAGAAAGAAAACATTGAACAGAAATGAAATTGATATAATTAAAACGTAATTTTTTGAGTTTTAAGGTAATATAAAAACCATTTTTGTGAGACAATAGTTTTGGAAAATATGGTCATCAATTTCCATAGGTAAGTCATAGTAATTACCGTTTTGGCAATTGTCAGGCCTATTCTCAAGTTCGTTTAAACTTTGTTTGACGTCTATTTCGTAATTTCTTTTACATCTTTCCTCTGAGTGAATAGTGTTTTTAGTGAACCCTACCCATAGCATTTCTAACGATATTTCGCAGTTTCATTGGCGAAACGTTGAATTATATGCAGTTGTAAAAACGTTCAATGAAGCAATTTGAAACGCTCGTAGAGTGACTTATTTACAGCTGATTCTTGCTAATCGACAATAAGCGCAATTTTTATGCCATGTACGTTAACGTTTTATGTATAGAGATGGTTAAAATTAGGTGTATTACAATTTTAAAAACACAAAAGAATAGTTTAAAACGCTGTTTATCTCCCTTTCTTCCCTTCTATAATTATAATGACCAACGTCTATTGAAAATCTACATAACAATATTAAAAATCTTCGACTTTTTCATATCTTTTCCATTTGCCTATATCAGATTTGATACAAGAGAAGCAACGTCATGAAATCTTTACTGGTGTCTCAACATTCAACAAAGCCAAACTGAAGCGTACCAATACCAAGGAGAAGATAGTGTTACCAACAAAAGAAGGTTTAATTCAAAATATATGCTTGAGCAACTAGGAAATAACTAATAAGCTAGGAATGCTTTACAATAATGGCTCGTCAATATAGCTTCAAAACTCTCAACTTGCTTCAGCAAAATTTAGTAGTTACATCTTTATAAAAGATGAAGATTTCCGGCGTTTTCTAGCAAATAAAATTTGTTAGTACTTGATACAAATTTTAATAACTTACGCTTAATGAATTATATGACTAACGCTATGAAATGATAATGCTTTCTTATCAAAACAATGTGCCAAAGTAAGTTTTATCAATTTTCAAAGAAGATATTTTATTTGATCTTGAATATATGTTAGCAGCTTTTTGAATATAGTAATTTATCGAACTTACTTATTTCCTTTAGCTTTTAGATTATTTTAGCTGCTCTTATTTAACTGAGTTAATGCTGCTTTTAGTATAGTGTTAACTAAATTTTCCTTAATATTAGTATTTTTTTTTTTTTTTTTTTTTTTTTAGTAAAAATAGCATTTTATCTGAGTAATGCATTTCGTTATCTGCAAAGAATGATCTAAAGCTTAGCTTTTTACTTAATGACAATTTAGCTTTTTTTATTTGTTTTCTTGATAGAAATGTTAGTTTTATTTTGTGTTTATTCTTTTGATGATTTTGAATTTTTTTTTCTGTGTTAAAATATTATTTACATAATTTCTATGATTTGGAAATTTTATTATATTTTAAAGCATGCATTATTTTTATTTCAGATTCAGTTTATATATATATTGTGTTTATTAATGAATTCCTCTGCTTTAAAAATGGTCTACTGCATAAAAATTATATGAAATGTTAGCTAAGCTTAAAATTTTCTAATTTACTTTCATCGACCAAAATTTTATGACCATCACTGAATATGAAGCTCAGCAGCTTCATACGCGCATTGCAGCAACAGATCTTGGCGGAGATTCGCATAGAATTGCAACGTGCTGATTCATTTTGAGCAAACAAAATACGAATATTTGCATTGCCCAAATCCATTCATAGACCCAGGTATTAAACACAGCCCCGACTGAGAAACCCGACGAAGCCGCTGTCGTTCCATTTAATTTCAACTGCCCTTTTCACTTTACATTACCTTCACTCTTTTTCCAAACTAGTGTATTTAAAAAATTTCGAAATTGCCTTTTTGTCAAAAAAATTAAAGAAACTTTCTTCGTAGTAGAAGAAAACCTGATTAAAGCATTTAACGAAACAACAATAGATTTAGTTAATTAACAATAAAATTCCGAATATGAAGTGAGTGCGAATTATATAAGAATAATCTTTGAAAAAGCAATAAAGTAATCGATTCCAAAACGATGATCAAATTATAAAAATGAAAAATCAGAGTTGGAATCCATCTTGATTTTCGTCACAATTTACTTTACGTGTTGAGAAGCATTAAAATCAAAGTTACATCGAACTACAACTGTGAATGCTTGCGCACAGAAGACGCACAAATGAAAAATTAACATGATTTTTCTCTCCGGTTCCGGAATATAATTGCGAAAATGCGCAAACGGATATATTTCGTTTTCGCTATTTAAAAATTCCAAAGATTATAAAAGAACAAGCACAGAATACAGTAGAAAATTTTGTTTGATATATGTACTACGTATTTCGGTTACCGCAATTCACCCATTGTATTTATTTTGCGTTTTATTTTGAATGGTTATTTCCGATTCTCTGACTGGCTGCCTTCGTGTATGCACGACCGGCAAAGCCAAACGTTCCAATGTTGAGTTTAATTAGACCATCGATTAACAGGTGAGCATAGATAGATGATTCAGTCTTCAAAATCTAATTTTGTGACAGATTACATAGAGTTCATTAGAAAAATCTTCTATTATTAAGTTCCACATGATGATCTGTAGCAATGTTTAAAAACATCTAGGTATTCACACTTTTTTTTAAGTAAAAAGATCAAATTGAACTGTCGAAACTTATTCCAAATTCATACGTCACTTGCTTCTGCATAATAGTCGGGAACTGCTGCTTAAATTCTTCTTTTTGTTTAATACTCACGTATTTTCCTGCCCTTCGTATTATTAAAAATAAAATTCTTAGGTGTACATAATATTCTTCACTCATTTACTTGAAAATTTTTGTCGAATCTAAAAAATTTACAATTTTGCGACATCCCCCCCCCATGAGGCTAAGATTTGTGAACTGCCATTTTATATCTTAATCAAGTATTTTGATATGGCTGAAAATTATTTTCAACTGTCGTGCTTTTGTTATTAATCCAAAAGTTCGAGAACCTTTCGACAACCATTAACATTTCAACAGATTTTCATTATTCTAGCTCGTAGCCAGGTTCATAAATCTCTGAAGCAGCTGCCCCAAATAACTAAAATCATGATTGTTTCCCCAGTGTAGTTTTCTATAACTATGTTTCGAATAAATTATACTATGTTTATTTCGACATCTTGCCATTCCTTTACAGACAATATTTTTTATTTATTCCTAAAATCCAATTTGTTCTGAAGCTGTCTGATGGTCTTAAATTGGTCCTTGAATGTATATTGAAAAATAAAAAAGCTAATAGTTATTAAAAGTTGATAAATGCAATTTTATAGCTTTGTAAGTTAGACCTACTTTTGGATTTATTTGCGATGAAATTTATCAAAGTTATGTTAATCTTTATAAAATACTTTTCACGTGTTATAATTTCATTATAAAGGGTTTTACTTTTTTAAAAAGTGAAATTCAAGTGGAAGTTTTCTTTTGATTTTTCATAATGAATGGAAATAATCTGTTCCATTTCCATTCAAAAGCTAATGCCGCATCCAAAACATGGATTTGAAATAATTTATTATTATTGTTATTTTTAAATCAGCTTAAAGAATGTTCTCAAGAATAGGTCTGACTTTTTCTTGAAAAGAACTATTTGCTTTTATTGATGCTAGGCTATTATTTTAAAGTTCTGAGTGCATGATTTTTTTTATTTAAATTTTATGCATCATAAATGCAACTCGTCACAGTTAAAATGTATGTGTTCCACTTAATAAAGTCTGCAATGTTGTCTGCCAGTATTGACGCAAGAAAAAATATATGACCGGAAGCAACAAGTTCTTCAAAGTGTGACAGGCTTTGATCGAAGCAAACTGAAGAAAACTAAAACAGTAGAGAAAAACTTTCTTCCAACTAAAGAAGGTTGAACATTTTTCTCTTTTTGTACAGCATGTTTTTCTAAAGCATTATGAGCACTCATGGTATGTATTACCTAAAACTGATGAAACTGCAATGCTACTAATCCAAATAAAGATGTTACTGCTCGATCTAATGCTTATGGAGATGGAGTTTTTCTAACATATGGTGTTAAAAAGATATGTAATAGGAGGGAAATAATATCAATTTAACTGCTAAATACATAATTACTTTAAAACATTTTTTTAAAAAATTAATGCTTAGAAATATATGCTATGTAACTTCGGTTATTTGAATTGTCAAAATTGATTTTTTGAATAATTGAACGATAACATATTTGCATTTTAATATTTTCTAATAACTTCGGATGTATATTAAGTTTATTATTATTTTATTATAGACACGACACATTTTTGCGGAAACGCGAATTTCAGCGTTTTCAGGATCAATTTCATCATTATTGAGATCGATTAATTTTCTTTTACAATATTTTTAATATCTCAAGGACTTTTTGCTTAAATTTATTTATTTTATTGTTCAATTAATCAAACTTATTTAACTCCTCGGTGTTTATGTTTGGCACATTTCATTATTTCATGAAGCTCAACTTTTTTGTTCCAAACCTGTCTGTCAGTAACGTCTGTCATTAACATTACATAATAGGTATAATAATCTTCATGTAAATGAATTACCGTATCTGACATTTAAGGGTTTTTTTTACATGTAACATTTTAAATTTATACTTATATATTTTCTCAAAAATTGCTTAGATGAATCAAATAAAATGATTAACTGCTATTATTTTTATTTTTGTTGTCTGGGGCAGTCTTAATGTAGAGAATAATCAATTAAAAAGATATCGAATTTCTTGTATTGCTTAAGGAATTATATTCGATCTTGATTGCATGATTGAAAAGGATTGCATTCAGTTTTAGATTTTTTTGCATGTTATTCCACTTATTTGTATCATTACGATAAACGACCTAAGCAAGTCATAGGACGTAAGCAAAGCTTGGGAACAAATCTTTTCCCTTTTGAGTTCAACTTCTTAAGAGAATAACGATCATTTTTCTGTACGTGAAGAATAAGTTGTTAATTTTGAACTGAATGTAAAAGCTGAACTTACATATTATATAATTTAAGCACCTTGCCAATAAAATACAGCTTCTGCATCTACAATTGTTATAGTGTATAATGTTATTATACTTATCTGACATTTCATTTGTAAAAAGAGAGCATCCCGGATTAATTGGAGTAATAAAATTAAAGAATATATCATAAGAATTAGAAATATGTCTTCTTGATTATTAATGCTATTGCTACTTTTAGCAAACGTTAGTACCTGAGCACAACCATATATATTTTATACTTCGGGAACCTGATAAATATTCTTACCTGAAACAAGACGTCTTATACATGAGGTTCTTCCTTTTATCAGAAAATCAGCGAATTATTTGATTTATTAAAGCTGAAGTTTTTACGGGTAAAGTCAAACATTTCTATACTAAGATTGTAGGCATACAATGCATAAAAACAGAAGCAGAATTTCACACATTTCTGAGAAATTTGTATTATTGATACGAACTGTTCGCCGCCCATTCTTTAATATGGCATTCTGTTTGGCTAAAGAAATCCATTAATACACACATATTCTCTACATTATGCACGCGGTAACTATGCTCCTTTTTATAAACTTCACTTTTTTGCTGAACAATCAAATCACAATTTATAATCGTCTTCTCAAAGCTGAAAGATAATAATTAATATTTGTTCGCCATATAAATGGAGATATAAGCTATATAGGACTACAGTGGGTATAGTTTTTCTTCTGTTGTCATATAAGCATATAGATATGTTCCCCTTCAATCTAAGGGATAAATTGGGAAGTTTTAACAGTTTATAATATATTCTTACAAGTATCAATCATATTTAATTATAAAAAAAATCATCATTTATTTATTTTTCTTTGTTTCGGAAATGTTTAATATTCTATTTGTAGTTATACTCTGGGGACATTTTCGCCAGATTAAACCAGGCAATATGCGTGTCACTGGTCTCCATTAAATGTACCACAGACTGTCAGCAGTATAAGACGTTGACTTATTTAATCATAATTTTTTGACAGAAAAATATATGATGTGTGCAGAAAAATAATCGAAGAAATTTTTTATTTTCGACGTACGCATAAAAATGTACGAAATAATAATAAAAAAAATCAATATAATGCAATCCGTAACTTCTAAAATTTAAAAATTAAACAATTTGATATTAGAATGCATTTTCCTTTTAAAAAATATGGTTTTAAAAAAAAACTTTCTGAATTATATTCTTTAAGGACAGACTAATTATTTAGATAAAGGAAGAACTTGAAATATGTATACATTTTAATGCTGAAATTCCAAACTAGAAGCTACCGATAATAATAGATAACTTTAATCTGCAAGTATAATAGTAATGAATTTCTTTCAGTCCTATTTTTTAAATTTAATTTTACTGTGTATTTTCTATTGCTTTTAAATGATTTTAGGATGTTTGTTTGTTTTTCAAACAAAAAAAATCCTTCTAAATGCTGCCGTATTACAAAACTCTTTTCATATTGTATAGTTTTAAATATTTTAAGAGAGTTTATACAAAATTAATAACGAAACTAGCCTTATTCAGCTACATTTTATACATGCACAAAATGAAAAGATACTGTTTCGAAAACTTTTTTTAATTCTGTACAGTTAGAAAATGAAATAGAAGCAATTTTTTTGAGAAACCATTTTTAAAACATCAAAGTCGCACTTTTCGAGTTATATTCGTATATCAGAAAGGAAAGACAGAGAAGAGGAGAGAGAGAGAAAAAAAAAAACGTTTCATTTAGTCATAACTAGCTTTTTAAGTCTTGCAAATTGTAATCATTAATGGGAGTTTTAGTGGTAATATTGCTCCATTCTTTTTTTTCCCGGTTTTCAAAAGAAGAATTTAAAAAAAAAAAAAACATTTTTGATCTCATAAAGAATTTTTTGAAAATACCCAGAAGATTGTTCGCATTTCAAGTAGAAGATTCTTGATGAATCAATTACATCATTATAATAATGATGAAAATAGCAGTTACTTTTTAACGAAATTTTCCTTACGTTAAAGAATTACGATAATTAAAAAAGAAAACGATATTATACCTCTGCCGATAGTTGTCAAACTGAATGTAAAAAAGAAAAAAAGTCAAGCTCCTATTAGTCCATCAGTTTTCAATATTAAAAATCATTTTCTAAATTGACGCATTTATTTTCCTTTTTAGTTATTGAACAGGAGAAGGGTAGCAAAGCCATTCTTCAAGGGATAGAATCCTTTGATCCCTCGAAGCTGAAACCGACAGAAACTCAGGAAAAGAATCCCTTACCAACTAAAGAAGGTAAAAAAGTGAAAAGCTTGCCACATTGGTCGCTTTTCAAAATAATCGCGCCTTTATAATAAATTTCATGTGCTAATTAAATAAGCTGCTGATTACGGCTTCATCTTTCTTCATAAAAAATGTGATGAAATGGGTTTACGATATTTGAAAGGTTAAGAAAGAGCGAAGTTCGATGACATAAGCTTAATGACTAAAAGCTTTTAAGCAGTCAAGCCCTTTTTGATTTTTTTGAAGCGGAATTTGATGTAACCATAGTTCGCTCTGCTCTGTAATTGCTGGTTTTTATACGCACTAACGTATTTTAAATATTCTCTCTTGTGAAAGTATTAGTAAAGAAAAAGTCAAAATCCTTGCAGAAGGAATCAAGTTCATCTCTAGAAATGCTTCTCACGAATTTTGTTAAGTATTTTTCTTGCATGATATTGCCTTTGTATCTGATGCATGCCATTTTCTGTCATGTCAAATCCTTTTATTATCATTGTTTTTTACGAGTCTTATCTTTATGTTGATGCTATTGCATGGATGATGATCGAATGCAGAGAGATTATTATCTAGTAATATCTTATGCAATATAGCATAAATACCTGTTTTTTTTTTTCTTTCATATTTCTCATTCCTTGCTGAGGCATAAACAGTACCTGATTGAGTTTGAGAAGGATTTGCTCAATAAACAGAAAATTACAGATTTTATTGAATAATTCACTCACTTTATAAATGAGATGAACTATTCATTATGCTCAATTCGCTCCAAAAAGAAAAAGAAAAAAACAATTGTAATTTCAACGTTGATGCGCATCTATAAATTATGAAAAAGAAAAGAAATCTTGTTAATTAGAATATTATTCAAAGATAGCTTAGATAAAGTTAGATTATTTTAAATTAGATTATTTCCATTTGACAACTAGGATAATTAGTCAAATTGTAGCTCAACTTTCGCTTTGAATGTGCATATGCTTCAATACAAACAGCTGCTTAATTTTAGATCGTGATCTTTAGATGAAAGCGATACTTGAAACTAACTTCTTAGGCTTCAAATTTTCAGTATATCATGAATGTTAGATCGCTTGAGCGCAGCAGCTCGCCCATATGATATATAATTTGGTTGATTCGAGAATCGAATATGCAATCGTTATATGATGATGATGAAATCAAGCTATAGGCCATCGTGACTTTAAAAGAATATCTCCTTGAGAGGATAGTCTTTAAGATTTCAATTCAGTTCGTGGAAACGTTAAAAGCATAAAAAGCGGTCTTGTTAAATTATTTTAATTAGATTAACACCCATTTTGAAACAGTCAGATTTGAACTGTGATCATATGGCGAGAACGATAACAAAGTTGATGAAATAAATAGTTTTACTACACACATCAGATTCCACCCCACCCCCCTTTTTTTTTGTCTTCACAGATTTCGAATGCTGCATCAAAAAATATTTTTTTCTTAAGTAGTTTCTTTTTCATTAATACTTAAAATATATTACATAGAATGCATGATTTATTGCTATGTGCTTGTAAAACCGTGGCATATAATTATATTTATGTTATGAATAGAAATTTGTAGTTTTTATATTTTTCTGATTATTTATAATTGCATAATTTACTGCATGTATATTATCGTTTTTTTAAAGAATGTACTTTGTTCTTTTATAACATTTCTACTTTTCTTTACAGATGCAGCTATTTGTTTAAATTTTATCTTAAACTTTATTCCATCATTTATTTGCTGTCTTCTGCTAAAATTTTTTACGATGTTTATTGTAATAAATTCCGATGCATACAGTTTTAAATAGAAATTTTCCTTTTTTTTAGTATTATACTTGAGCATGTCACTATGCCGTGTGTATCAATAAATAAAATTTAGAACTAATCAATTTCAAAGAATCTGCTTCGTACTTAATGCAAATATTTGTCTCCTGCTGTTATACCTTTTTTTTTTCCTATTTAAACAAGCAAATAAAAAAACTGTGGAAACGCTTGGTGTAAATAGTTTTGTTCTTATTACCGTTATTCTTTACCTCATACAATTAGGCAGTTTCTTCAGAGAAGAATAACCTGTTCTTCGAATATCAAAAACTACCGACTATTAACCCATCATTTATTTAAACAATAAAGTATTTGCTTGCATGTTGTTCCAATGGAGTCAATTTCAAAGTGTTTTTGACATAGGAACTATTTTAAGATGCATAATGATTAGCTTTTTCATGATGAATTCATTTAAATTTTATGGGCAGTAATTATATTTTCTGAAAAGAAATATAATGTAGATAATTTTCAAGAAACACCATAAAGGATAAAATAAACTAGGATAACATTTTTCCAAAATTCGTTATAAAGATATTTTTCATCATTAAGCTTTTATGAAAACATTTGTTAATGTTTGGCTATTTTTACATAATATATTTGAGACAAATTTGTTTAAAAATTTACCCATACTAGATGCTTGCAAATTTTAATGTAATAAATGAACGCTTCGTACTCTAAATGTTCTATTATTAATAAGATTCATAAGATAACAAACGTAAAAGTATATGCATTTATTAAAGTACTATTTTTGTATAAATTTTCTATTACTTTTCAAACTTATTTAAATACTTAATTTGAAAGAGATTAATACCTTTGAATTTCAAAGATAATTACCTTTTATTTGCAGGATAATAAAATAAATTGAAGCTAAATATCTTTTAAGGTTCATCGAAGACTTCAGAAATAAGTTATAAAATAAAAGAGAAGAAAAAAACTTGTCTCACTATTTTTCAGTAAGGTGAAAAAATATGTGAAAGTTTAAGATTTAAAAAATATATGTCAATGAAATTTGGTTATTAACATGTTTTGTATGTGTTAAAATAAAAATTGTGCACTATTTTAGATGTTCTGATCTAACATTATTTAATCAACTTTCAAGAACGCAAATAAGTATCAAAATTGTATGATAAGTTCAGAAAATTCAAACATATTCATCTGAATTTTGTATAGGGATGCCTATACAAGAATTGTATTTCCAAAAATATTTCTCTAAAGCTTGCTTTGTTAGAAAAAGTTTCGAAAGTTCTTTTTAATTTTTAAATCCATGTCATATTCTATCTAAAAACGTGTTTAAAAATAGTACGTATTTATAAAGGCTCTCTGAATGGAGTGTGATAGTTTAAATACCATTCAATACATTGTCAGTTAGAAAAACAACAAATAACTTTAATGTATTTGCCAAAAATGCTAAATACATGTTTGTATTTTATTAACTTTTAAAAACGTTTAGCTTATGTATTTTTATTAAATCATTCCTGGTTATTCGAATATTTGAGTCATTCTGCATTTTCACTTTGCTTTTTTCTAGTGATTGATCAAGAAAAAAGTGGTGCTGCCTAAATAAGAAGTCTTCTACAGTCGTAATTGTGATTTGTATCGGATGACTTTATTTATTATCAATATTTTTTGATCTAGTTGCACGGATGAAAGCGTATTTGTTACTAATGTTTTCTAATGGCCTGTGAAAGTGTTGATTTACTCTTTATACTCTGTTATCAAATGCAACTACAGCTGTCAATTGTATTAATAATTTCATGTGCTATCTATCATATCATAGTTGGTAAAACCAGAAATCTTTTGTAAGAAAAATTTTTTGGGAATTTATTATCAACTTTTATATGTTTCACTTATTCGAAATTGTAACTTTATATAATATTGAATGCCTCATGTACCATTTTGATAAGAATTTTTTTAATATGGCAGGAGGAGAGTGATCGTTATCTTCTCACCTTTGTTCTAATACTTTCTTACTACTGCCAAATCTGTGTCTTGATATTGCTGCTAGTTCTTTGTATATATGTAGAACAATTGTAGGTATATGTGTCAATGGTCATTAACCATCTCTCTATCAATATATTGTAGCATAAAGAATAAGCAAAAAATCTCTTCACTTTTTATATTTCTTACTTTTCCCAGTTTCAATTTCATGGAAGGAATAAAAAGAATCTCAATTTTTATTTTCTAAAATATTTAAGAAATCTCATTCATCTTTGTGAGTTAATTTCACAATGGATTGAAAAGTTTCGATCATCTTTTTGAGTTAATTTCATGTGAGATTGAAAAATTTAGATGATCTTTGCAAGGCATCCGAATAAAAGCATCAAATCTTAAAATTTGATTTTTAATAAAGAAATGCAAGTTATAACTTTTAACAATAAGTTTTAAATATTCCATTGTTCTGTCTCAATAGCAGATAATATAATTATTAAAATAGTAAACATTTTCCTCTCTTATTATTTTAGTTATTTTTCATTTAAAAATGAAAATGATTACTTTGCTGTTTGAAAATGATAACTGTTCTCACTTGCAATTATAACTTGATACTGAGGTTTAAATGGGACTACATTGCGCGAATTATGAGAAAACTAAGAAATTGAAAACTGTGACATTTTTTTTAATGATAAGTTGTTTAAGTTAATGTTGTCTGCTAATTTCAAGGTGTGTGATGAGCATGTGCAAATATATCTATTCTGTGTTGTAGTGATAAAAAAGCAATTTTAGAAATTTAATAATTTTTTTATAATGTTACTGAGCAAATTTGGGTAATTTATCATGAAAATTCAAAATAAATATAATTTGCATTAAATTGCTTATAATATCAAATAAAAAGTTTTAATTTATCATAAGGAAATGTTAAATGTTTCATACCATGATACCTTTAAGATGTAATCTTCAATTTATACTCTTAAATCGCTATTTCGCTTGAGCCTTCATATGCTGTGGATAAATATTTTGTTTGAAATGAATTACGTTTTCAACATATATTCATTAAATACTCATTTAAAATATAGCTTAATCATTGTGCATTAATTCTCATATTGCTTGCTATTCCTACTGTTATAATACTAGACATCAAGGCTTCACTTATATCCTGCGGTTCTATATGAAATAAACATTAATCACAACATTGTACTTCCGTTCATTTTCTAAATATGTGCCACTGTTTAAGTGTAATGAATAAATGTAACAATTTTGATTTGTTTAATGGAATATCATTCTTAAAAGTCAATAAAATTACTTAATAAGACGTTTCGTTGTTTAAAATGATGATGCAAACATACATTACAACATACCGTTCAGAAATAACATGCAAACTGTTATTTCTGAACTCATACTGTTACTCATGCATAAAACTGTTTTAATGCTTATATATATTAACAAAGGAATTTTAAAATAACACGATAAATAAAAACCAGAATAAACGTAGACATATAAACAAACCCCAAAATAAGCGTAAGTGCCGGCGTCAGCGACGATTAATTTCTCTCCGTTTTCTTTGCCTTTAATCTATTGTTTAAGTGTCTGTGTTTCGCCTGTTATTGGTAGTTTCTCCTTTTATTTTGTTCTGCTAACTGGTAAGGTTATCTGTCATTTCTTCTTCTTTTTTAAAAAAAATTTTAAGAGGATTATCTAACGGGCAAAATGCATTCGGAATTTACTTTATCTCCTCTAGACAGTGTTGTAATCATGAGCAGAAACTATCACATTAATATGGATACTGTTCGAAATAACAACTTCATTAGAAGTATCAAAAACACCAATGAACATTTTATATGCCTTGGACCTAATCAATATCAAGAAATAAATGTCATCCTCTGAAATGCAGATCAATCACAGAAATTATCTCAGTTAAATCCATTTCTCGTGCAAGCTTTCATAAAAAAATATCATTAATAGGAATGACTCGGTAGACATGCCTATTAATGAGAGGCATGGCAAAGTAAGCTTCACGATATACTGGGAAAAACAAAGTAAGCTTCACGATATACTCGGCAAAACAAAGTAAGCTTCACGACAAAGACGGTATGTTCTGCGCAACTTTTATCATTAACGAAATTTATGGATAAAGATATTTTGACTGTTGTCATGTGGGAAAATATCTCTTCTCGTTTTTTTTTTATCATTTGACATACCAACAAATAACTCCATGGAGGAGCTCGCTGCTGAAATACAAGAAAAAAACAACCTCATCGTAGTTGAAGTGCATAGATTCTTAAAGCAAAACTCAACAAATATTTCACAAGTTTTAATCACTGTCCTTGGAACAACTCTGTCCGACTCTCGTTAAAATTTGGTGTATAAACCAGCGCATCCAACAATTCATAGACCGTCCTCAACAATGCAATAAATGATATTCTTTTGCTCATCCTACCCGAATTTGTTGAAAAATCAATATCTGCTACCTTTTTGGTGTGACACATCTTGGGCCCTGTCAAGGGTCAGAAAAATTCATCATTTGCAATGGTCCCCATAATGCTAAATACAGAGTATGTCCATCGTACTTAAAGGAATAAAATATTTTAGAACTCAAGCACCACAATTATACTACAACTGGCGAAGCTCGTAAAATTCTTTAAACATCCAGCATAAAAATGTTTCGATACTGTTAAAATCATGGCAGCAGCTACTGATTTTCAGGACGGTTCATCAAAAATTCAAAATTTGAATCCTTCATCCAAACAATTGATGAAAGATTCGAAAAACAGACTGTCCTTTTCGGTAATATGCTACAAACTATTAATGAATTATGCGGAACATGTGCAAGGTAATTGCACAGTCTTGATTGCAGTACCTCATCTGCTTGTAAAAAGAAAATCCTTCAAAATTCAAATCACATTTCTAAAGCTAAAGTGCATTGGAATGCAGGAGTAATAATGACCAGGAAACTATGCCATTTGGATGTTTTTTCCTTTCCTGTGTTTTATCTCCCCCCCCCTTCTTCAACCCATAAACTTTGGGTTTTGTTTCTCGTCTCTTTTTCTTTTCTTCGCCCTTTCCATTTTTCGTCACTTGTTCACTTTCCATTGTTTTTTTTGTCACAATTTTTCAGTGCCTAAGTTTGTCTCATGTTCATAATTTTTTTTTCTAAGCTGTCATTTTTGCAGTGATATTAAAAATTTAAAAAATTGATTAAGTATTAAAAATAAAATAAAAACGATTCAACCAACCTCCATTTTCCACATCCTCTTTTTGGATCATCCAAGAAACATACTTGGAAGAAAACGATCACTTCTATGTTCCAAACAAACAAACAAAAAAAAATTCTGAATCCACTGATATAATAAACCAGGTGGTATCCTCTTTATTAGGATACTAGCAAATATGTCTGGTAGAACTGATTTAGAAAAGAAGAAAATCTGGATCTTGAAATTCTTTCCGTATCTGAAACCAAATTTTCACAATAATAAATATTTACATTCCTCGTGGCTTCAGTATTAACTTGGTCAAAACTTTCCTAAACGGCATAAATTCACCAACCTTCATATTTTAAGATTTCAACCTCCATCACCTTTTTATGGGGCGGAAACCAACAATCTACTCATAGCGATTATTTTGCCGAATGGCTCAATAATTTTGATTTTATACTCCTCACTACATCAAACCCTACTCGAACCATAAACACTAATACATATTCGATTCTTGATCTCGCCTTATGCTCTACTCACCTTTTCGAAGAGATCGATTGTTCTTTCGGCAGTAACCATGGACCCAAAATCGTCTCGCTGTCGAAATTCCATGCTGCACCTAAACACCTTAAAACTATGCTTTGGAATCCATTGATTAAAGAAACAAATGAAATCAGTTAATGCAGTAAAACAACCGACGATCGAAATTGTTACTAATAAAATTTCAGAAATCATTATTAAACCTACACCAATTAAAATCTTACCTAATAAGGATTATCCTACGTGGTGGAATGCAACTTGCAACATTTTCAGTAGTTTGAAAAAACACGTGGAAAAAGGCAATGAGGAACATATCTATTTCAGATTTAATTAAATATAAAAAAATACAGAAGTAGACTTAAATCTCATGTAAAAGAAAAAGAAAAAAAAAAAAAAACTAAGGATAGATACCAGAAAAACATATGTAAAATTTCTCGCAACCCTATAATGTTTTGTAAAAAGCTTAATAAATTTTCCAATCATACTAATCCGATGTTAAGACCAATGGAATCATCTTTCACAACAATAGATACATTAGCAGTTCTAAAATTCAAAGTAAACTTTTTGCAAAACATTTTGTAAATCACAATTATCTTCTTGAACCTATGCCAATGGATTATAGTAATGAAAATGAATTTTTAAACAATAGTAAACAAATTTGGGAACACAAAAAACGAAAAATTTCGGATAAAATCCTAGCAGCTTGGTTAAAAAAACTTGGCGATACGGCTCTCTACAAAATCTTTGATATCTTTCAACAACAATTAAATTTCTCTTTACTGCCAAAGGATTGGAAGCATGATGTCATTGTTCGAGATTCAAAACCAAATATAAAACAAAAATTACCTCTTATAGACCCAATAACTCTTATTTCAGTGTTTTTGCAAAATATTTGAATGCATCATAGCCCAACGAATTATTCAATACCTAATTTTCAGTTTTAAAACACTCTAACCACAACACGGTTTTATCCCGGTCAGAGATAGCCAAACAGCAACATATAAAATTTATTCAGCAATTTCTGAGGCACATAAAAGAACATTTTTTTTTTTTATTGGGATTGGTCTTGATCTCAAAAACGCCTATGAATCAGTTCCTATTGATGATCTGATTTATAAATGTCTCCAGTTTGGCATAAAGGCCTTCCTCAAAGCAATATTCTTTCATCGGTTCTTTTTATCATTTTCATGAATGACTTTTTTTAAACTTTAGACACAAATGCTGTGTGTTCTATTTTTTCTGACGATATTTTTGTTTACTGTTGTCATTCATCAGTGAATTATATCAAAATTAAATTACATAATACAATTGGATAACATTTATAAATGGTGCACTTATTGGAAGATTTCTGTTACTGCAGAAGTACAATTATTGATCTATCAAAATAAATTCCCAACATTACTTTAGAATATGACCTATAGCGGAATTCCACTTACATGAAGTGAATCAATCAAATATCTTGGAAGTTGGTTTGATAAAACTAGTCAAAATGGCAGAATTCTTAAAGAAACCTTAGAAATAAGACACTTAAAAAATACAAGATCTCAAAATTTTAGGTTTCAAAAGACATGGTCCAAAAACAAAAAACTTAATCACGATCGTAAACAACAAAATACTTAGTCTATTCTACTGCAATTGTCCTATAAATAACAAGTTCTCTGAAACACACTTCAAATACTGTAACAGAGTTCAAACAATGGCCTTGAGAATAGCACTTGGAGTACAAAAAAAAAAAAAAAAAAAAAAAAAAAAACTGGACTCCCAATACCATCCTACAAAAACTTTCGGGGCCAGAAATACTTTCTTAAAAAAATTAAACACCTAGTATTTAAATTTTTCATCAAATAATTTACCAAGTTTTCCTTTTCACCTTTAATCAACAGTTCTGATGAAATGAACATCCAATTAACAGAAAAAAAAGGGAAAAAACTCTCAAAGTTACGTTTCAGAATCAATTCCTCTCCGGAGCATCTAATAAGATACCGATTTTTCTCCATTCTAGTCCCGATATTTGTGAAATATTTCTGAATGAATTTAGTTTCAACAGAAAATTCCCAGTTTGCTCCATTGCAACACATTTCATTGAAAGCATCCAAAACATTTTTCCGAATCATTCCATCATAGCCTCTGATGACTTGAAATCTTAGTACTTTATCTGAGTTGCTGATATTTTCCAACAATTGAAACAATATACCAACAATTAAATCCAAAAATATACTTATCGCATCTATAACTTTGACTTCATTTTTAATAAACTTCAATTTTACAGCTGAAGTTTTGGAGATTTGTCAAACTTTGGATGAGATGACAGTTCCACATAAGGATATTCTGATCCTTTCGGACAGTTATACGGCCCTTAAACCACATGGAAACATCACTTTCCATTCGCTTAAAAGTATTCAACGTCACGCCTTAAAAATTCACAATCTGAATCTGAACCAAAAAAATGTCCTTTTAATGGGAACCTGGCCACTCGAGTATTATATGGAAGGAAGAAGCAAACGCTCTTGCAAAGGCAGTCACGAAATCTTCGCCTTTCATAGACTGGATTTCTACCGTGGATATGATCTCCAACACGGGAAAAAACTTCACCCATCTAGCCTCAGACAATTATCATAAGAGCAAATATCTAGCTTTAATTGAGAACTTCCGAAACATCATTCCTATCACTAAGTGAACTAGAAGCAGAATTCAAGATAAACTCATTGCATATGTAATTTGTAAAACGATCATAATTTCAGATCTGTTATACACATGCAATTTTTCTGACAATCTCTTGTGCATCAAGCGCAATGAAAGTAATGACATGTTCCATGTTCTATTAAAGTGCTCAAAGTATACAGCCAAGAGAGTTGTGCTTTGAAAAAAACTTAAAATTGAACAACCGAACATTTCATTGGCCTTTCTTTTGTCTCAATCTCTCCCAAGCAAAAGTCATTTAAGCATCTTTATTCAAGCTCTCAAATATTTTTGTATCCACTAACTGTAGCCTTTAGGTACTCAGGGGATAACAGCCCTTGTCTATGTATCACATACTGTTTACATTTAAATTTATATTAGACATTAAATTGCATGATGTTCTAAGTTTAATGTTTGCTCAAATAATAATAAATAGCAATGAATTTTTGTGAGTTATGATGCCTAATTTATTACAATTTAAGTTACATACTGAGTTTATAAGTATAAAAGGGTATTGGGTATATTTCTAGTCTTTTATAGAATTCAGTATAACTATTCGATGATTTAAGTTTATTGAATTAAAGAATATAAATTTGTGGGACATTCAACATCATTTGGCTTCTTTTAAAGAGCAACTGAAATTCGACCCACTGCAATACCGATATCTTTCCGAACCGTAATTGGTATTCAACTATACTTTTAAGTTATCTATCTATATATATATGGCTTGGAAATACTGAGAGTAAAAATATGCTATATTTTGTGCATGTGTAATTAAAAACTGTTAATTAAAAATATCCTAAAGTTCCTCAAATATTTATAGATTTTATTTTAAATTTTAATATAATGTTTTAATAATATTTTATCACATATTATTAAGGTTTTGTATAAGTTGATTGAAAAATTTGAATTTTAGAATAAAAAAACGTGCGGAAATAATTGGATTTTTTTTATAAAAAAACCTTTATATCTCCCAGAATTTACGTGCTATTACTAAAACACAAGCAAATATTATTTAAAGCAAATGAAACCTTTGCTGAAAGTTGAAAATCATTAACATCTTTCTCTTCAGTCTGGATAGGTGCTCTATTTTCTACTACTAGTTTTAACAATTAGTCTTTATTCATTTTAAAATAAGTTTCTAAATTTAATAAATGTCGTTTTCGTGTCTCATAATGTTCAGACATTTCTGTTCTTCTAAAGGCTCATTTTCCGACAAAATTGGAGATAGAACGATTATAAATTACTCCAATTTGAAGGTATTAAATAGTTTTGACAGTTTATATACAATATCCTATGAAATAGAATATTTTTTTATTGAAAAACAATGAAAATACATTACTTTGGGGTACTTGATAAAATCAATTCTACAAGCAGTGGTTTCTTATCGTTACAAATATATTCTCTTCAAATTAGTTCAGTACCTTTGAGCATAGGTCAAAATATGCATTCACCAATCACCCCATATTTTCTTGCGTATTTATAGACGTTACAACAACTAAGATTATTTTATTAATAAATTATTTTGGAGAAAGGCATTGTTTAATGAACTTTTAAGAGCATGATTTTGCACTCATATGAATCATAGACTTATTTCCCTTCTGATAAGAACATTTTAAATCTTTAAAAAATGACAAATTCTGCAAAATTCGTTCCAAATGATCCTAAGCAATAAATATTACATGACAAATTTAATTTTAAATGAAATTATTTTATACTTAAAATCATACAGAGAAAGAAAATCTAGTATTTGTTAGTTATAAAATAAATTACTATCCTTTCATGGCTTAAAAGTAAAGTAAAACTCTTGATTAAAAAAGTTATTTGAGATATAATGATCTTTTACAACAGAAGAAAAATTATTTCATAATTTGATGAAATAACGAAATGGATTTGACTTAAGTTTCAATTACGAAAACTAATACTGCGAATCATGTTGAAAATCTATTAAAATTACAGAAAAAAAAATTAAAGTTATAGCAATGAAAAGACAATTTTTGTAATTTTAAGAGATTCAGATAATTTCCGAAGCTTCATTCCTTAATGTTCCAAAAAATTGGTAGAATGGAGGAAACGGGTCGAATCGTTTCATGGAAGGAAGGAAACACGTCTATCCCCAGACTCCTTTTATAACACACAGAAAAGAGTATCGAAAAAAATTTAAAGATCATAATCAAGTCCACTGTGATTACATATTATATGGTATGATATATTGCGGAATTTGAAAATTAATTTATTTGCAAGAAAATGGACTCATTTACTAATTTTATTTATTGATTTTTAAATGCTCGTGTGAGTCCATTATTTTCATTTATCACGTCGTTTTCAGGACTAGGGACAATATATAGCTATATGAATAAAGACCATGATAATCAGTCTATTCGAATTTGTTAGTTGCATTTAGTTGATGCTTTTATCCAAAATAAGGAAAGATATAAATTGCTAATACAAAAATAACATTTTACTCTAAAAATAGGAAAATTACTTCTGTTTAAGCAATATGAATGGTATATTGATATTAACTATTTAAAATCCCAATATTTATTGTAAAGGAAAAAATCAAAGAACCTCTAGAGGTAATTGCCTGTAAAACTGATCCAGTTTTATTACCTAACTAAAAAAATAACTAAGAAACTAGAAAAAGACTGAGAACCTCCGAAGGCCAAACTAAGAAAACTCAAATGTTCCTGAATGTCTTTTATCCATGAATCCTTTCAACAAGTACACATCTTATAAACCCCCTTTTCGATATTTTCTCTTCATCTACGGCCTGATATCAAGCGTATCTTTTCTATAAATTATAAGAAAAAAAATCATTGCATGTAACAAATTTAATTCATTCGAAATGTTTGTATCAATTGATTAGAATAATCAAGTTGATTTGTTGTTATTCATTATGAAATTACAGCATTATCTATAGTATTCATTATTATTTTACTGTATGTAGTTTTATTGAAATACATTATTTAATATTTATCTCACTAAGAAAACAACATTTTGATAATGATAAGATAAGCGTATCTTCGTCAATTTTTTAAAAAATTATTTGATGCATAACCTTTCTGTTGCTACAATTTTCATTAGATATCACCCATGACATCTGACCAAGATTCAAAATTACGCATGCCGTCTCAAAGTAGTCTTTTTATTGCTTCAAAATGAGGCGTTAATATGAATAAAGTAACTAAACTAATCTAGTTATGACTGGAAGATAATCGAAAAGAACAGAAGGAATAAAAATTGAAGAGCAATTTAAATCCTTTCTTTCTCTTTTTTTCTTTAATTATGATTTTTTCTCTAGTTAAAGTAGAAAAGACGCAGAAAAAGATGTAAAGTGAAAAATTTCAAAAATAGTTACCCAAATTGTATTGAAAGTTCTTATAAATTTTTGTCCGAAATTTTTAACAAACTATTTGAATCCGCAGGTTCACCTAGTTGATTTTTGTTAGTCGTAATGAATATGTTAAATTAAGAAGAACTTTTAACTTAAGTGGAAGGAATTGCAAGAAATTGGAAATAATATTGCAAAAACACTCGTCTTTTATTGATATGTGAGTACTGTCTCTCCTTACACACACACACAGCTTGTTGCATCTTTGAACAATCTCGTTTGAAGACTCAGAAATCTGTAGAATAACAGGCAATCACCCATTTAATAAAACTGGTCCAGATTTTGATACAGAACTTTGTGATAGAAGAAGAACCTTATATAAAATTTTATCCATCTATGCCTTTTTGAGTTATCATATTCTCATGCACGTGGTCCGACAGGCAAACCTCCCTTATTCTGATTTAGTCAAAATTTGATATAATACTGCATTTTTTTATGAAAAGACCACTCAAGAAATTTTATTGCTCTAACTCGCTCCAATTTTGTGTTTTCATTTTCACAGAACAGACGGAGAAAATTTGAAAATTTCAAGCGAGTATATATATATATATATATATATATATATATATATATATATATAAGTAACCAATCTTAAGTAAGAAAAAGTTTGAAAACGAAACTAAAATGAAAACGAAACAAAACAGTTTCGAAATCGCAACTAAAATTTATAACCTATTTAAACTAAAACCAAAAAAGAACTTCATAGTATTTAGAGAGCGCAATTGCAGCTACTTCTAAAACACAGATGAATTGATACAAAAGTATTAGAATCAAGTTAATAGGAAAAACAAAAAATCAAATTTGATTTTTTGTTTTTCCTATTAACTTGATTCTAATACTTTTATATATATATATATATATATATATATATATTCCAAGGAAATCAAAAACACGAACTCTCAATAAATTTACGTGGTCAAATAATTAAACGATTTCGGTGATTTGGCTTGTATACTTCGCATACGAGGAAAAAAAAATTAATTAATTCTAGTTAAATAAAGAAACAAATGTTAATTCGGTTGATGTATTGTTTCATCACTATATATGTCACCTAAATTGTTAAGATAACGTCAATTGATTTTTTTCTGAGAATCATCCTTTATTTCTATAATTTAAAATCCTAACCTTACTCACTCCACTGATCTGATTAAAATATTGTTGAAATATGTTCGAAACTAAAATGTAATATATTTATTATAAAAAAAAGCACTTCTCCTCTTAATGAATTTCTTATCTAATAATCACTTCGACTTGAAAATAAAATTACCTCCTTTATAATAATTCCTGATAAATTCATTTGCCTAAAATACCACTAAGTGAATTAATTTTTTTACCACTGAAATAAAATTTCGTTTAAAAATATTGAAACCAATGAATTCCAGTCACAATAAAATATTCTAGGTGATACTGAAATATTTAGAGCCGGATCAACTATAGAAGCAGATTCAAATTTCTTTTAAAAGGTAATGAAATACTTAAATTTCTAATAAAAGAATTGTATAATAGTTGAAATTCAAAAATGAATGTTCATGCTAAAGATCTATCTGGGGCACGTTTGATTCATTTTTCGGAATCCCTGTGAAATAAAATGAAAAAAAGGCACTTTGTGCTTTTAGCAAACTGAAATTTATTTAATATATAGTTCTTAATGGGTTGGCTCTTTTCAGACAGAGTTTTAAGCAAACAAAATTAATTATAGCTCGATAATCACTGTGAATTGAGGAACGCAGTTTGATACGCATATATAAAAAGGCATATTGGATCGAAATATTGGAAAATCTCTATTACCGTAATGGAAAAATTCCGAGATACAATTAATTAATGTTAATGAACTCGGTTAATCAGTTTTTCGATCTATATATACCTATCTTCTTGAATAATTTCTTTCAACCCCAATATTTGATAATGCTATGAAAAATAATAAAGTTACAGAAGTTTCCCGGCATTTTTGTTCGTGACTGTACAATAAAAAATATATAAAGGTAGCAGTGTATTGCGGGATAATATTAAACTATGGTTGCTTTTAAAACTTTTGAGAAAATGTTTGTATAGGAGCTTCTCTTAATGCTGATAAATTAGATTCATGGTTATCCCTATTTATAACTCACGTAATATATTTTATTAACATAAGTTACTCTTATTTTTCTGTACTCTAGGAATACCGTATTGCTTTGAAATTCTGTCTACAAACAAAATCAATTTATTCAAATGCAGCTCTTGTTTATTACAGAAAATTTTAATTATGCACACGTTAGAAGATTATTTACTTGAACTTTTTTAAGGTATGAATCTTGAATCATATATCCTCTGAGTAAAAACAGAATAGTAACTACCTATTAAATAGTGGTTTCTGCATCCTTAGCTCCTATTATAGTAAATGAAGTTCACATTTTTGAGAAATTAAATGGTTAATTTATTTCCTTTTGTAAAATTATTTTGTTCTAATCTGAGTGTTATTTCAACGGACTTTGTGTAAAATGTATTTTATTCGTTGTTTCTGACTTTTATTCATATTAGTGTTCATGCCATTTTCCAAAAAAAAAAAAAAAAAAAGTGAAAAAAGTCTTTTTAGTAGTAATGGTTATCAGCTCGATATATTCTTGCAAGGCAACTCTGAAAGTACCTTCCATTAGTTATGCTATTTTTCATATTTAGAAAATGCAATGAATTTGAGCGATTGAATTTTAATTCAAATCTTTGGAATTTCCAGTCGTAAATTTTCCGAAAATGTGGAACACATATTCAAAATAATTTATGGAGGACGAAATTTTTGTGTTTGCTCTAGAAGCCATTTTCTGTAGGTACGACCCTAAGGAGAAATGCTGGTCAAGAAGTTAAATGGAAGTGTAACGAGCACTGAACACTGCAAAGCTTGACAAATGTTGTTTTTCATGCAGTAAGAATACTTCATGAAAAATATTTAATTTTGGTGTAAAAAAAATTATAACTTGCTTGTCATTTTAAAATCATTTATTTCATTAATCTGAGAGAGTTTTACTATATATGGATAAGTTAATCAACTTAGTGCCAATTAGTTATCCATAACTGTCAAATAAATTGGTGCCTATCATTTTTGGAATGGGGAGATTAATAAAAACTATTATTTTCGGAGGGCGGGAGGAAAAAAATTAAAAATAAACCTTCATGCCAACAAATTACAAAAAAAAAAAAAAAAAAAAAAAAAAAACTTTAATAGAGATCTCTTGCAGTGTTATGTCTTTTTTTCTTTCTTCTTTTTCTTTTGTGAGTATTTTGGAAAGAAAGAAAAAAGGTGTTGTAAAGAGAAAAAAAAATGTTTAAAAAATATCCTAACAGAGATTGGTGGTTTTAATTGTTCATAACTGCGATTAAGGAAAGTATATGAATAATTATTCTTCTTTTCTATAATAGCAACTTGTTGATACAATCACTAAAATTACGAACAAATGACGTGAGAGTAACAGGTTAGTAGTTGGCTTCGCAGCAATCGCTAAAGGGTAACTGACTGATTTCTTGATTTATTTACTATTCGAATTAAACTTTCGAAGGAACACGAAATATTTATTTATAAATAATAAAAGTTGGTTCTTTGAGTTAATTTGGCAATTAAACGGATGTCAGCATAATCTATAAGATGAAATCAGAAAACAGTACCCCAAATAGATTTTAGCATCTTAATTAATATTAGAACTACAGGAATATGCAAGAATAATTAGAATATATACTTTTGGGAACATACATATTTTCTGCTTTGTTTCATTAAAAAAATGAAACAATCTTCATAATTTAACAGATCCAATATAGCTCTTACTAATTGTTATCTGACTTCAGTGAACCTGCAGAATATTATCAGAACTTCTAATTTTGGGATTGTTTAACAACAGATATATAACGTATATGAGCTTTAAAATTTGAGAAATTTGTGTACATATATTTAATAATTATTTTCTATTTTTAAAACTCTTTTTAAAATTTACTTGAAATATTGATTATTTATGACGTTGCAAATGACGCTTGCATGTGATTGGTGCATTTCTCTTGGGGTTCAAAATATTACTAGAAAAAAGGTCCAATGGCAAATGCGCATGAGTAATATGCGAAGCTTGGTCAGTGAATGGAGTGGGCTTTTGTAGCGGTCTTAGTATTCTTTTTGTATGGTGCAGACCAGACTTAACTTTAATCCATAAAACAATTGTAACTTATTTCTATATTGAACAGTATTTGCAAATATTAAGTAAAATATGGCTTCTCAAAATGTTGATCCTCGTCTCCCTACAACATCTGTCGATACGTCAAAGAAGTCATCAGATCTTAGCAAGCATGATGCTAGCTGTCATTCTGTGAAAAAAAGGTAAACGGCTTATATGATTTTTATTATGATTGTTCATTATTGGTAAAAAGCGATTATGTTTGAAAGATATACAGCCATATGAATATCATCTGATAGATATTTGCTTATGGAAGATATATTATAACTCGAACATATTTTGTAAATTTCTTAGTACATTGAAGCCCAGTTCTAACGACTGAATACTTTGAATTTCTATAAGAATTGAAGAATAAAGAACATTGTAGAATTTTATTTGGTATCAGTTTGTTTCATATATAGTGTTCTTTTTAATCATATTTAAAAGTAATTTTTTTTGAAAATCGTTTTTATTATGAATTGAGCTACATATAATTTCTTGCATAAATAACTGATTTTTTATAGATTTTACTAGCATAAAAATTTATCTTTGGCTTTTAAATTTATTAGTGTAACAAGTAGGTTGTTCTGATTGGTAAAAAAAATGTGTTTATTATAAAGTAAATTTTTTTTCAACTCTTGTATCAACCTCTCCTTTTATGAAATACTACCTTCAAAAGTATTTTTTGATTTTTATATTATTGTATATAATTTTTCAAGCTTCAATTTTTAACTAAATAGTTTTTTAATATTAAAGTTTTATTGATTTTCTAGAAAACTACATTTCTATTTGTAACATATTGAATCTACCATTAATGATAAAATACTTTCTATGTCTTTTATATATAGAAATGCTGTGGTATCTTGATGATGTAAGCTAGATTTTGTGATTCAAACAATTATGATGGCTACTTTTTATTTTAATGCACTATGTGAACTTATGTTTTTAAAATCTAGTTATATTTTGGATATTTGTGTATTGATTTGGAAATATAAAAAAAAATACAAAATGTCATCATATATTTTTCTTATTCAGTAATATTCTCTTATTACTGAGTTTGTAGCAAATTTTTAATTAGTTTACTAATCAGAAGTAAAACATGCAAAGTGCGTTTCATAGTAACGATGAGATTCACTTTGTATATTTGACACTATGACATTGTTGTATAAATTTAGTAGCATTTTTTAATCTAATTTTTATTGAATAAAATTTAAACATGGTTATTTTAGGAAGAAGTATATGAACTATATTTCATGTAACTTTTGATGTTCTACCTGGTTATCTGAATTAATTTAAAAATTGGTTATTATGTAACCTATAAAAACTAGTTTGTATTGAAGTCAGTGTGTAACTATGGCATTGAATTAACTCTATGTATTGAAACCATTCATCTAATGAATAAATCAACTGAAAATCTGATAAAAAATATTTTTTAGAATTTGTTTCACCTTCATATGTAACATAGCAAATTATCAAATTTTGTATGAAATGCAAAGACAGTTTCTAAAATGGCACTTGTTTTCCTGAATAGATTTTTAGGCATTTTAAAATCTGCTTCCTTTTAATGGGAATAGTTATAAACTTAGATGTCAATAAAGTCACTATGAATTAAATAATGTCTTAAAAAATAAAACTTCTGTTTTTTGCATGTGTAAATTAAGATTTAAGTTTTTGAAATAGAAATGAGATTTTGATAATTGAGTTAATTTCAAGAATTTTAAATTTATAATGGTTAATGTACCCTTTATTTTATTTTATTATTTTTTTTTTTTATTGAGTTGGGTAATATTTTTTTCTGTTCTGTATTTGGAATCGTAAAGAGTTTTAATATAATTTTTTTTGTTTCAGGTTGCAGCAGGAACTAATGACTTTAATGGTAAGTTCATTTAAACATCACAAAAACTTATGTAATTCTTTTCAATTTTATTTGTTCCTGGTATCTTAAAAGGGATATATTTTATAACCTATTAAAAGATGTCATGATTCTTATAAAAAAAATCTTTTTAATGTATAAAATTGAATTCTTTCCATAACATCATAAAGAATAAAAGATATAAAGAATTCCATCTCTCTCTCTCTCAAAAAAAAAAAAAAAAAAAAAAAAAATGTTATATTCTATATTTGCCACTTGCGGTTTAATTACTAATGGTGTTCTCTCTTTTAACTTTGTTTTTTAGTTAGAAAAAATGTCCCAAGCAGGAGTCGTCTTTTTTTAATAATAATTAAAAAAAGGCTTAATAAAAAATAACAGATCTTAAAGAATGAGTTAATAATAGATTTTTTTTAATAAGAGAAATCATTAAAAATTGTTTTATGTGAGTGAAAATAAAAAATCGTCAAAAAAATAATTGAAATTTGCTTTACAAATCTTATAGAAATAAATTTGTTATTTTAAATTCTTATGTTAAAATTTTTTTTAAGATTTTTATTTCGGAAATATTTTTAATTTTAATTTTTTTTTTTTTTTTTTTAAGAATCAATATTGTAGTTATATAATTGAATGTAAAATATATTAGCAAAATCTTGTCGAAGAATTGTTAGTGTAACTATTATACTTTTTTGTTGGCAGGAATTTCATGTTGATATTAAGATTGTGGGCTCTGATTTGTAGATACAGAGAAAAATGCATCCAGAAATTATGTAGTCTCTTATTCAAAATGTATAAAATATGGATTTTTTTTTTTTTTTTTTTGTCTAGATTAATATATGTTCAGTTATTCTCTGGAATCTGATTTATTTTAAGAAACTATCACTTAATTCTATGAATATTGTACTGGTAAATATAGTTTTGCATTGCTTTTGATTTATTAAAAAAAGATTAGTGGAATATTTATATGGTTGACGAATGACGAGAAATATATTAGTAACATAAAATCTTATTTTCTTAGACAAGTTAATTATTTCACTTTATTGAAATTATAAACTTGTGACTTCTTTTTCAAGATTTCAGTTTATTTGATAGTTGATAAATTTGATCACTATCCAAAATAATTGTGCTGCTTTTTTTTTTTTTTTTTAGTTGTTAATGTCTTGGTTTCATCTTTTCTCATACAGAACAGTTGGAAGTGAAATAATGGCCTTGAATAGATTATCACTTTTTAAAACTGAGTACAAAAGTATTAAATAGGAATGAGATATCTTTGATTCTTCTAAATATTCTTTAGAAAAAAATTCTTTTATCACGGTATTTTTATAGAATTTTTGTTTAAATAACTTTGCCATTATTGCCATTGTTTAATTGAAATAGCCTACTAACATTGGAAAAAGAACTGCAAATCAGATAATAGCTAATTTAAGACTTTAATTTAATAGGAAATCTGTCGTGCGTTTAGACCCGATATACCTTGAACTTATCAAAGATAAAGAAAAAAGACAGAAAAAAAAACACACCTTAATGTGAGCTTGGCATCATATGGAATTTAAAGTATGGGGTTTTTTTTTTTCACCCTAATCATTACTTAAGGTTCAAAGTTGAAGGATTTGCCTTAAAATAACTTTTGTGTAGCATAAAATTGAATGTTAACTTTTTGTGCTATGAATTTAACTTCCTAATTAGATGACGCATCCTATTTAGTGTATTTATTATTGCGGTCCTTATAATAACAAAAAGGATACTTGAGATATTGAAGTTTTTTATTGAAGTGTTACTTGCATTTTAAATTACTCAATACTTAATTGCAGATTTAAATACTACCATTTCAATAATCCGATGCACATGTCTATTCATGTCATAATAGCAAAAAGGTATTCATTTAAATAATCAATCACCCTTTATTTTATTACTTTGAGATACTTAGAAAGATTATCATTCAAAGCATAAAAAACAAGGAAAGTTTAAAAAGCAGTGGTGTTTTAAGTCATAAGGCCTGGACTGTGTAATAATGGAAGACAGTAATTTGGTTGGATGAGTCTTCTTTCATAGTGTACCAGACTGTTAGTTGAGTTTACATCTGGTGGGTGCCATCCCCAATCTATAACATTTACTGTTTGTTGCCAAGAGTGAAATATAGCGGGAGTTCTTTGAGAATTTGAACGGTCATATCAGTTGTGGGGGGGGGGCATGTTTACTCTATAAAGCACATTATTTCCAAGCATTATATGAACATTTTCATTAATCAAGTCTATTTTGTGGTGCAAACTTTATTTCCTCAATGGTGATGCTGTCTTCCACAATGGCAAGACTCCTGTTCACATAGCTCACATCATCCAGAACTGGTTTTATGAACATGAGGATGATTTGTCATATTTCCTCTGGCTTTTGCATCTGCCAGACAACAATATTATTGAGCATTTTATGGTCTATGTTGTAGATGAAACTTATTGTATTTACAGATTTTCAGGAAAGACTGTTGAAAGAAAAAATATCTTGAATTTATTTTATGTTTTAACTATGTTTAAGACTATTGTATATTTATTGTTCATTAGGTTTTGTTTTCACTTTAGTATTGGATTTTAAATTATTAGCAAAAATATAGTATAATTCTGTTATTATTAGCAAAAGTATAATTCTGATACATTGTAAGAAATAAATTTTCTGAAATGATAGAGCTAATTTAAGTTACATTTTTAAACACAAATTCTAAATGTATTTATTTGGCTTTTTTTTTTTTTTTTTTTTTTTGTCCCTTTTCAGATGTCTGGCGATAAAGGAATATCTGCATTTCCTTCTGAGGAAAATATTTTCAATTGGATTGGGACCATAAATGGAGCTCAAGGAACAGTAAGATAATAATTGTTTGATTTGATTCCAAATATAGATACATTTATGCCCTTTTCCCTTAAAGCTCCATTCAATTGAAATTTGATTTATTTCTAATGCATTAATTTTTAGGTCTATGAAGGTCTGACCTACAAAGTGAAAATGGATTTTCCTTATAACTATCCATACACTCCTCCTCATGTCCGGTTTACTACTCCATGCTTTCATCCAAATGTAGATGATCGTGGAAATATTTGTCTTGATATCCTGAAAGAAAAATGGACAGCATTGTACGATGTTCGTACAATTTTGCTGTCTCTCCAGTCTTTGCTTTCAGGTAAGTATGCCATGTGTTTTATTTATTTACTGATATAGTTGCAGTTTCTCAGAATAAAAATATCTTCATGTTTGTTTTTTAAAGATGTATATAATATTTTTAATGTAAAAATTACTGTTAGAGGAGATTTGGGGAAAACAAAACAAAAGTCTAAAAAAAAAAAAATTCAAACAATTAGCTTTTATTGCATAATTAAAAATTGTAACATTTTTATCCCACACCTCTGTTATATGAGGGAAATATATAGTAATTCATAACAATTGCGCTTGTGACTGTGCAATTGTTATGAAAGCTCCAATAAAGCCTTCCTTATGCTTCGTTATATATGAAAAAACTATTTTGTAGTTTTGATTAATATAGCATGCTCACTGTTTATAAGTTACTTTTATATTTATAAATTTACTCCATACACTATTAAATGTTTTTTTAAAAATGCAGTTCTTTTCTTTGTATTAAGTAATCTATTAATAAGTTTCCTAAAAATAAAAATGACACTTTTTATGATTTTTTTAAAATAAAATTTTGTTTTCTAGTTTTATTTACACTATTTTTTGTAATTCAATGGATTTTTTTAAATTGTATATAATGCATAAAATACAAAAGAAACTATTGAGTGGTTGAAAACCGTATAGATCATTCCAGTTTCGATTTATGAAGCAGATGTTCTTCTTCCATGAGATTCCCGAATTGCAGCTAATGAGCATTTGCGAGACTTCTGCAAGAAGATAATACTACTAAGTGAGATGGAAAATATAAAAGACTGTATTGCAGTTCAAAAGAATCATCAATGATGCTGGAATTAGTATCTAAAAAGAATTATACGTCAAATTCGAAAATGTCAGATTTAATATCTGAAAATAAACTGATTTTAAACTTTTTGGTTCAAGAATAATAATTTAAAGCTGAATTTTAATGAGCATTAAAACTTGTTGCCACATTCGTCCTTTATTGCAATCAATAATAAATCACAGATATTTTCATTTATGTTAGGCTGCACAGAAATGTTGTACCTTATTTATTACGGATGAGGCCCATTAGCTTCATAAAACTGGTGGCTGAAAAATTTGCAGAAATTGATGCCCAAATACTTGAATTGGCAAAAATGACTAAATAAAAAATTATCTTGCTTTGTACTGTTTTTTTTTGTTAAGTAATCATTATGTGATTTATATCATAACAGAATGTTTTGTTTTATTTCACCTGAGTCCTTAATTTTGTGTGACTTACATTTAAAGAGCATGAGGGGTAATAATTCCCACCTCTCATATATATAATATATTTAATATTGCTAAATTTGAAATAATAAATATTTTTTTCTGTATGTATTATTTCGTATAATGTTAAATTACTGCTTCCTTTCCTTGCTTTTTCCACTCCTTAAAACCATATTCCATTATAACTAGCGCATGAGTGCTGTTCTGACGTTTCTTTTTATCTTGAATATGCGTACATCACATCTTCCCTGTACATAATATGTAAAAGTAAAAATTACTTTTGAATTTCCTGCATTATCTTGAAATATATACCAAAGGGCAAATGGAATTCAAAATTAGACTAATACCATTTGAGAATTGTTTAATAGTTTGGGAAGTTGTTTAGTAGTGTCAAACTTGAAATCTATTTACAGCACTCCCTAAGTGTAAACTCATTTTAAATCAATCCACTGTTGGTTTAAAATCAAATAATTAATCTTTGGGTTGCGTTCTATGAAGCAGTTGCCTCTCATCCCTCCCAAAAAATGTGATACGATAAATCTGCAAATTTACATAGTAAATTTTTGGGAAACCGTAGCTAGTACTAGCCATAAGTAAGATGAAGTTTGTTGAAGTTGCATGCCCATAAGATAGGTAGGCACAACTATTTGAGGATTAAGAGGTTAAAAATTTAATTTTGCATATATTTGAAGAGTTCATTTTCTTTTATTGTTAAGATTTCATCTTTTTCTTTATTTTAGAACCAAATATTGAAAGCCCTCTTAATCTACAAGCAGCCCAGATGTGGAAGGACCAAGTATCATACAAAGCAGTTCTCCATGAGAAATATGAAAATGATGTGCGGAAAGCAAAAAAACTGTGAGGTTCCTCAAAACTTCAGAATTTTTTTAAGTGTATAATTATTTGCAAGTTTGTACACTTTTTTTTGTCTTGTGATTTTATCAAAGAAAAGCATTATCTATACAACTGATTTTTTTAAATATTGTATCATTTGTTAATACTGTAATCAGTGCAAGAAGTTTAATATATTTTATTAAATCTGTTTCCAGTTTTTAAGTAAATTTTTAGTGTATTTGTAAATTTATTTTGAATGTATTCTGTCATTTCATAAATTATTTGAATATCAGACTCTTTTTTTTTTAATATATATATATATATAAGGGAATTACCATTTTTGTTTGGTCATTTAAGAAACAAGCAAACTTTTTAATCATCATTTTTGTGATAACAAATGTATAATCTAAGAAGCTTGATTGCCATCTCTTAAAATATTCTTGTCATTTAAATTTTATAATTGATGAACTTTAGAATAGGGTACTTTTTATCAGCAATTATGTGTGATTTCTTTCACAATATATTTTCAACATTGTGCAATATAAAGTACTGAATTATGGGGTATAAATTACAGTTTATAAAAGTGCAAGTGCATAATTCATATTTGATTAAAATTATTTTCCGATTTCTTCTATAATGTAGTGTCAATGATATTTTAGAAAAATATATGAATTTTTTTTGAGGGAAGGGGAAAAAGCTGATTATATTTATAAAATGTTTTAAATTATTTCACTCCTACTTAACATTTATGCTACTGTGTGTGAATTGATCTATGTAAATGCAATTAAGTGTAATATTTTATCATTTTCATTTGTAAATATTCAGTTATTCTTATTTTTAAATTGACCGCTGATATTCATTTGTTATCATTTGCTTTTAATTGGATATTGCTTTATCTTTTGTGTCTGCTTTTTAAAGAATAAATATAAGACAAATTATTTTTGTATTTTGCTTTTAAAATATCTATTCAAAGCAGTCTTATTACTTAAAAGTTGATAAATTGTTCAGGTCATTATTTATAGGTCGGAAATAATTTCAATTATTTAACTGACAATCAGTTGAGAGGAAAATTAGAATGGAAATCACTAAATAAGTTTTTAAAGAAAGAAAACATTTAATCAGTTTTTCATTTGTTTAAGCCCTTGTAAAACCAAAAATAAGAAACCAATTATAACAAAAATTTCTGATATTTGGGCAGCTCAAAAATGCTGTTATAGATTTGTAATTCTCAAAATTCAGTTTAAGAATATTTATTATGTTTTATAGTAATCACTGTATAACAAGATGCGAAAATTATTCATCTTTCAGAATAATATCTTTTGTAAATATTTGCTTGACTATTTTTTTAAAGTATTCTTATAGTTTATAAAATTAGAGAAAATGTACAAATGTAGAATTCATTAAAATTCTACACTAGCATAAATTATGTAAGATATTACTTTGAAGTTCTGAAAATTTTGAAGTCTGAAGGTTTCTGGGATCCAGAATCTACAAGAATAAAATTGTAGTCTTGATTTCATTATAGAAATTTTATAGAATTGTTATATGATTATTTTAGAAATATGCTTCCGAGTGATGAAAAAAAAAAAAAAAAAAGTAAGACTGCTTTGACCACAACATCCAAAGAAAGCAACTCGATTCTTTGACGTGCATCAAATTTATATTTACCAGTTCAGTGGTACAAATTGCTAAAGAAATTAGTGTGGAGGAATACTGCAATAGCCAGAAAGATAATTAAGAAATGTAAAGAAATTTCAAAACTAAAGTAAAAACCTCATAATAAAATGCAGTGCTCTTTGTAAAAGAGCACATGTATTAGAGTGGAGCAACATAATGTTCGCCAATGAATAACGTTTGATATGAATGGATAGGATACACTTTATTAGCATGATTTCAGGATTGAATAAAGAATTCTATCATGTTGACATTCATAGGGTTTCCACGCCATCTGGAAAACAGGGAATTTAAAAATCGTCTGAAAAAAAATGGGAAATTTGAAAATGTTCATAAAAACAATGAATTTTAAGTTCCTCAGTTATTTTTTTACTTTCCAAAAAATACCGATCTCTATAAAGATTGCAAGAATAAAAGATCGTAGCCATAGCTTCCAAAAACGAAATAATATCGTTTGAGATTGTGTAATGCGGAAACTCGAAACCCTCTCGCCCCCTCCTTTTTTTGTATAGATAATTCCAGTATCGATTTGCGAAATAATAGTTTTTTTTTTTCCATGATATTCCCGAATTGCAGCTAGTAAGCATTTTCGAGACTTCTGCTACTGCACGAAAGAATAGAATACATTTCTCTAGTGGGATCAGCAACGTTCTATCTGCGGAAACAGTGTGATGCTGTTTACTTTCCCATACTTGAGTTTATTGAATGGTTTGTTGGTTATTTGAGAAACTGTGAGCTTATTCAAAGCAGATTAGTGAATATTTTTAAATCAACGAGCTGCTCAAAATCCGTATGTAACGCGAATTGGACAGATAAAAATAATCAATCCTGATTTTGCTGAATGGGTTCGAGAAGTTCCACAAAATCCATTTGTTGCGTACTTCTCGCTTTGTAAGAAAATAATAAGCCTAAGGAATATGGGAAAACAGTCACTTACTAGTTATTACAAAAAAAAGGAAAACATACAAGACCGTGTGCCAGTTCAAAAGAATCATAATTGATGCTAGACTTATTATCTAAAAGGAATCGTGTATCAAATCCGAAAATGTCGAATTTAATCTCCGAAAATAAACCAATTTCAAATTTTTTAGTTTAAGAATGATTATTTAAAGCTTAATTTTTATGGGCATTAAAACTTGTTGTGTCACATTTGTCCTTTAATGCATTCAATGATATATCGGAAATATTTTCACATTTATTCACTGTAAATAAAATGGCTAAAAAATGTACGTTAGGCCGTACAGAAATATCGTACCTTATTTGTTAAGGATCAGGTCCATTCACTCCATGAAACTGATGGCTAAAAAATCTGCAGAAATTGATGCCCAATTACTTGAATTGCCAAAAATGAATAAATTAAAAAGAATCTCGCTATGTAATGTTTTTTGTTAAGTAATTATTAAATGATTTGTATCGTAATAACAAAAATGTTTTGTGTTTTATTTCACCCGTCCTTAATTTTGTGCGACTTTTAATTAAAGAGAATGATATATAATATATCCCCCCCCTCCAATTTATATATTTAATATTGCGAAATTCTTGTTAATAAATAAAGATAAATTGATTTTTTCTGTATGTAAATATAACCCTTCCTTTAATACGCTATTATTTGGAATAATGTTAAATTGTGGCTTCCTTTTTTTGCTTTTTCCACTCCTTAACACTATATTCCATTATAACAAGTACATGAGTGCTATTCGCGCATTAGTCGTATATTAAATGTATGTACAGGGAAATTTTTTTCCAGATTTGAATGGCAACCTTCCATTCATGTCATTGTATGAGGCCATGTTATTTTAAAGGATGGAACAAACATACACTTATTTATCGATGTTACAAAACATGCAACCAATGTTTCAAGCTGCATTTCATCCAGATGCTTATATTTTACAGCAAGATAATTCAGTCATATGCACTTCAATGGTCATTAATTCTTTAACATCAAAAAGGTTTTCTAGTCGCCTTTCCTTTAACACCATGAATTTTCATGAATTGGACTATCCAATTCTCAGTGGCTATATATTAGTTATTTGAAGTAATAAATCAGTTAGTACATGATTAATTGCTCTACAGTTTTTGAAGTCTTCCTTTTTTTTTGGCCTAATGATTTAACTTCGGTTTGTTTGAATTTTTTTTTTTTTTAGTATAAAGAATTTCGTCTGTCGATTTTTTAATAAAATATTTTGAATTTTCTATCATATTTCTAAAATAATGAAATTAGGACTTTTAAGGAATGCCCATGTTTAAAATGCTCCTCCCGAAAATTTCAGTAAGTAAATTGTTAAATACAATTCTGGAGACTATCAGTCATAGAATTACATTCGAAGATAACACAATCTTTTTACTATTAATCTTAAAATTTTGCTTTTTTTATATGAAAAATTTAGTTGGATATTTAGGATAATTTTCTGACTTTAAAATAATACTGTTTTTCTATTTTATTAAGAAAACGAAAGCGATTTTTTAAAACGAAACTCATGTATTGTATTTTAAAAATTTACGGACGGGAGGTACGTTCTAAATTGCTAGGGATAAAATCGGAGTTTATTATCCGATTTAAAATTATCCTTATGTTTCCCATTAATTTCAAGTTCTCAAAACGATAATAAAACAACTTTTTTTTCCCCCGTTTGTAGTTAATGTGTCATATATTATTATCTAATTTTTTTTTCAGTCTAAACAATTCAGAAAGAAACATGATTTTTAAAGCTTCATTTAATTTTGAAACAAGAAAAAAAATTAAACGAAATTCGAAAAGTTACTAATCGAAAATAATTAATAGTTATGTAAAATTTTAACTTCAATCAACATATCCAAAGAGATAGCTTGGAAATTGTATGGAGAAATGTATTTTACGCATTAACGAAATAATTACATCTTCCAAAAACATTTTATACTAGACCGCCTCTGACGACCAGCTGTTCTCCAGGGTTAATGGTCGCTAAAATATTTTATGTAACTTGGTTTTAATGGAGGTTTAAGAAAATATTTTTAAGCTTCCAATTTTGATTGAAATATAAATTCATACTATTTCACTTGCATCACTATGCATTTCCCTTATTTTCTGTCAGCTCCCTTAAAATTAGTACAATAATTAATGTTGTTGTGACTTATGGCACTTTACAAGCCTGCTGAGTTATCTGTCAGCGATTTAAGCCAGTGAGCGTCTCTTGTTTTTTCAGTAGGGCCAAGAGTACGACTTAGCTACTTCATGCGTCACATTCGCTTGCACAACCCCTTTTTACAGGGGGTGGGGGTACATTCACACACCTCACATATAGAACAACCATGCCCGAACTGGGACTCGAACCCAGGACGCTGGCAAAAAAATTAATGGATGCACAGTTCCAAGGCTTCTAATAATACAACCAGCATATAATAACCAATATTTATAACCTAAAGTAATAACAAATTTCGCATTTTTCTTCATGTCAATAGTATTTTAAATATAAATTTAAATCATTTTTCAGATACTTCCCAGAATTAACTAAATTTATTGCTAACATTTCTGAAACCTGCTTTGTCAGTAATGATTTGTATTAAAGACAGGTCTCTTTCATTGAGCTTCTCTTTCCGCCCACTATTTTGCTTTGCCAAGCTTGTCTTGCCGCACTGTGTGTATGCTGCCGTGTCTTTAGACACTGTACCTCTAGAAACGCCTAAAAGTTGGATGCTTCGGTCACACTTGCTCCAGCTACACGGGCTCCTACAATTTGGCCTCTTTGAAAATCTCAGCGGGCCGACATTTTACGCTTTTGAAAAAAAAAAATCCAAGAATTGCAGAACTTCAATAAAGCTAACACATACTACCAGGATATATACATTGCTATTTATATATAAAAAAAAACTGGTGGTTATTATTATATTTTAATGCTTACGAAGCGCATTTAAAAATGACATTTTTACTATCACCAGAAATTAGTGGTTGAGAGAGTGATATCTTAAACCGACGAACTTCAAGACATTACTCATAACTCTACACAGTGTCATATAAAGATATCAAATTTCCGTGATATCGCAAATGCATTTCTGCAACTATGTACACTTGCCTTCCTCCACTACTACATTTACAACTTTTTCATTTTCCTGCAGTCGAGTAGGTAGCGATCTCGTATGTGTTTAATGGATAATGTCCCGGTCACTACAAAATTTATAATCATTTTTCGAAGATTTGTAATTGTCAGAGCCTCTACGTAAACCTTTCACCAGCCGAAATACTTTATAATAGAAGCATTGCTGTTTTATTGACAAAAAAAGTTAAAAGTAAAGCACTCTCTTTTAAAATCAATTTCAAGACAGAATGCTCGCTGGTGGAAAAGGTTATTGTGAATTGACGTTGACAGTTGACCTGTCCCCGTACCCGTGAGAGGACTATTTCCATAAATGATAGTAACCACGGAAAGCCTGTTTTTAATTAGAGTATCTTGACCTGTTTAGATCCCGTAAGAAGTATTCAATAACTGTTTGGAGCTGAGCTGATGCAGAAGAAGGGAAAGGCGATACTGAAGACTTTCGGGTGCTAATATTGGTTGCTGTTGGCTGTGGGAGCAAGCTGCTGAGTTGATGTAACGACTGAGTGATGTAAGGTTTAAGTGAGTTATATGTTTCAGAAGGAATTACAGTCAAACTTCGCATAACAAACAAAACTAAATGAAAAAAAAAAAAAAAAAAAACTTAATGAGTGATTCTGGTCTAAGGTCCATTAAAAACCTCTTAATTTGAAAGCATGTCTTGTTCTTTGAATAAACTATTATGTAGTTATTTTTAATGTGGATTAAAATTTTGTGTTTCTTTAATATGGAAATTTGTTTTCATGCGAATTTTTTAAATTTAATAATTGAGTCGTAAAATTACGAGAGCATCTATAATTTTTTTTTTAAACCTTGTCTTAAAATCTATGATAAATACAACTACTATTTAAATCATAAGTTCAAAAACAAATAAAAGTCGATGGCAAACTTCGATGTTTTTTATTGATTCCTGAATTTGATTTGTAAATTTTTGTATCCTAAAAACATGAAAACTTTGTTTCTATTCATCAGTGAACATGGTTTAGTACATTTACAAGCTTCTGTTTCATTATCTGAAACATTTTTTTATAAGTTTGGCTTAACTTTGTTCAATCAGTGTTGTAAATCAATAATGCAATTTTAACTTTCATATAAGTTTTGCATTTGAACAACTTTAAAAATCAAAATCATTCAAACAAATAAATACTTGTACTTGTTAAAAAAATTGTATAAAAATATTTATATATTTCATTTCATTACTATATGGTTTGTTGTTCATTAACTTAGTAAATTACTTGAACTTGTAGGGAAAAAAAAATATGCAGAAACCGGCAATGATGGAATATACTCTATAATATCTATATCAAATAAGGCAAGTCAAATACTGAACACCATATTAAAATCTGAATAACCAATATGTTGTTATATAAATAGTTTAGCTGAAATTTTAAGACTTGATGTACTATTCTGATCAGAGAAGATACCACTGTAATAATACAAATTATGCATACAATATTTTAGATTTCATATTAGAGAAAATTTGCTTTATTGTTTACAAATTTACATACAAACATTCTTAACATATTAAAGTATACAAATGAATGATCCAGATTGAAATATGCAGATTATTATTTATTTAAAGTATCAATGATATTTAAAGAATTACTATCCAAGTGACGATTATCTTTTAATATAATAGTTCTCTGAGGATAACCATCCACATCAACAAACAAGTACCTATACTCATATTTTGACTTGTCCCCCTAAAAAAAAAAAAAAAACGAGAATAATAAATAAGTAAAATGGCATATTTTAGCATTTTCTTTTACATGGGATTTTTGATATTATGAACAAAATTATCAACCATTTGTTTCATGTCACAATTATAACTACTTCATAAAAATTCTTAGTTTCATATTTTACTTACATTTCTGCAACTTCATATTTCCAAGAAAACTTTTCAAGATTTATTAAACATTATAATTGTTTGGAAAACATACTTTTGACAAAATTATTCATGTAAGGAGAAAACCAGGTCTACAATGGTAGATCTAATGCCATATAACAGATGCTAAAATTATGCTAGATTTAACAGCATATTTCCTTACTAATTCTTCTGTGAAAAGCTCATTCATTGTTGATATTACCAATGTAAAAGGTTTACCAGTATAGCTTCATATATTTACCCTATGAGATGTATTTTAGTTCAAATTAAGCTTCCTCCTCTCATCCCAAATCTCTCATGAAATTGTTCAAACACTAAATATATTTCTGACTGATCCCGTTGTGGGCAGCACAAGGTTTGAATGAATGAAAGTTCAAACGAGAAAAATATAGTTAGAGCTTGAATACAGATTAATACATTTTGATCCTAAAAAGAAGTAGCACTATATAATATAATAATGAAGGATAACTATAATATTTGAAATCAAGAAATATCTGATTTAGAAAATTTCAGCAAGAAGCACAAATATATATATATATATATATATATATATATATATATATATATATACCTTTCTTTTCTAATTTTACACATATGCCTTAACTATATATTTAACTGTTTTCAAGTGTATACTAAATAGTGTATATATCAGCCTTCTTTAAGAAGTTAGTTGAACATTACAGTTACTTTAATAAATCATGTTTAAATTCTAAAAGTTTTTACCTTAAAAAATGTAAATGAATGAAAGGAAACTTACTTCCACCATTTCTAAATGAACAGTTCCACTCTTTCTTGAACCTTCCACATAAAATTTCATCCTCATATAATTTTTTCCATCCTTTTCATATACTAAATGGCTGCAATTAAACATTTTTTAAACAAAGTTTATGAAATATAGTTCTAATAGTTAATTTTGATACCTTCAACTTTTAAATTATGCTCATGCTAGAATAAAAATGCCGGTTTGAAACCATTAACTCAAACACCAAATATGGCATGTAGTTAATGTTATAAACAGTGGTTAATTAACTTAATTTTTTTAATTAATTATATATTTTATGAGATACTGGCTCAGATACAGAAGCATCACCACTATCAAGCCATATAACTTCAACTACCCCCTCCTGCATCCTGTTTGTTCAATTATTTTTTAAACCAGTGAATTTAAAATTTACAAAAAAATTCACAATTTCTTTAATGTAAAAATATAATAAAGAAAATTTTTTTGTAAGTAGCAGATGGAGACAGATTTAATAAATTCATCATAAAATTCTGAATATAAAGTGACTGTACATTTTGGATGAATAACTGTTAAATATTAGAGAGATCTGTCAGCTTGACAGTTTTTTTTAATCGGTTTTTTTCGGATAATACATTTAGATACGAATCATATACTGATTAAATATGAATATTTTTCAATCTTACCTACATATGAACTGCTCATTTAAATTTTAAAAAAAATCATAAATGCACTTATTTTAACATGTTGTTAGAAACAATCTGCTATATTGCAGTATTCATTTTGCAGTTTATCCATCATTATTTATATTTTTGAACTTCCACTCAGTTTTACTATGGTGAAATAGGTATCGAGATGGCACTATACGACATTGTCAGCATGAGAGCAGGTAGAAAAAGGCTCTAATAGTTAGTTATAAAAACATTGTGTGTGTTTTCTGTGTATAAAATCGTGATTTTCCAGGAAAGAAACCTATATAGATAAACTTAAAAAGCAAATATATTAAATACAGACACATACATAAAAAAAAAAAAAAAAGTGTGACTCGAACCGAGGACCCGCTACGCACACGTCAGCCATTTTGTTCTGAGCACTACACTGCACTGCTTGCACTTCGAAGCGGAGGTTGAATAAACTTATTCTAATAGTTAGTTACAAAAAATGATTTTTTTGTGTGTATAAAATCGAATTTTTTCAGAAAAGATACTTATGTTATAGATAAACTTCAAAACCTTATCTAAATATAAAATTTGATCCATATAAATATATATACAAAAATAGCTCATTTAAAGATACAAGAAGAAAATGGCAAAAAAGTAATAATAATTCAAAAAAACGGTCGAATATAAAAAAAATTGGGGAAAATTAGAGTTTGATACTTCTTTTGTTTTTGTTGCAATTCTCTTCATATTTTGTGTTACATTAAAGGCAAAGTTAAATTCAACCACAACAATAAAGAATTAACATAATATTTCAAGCCAATTCTGAAATATTCAAAAGGGTATATGTTTCATTTTTTGGTTGTTAACAATAACAAAGACTGCAGATATTAACACTGTACACTACAAAATAAATGTTGATTGAGGCTCTGTATAGTTTAACTGACACAATTCATTTTTTGTTACTTGATTGTTTTTATTTGAAGTAAGTTATCAACATTTGGCAAAATATTAAAAATCCTACACAGTGCATGAGTTTTGAAAGCCTCCTTTGAGCATGAACACTTTACACTTATGGCAGAACCAGTCTGATTAAATAAAATATTACATCATTAAAACATTTTTGATAAAATTACAGGAAATAGGCATATGAAAAAGATTCTGTGAAATAATTCATTTGATTGTACTGTATTCAATCAACTTAAAATATAATAAGTTATATTTTATTTTATATTTTTTATAAGTTATAAGCCATAAGTTAAGTTTAGAATAATTATAGTTATGCCCCTTTTTGAAACAAAGTGAGAACTATTGTCACTCAGATCTAGTAATTTTGAATTGTGGTCAGATGCAAACCATGAGTTAAGAAAAACACACTAAAAAGAATCAATCATTAAAAATATAAATTGATTAAAAAAGATATTAATGGGTGGTTTAAAGGAAATTATATATACATATAAACATCTTTACAGCAGAATCAAAAATTTTTCAAGCTGAGTTGAATAAAAAAAGTTTAGAACAAAAGAAATACCTGACATGTCTGCGACGACCACGTGATGATAGTTCTCCATATCCTTTAATTGGCTCTCCAAGAGTATCACTTACAGTTGCGTTACTGCGACATAAATGTAAAGCATCACTATATATAGAGTTTGGACTTTGTCTAGAAAACAGTTCCCTTAAAATAGCATAGAACATAACGCCTACAATAAACAAATTTTTTTTCTTTAATTTTGTACCACTATAAAATATTATAAAAAATATTTACGTTCAAGAAGAATGAAGAAAATTACCTGTAACACCAATACCAGCGATGATAATACCAAGATAACCAGCATCTTTAGAAGTTTCTTTTACTAAAGATTAATATACACAATACATATATATAATAGTAATCAATACAACATATGTCTTATATCTTACATATACAATAATAATCAATAAAGCAGAATCAATAAATTAATAATAGAGAATGAGTAGGATGGGGTAAAATGAACAGTCTAGAGAAAACAGACAGTAATTGTCAAATTACTGTCTGTCCAATGTTTAAAATGCATGCTGATGCTAAATTTATTTATTGTATCATAAACAATATTTTTTAACTAAATTTTTTGATTTTGCAACATTTTTTTTGTATGAATTAGCAATTTCTGATTTTATGATTGACTCAGTTTAGGGAAACAGAAGGTTTCTATAGCTGTTTCTCTACCCTTCTAAAACAGCTGCCAAAGAAATTTTTACAAAATGCTGCATAAAGTTTTCAAGGTTGTGGACTTTATCCAGTCAATAAAACTGAAAAGAGAAATGAGTAGCAATGCAAATGTTGTGCAATACACCTCCTTCAACATCAAAGAAGGCAGTGAAAACTCTCCATTTCAAAAGATAGTGATGAATTTTCTTCTGTTCCAAAGGCTGTTGTATTTCCTTTAAAAGAATTAAAACTGGCTATTCTTTCAATGTTATCACTTCCAGCATTGAGTAAAGCAAAAATTGCACTGAAAACTGAAAGGAAAAAGAAAACTTATGCAGGTAATAACAGACAAGACTGCAATCCATTTTCAGAAAGAGCATTCAAAATGTAAAATGAAGAAAGAATGCTATTCGCCAAAAACTATGGTGGCAGAGAAATATAGTGCTCCAACTTGAAAGATAGAATGAAAAGTGGAAACATCTTAATACCTCCTTCAGACAAAATAATTGCTAATTGTTAAGTATTAATAAAACATTATGCCAAAAAAAATCAATAAAACCTTTTATTGGTCAAATTTTAACAGAAAAAAGTGACTTGTTTGCAGTCAAACATTTTATTAAATTTCCTCTTGGTGGGAATATATACTTCCCCAGAAAATGAAAATGTTGTTGAAATTCTAAAGATTGACCAAATATTAGATTACCTATATTAACCACCAACAATAAATGCAAGTAAAATATCTTCTAATAAGGTGTAAATATTTAATATAATTTAAGGAATATAGCTTGCCAAAGCTGAAAATGGCAAATTTTATGAGCATTACCCCCTACTCTACCTATTTTCAGTTTCAAAACGTGAACCAAATAGAAACAGATAAAAAATTCCTTTATTATACCAAAAAGAAAGTGGTATGATGTTATGTTAATATGACGAAAGTTAATATGACACAGCTAAACTTTCTACAGTTTAGTTGCATTTATCTTTTTTCTTTGCAGTTATACATTAATGATAAGGCTAAAAATTCCAAAATGTCTTTATATGCAAGTTCAAGACTAAAGAAAATGCTTCTGCATTCTTTCAAAGCAAAGATATTGAATTACCTGGATCAGTAATTACATTATTTATAATTATGTAACTATATAGAAATAAAAGCAATTGCACAGCACTTCTTTTAATACATATTTCTTAATATTAGATGTTCCCATCATCCTTAGTTCCTTAATACATGACATATTCTATCCCTGAATAAATAGAGGCTATGTACTAATTAATAAGAAGTCATACACATTCTTTTTTTTTTTTTTTGAGAAATTTATCTAAAATTTTTCTTATTTTTTGCATCAGTTAAAGTTAAAATAAGAATAGGACAGATGTGATATTATATCAATGATGACAAATTAGAAAATTCAGAAGTGAATCATTTAAAAGAAGTGTACCTTCATGTATAAATATCATATAACAGCATATTTAAGCATTTCAAATAAGTGCTATTTAGGTTTGTTCCATTATTCGTAATTATTATCCAAATTTAAAGCAAAGGGAGAAAAAAGTAATCTCACTTATATGAAGATAATTTATCATTTGAGCTTATTACATTCTTATCTTACCAAGTGTTTTATCTAGCAACATAGCATAAAAAAGATTAGTTAAAGGTACTAATACTATAGTACCTTTAACTAATCATTACAAATAGCAACATAAAAAAAAACCTTATTCAAAAGACAATTTCAAAGACATTAAATATTTTAAAACCTTCTTCCAATAATAGACATTGAAATTTTTAATAAGAGTACTTTTATAGATTTTCTTCCCTTTTTTTCAAAAGTAGCATTTCTACCAAGGGGGGGGGGAAACAACCTTCTCTAACAATTTCGCGAGAAAGATCAACCAACAGACACTACACTTTCTAAGATTCTTTCCATAATTTTAAGCACTAAAAATTGATGAATGTTCACCCCACCCCAGAAAGAGTTATTTAATTAATATTTATGTAATAATCCTACCTTTTTTGGCAAGTGTGATTTGAGAATTTTCATTTTCTTTAATTCTAGGAACAGAGGAATCTTGATCTCCACCAGCAGATTTCCATCTGCAATGAATAAAGACAGAAGGATACTGTTTTAGACAAACAGCCATTTCCTTATAAGGTACACGGCTAGGAGAGGGGGTAACATTTTTCAACTTTGAAGACCAAGCACCAGGTGAAACAAAATGCATTCGAGACCACATTCCTTTAAGAAAAATAAACTATATTCTCTATTAAAGAAAATTTGATAAAAGTGCAAGGAATATAAAAAAAAAGAGCATTTATAATAAATTCTAATGCAGTAACATATGAATAAAAGTATCAGTTCAAAGATGAATTTGATAAATATTTTTAAAAATAGACAATAACAGAATTTTGCTGAAGTAATTTTCTCAAAATTCCATTCTAACCCTCTCGTTGTATATCCCACGATTTCCACAGGCAATGTAGAAGTAGCAAAATTTGAGCAGCCAGCGATTTCCATGGGGATGCATTTTCCCATCTGTTTAGCTGTGTAACCCGCTTTTTTCCCACTCATGGTGTCATTTCGGTTTCTTTCAGATCTGGGTTAATAGATAGCATTAATTGTGCATGGTTCTGTGAAATATACAAGATGCTTTGTAGTATTTTATGGGCTCTTTGCAAAGTTCAAAGATGTCTGGCAAAGGAAACTTTTTGCAATTTTTGAACCTATTTTGATAAAAGAATTACGTAGCAAAAGGGTCAACACTTTACTCTCTTCTGGTAAGGAAAATTTTACCATTTTCTCCAACTATAAGACAAGAAAAAAAAATTATTATGATTCTCTGTATTTTGCTGGAAATGTATAATGGGCTAATTTTATTTTAAAACTGAAGTTTGATATTCTATTACCACAACTTTTAATTACCAAAGGAGTAAATTAATTTGATTTAATAAAATTTAATTCTGACAAATGAATTTTTAAGCAGATGCATCATATTATTTTGAATATATCTGAATACTTGAGATCTGAAATTTTTTTTTTTTTTTTTTTTTTGATTTAAGAAAAACAAACACATATATAAATTCCTAGCTAAAGGAAAGATCATACAGAGGAAAAAAAAATAATAATTCTTATTTTTAGAGGATTAAAAACTTATTTTAATGTGGCAATTCCAATTGATTTTTGATGTACAGTTATTGACAATTCAGGTGGACAATGACATGCAACTGATATTCAAATTTATTTTCATGAACTTTTTAGTACTTTATATATGTTTATCACTATGAATATTACTATATACCTCAGTTTAGATATTTTAACATCCTTTTTGAAAGCAACACTAGGATTATTTTGAGACGAATTTCATAATTTTGACCCTCAGCCAGAATGATGAGGATCACACCTGAGCCGGTAGTCCCGCTATAAACTTCTGCATTATAGCAGAAGCAGGAAGGTTTAGCCCATATTCCTGGTAGATCTTTAGTGGAATAAGGTTTTGAAGCTGAAGCCCTGTGGGTCCAAGGCCAAGACCTTACCAATAGGCCACTGCTACCTCTAGTATACCTCAAATATAACACTAGCAATTAGAAAAAACTTAGGAAACTACTAAAAACATTAAGATTATTTTAAAATAATGAATCAGCAAGAACTTTTTATCTATTTCCTGTAGATAATTGCACTTCTAATCATAGTAGGAATTTATTTAAGCCCTCTGAAGACTGACTACCTAAACATCTCTACTGAATTATATATAGTAGTTTTATTCCCAAATTCTTCAACTAAAAAGATAAAACTTATCCAGGAATTATGCTTACATGTTCATTTAGACTTAAAATATAATAGTCTATGGTCACAAAATTACTAAAAACATCAAGCAATTTTTCAGATGTTGAATACTATGATGAATACTTTTCAAATGATGAAGTTCTGCACTACAGATACTTGCAACAGCAAAAAGTTTAATTAATCTAATTTTTTTATGCAATTATTCAATACAATGTATTAGAATAATTTATCATATTTTTCCAGGTAGCTAAAAACATAATTAGACTGTAATTTAATATATGTTTCTTTACGAACACATTTTCTTCTACAGTTTTCTTGATAAAACCAAAATTCATCATCATTAAAAAAGTTTTTTAATTTAAATTATGATATTTGTTTCATTATCATGGAAAATATTTTGAGCTCATTAATTTAAATGCCAAATGGTTAGTTATATCGAATACAAAAGATTGAAATTTAAATGCTTAGAACAAAAATAAATATTTGAATGATACTTATGCATTATTCATAATTTAACACATTGGTAGAAACTCTGCAACACACACAAAAAGCCCCTGTCATAATAAACAGCCAAGAATAATTTCCAATATTTATTTTTATTATTTTTTCAACATCCTGTTGATAAGGGGGGGGGGACATAAAATATACATTCATAGGCAGTACCATAATTTTCAATTAAATCTAAATTCATTTATGGTATGTTTTTAAAATTGACTTAATTAAATGTAAAATCCCTTTTCTCCTATATGTTTAAAAATTAACAGAAAGTAATATTAGTTATCAAAATATTAAACAAAATAAAGGAATTTCACTATTATATGCTAAAACATTTAAGCATCACAGCTTTAGATTTTGCTGTACTATTTCAGATTGATAAATTAAAATTTAAAAATAGAAGACAAAACATGCATTTAAAACATCAGAATCAATCATGCCAATTAAATACAAAGTTCGGCACAGAATAAATTTAATGACTAACCAATCAAAATATCTATAAAAATAATTCAGAATGTAGGAAAAAATTGTTAAAATATCACATATGAATGGCAAGTTCAGAAATATTATCTAGTAATTCTGCATATTTCCAAAAAGTCTCTATGTCATTTTTTATTTCTACCGTAAGCTCATATATATATCCATTATATAAATTGGGAAGTTGGTTGATTAATAATATTTAAGCAGTGTATATAAGCTTAAATATTTTTAGTAAGATAAAAGTGTATTAGCACGGAAACTAAAAAGCAATTATAGAATTAAACAGATACATTAATGAAATTAAGGAAGTGTATGATTCGCCTTGAAAATGTCAATAAATAGGTAAATATGATGTAATATTAGTTAATAATTGTTTGCATGCGATTTTATACATTCCGTACCAAGACTTGCTGCTACTGAAAATTACAATCACGTTCAGCTTTATCTAAGAGATTATGGTTGTTTTTCAGCTGTTTTCGCTCGTATTTTTTTTTTTTTTTTGTTTTTGTAAATAATATTGGCTACTTGTGATTCTACATTACTCAAGTCGCCTCTCTTCCAGTAAATTTAGCTTTCACTCCACTCCAAAATCTTAACATATAAGTAAAACAGGATTGAGTTAACCGGAGGACGTATTGGAGGATCAAGCTAGGTTCCAATTAGTGCCTGTAGACGGCGCCAGCTGTCTACAGCCATCTGTAGGCGCTAACAAGAACTATCCCAATTCGAGGATTAGCTACAATAGGGGTTATAAGATTTGGCAAATAAGCATATTTGTAGCGAATTATGCCAATCTTTTTCATTTCCTATTACGCGATTTTGTTTTTTATTTTATTCCGCCAAAACTTGGAATCGTCAAACTGTTTAGTTTCTTTTACTCTTTCTGAAACTTTACTCGTTTCTTTTATACTCCTTCAGAAATTCATCTCATAATTTTTTTATTTTAAATTGATTTTGATGTAAATAAATTCTTTATTATTATTAAAATGTATTTATTTATTAAGAATTTTTTAAGTCATTTGTTAAAAATTATTATTTATTAAATAACTTATTGAAAATATAAATGTATTTATTTATTATTTTTTATTTATTTTATTATTATATAATTATCTTTCATTTGAAAGAAAACGTCTCCAACAGTCGAAAATAATAGAAATATTTTCATGCAAAATTTGAATAAATAAATTCTTTTATGTTATTGCGATTCGAAATAACATTTGACTGTGAGGACTCTCCATATAATATTTATCTAAATTTTTTACTATATGCAAATTTTTTTCCAATAAAAGAGAACGTGCGCGTGTGTATGCAGAGAAGAATAAATATGTTTTGGAGGGTGGGAAAGTGTAATGTTTTTAGAGCAATTAATTTTTATTATTTAAAAACAGCGAAAAAGTGTGAAGTTTTTCTGCAATAACTTTCGAAAATGTTTCCTAATTAAAAAAAGATTTTAATTCATCTTTAAAATAAAACTATATTTAGAAATATATCTTTTTAATTATAAAATCTTATGATATTCTTTATTTTAAGAAATTTTTAAATTTTGATTTTCACCAATATCGTAAATGGAAGAGAAATCATTTTCATTTTTCAATCAAAGCTGAACGATTTTTCTTTGTTAAAAAATATTAGATAAAATTATTCATACTTTTAATATAATAAAATTTATAGGCTGGCATGCTATCAATAAATTGCATCTTTCGAGGCAGGTTGTTGAACTTAGAGCTTCCAAAGTTGGCTGGCAATTAGCTATTTCTTAGATAGCAATATTCAGAAATCTTGTTTCAAAAATTAAATTAAAATTTTAAATAAAATTAACAAAATTCCAGCATTTTCTTTAATAACTTCAAAATATATCACTAACCAAAAACATTTTAAATTTTAAAAAAATTAGTTTTTCAGTTATCTTTTTTCTTTTTAATTCCATTCAAATTAATTCCATTTTTTCTTCTTTGATCTCAGTATTTTTCAAAATACTTTTAAACATATTTTTCAAAAATATTTTTCATTGGTTTAGTAAACTATACTTCTATATGAGCACATTGCAGTGATATTAAATACAATTTTATGCACATATTATTGTCATTTTAATTTATTAAAGATAATATAAAACTAAACAATTAAAATCTACAATCTTGGCTTCCTATAATATTTTGGATGAAGATTCAAATCTACTTTATTATTTTCATTTCTATTATTTATTTTTTATTTATTTTATTTCATTTATTTTAGGTTAACATAAAATTAAAAATTAGGTATAACTAGAGCATCATCTTTTTTTTTTTTTTTTTCCCTAGTAAAATACAGTTGATTTTTTTTTTATTTGACCAGCTTTTTAAGGCTTTTTTCTATCATTTAATAAAAAGCAATTTTAAAAATTAACTTTCTATTAGTTTTAATATATTCACTTCTTAGCTCAATCATTAATCAACTGCAAGATAATTCTTTTCGAAGGTTATGTTAATTATTTATATATTATAGTTTGCTTAAACAGTAATTCTCATAAAAAACTAAGAATTAAAGAAGAATTAAACTAAAATTAAGAATTAAAAAAAAATCTCAGAAAAATGATCATAAACAGTATTTTTTATAATAATTTACAATTATATATAACTTGTTATTTTTTTTGCAATTCATGCATTAATTTAACAAAAATTATATTTATTGCAAATACTTTAATTGACATAATTCATGTAATACTAAATGTATGATGGACAGACCAGCTGGTCACCGAAAGCAGCTGGTACATCCCTAATTATTTCGATTTTGTTTCCAAAGTATACGTCTAACAATAACCATCCTTATAATGTAAATGTATTTTCAATGTGAAACAAAACAGTCTATATCATTGGGGAACGCGGTGTTTATATATTAAATAGTTAGCTAACATTAGAGCTCATGTTTCTTCTTCGGCTCTAGCCATGTCATACATGGAATACCTGCTTAGTTATGCACCGACTCCTCTTAAAATCCAAAATTAATATTTATTGACTGATTCTCTATTTAGCATTTATGTTCAGCTGCCGGGTATGCGCCTATATTGTTATATTAATGTTGAATGTGTAGCATGGACCTTAAATTGTTCTATAAATTTCTACATATCTTTTCTAATTAACTACTATTCTTTGAATAATCTACATTTATTCTCTGAAAATGTAATGAACTTGCTTGTAGATTATTTGATGAAAATAAGCTGGAATGTATAAACCCCTTCAAACCCATAATGGGATTTATGATATTCGATTTTATCAAGTAAATTCTTCCAATCAGACTTCAAATTTTAAGAAATAAAATATTCAATTAAATTTGCATCAAAAACTATTGTTATGACTTTTTCAAACGCTATCAATAGAAGGATATTGGAAAACCTATCAGGAAAAATGACAGAAAAAAATCCAAGAAGGAGCCAGTGGAGCAGTTCTCTTAGAAGGAGTTAGTTTTCGGAAAGGGGATATCCTACAATACCAAATTTTCAGGCACTGTGTTTTAATTTTGTTCAGTTAAATCCTATAAAGGTGGGTTCACACGAGGCTTTTTATTGCGCGCAAACGTTGTCTCTCTACTGTTGTCCGTCTATTGTCCCCGTGTGAACAGTTGAGACAACGTGTCGGGACAATGGCTAATAGTTGTCCCGACGGGACAACCATTTGCCATTGTCCCGTTGCAGTCACGTGATTTTCCTGAAGTAGGCGTGACCTTCTATTGCGCGCAATAATAAGCCTCGTCTGAACCCACCTTTACTCCTTCCAATGATTAATACATCAATCTTATCCGGTATCAGTGACATCATGTAATTGATCTTGACCACTTGTTATCTGCTAGGAGAAAACAGATTAAGGAAAAAAATGTCTTTGACGGCAGATCAAGAAGATCCTTATATTTTCTATAGACTACTTATATTCTCTTTTCAAATTTTTCACAGAAATTATACAAAAAATAAATATTAAGGTGATTCGAACCTTTAATTCGAAATATCGTAGTATAATAATATTTTAGGTTTCATTTTAATCTATCTTTATATTATTCTTTTTCCTTAATTACAACAGCAATAAAGTAAATAAGAATGGTGTTTAATATCGACAATATCAAACGCATTCTTGAGTATAAGACCAAGAATGAAGCAGGATCGGTCTTTAGTCGATTGCTTCCAAATGGGCGACGTTCATAAGGTCTCTTTCTTATTTCCTGCATACAGAGCTAATTTTTCTTCCGCCTTGCCATGGACCTTAACAAACATAAAAGAATCCTAGTAGTCTTTTTACGAAGGGTATTTATTGTATGTTCGTAACAAAAAATTTGCAGTTACTTTGTCTTCTTAGTAGGGGGGAAAAGAGGCGGCACGAGAAGGGTATTGGGACCAGACATTTCCGTACGAGTCAAAGTCCAATAAATCATTCTTAGTTCATTGAAAAAAGGGGCTAGGGAGTGGTTAGTCTTTGCTAAAAACATATAAGCCTGCTGGCAAGAATGTTTAGTGAGAAAATGTATTGGTATTTTAACTACATTTTGATACTTAAACATAAGGAAAAAGCTTCTGTCTGTTTGTACATGTGCTGACTTTACAAACCAGCCTTTTTGACATGTATCAATCAAATTTGGCAAATATTTAGTTTGGTAAGTAAAAATGTGCTTTTCAGAGCGATTTAAAATTTTTTTTAATTAATTAAAAAATAAGCGAAATATTGGTCTTTATTCGGGATAACTTTTTAAAAGTTTGCAGTAGAAAAATAGTTTTTATAGCATTATAAAATTAAAATATATATATTAATATCCTTTTAACGATACCATATTTTTTTATCATACAATTTTTCTTACAATATTTAATAAATTTTTTGAAATATATTTTAAACGTATTTTGCAACAATATATATTTAAATTGTTGAAAAAAAAAAAGCTCAAAGCCGTTTTCAATGTTACTACTAATTTTGTATCAACTTTTTTTTTTTTTTCTGTTTTCATCATTGTTACCAGTTTTTTGTCTATCACTGTTTCTATCTTTTTTTAGAATTTACAATTTAGAAGAATTCGGAAAGTTAAAACTCTTCAGCAACAGAAATTATTAACTTCTTGTTCACTTAACATACTATTTACTTTTCTAAATGGATGTGTGGCGAAACTTTTCAGGAGCAGAAAATAAAAATTTCAAGGCATTTCTTTTTAAAAAAATAATTAGCATTTTATGCATTGGATTCTGGTTCATTATAAAAGTGTTGTTTTCTATAAAATTTGAATAAAGGAATTTTTAAATAAAAGCCTTTTAACTAGGAAATGTGAATTTATGAAATTATTATTCTGCACTGAATATATTCAAAAACAAGATATTTGTACTTAATTCAAATTCTCCTGTAATCCTGAAGGGTTATTTTTAAGAATTTTATTTAAACTTTTGCGAGCTTAAATGCTCACAAAAATAAGTTTTTTTTGTTTGTTTTTTTTCATTTTAAAAACTTTTTTTCGATTATGGTAGATATGGATATTCTATCAAAATTTTTCTTTATTAATCACCATTTTAACAAGACGCATTTATCCATATGTCATTAATGGGAACATTTGGAATAATGTAGTTTTTTCAGTGAAATAATTTGCAGAAGGGGAAAAAAATCCCATTCCGATTTCTTTTTTGAATGAAAATATGATGGTTGAATGCTTTGTGAGGAAATTGAAGAATGCTTTTGGAAATAAAATTAAAAAAAAAAAAATAAGAATTAAAAAAACATGAACATTTTGAATTTCTGGCTTGTGATAACAGATAAGACGCATTTCAAATTTATCTATTCATCTACGGATTCTCTTGACAATTTCAGTTTCTGTAGCATTTGTAGAAAGAAAGTTTTCCAACTTGAAATTAATTAAGATCATTAATTATAAAACAAACTTACGATCATTAATTCAGCAAGGACGCTGAAATTGTTGGGCAGTTATATCGATTGGATCTGAAATCAGTCGGATTTCTGATTTATATAAAAACTTCGTAAAAGGAAATAAAAACAAGAAAAATTGCTCCCTAATAATAAACAACAATAATGGTCTATGAATTTTCAATTATTTTTTATGTAAGTCCTAAAAATTATTTATTTCTGACAATGTTCTTGCATTTCAATTTTCTTTTTAAAGAAATAGAAAGAATAAAGAATTTTCATAAATCTTTGTTAAGTCACTGAAATAAATAGTATAGTGACCTATTTACTTATTACAGATAGTATACAAATTTTTGTTCATTTGTTGGCTAGCTTATGTGCATTAATAAATTAAAAATTAAAGCATATGTATTAAAGTATATATAAATTTACGAGTATGTTTGGTTTATTAATCAGTGTGAAAAACACGTTTTAATCATTTTCTATTTAGCGTTAATTTCTATTTGTGATTTCCATTCTATTGCTGAGTTATATCTATAGCAACATTTTATTTAATACTAGTCACCGACCAACTGGCTAGCCAAAGTTAATAGCCGCTAAAATTTTCAATTAAAAACTTTACGTAACTGGGTCTTAATAGCTTCTTAAGCAAATTATTAATAAGCTTCAAATTTTGATAGATAGTCTATAATAAATATTATATTAGAAGACTTCTATGATTCTATTCATTTTACTATGCATTTCCCTTATTTTCTGCCAACGCCACTAACAATCGTGGATGCACTTTGATATTTTTAGTCTTTTAACAATACAATCTAATTTCTAACCTAGAGCAAAACAAAAATTGGCATTTTTCTTCATATTAAAAATATTTTAAATGTAAAATTTTCAGATTTTTTGCTGAATTAGATAATTATATTGCTTACTTTCCTAAAATCAGCTTTGCCAGTAATAATTTTTGTAAAGCGTTGTTGTTGTAAAATTTTGTAGCGTTTTGTAATTTTTATAATTATTCTCACAGTAAAACGAAAACTGAACATTTTTTTGCAAATTTAATAATAACTTTGGTGTTCATCAAGAATTCTTATGCTTTTGTATTATTATTCTTGATACGCTTAATATTTGCTCAGAATTCTTAAGATTTTTGCTGGAAAATGTGCCTAAAATATTTTTAAAAAATTAATTAAATATGAAAAAAATATTTATACTGCAAAAAAATTACAATGATTGAAAAAAAAAAAATTCTGAATATATAAAAATAACATTTATACTGTAATATTTTCGAAAGTTATCGAGGGAAAAAAAAACATCAAGAACTTGCTTAATTTTTAATTAATTAAAATTCTAAATAAAATTTTTTTAACATTGCTTCGAACTGCACATTTTATCCGTCTAACATAGTACGTGAGTACTAAGTTTGGTAGTCTTACGGTTTGATTAATAGAGCGTCAACACCCAGATATACAGACGCACAAACACATATTCATCTTTATTATTAGTAGAGATCGCTCTACTAATAATACGCTTTATTATTAGTAGATAATGCATTTCATGTTTGTGAAGATTAAGTTTTGTAATGGAATTTTTATTCACTCTCTCAAGTGACAGAGTTCAAAATTACACTACACGTTTGTATTCTCTATGACTATACATAATTTTGCTAGAAATTAACTTGTCAATTTACTTAATTTTTAATTTCACATGAGTAGTGTCATCCGGTACTGATTATGAGAAAAAAAAATTATTTTTAAATTACATAATGCATATAATCTGCACTAATTATAAAGATAAATTTGTTTTATTACTTACTGTACAGGGCAAAGCGTTTGATCTATAACAACCAAATTTTGCACATATATTCAGTGCGGAAATTTGAAATTTCGGTGTGATTTTTTAAATTTTCAGTTAATTAAAATTTGTGAAATTCTGGTATTTTTGCAATAATTTCTGAAAATATTATAGCAGAAAAACAATTTGTACAGCATCTTAAAATTCAAAACATTATCTTTTTAATTATGAAAAAATTTTTGCCATATAATTTTTTTTATTTTTTAAAAGTTTTTAACTTTATTTTACAACATTGTATTTTATTACTGAAGAGAAACTGAAACCATTTACATTGTTGCTCCTAATACCTCATCTTAGCCTTTTCCCACTGATATGACTAAGATATGAAGGTTCGGTTTATTTTCCCATGTTGAGTTGACTTAAATATGAGGCATGCTTTTAATAATTTTTCTATATATATTTTGTTATATTAAATAAAAAAAGTTCGCCCTTTTGTGATCAAAACTGAGTGAGTTATGACAATTTGAATGTCACTGTTTTATAAAAACGCAGAACTCCATTGACTGCCTCGAAGATACAAAATCAGTGCCCTGAGTTTCCCCAAGACTGATCAATCTAAAATAATTAGATTTTTGATTGTCCTAAAATAAGGATATTCAAGGCTTTATACTCCGTCAGATTTGGTCGCAAAGATGGAAACGTTAGATGGTCAAGATTATTTTACTGAATAGGATTCCTAGGTCTGAAGGATCGTATAAAATTTAGACTTCAGTAGAAGACAGAAGTACTTTTTTAATTGAAATAAAATAAAATATTACGTCATTTAAATCCTTTAGAAAGCAAAATTGAAAATAAAATTTTATGATGAGGCCAAAGAAAATATTATTGAATAATGTTTTTATATAATTCATAAATTATAAAAATATTCTGTAATACAAATTAGATATTAATTCTGAACTCATATTCTTTTTAAAGACGTGTTTGGTTTTTAAAAAATGTATTTATTGAAGTTTTATCGATTCCGGCTTCCATTTCAAGTTCACATTTTACGGGAGCTTATAGAAAATTAGAGAAAGGCATCGAAGAACGAAGAGAATAAGGTAAGGCTTCTATAATAGTATCGGTGATACGTTTATAAAAAAATTGAAGCTTAAAAACATTTTGCTTGAGAATCTATTAAGAGAGCAATTTACATAAAATATTTAATTGAAAAGCAAATGTTAATTCTGGCAATCCATCTAGTTGCCAAAGGGGAATAGTAACAATGATTTAAAAATTTTAAAAAATCAATTAAAATTTTTTAAAATCTACTTTTAATTCACTAATTAGAATATCTTTTAAAAAGTGTTTTTTTACAAAAGTTATTTTATATAACTGGTAAAAATGTCTAGAAATAAGTATTATAGAAAATAGTTTCAGATTGGGCCTCGCGTTTTCTAAGACTGACCCTGTAACAAAGGTACTAGAAAGTATTATTATAAAATATTCTTTAAAATATTTTCAAATATTTAATTAAAATATGAAAAGAATTTGCACAGAAATAAAAGTGATATAACTGAATAATTATCATTTCGAATTTTAAAATGGTGTAAGAATGGCTATGCAACAATACGCTTCAAAGTTATTGAGACGAAGGGTTAAAACGTCAATAAATTTTTAAAGAAAAAAAACCTATTTACAATTTTAAAAACTTTCCTTAGTGAACATTTACTATTCAAATTACAAACCAACTTTCGGTTGAACGGTCTAGCCTTCAGAAATCTTGAATATGTCTTTGCCTTATAAATGTTCTCCTAACTTAATTCAGAGACAACATTCAATCTATAAATTTAATCATGTTAAAGTTTTTGTAAATAATGCAACATCCTTTTCAGAAAAATTAGACATATCAACTGAATGAAAAATTGAGCCCAATATAAAAAAAATAAAAGAATAAATAAAAATCTATATTTAAACTTGAATTTATTTTTGCAAACAGCTGCCTTTATTTGAGAAGTTACTTTTAAGCGTTTTCTTTCTTTGATGAATACAATACCAAACAAGAAAGGGGAAAATATAAAACTCATGTTATTAAAATTTTTTGGTTAAAAATCTTCACCACTAAGCAGATGAATAAAAATAATAAAAATTTTGCTGTTAAATATTTAGGCTCAGATCATAAATCCCAGGTCAAATTTTAAAAAGTTATAAGGTTTCGTAGATTAAGGACCATCGAGTCCAGGTGCTCCGCCGAAACACTCATCATGTCGCCGTCGTCGTATGCTGCCTTTCAAATAGCTTTTCTTGGTCCTTTTTAATGAATATTAAATCAACAGAATAACGTTAGAGTAAGATGCTGATACCCGTTCGTAATTTCAGTCTTACTGAAGAATAATATAATTATTAATGTGTTTATCTATTTGTTAACATCAGTTGCAAGACAGACTGCCGCCCCAAAGCTTAACATTTAGCAAACGTGATTTAGAGGTTAAAAATGTGTACTTTTAGGCAATTTATCAAAATTGACAACTATAATTTTAATTAATCTCTCTCTCTATATATATACATACTATATATTGAAATAAAACTCATTCGACATGGTTGTATAAAAAATGGTTTTGTCCATTCTTGCTAACAAAACATTAACTATATTAAAATGCAACTCAAAAACTGACTAAAATACATCGATAAAAAAGTATTAAATAAGAAATAAATCGTAATAATAATTCCAATATTCTTTATCAAGTATTTGTAATATTTATATGCTACAAGGGAAAAATAGATTCAGCTTAATCAACTTTACTTAAAAAACATCCGTTCAAAATGGATATTCACAGACCAATGCGAACGTCAAATACTTTGTTATATCATTTGTGTAAACAAATAACTGTCTGTTTAATTATTCCTTAATTTGTCTTTTTTTTTTAATTCAATAAAAATTTATTCATTTGCCTTTATAAAATGAAGGCATTTGTTTGAAGGAAATTAGATCATGAGTTCATTGAATTTTCCCATCGCCAGGCATGGGTTAAAGTGTAATTATCAAGTTTCGCATATGAAAAATGTTGATTATGCCATAAAAAAGAATCATTATCCGTCAATTACTCTCATTATAAGAATGAGAAATATGCATTTCCTACAGCTTTTCTAACTGTTTATCAAGTTTTCTCTAAAATGTAATTAAATTCCGTTAATCCTACAACTTTAGCACATATGATACTAGTTAAGAGCGCATCTGCTTACGACCACCCGGTGGTTTTGTTGCCGTAAGGAAATTGGAGTAGCTTTTCAAAAGCAGCAGAGATAGATAAGTAGATGGAAGTGGAAAAATCAATTACAGAACTGTCATACGTATCTATTTTTCTTTCTTTATGCTCATAAAAGCATCGGTTACTCACCTATCTAAGAAATACTTTTCTGCAAATAAGCTTCCTTTGAGAAACTACATTTAAGCAATTTTATTTTGATGATTAAAATGCTAAAGAAAGGGGAAAATATCAAAATAATATTTATTAAAATTATTTGATAAAAAAAAAACCTTCACTTTTAAATAGAATAGTAGATGAATAAAAATTTTACAAGATGCTGCATTCCAGTGGATATCAAATCAAAGAATAACATTAGGTCCACATACAGATATGCAAATGTAATTTCAATCTTACTGAAGAAATATATAGTTGTTCATATATTTATCTATACTTTAACATGAGTTATAAGACAGACTGTCGACTCCAGAAACTGAAAATTTATCAAACATGCTTTAAACGTTGAAAGCGTGTGCTTTGATGCAATGTATCAAAATGTCCAGTTATAATTTTAACTAAACAAAATGTTGATATTTTCCTCTTATAATTCCCAAAATATATTATTGTACAAAAATGATACTAACACCCTTTTCCAAACTTAATATCAAAATCCTTTTATTGATATCAATTTCATTATCATACAATTGTCTTTTTAATATAAATAAACTAAAAAAATATTTTAGAATGTATTTCTACAATAATTTTTATTATTGTAATACAATTCATTTCATTCCCAATACTCTATCAAAATTTAACTACTCAAGTAAAGATGAATTTATTCTTTTGTCATTAATTTAAACTTGTTTTTTCTGTCACTCAACATTACGCGTTTGTTTGTATGCAATATAGTAATTACAATAAAAAAAAAGCATGACAGCAATATTATTTGATAACAATAATCTTTGAAAAAAAATGGAATATTATGCTTGCAGTAGTAGCTGAAAAATCTACAAACGAGGATAACAATTCCTTATGACATTTTGAAACAACGCCCTTCAAGATATTTTATTTGTTCAATAAAAATGCTTAGGTAAATTAACACAGCCATATTCGAAATTTTGTTAAAATACCATTTTATCATTCAGATTTAGTATTTAAAACTTCAAAAAACATCAACTACATTTGGAAATTATGAAATTTTCTTCTGAAGCATTAACAAATGTTTCTTTTATTCGCAAAATAATTATTTTTCTTCAAAAGTAAAATTTCCTTTAAAAAAATGCTGTAAAGAAATTTAAGTGTGAGTTGATTAGTGATGGCATTCAGGTATAATTTTAAGGATAAATATCCAGAATGGATATTTATTTTTCAATTAATTGTATTCATATAAAAAAAACTGTATGATCTTATATGCTAATGTTATAAAGAGGCAGAAAAAGTATAAAGATAGAAAGAGAGGGAAGCATATAATTTTTTTTATTTTATAAATTTTTTAAAAAATTAATAAAAAAACAATAACACATCATACATTTTACATACTTGATTTAAATTATTTTTAGTTACAATAAACAATAATGAGATAGACGATTTTTTAAAAAGTAATTTAACTAAATAAAAAAGAAAGATTTTTTATTTTTATTTAAAATGATATTGGAAACAAAAGTGAAAGATACTGTTTACAGTTTTTTTCCTTCCAATTTTCAGGCTGTGGTTTAAGCCTTAATTAGAATCATGTTATGAGGTAGAATTTGAATTTTGAGAGGAGTTGCATAGATTATCAGCTTTGATACAATATCTTGAGAATATATTATATCATATATTCCACTTGTAAATGATTGTGCTTTCTGTTTGTTCATTTTTTTTTCCTGTCAAGTTCTCTTTATCTCTTTAGAAGTTCCCAATTATATGATACATATCCAAGTTCAACTGCTCTTTCATATGCTAAAAGATTTCTTTTTTCTTCTTTTATGAATACAATGGCCCAGGAAGTTCTTTCAGTTGCATTTAAAATGTACAAAACTACTTTGATTTTTAAAATACTGGTTTCATACAAACTCCTTCATCAAAACAATGATCAGAACATATTTTGTGATCCTTCTGATATTTTTCATTCTCTGTCCATCCTTTTTTCTGTAATGAATAAAATCTGTCTTCAGTTGATTGCCATCTATTTTCTTTTATTGATCCAATTGATATATGTAAGTTAAACCACTCAGACAGTTTTAACCTACTTGTGTCAGTAGTTTAAAATTTTTACTGAAGGTGAATTGAATCAATACTAAAATATTTTTGGAAATTAGCTTTTCTTCACGTTTTTGTAATGGGGACAATGGAAGTTGTTTTAAAGTCTCCAAGTGAGTAAAGTCATATTCTCCAAGTTATTAAATTCCTATTGAACAAATGAATTTGCAAATAATTTGATTCAGAGATTATGATTATTTTTATTATTGATTCTAAATTGTAAATAATTTTTTTCAATTTAACATAAACAGTGTTAAAATTCATTATTCCATTGTAATTATCATTACTTTAAAACAATAAAAATTATTTTCTCATTTTATTTTTTTATTTCCTCATAGAAATTGTCTTTTTTAATAATTTAGTCAAAACCTTAATTTTAAAAGATAAAGTAGGTATATAAACTATATAAGTTTTATAGGTTTTAAGGATTTCCATCATCCTTTATAATTTTTTTTACACAATATATCAGAAATATTCACCGCTCGGTATTTATCCACTCATTTGAATCAGTTAAAACAATATTAGTATAGCATTTTTTAAGGTGGAGTAAATGTTTCTTATTTTATTAATGGTTTGGTTAACTAATATATATTTGTATATTACAATAATGAATGCTTGTGAAGCAAATCACTTTTATTTCATGAATTATTATTAAAAATCAAAATGAGAAGAAATTAAGCTTCAAAAAACTAAGAAAAAGAAAAATTTCTTCAGAAAATGTAAGTGTTGAATAAAATATGACAAATATTATGCAAAAATTAACAAATGATTTTTTACAATTTAATTGAAAATTCTATTGACTAATTTAGAATATACTAATATTTTTATATTAAATTAAAACATAATTTTTATTTTTTGAAATTAAAAATTACATTTCAAATATTCTTTAAAAGTTTTAACTTCTGTGCAGTATTATAAAAGTAGAAAATTCAACATTTAGAACAAATTTATCCAAGATATTAGAATTTTTAATACAATTTTTCTTTTAAAATATTATTACACCAATCATATAATTAGAAATAATTGATTCTATTACCTTTTCAAATTTAGTTTGGTTACTTTCAATCAATATTCTGATTTTTAGCATTAAAAGAAGAATTAAAAAATTAGAATAAGAAATATATGTATTGAAAAAGTACTTTTTAAAATCATGTAATATCAATGAGCTTATGCATATAATTTTTAATTCAATATAAATCTTATTTTAACAAAACAAAAATTAGTTTTTATTAAGTAGAAAATATTGAATATTTTGATGATTCCTTTGAGGATTTTTGGTTATCATACTTTCTTAACAGAGAATAAGCCATATTTTATCAAAAACTTAGCTAAAATTATATATATATATATCTTTACAATGCATATTTTTACAAGTATGAATTATTCAATTTGAAAACAAATTTTAAAGAGTTTATCATGCACATTATCAACATTAAAAAAAAAAAAAAAAGAATGGACAAAACTGCAAGAAACAGATTACAGATTTTTATTATTGCACTTTTTAGACCACAAAATATAAACGCTTTATTGCTACTACAAATACTAGCAAATAACAAAATCAAAGCATGCCTACAGTTATAAAAAATGTTTTAAATGTTCTATAACACTAATTTATTACTTAATTAGGTAAATATATATATATAATTTTTAAAAAAACATCATTTAAAAAAAAATTTAGGTAATTTTTTTAAAAAAACATATAGCTTTGTACATTAAACAAAATATGAGCATTAAAATTAATAGTATAAAAAAACTAAAATACTTTCCTATGAATATAGCCAAATTGCAAGAAATAAAATTAAAACTACATCGTATTTGTATTCCGAATAAAGTATCATTTTTAGCTTCCATTAAGAATTTAAATGAAACTTGTAAGTTCATTCCATTACTTTGTGAAAACTTAAAATTTCATTTAACAAACCAATAGAAGATAGAATTTTATTATGAGTTAACATATTAGTTTCTTGCCATTTAATTAATTATAAATAGAAGGCGCCTGTAGAAAATTCAGCTTTCCCAAGTTCCCAGCCACAGTCAACATTCATTTCTAGTCAAAAATTAGATTCATAAAACGTAATTATGAGCAAAAATATATTATAACACGGTATTATTCTTTTATTAAGAAAGATCGTGCATAAATAAGGTCTGCCTTCATCATAGATCCGACCGACAGTCGTCCACACTCCACCCTATACATTCCAAAAATGCGCTTCATTCTTGGCGTGTAAAAATTTTTTCACCTTTTGGCGAATAAAGCTTTTCCGTAAACAACCATAAATCGAATCCCCCATTTCCATCACTACCGGAATGAAATCCGTCCTCCAGTGCTGCTTCCCCCACTGCTTCTAATGCTTCCCCCCCTTTGAACTTCTAATGGGGGGTTCAAGCGTCCTCCGGTTAACGAGTTTCAGCAAAACAAATATTTCGTACTAAAGTTTATTGCTGCCAATGGAAAAAAGAAAAGAACATTCATTCACACGAGTTTACTTATATACTTATTTCTTTCACATGAAAATTCAAATCGACTTCGATTAAAATTCTATTGGCCTTTTATAATTATTTTATTCCAGCCCAAAATTTATTCTATTAGAAAAACATATTCCCAAAATGGACTCGCATGAAGTTATTTATTCTAGTGATCTGGATCTTCGGACCTGTTCTGCTATGAATATCACTTACCTCTTGTAAACAGTAATATTTTGAATGACGTATCAGCAAAACAACGATTTATGATTGTGAAGGAAGGATGTCTAGTTTAAAAATGTGAGTTTTATATTCTGTATGAGAACACATTTTCTAACAGTGTGTGTTAATTATAATGTCAAATATATTTTGAAATGGGAAAAATATTTTTTTTCTTTTGTATTACAAACATGTTCATCTAATGGTGCTAGTTGTGTTAGGAGAATGAATCATCACCAACATTTGAATCAGTTGTCACTCAAAATTTTTCTGTAGTCGTAAGAAGGTGCAGCTGCCTTTCAATATACTGTATGGATAATTATAATTCCATTTCAAGAATCATGAAGATTATCTTGGAGTAGAACTCAATGTGATTTCAAACGATTCAGAATATTAATGAGATACAAATACATGTACACAAACCCGATACATGTGCCAAATTATCTAAAACAAAATTAATTCTGAAATGTGAAAAATGCTAGTTACATCATTCTCAGATTGTCCAAATGAGGTTACAAAAGCACATACTGACTTCATCTGCTAAAAAACCAAAATTCAGAATCTATGGTTTGACTCAGTGATGTTATTTTTATAGCAGATAAACATTTTAAAGCTTATATTCTAATTTTCTGTATAGCTTTGAAAAAATACTCTTGTGCGCAACTAGCATTACTTAGAAGAATTACCATAAATTTTTTTAATGAATGAATTTATGTGTAATTGCTTTATTATGTTTAAAATCTTGTTTTTTTTAAAAATTATATTTTCAGTTTTGATTGGTATATTACCTCTATTTACATCAAAATAAATCAGCTAATTTATGTTTTTCTTCCTTTTCTGTCTTTCTTTTTGTTTGTTAGTTTGTTGTCAGTTATTTGGATCTTTACTAGAAGTTCTCACTAATCATATCTTATCTGAATATAGAGAGATGATGTTTTGGAATTCAATCTAGTCGATAAATATTTTTGAAAATGCTTATCCTATTTATATTGAATATAATTGCTGAAATTTGTACTAAATTAAATGATCTACTGTATGATTCCTTGAAGTAAAATTTTCAGATCTAGAGTAGTCAAAAAATAATTATTTAATATCCCATTTTTATCATATGTTCTTCTGCATATCACAAATGACTGTAGTTGTTCAGTTAATTTTGACAAGAGACATTTAACCTCTTTCTAGCTCGGATATTATTATAGATACTGACATCTCCCCAATATCTTATCTTAGCTTTGATAAATATATTCTAAAAAACAGGTGTATGATACAAAATACAACTCATTTAATTACTATCTTAAGATAATATATACTATCACGATATAAGTATATAAACACATAAATCAAATATTTAGATTTCTTTGTGATGAGTGCGAATCTGGACATTTGTGGCTCATTCACATCTGTAAAATCAGAATTTGGAGATTTCAATGATGATTCAATCAATTGAACTTTCTGGAATTATATAATTTTCAAATAATTTCCCTTAGCCTCAAGGAAAAATATATGCTTGATTGAATATATTGATATGCAAGGCTGATCTTCAATCTACCAATTCTGACTAGTCAATTCTTTCCGGCTCTCAATTCTATGACCATAATCAAATGTCATTGTAGACATTCATGTCATCCCCAATCATGATGATATCTCCTTGTCGAATGTTTGAAGACTGAGGCCCTTATCTCTGTTATTAAATTAGTTGGTACATGTATTTGTTCTCTAAGATCTGTTATTGTTTGGCTGGTGATTTTAGTTAGTTGCAGTAATGAATAATATCACACATTTCCAAATCTGTATCCTCAGAAGTTGATTTTTCAATCAGAAAAATGGAGTGATTGGTGTAAGATCTTCTATGTCTTTTAATAGATATATTAAAAAATGTAAATTAACAAACTTCTAATGTCTACATAAAATTGGGAAAATACAGGAAAATTTGAAATTTTTTGTAGAAACCAGGAAAATGCAGGGAATTTTAATTTTCTTAGTTATTTTTTTCCCACCTAAAAAATGCCAATCTCTAAAGATTGTAAGAATAAAATGTCATAATCATAGCTTCCAAAAACAGAACAATACCATTCCCAATTGTGTATTATGGAAACTCTCCCCTTTTCTATTCTGTCTCTTTTTTTTCTGTAAAGATCAGTCCAGTTTCAATTTGCTCGACAGTTGTTCTTTTTCTATAAGATTTCTGAATTGTAGCTGATGAGAATGCGTGAGACTTTTGTAACTGCATGAAAGAATAGAATACATTTCAATGACATATTCAAAGAAGATTATAATTGTTTTTTTTTAAACATTGAGTTGCTTGAAATCCATATTTAAAACAGATTGGGCAAATACAAAAATCAAATTCTGAAAATCAGAAAGCTGAATGGATTTGAAAAGTTCTTCAAAATTCATTTGATGCATACTGCTCACTTTGTAAGAAGATAATAAGCCTAAGTAATATTGGAAAACCGATACTTACTAGTCATGCCAAAAAAGTAAAACATACAAGGACTTGCCTGATAGTTCCAAAGAGTCATCATTGATGTTGAATAAAAGGAATGAAGGAAAAGATGACATGTCATATCTGAAAATGTCAAATTGAATGTCTGGCCGATTTCAAACCTTTTAGTTCAAGAATAATAATTTAAAGCTGAATTTTTATGGGCTTTAAAACTTGTTGCATCACATTTGTCCTTTAATGCATGCAATCTTAGGTGAAATATTTTCACTTATGTTCACTGAAAGTGAAATAGCTGAAAAATGTATATTAAGCTGTACAAAAATGCCTTACCTTAATTGTTAAGGATAAGATCTGTGGAACTTATGGCTGAAAAACCTGTGGCAATGGATGAGCAAATACTTAAATTGCTAAAAATGAATAAATAAAAAAAGTAATCTTGCTTTTTAATGTTTTTTTTGTTGTTGTTGAGTAATCATTAAATGATTTGTATCATGATAACAAAATTATTTTGTATTTTATTTCACCTGAGTCCTCAATTTTGTGTGACTTACAGTTAAAGAGCATGAGAGGTAATATATCCCACCCTTAATATATAAATTTGGTTTTGCTAAATTCTAGATAATAAATGAAGAGAATTTTTTTTGTGGATGTAATGCTAAATTCTAGATAATAAATAAAAAGAAAGTTTTTTGGAAGAAATGCTAAATTCTAGATAAAAAAATAACGAGATTTTTTTTGTATGTAAATATAAACCTTCTTTTAATATGCTATTATTTCTAATAATGTTAAATTGTTGCTTCTGTTCTTTCTTTTTTCCACTCCTTAAAATCATAGTGCATTATAACTAGGACATAAGTGCTATTCGAGCATTTCCTCATATCTTGAATATATGTACATGAAAAACACAGGGAACTTTTTTTCCCAGATTTGAGTGGCAACCCTTTAGAAACTCTTTTACTTTGTTTCTTTGTGTTCCACCAGGCAGTGGTGGAGTGTGTAAATTTCAATGTATTATGCTGTATTTCTGCATAAAGAAAAACTTTGTACCACTTGATAGTCAGTTCATTATGTCTGCTTCTAAAATCAAAATGTACTGCTTGGTGAATGACAAATGTAAAGAAAGATCCAAACTTTTCCACCTCATTTTATGTGCTGGAGTTGATCAAATCTATGCCAGTTGAAACATGGCTGCATCTTCCATTCAGTCAGCAGGTTGTGAAACTGGATATGCATGGAAAGACTGAGCTTTAAATCTTCTGCATTTAATACAGGGATTACATATTTTTCAGACCATTCACCTTCCACTTAATATCTAATACTATTCTCATATTATGTTTGGAAACAATTGCATCCCAGCATGCTAATCTATTGTGTGAAAGTGCTCATTAAACCTTTTGTAAAATTGTGTTTAGTAGGAGGATAGGGATGGAAAATAAGTAGCATATACACATTTAGCAATTTGAGTTTTTACACAAATTATTCTATTTTCTTATCTAAATGAGTATAGATTGGATAGTGGCTTTACATCTGGCAAACAAATTTTGGAACTCAGCACTCTTTATTATTTTTTTGCAAGGTTAATTCTCTTCTTTTTCTTTTGCATTCTTTACAAATCTTAGAATCCAAGCTACTAATTTAGAATATAATTTTGAATATGTTCTTGCATATCACAGTACCTTTTTCTCTAATAAATTTAAATTACATAATATAACCTTCCTTCCTGAAGAAATGTTAGGAACTTCACAATTATACTCTGTTTCACCCTAACTTGGCAGTATTGTAAAAGGTAGAAAATGTGACGCTCCGCGTTGGGAAAGAGTTCCCCGTCAATTCCGACTTTAAAATAGTTAAAATGCGCAGAAATTTATCAAATAATATCATAAATTACAGAAATCCTTTTTCTATCAATATGTATTTAAAATTATTCTCAAGTTAGAAGTGCTTATATGTTAATTATTTTGTAAATAAAGCGAACGAATAAAACTAAAAGATTGACATAATGAATTCTACTTTGGCTAGAACCGGTCTTCAAGGTCAAATATTTGGCGCGCTTTTCTTTTACGTCTCCGCCAACTCAACTTCATTCAGTTCGCAACCATTATCATCTTTCGTACTTTTTTATTCTCGCTTTTTTAGCAGCTGATATTTTTGATACTATTAATCGCATTAGTAGCTATTAGTTTTGTTTGGTGAATATTTATTCGATCCATCATTTCTATTAACTTCTAAAATGTTTGAAAAAGAGAAAGTGTTTTCACCGACTACGCTGTGCACACTTCAAGACGAGTGAAACCAACAAAAAGTGCAACATGTAAAAACATATTAAATGTTTATTCTCGACTCCGAGAAAACCTTTAAGATTCTATCAATAAAATCGTCGATAAAGTTTCGCATCTTACAGATGTTTCGCAATGAACGATTTTCCTTTTGAAAAAAGAAATAAAGGCATCCTTTAAGTACCCTGGAAAGAAGCAACCAGGCTCAGCAGATAAACATTCAGGTCTTGTAAAATATGATGATTTTACATTATTCTGTATTTGACGAAAAATCCATGCATTTTTTTTCGCAGAAATGAGATGTCAACATTAGATAAAGTTTTAAAAGATGTGAACGATGATACAGATATCTTTTCGAAAAACATTAGCCGGACTACGCTTTACAGAATATTGAAAGATATATTGTTTTCTTTTAAGAAACGGTGAAACGAAATGAAATTACTTTAATGATTTATTAAAATAATGTGTCAATAATATTGAAAAAAATAATGAAAATAAGGAAACAACTAATTCTCCGATAAAGTGATAATATGATAAAGTAAATAAATATTTACTATTTGGTGAAAAATTTGAGAGATAAAGTTTCGCCAGCGATCTGCATTTCTAGTAACTTTGTACTTTAAAGTAACCCTGTTCCCCTGACGACGACTGCGATTCGGCATGCCTAGAATATACACTACTGCCAAGTTAGGGTGAAACAGAGTATAGTTAATTCAGTCATACACGAACTATCTGGTGATCATTAAATATAATGGGATTTCCCACATGCATAACTGAACTACATGACTAAGTGAGCACTTTCAAGAAATTTGGTAGATGAATTCATATTTCATGTTGCATGTTGTTGCTTGCTCATAGGACAGCGAGTTATTATTTCTTTAATATTGTATGAAACAAAAACTTATCATCTCTCTTGATTCCACGACCAGTACAGAGCAATTGTGTAATCGCTCCAAAAATGATTTCCATTTGAATAAGGTTAAGGACTTATTGCAACTAGTGAGTTCAACCTGGCATTAGAATGGTATTGCATGAACTTTATTATTGGGACATTCACTTTCTTTAAAAGATCCATTGGACCTTGCTCCGACAAGTAAAACTTTTCCACTTACAGAAAGTTTGATCTAAAAAATATATGAATAGCGTATGCCTTTTTATAGGCATCAACAAAAACATGCAACTGTGTGGTATTAATTTTGAAATAATGTGGCATTATTTCTACATCTCTCAACAGATGAATTTCATTAAGCCATTTACTATAAGTGCTACAGATATTATCTGACAAAAGTGAGTACCAACTTAAATTTAGATTCCATGTTTGTTGCAGCTAAATCTTAGGTGACAAGTTATTGAGCTGAGAAATCTGACAATATCTAAAATTTTCTGAACTGTACTTAAGATTCGTTTTTGTAATCATTTGATCCTGCATTAATGACCTAGATTTAAATTGTAATTTAGAGAATCCTTATCCAAATCCCATAAAATTCCTAATAGTTTCATAACTCCACTACTCTTAGAAGCAGAGTTACTTTTGATGTTCCTTTCTCAATACTTCAGATTAAAAAATTCTCGTGAGTTAATACCTTTTGCAACAAAATTTTCTTCTGCAACAACACTTAAAACACCCATAGCATAATTGTCAATGTAAAAAGTTTTATTTTAATTTCTGAGCAATAATTTCGAATTATGCATTATCGAGCAGTTGGTACACATTATCAAGCAATTGCAAAAAAAAAAAAAAAAAAAAAAAAAAAAGCCGATAATAATAATGAATTTGATAAAACCTCAGAAAACGCTCTACAATGCTTATAACGAGTCTTTTATTTTTAGCCGGAAAATAAAATTGAAAAAAAGTCCTTGTTTTCAGGAGCTATTCTTAATGGCAAAATCGCCTTCTCTATACCAGCAGAAAGCTTGATTAGATAATGCTGAAACGTATCAATAATGAGGGGTCTCAATAATATTAAATTCGGCTCTTTATGCAACGGATCATTTAACGAGTATTTATTACCCTCCCGGGTTAGTGCATCAAAGATTAGTTAGTAGTAATGTCATTTTTAACGTCTGGACGCTGAGGCGGAAAAAGGGACCAATTTCTGTATTACATCGAGCCATTTTAAGTACCTCATCTTTTTCCATTATCGGAGAACTTCTTTATACTCATCAAAAAACGAGCTTTCTTTTTGTGAGTTTACACATTTTTTAATGTTTTCTCTTTGCCGATTCCTAATTGGCGTTCAAGTACACCATTTCCAATTTAGAAGATAAATAAGTTCTTATTTACTGTTTGGCAGCATTTACATGCTTTTCCCAAACTCTTTTTAATACATAAGAATGCTTCGAATCCCATTAACCCTCTGTTGCGTCAGAAATTTCAGACGATTCCAAGCTCCAAAGTTCCTTGACTGCAGGATTTTGAGCACACAAAGAAATAACGTTTAAAATACAATCTTTAATTATTTTTGATCTGATAACCCTCTTTTCAGCCCATTAAAATGCCTGTTTGACGCATGTTTAAATAAAACAAGCCTGAATCTCATCTGAAAGATTTTCCTGTAAGGTGTTAAAAATATCTGACCCAGGAATAATGGGATCTCATCTTCTGGTGAATTAATATCAGGCAAAATAAATGCTTTTGCTTGTAATTCATCTGTGACTATCGGATCGTTAATATAGGCATTGTGCCACTCAGTGGCGGATTTTGACAGCTTGAGGCCACATGCGCTAAATTATTCTGAGGCCCCCTTCTAGGTAAATTGTATGATGATTAGAAAGTAACGTGAACTAAACTTATTTGCGCTTTTAAATTAATCTTTATGCTTAACACACACACACACACACACACACACACACACACACACACACGCACACACACACACACACACACACACTGAAGTTACTACCCTTTATCTTTATTTTTTATTCTAATTTTTCTTTTTTATAATATAAAATGATAACGTCACAGTTATTTATTTCTGTCTTTGCTTATTTACATTCCATTAGGATGAAAAATACAATATTACAAAATTATTCTTGACAAATACATCAGTTTGGTTTTTATTTATTTAACTTTTTTTTTTTTAAATATGCAACCTATTAAATTAAAAAAAAAATTGACTTGAGTTCATAAATCCCCAGTTTTTTTTTCATTAACTATTACGAGTTTTATTAGAAACCGAAAACTGTTGTGGGAAAATATTTCTATTTATATTCCATTCGAACTGGAATAAACAGTGCCAGCGTTCTTTGTCCCATGAACTGAATGCTATTTTCATTCAACTATATATCTGTATCTTAATTTTTTTTAGTGAAAATGCATATTAAAATAATTAAATTAGTATTATTATCTTACTTAAATTAATTAATACTAAAGTTTAAAATTAAGTTAATAAATTTATTATTAGCATAAATAATAATTTAAAATTATTTACTGGACTAAATTACTTATTTAAAAATTATTGACTTAAAATTTTTAAGTAAAAAAAATGTTAGAATAAATCAAAATATTTTATTTTAGTAAAAGTGCCAAAATCGAAACATGTTATTTAGTAAAAAGGCGCCAACACTTGTTAACATCACTTAAACACTCTTTACTTATACGATTTTTTTTTTTTTGAAATTAAAATCAATATTATGTGATACAATTACAAAACCAATCATATTTTATATTTATATCTTTTTTTATTATACTACGCATAATCTCATGTTGTAACTTACCTTAATTTGTTTTATACATATTTTTTAAAACTATTTTGGAAATCAAAGTTTTTCACACATCATCTTCATTGGCCATAATGGCTAGAAAATTCAGGCATTCTTGAATTATCGACAAACTACAACAGTTTTTCAGCAGCTTTAGTTTCTGCTTGCAACTGCTTGCGTTTCTGACCTTTAAGCATTTGTAAATTTTCAACACAGCCATTACATTCGGAAAGTTGATTTTAGCATATTACCATAAATCAGTTCATAAAAATTCTTTGCAGATACTATTTTTTCTTCGTTTATTTCGAGAAGTTTCGACATGTAGAATTTAAAATGTACCATTCCCGTAGCAAATTCAGATTCGATATTCTATGAACAATGTTCTTACTTTAGTACTATTACTTATTAATTACTATTACTTAAATTAGTATTATTTACTTAGTACTATTTTACTATTTGGATTACTTTAGTGGCTTAAAACGCCACTAAAATTCTGGATGTAGCATATCTGACAATTTTGTTATTACACTTAGTTTTCCCTTTTATCTACATACAAGATCTTCCAGACGACAATCTTCGTAATGTGTTTTTCTTTTTCTTTCTTTTCATTCATTTGCAATCATCTCATAATTATCAAGCATTTCTTTTTTCAGAAAATTTCAACTGGGAGAATTCGAATAGTTATATATCCCTTATTTACTATTTAAATTTTTAAAATAAGAATTTATAAATGTTTTCTTTCACTTAGAAATATTAAATTAATGAAAAAAAAAAAAAATGAAAACCACAAAATTAATATTATTATTTCATTTTCTATTTTTTTATAAATTGCGTTTAATGTTTTTAAATTTTAAGAAAACTATAGACGGAATTCTCTTTGAATCATTCAAAAATGATAATAACTAAATATTTATAATAAGCTGGGGAAATTGTATTTTTTAATTTTTAAAAACTGCATTTGTTTATCTCTACACTTTAAAAATGTGTACAGAAGCTGGCATCTTCAAAAATCCAGCGAAAAGAAAATGTCGTAAGAAGTAAACGCTTTGGAAATATAGACGACAGGAAACGAAAACGCACAGAAATCTATACAAAACAATGTTATCCCCTCGGCCTAAGGTCAAGGGTGAGGTCAATGCGACACCCTTTTGTCGGTGCAGGGAATGGCATTGACATTTCTTGTAAGAGGGGGCTCTTTTTTTCTCTCCTTATATTAGCTGTGGATTGTTGACTTGTGAGCCAGTTAGCCAACGAAAAGAAAAGATGGATCTCAAAGATCTTCAAATAAATTTGAAATAAATAATATTCTGAAGAATATTATTTAAAGAGAAATATTCTGAAATTTGATAGAAAGTTCATTTTAATAATAATGCACTCGAGTACACTATCCTTGTAAACCAAATAAATAAAACACAATTTCTCATCTGTTTTCGAAAAAAAAAAAAAAAAGCATTTAAATCGTCTCGGTATGCCATATATCCTTCAGTTGTTTATAATATTCAAATCATATAATTTTGTTAATCATATTGCAATTTATTTGGAACAAATGGTTTTCATATTTCGGTTTTTTCCCCAAACATTTTATAATTTTTTATATCTTAGAAATTTCCCGAATATCACTACTTTTGAAATTATTTATTTGTTATTTGTTTTTCATTCATAGTCATTTCCCCTTATGTTTCGTTTGACTCTTCATTTTCATTGAATATCTTTTTCCTTTTTTTTTTTCCGAGTAAAAGGGGGTGGGGGAAATTGTGTGCAAGTCTGCAACAAAAAAATTACTGCCGATTCAGCACTACGATATAGATTTTATGGCCCCTCCAGGTCTCAGGTCATGAGGCGACCGCCTCCAACGCCTGTGTGGAAATTCGCCACTGGTGCCACTTACGGTTTATACAAAAACCTATATTTTGAAAAACTGGTTTTCGAATTTCCAAAAAACCGGTTTTGACCGGTTTTGAATTTTTGTCAAAAAAAGGAATAGGGAAAAATATTTTATTTAATATATATAAAATAACAAAAAACGAAATCATTGTCAAAGTCAAAAAATATATAAAAAAAATTAAGGATTACATATACATATCACTTACACAAAATAACGAAAACTCAAAAAAAAATTTCAAATAATATTTATATTATTTTCACTAATTTTAATTTCTCCTAAGAAAATAGTATTTTAAAAAACAAAGTATCCACTGGACGGTGGCTAAGTCTTGTTCTTATTTTGGACACAATATTGCTTGAAATTGAAAATACTCGTTCACTAGCTGCTGAGCTTAGTTTTATAGTTTTCATGACATCAATTAACAAATATAAGTTCTTTGTTCTTTTATTCGTTGCCTCAAATAATGAAAATTCAGCTTTCAGTGTCTTCAAGAAACTTATGAATTGATTTTTCTATGGCTTCTTTTAAAAAAGCTTTTCTCTGAGGAGTAGTTTCTTCAATTTGCTCTTCACCAGAATCGGTTTCCACATAAGAATTTGGAAACATTCTAGACAATATCTTTCCAGATAACTTAATAATTTCGGTTTTTGAAGCTAAAGAAAGTACACTAGATTTCTTCGCTGAATTAGAAATGTTTTGTGGATTTTGCAACTACAGCAAAAGAGTTGCTAATTCTACTTGTCTTCTTTCTTGAATTCGTTCTTCTAAAGCATATAATAATTTCAAACTTATTTCAGTGTTTGAATTTCTGTTAAATGAACTAAAAAATTTAAATATACCGCCACTTGTTATTAAAATAGCATCTCGTTGCCCTAAATCTTCAGCTGCGAGACTTTAGGAAGTTCTAAAAGTTTAGGATATTCAGCTTCATTCCACATATAAGAAGAACCAATATCATTCAATGCTAAAACAACACATTCTTTTACTTCCAGAAACTTCCAATCATGTCCTCCATACTATTCCACCTTGTTTTGCAGTCAAGAATTAAATTTAATTCCTTTCCTTTTTCTTTTTTGATATAATTTGAAGAATGGTGTTTCTTACTGGAGATTTTCTAAAGAACTTACAAATTTCTCTAATTTGTGAAACTGATTGTTTGTAATTGTCAGACAAAATAGGAATAGAATGTTCTCGGTTACAAAATAGAATGTACTCGGTTCAAGAGAACCTTCATAATCGTTATATTCGTCTTCGTCTTCATCTTCCGATTCCTCACTTGAAAGATTTATTTCGGCTTCAGCTTCAGTCATTTCTGTATGTTTATATAACACCTCAGTAACTGTTAAGTGGATGGCGTGTGAATAGCATAGTTGATTAATTATAGATTATAATTTTCCAAATTTTTTCATAACAGCAGCACCATCATTTGTGGCTGCAACTATGTCAGTTTCTAGATTCAAGTTGAAATTTTGTAGCTTTTCAGATCTAATGTTCTCTGAGCATCACAGGAACCAGTTATTAGCACTAATCCCAAATTGAAATTTTCTGCCAAATGGTGCACATAAATGTTTAAATATCTATGATTTCTTTTGCTAGTTCACTCTTCTAAAGTTATAGAGAATTTTTTCCTATTCTTTTTTATTGAATCTAATTCAATAATAGTTTCTCGTTTAGCATTGTCATAAAACGCATGAGTGAGATCCATTACTCTAGAATTATTTCTTGGTAATGAATATCCATGTTGTTGAAGAGACTCTCGTATGAATGAGCTATTTGTATTACTATTAATAGAAAATCCATCCATTGCTGCAAGTTCTGATATGATTTCTTCTAAACTACTCCTTTTCACTTTCTTAAAATTCAATATATATTTTGAAGAAGAGGAATATCCAGGTGTTTCTTCTTCGCCGATCGTTTCTGATTTCTTTCCGATAATTATTTTATGAACTGCTTTCAAATGATTATGTAGATTGCTCGTAGATGATCCTTTGCAACTCAATATTTTGTTACAGTGATTGCAGATTGCCTTGTCTATCCGTAACTTTTTGAAACTATCCCAAACTTCCAACTTATTCATTTTTATATAAAAATGAAATTTAAGTTATTAAATAAATATTTTTGAAGTTTATCTTACAATTTTATTATTTTAACTATTAATATTAAAGGAATTTAAAATTATCTAATCTACACATTTTTTAGGAATTTTGAAAAAAATCGCATCTTTTTTATCTAATTCCGAAGCTTGACAAAGACATAATTTATGTCGAAACGTTGCGAAAGAAAATATGGATTATTTTAACACCCTGTGTTTTATTTAAAATCCCATTAGACAGAACTTTTTATTTTACATTAATTTTTGAGAGAAGAAATTTATATTATAAAATTAAATTTTTAAAATGTAAAATAGAAAATACAAACATAAAAATTAGAAACATTCTTATTACTTAATTTATTTTTTACCAAGTATAGCAGCTTTTTATTTTTGTTTCCAGTTTCCACTCTATAATACTAAGCCAACCTGTCGTGACTCGTGACGGGTTGCACACATGTATATGTACTAACATAAAATAAATCGGTTAGACACGTCTTTTCCACGAGCGCAGGCGCAGCTGCACAGTGCACAATGCAAGCACTGGCCAACGCAACTCGCAACATTGAAAAAATGTGTTTGCTGCCCGTTGCATAGAATGAATAGCAAATAAAATAAGTTTAAAATTAATTTTTATATAATAATATGAATTCTTTGAATCAGTTTTCTTAATTTAAAAACTGGTTTTCAAATGTGACAAATTTACTTTAAAAGACCTGTTTTTTAAAACCGGGTCTCAAAAACCGTCAAACCTTAGTGCCACTTAGCCTCTTTTCCGAGAATGCTTCAATGCGAAGGATATGAAAAGTCTAAAACTGAAATTAATAATTATATAAGCATTATGCATTTGATTTTTCATTTCGCTCTTTCCCAATAACATTTTATCTTTTTATTTGATTTACTATCCGTCTTCGATTATGTGTTTTGGAATGTATGAGTACTGAGATCTGCTGCCAACTAAAGCTCTGAGAGATGATATTTTTGTTTTTGCTCATATTTTTAAGTTAGAGTAATTGAAAACACATTTTCTTTATAACATTTGTTAGATAAAAACCTAATTGCATTTACTTTCGACTTATTCTGTAGGGTTTGTAGACTTTAAATGATAATGATTCTTTGAACAATATTTTGTTCAAATTCTGTTTTATTTTGTCTGTCTGCATTTGTTCAAATTTTTGTTTTGAAAAATTTATTCAAATTTGAATGAATTTTTCACTTTAAAGCGCTTGGAAAAAGGGCCAACAGGAAAGTCTGAAAAACAGATCTTATTCTTCAATAAAAATTTTCTTTTTTCATCTAAGAAGATATTTTTTGCTCCAAAACGATTTTTTTAAGAATGATTCTTGCTGCAAAAGATAAAGTAAATTTCGCGATCAGTATTGCTTTTATTATATGTGCATTGCAATGGTCAGGCAATTTAGCTAATTAACTGTTTCTCTTTTCATTTGATTCGAACTAAATGCGGGAGCACATTGGACTAGTTCGACCTTAGCCTCAGCTTTTATTTTTTGTTTTAGAAAATTCATTGTAATACGTAGTTCTTACGTAGCTTTTTCATGTTTTTTTTTCATAAACTTCTAATATTTCTTCTTGCAAACAAGGCTCCACTAATGGACTCAATGAATCATCATATTTTTGTGTGTTTGTTCTACTCCCTAGAGCCATAATCTTTGTTTCTAACCCATCATTTAACGTTGGAACATCTATTTTCAAGTGTCTTTAATTTGTTACATCCATAGCAAGTCTCTTAATTAAATATTGTTACGAATCTGTAATATCGTTTTCCTGTTTAATTAGTCTTACATTAAGAGAGAGAGAGAAATGTACACATTTTCTTAATGGATGCCAGATCAATGACCCCCTAACTCGCGATCGTTTGGCAACAAAAATGAAGGCTCCAGAAAATGCAAGGATTTTAGTTCTGTCTCTGTTAGGGACTGAAATCTGAATATTCTGGAAAATTACATGCACTGTCGGAAAAGCTATATAAACATGAGACGTGGAAGCTATTCAGTCGATTTTGTGTTTGAAGTGTTGATTGCCAAGAAAGCTTTCTAGTTTTGTATTTTCTCTTCCGCCGTGTTTTTGCTACCTGTGGTTCGTTCCATTGACCACCATATTGGACTTTCATCATTGAACCATAACAATATGCATAAGTAAATCTCTCGTCTGAACTTGGGCAATTGCTTTTGGACAGTTATCCTTTGTTTCACGGAAAATATCCATTACCCGAGCCGTTTTTGATTTAAGAGCAATAGCTTGCTAGGGGTACTGAAAATTATTTTCATTTGGGATTCTCATGGCATCTGGTATGTTCTGAAATTGGTTCCAAAATGTTAAATACTCTTTTGCATTTCCACTGAACTTCTTCGGTTCTATCTTTGGTTTATGAATTGTTTCTTTTCAAAGAATTCTTTAGCTATCAGATTTATTCGATTTGCGAACACAGTTCAGAATATTGGTCTTTCCATATTTCAGTGGGCAAAAATCCTTTTTCGTAGATATTTTCAGGAGTTGCATTTCTTATAATAAGATCTATTATTTCTGCTTGGCTCATTTTCAGGCTAGTAAATTTCAGAATCTAAAGCTGTTTAATATCAGGAATTTCCTTATTAATTTTCTCTTCAGTTTTGTTTTCACACAAATAATAATAACACGCACGCACGCACACACACGCACGCACACACACGCACGCACACGCACGCACGCACACACACACACACACACACACACACACACACACACACACACACACACACACACACTGCATATTGTTGGATGGGATGGTGCCTTTCCTAACACCTTGTATCTTAAATTTTTGTTTACATTTTATGGCACCATTTACAAGATATTTTATACAATTAACTACACATAATTTTATGTTTATTAAGACGTTTTAGAATTTTAGTCTTGTAAGTGATATGTTTTGTATTCAGCATTTTTTCAGTAAGGGCTATTTTTATACAAATATTTTCTTAATTCTTCAGTGGCACTCAGTATAGTAAATGATTATATGCATTTATATTGGTTTTTAACTAATTATTTATAATCTTACATTTTGAAAAAAATTACTTATTAACATATGTTTCAAAATTTTGTCATTCTTTTAAAGATTGGTTTCTGGTGATGTTGAAGGTCATTTCAAAACGCTCTTTACCAAAGTTGCAACGCTTCATCAAAAGAAAGGCCCTTTTGAGGTATGATTTTAATTTGGTTTCTACATTTATTTGCATTCATTATTTGTGATGATCAGAATGTTTTCTAGATTATTTTTCCTTTTCAACTCTGAATTATTATTTTCTTGGACAAATATATATATATTCGATTACTTAGTAGTAAATTGCATATAAATCTTTAAAAATGTTGTCTTGCTATTATTGTTACATATCTCATTTAGTGAGTGCTGAAGCCATATAAATAACAATTTATAAAACTTCTTTCATTTCAATTTATTTTCATATTTGATGGTATTGTGTATATAAATCAGAATATTTAATTTCTGAGATATTCAATTTGTTGTGTACTAAACTTTGATGTCTTAAGGTTAGGAAAAAGACAAATTTCATAATATCATCTGAAAAGATAACAACCACTTTTTTGTTTGCAAAAATCAAGATTGATCTGCCTTAATAAGATGCCATATTTAAATATGAATTAATGAGGGCTCTTATGATTTTTTTTACATTTAAATTATTTTAAATATTTGTTCCCTTAATTAAAAAAAATATATCATTCATACGCATTTTTTTCTGTTATGTAAATAAAATCGGAAAGAATTGAAATCCTCCCACCACCACATAGGCTGTATGATAAGGCTACTTTCCATCTGTTTCCATGCCATTTAGAAATATGCATTTAGAAAATGTTTGTTTTTTAACATTCCATATTTGTTCATTTGCCAAAATTTCTGCCAAAAATTAAAAAAAATTGTCATCTCATGAAGTTGAAAGTTTAAAAAAGCAGTATATGATATTGTTATTTCTTCATTATGCTTTTCATCTGATAAAAGATAGTTGATCTCCATCTCTACTTCTGCACTTCTATGATCGCATTAGCAACTTTCTTTAGAAATGCAAGTACTTACTTTAAAAATTCCTGCATCATCTCTAAGTTTTTCAGAAGTTTGAGGACATTGGACATTTTGTTTTATTCCATCATTTTACTGCAGTTTTTTTCTTTCCATCATTTTATTCTTATTGTTGCTAAGTCCTGTTTCTTGAATCTTAATTCTCCCTATTATGTTTTTCTTCTGTTTGCTGCATGTAAAAATGTACATTCTCTAATACTTGTTTCTTCAAGCATAATTACTTTATGATGTTTCTTATGAAAATAAGCTCAGCTTTATAAAAATAAACTTTTGCTCTGAGGGAATTGTTGCTAACTTATATATTTTGATTTATTTGCACATTTTATTCTGTTGTTTCTAATGCTAACTCTATATATTTTAAAAATATATAGATATTTTTAAAATGGATACCAAAAGACACCAATTGTAGTTCCTGAGAACTGGTACTTAACTTTTTACTTACTTGGCTTGTCTATTAGCCTCATGCCTTTTTTTAACATCTTGCTTACAACTGTGTCTAGGTGTGAAAAAACTAAAACTTAAACTACTTAAAACTAAAATTTTCAAACAAAATATCATATATTGGTATGGTCAGAAACAGATTAAAATTTTTTTATTTGATTATAATGGAGTTAAATGATGATCAAGAATAAACTATTTATCTATTTTTTCTCACTGAATATATTGATGACATTAGTGAACCAATTTTTTACATTATAAAAAATGGCCTTCTTTGCATTTCTAATCTTAATTTTTTTTAGTACTTATTATGTGTTGGAAACTTCTTTAGTGCAAATGAGGATGAATGGAAGGATGTTAAATCTGGCAAAATAGCAGGTATGGGTATTTCTTATTATGTGGAGCAGAATATATTTCTTTTTAACTAAAATATAATTGACGAGTTGCTTAGTAAAAAATAAAAAAATGTATCATTGAAAAGCAGCTCAATACTGTTGCATATTTGCTAATTAGTCTTGCAACTATTTTACTTGTAACATTCTGTAATAATCAGAAAGCACTTCAAAAGAAACAAAAGGAAGTTTTCTTGCACTGAAATTCTGTAAAATACTATGAGTTATAAGAAGTGCTGATAATTTAATCTTTATAAAGTCTAATTGTATCCTGAAATTTTTTACTGACATATTTACAGAAATAAATCTTTGGATAAATGATTTGTTTCATACCTTCCAGTATATTCATTGTCCATGGAAATTTGGGATGAATATATTGTCAGTACCATATCAAAACCATGAACCAATGTCGTAACTTATTTTAGTTTCATGGTTTTCCCATGAGACCAAAGATTTATTTCAGTGTTATAAGAAATTTAATAGCCCAAAATTCTGCATTTTATGGAGAAGTAAATTAAAAATTGTATAAAATCATCCAACGTTCCCCCCCATTTTTTTTTCTTGTAGGTTGAAAGAAACCTGAATTATTGTCAGTTTGTTTAAATCAATTCAAACTTATGTTGTTTTTTCTTTTTCTTTTAATTATTTTTTCATTTCATTTTTAAAAATAGAAAAAAAAAAATGAAAATTAAATATATAAAATATAGAAATTATTAAAATTTTTTATGTAGGTAAGAAAAATTTCAGGAAAAAATTGAAGTTTTAATGTAATCTAAAATCATTTTATGTACTTTTATTTGTTTAAATGCATCATTATTCTGTTTGATCGAGGTGCTTAATGCTCCCAGTCCAATCTAAATATTGGCTAAATGGTACCAATGCATGTTAACAAGACTCGCACATTATGCAAATTCAGTTTGAATTTGGAATCCATAACACATTTTGCAAGAGATAAAATGTCGCAATGGCATAACATAATGTAAACTCATATTCTTTAAGACACTTTTTTGTCTGTGATTTTGAGGTTTCAGTATTATAAGATCCATATCAAAAGAGCTCTCTTTATCTTTAAAATGGAATTTTACTAGAACAAACAAACAGAAATCGCGTGAATGTGACTTCACTTGATTTGAATCCTGGTTATTATGCCTGGCCCTTGCAGATTTATGTTAATTATACATAATGATTTCATCATTATTTTTTTTTTTTGTGGTGATTGCTGTCAATTTTCTTCAATGAAATTTGTAATTTATACATTTGACTTTTTCTTAAATAGAAATAAAATAATTTTTATCTAAAAGTTTGATGTATTATCAAAAATTAATTCATTACATATTACGACTTTGCTGTCGCTTAAATGATAGTAAATACTAAAGCGTATAAGGTTTAGATTAATATTTTGACTTAAAATGTATTCAGTGAATAATTTTCGACTATTTGAAGCAGTTTATGAAAACTTTACGAAGTGTGAATTTTTGCTTTCTTAATTTCATTTTAGTACCTATAACTACATACATATTAGGACCAAACCGGAGAGAGCACTTGCGTTTTTATTCAGAGGATTCAAGTGAAATAGCACCTAATGTAATATATTTAGGTAAGTGAATAGCATAATTTCAAGTGTTTTTTTATTATTTTTTTAGATTTTTAAGGAATTTGAAATTAGTTGTCATTTAAAGGAACCATTTCTTTGTAACATTTTCATATAAATTTCTTTTCTAAATATCATCGCGAATAAAATGAAAATTTAAGAAAATGAAATTAACGAAAGGATTTTGTTTATTTTTGAAGGTAAAAAAAAAAAAAAAATTCTCACAATGTTGTTTCCAAGATAAAGATTAAACATTAAATATATCTCCAAGCCAGATATACTCAAAACACTCTAATTCTTTTAATTTTGGGTACAAAATTTAAGAAATTAGTGTGTTTTGTCTTATTTTTGAAAAACTAATCAATGCATTTTAATGGAATTTACCTTGTATACATTTTTATCTAAGAAAAAAAATTATACCTTACAAGATACTATCATAGTTGTCTATAAGGCTCATGAGTTGCCAAAATCGATAGTGCAAGATGGAACCCAGGAAGACTGTTATTGGCTTTGATTTTCTCTCACAGTTATATAATTCAAATGGTGCTATGTCACTTTAGAAATTCATCAGTTCATAGAATCTCAATTTTTTTTCTGAATGATTCTGGGAGTGAGTATGGCCAGTTGTAGATACAATCTACAGAGTTATTAATTACTGTCGTTGATAATTTAACTTAATTAATTAATTAATTATAATTAATTATTATTGCTTATTAATATGTTTAAAATAACTATTATGTCTCAATGCTTAGTCTAATTTTTAATGAGCTTTCGATTTGGCTTAGTCGTCGGGTATTAATTTCTCTGTATTGCTGGCTCCCATAATCAATTGGGCTTAATGGATCTTTTCCTGAGTGTGCGACTGTGAAATGTCCTTCTGACTCGATGTAGTGCATTTATAATCATGCTTCTTCCAAAACCTAAATAAAATGATTTTTATATAGTTAACATTGCTTTTCATAGCGCAATTTAATTTTATGATATATGTAGCGAGTGAGGATAGCGAGGACCGAACTCGCAATGTTTGGGTTCATAGCCGAGTAACATGACCACACGACTAAAGTAATTACTCATGTCTGTTACCTGTTATCTGGCTTATAAAGCTTCACTATATATAGGTTATGTATTTTATTTTTGTATATTTTTTATTAGGGTTTTTATTGATCTCCAGTTTCAATGATTTTCCTTTCAGGGAAGCGAGGTGTACTTACTGGTAGTTCTGGTTTGAAAATAGCATATTTAAGTGGATTAGAGCAAAGAGAATCAAATGAATTTTCTTTTTCTAGAAAAGATGTTACTGAACTTGTTGCAAGAGCATCTAGTAGTGCTGTTGATATTTTTTTAACTTCCCAATGGCCACGAGGAGTCACAAAATATGCCAAATCTCCTGTAAGTTTTATTTTCATAAAAACGGTTTGAATATTTAGAAAAGATCTGCTAACTAGGATGTGTTATTAGTATTTGTTTTTTCCATCTGTCACTATAATAGTATAATGACAACTTGCTGGATGATGATTCAGATATAAATTACAGTTACTCATTTGTTAAATTGTCATTAAATATGACTCTTGAAATTTATATTTAAATTTGCAGAATAGCTGAGCGATTTAATGCCGTTTTTGTTGCAATGCTATGCAATGTTGGATTATTTATATAATAATATTTGGAATATTATATATACAAATAATAATTTATTGTATCTATAGCTTCAGAATTTCAAAAAATGAGTAAATATGGTATGTTTATTAAATAAAGAGAATGGAAACATTTGCCTGCTTTTTAAAGGATTAGCATGATACCAAAAAATGAATATTGAAATAATTATTTTTCTTCAGTGGAATATTGTATTGGGACCTTGATAACTGCATTTGATTCTAAATATTATAAAATTATTTTATTTTTTCACTCCCTTCTGGCATGGCAACTCATTCACTGAGGCAGCAGCTTTCATTTATTTAAAAAAATCTTTCTTTTTAGGTAATATTTCTCAATGTTTCCTTACTGAGAATTCTATTGTGTAATATACATTCATAGTATATGCAATTATTAATTACATCTTTCAATCACAATTTGTGTGAAAATCGTTTGGTATTCATTGAAACCTTATCTCTTGTCTAGTCGTTCCAAATTGAATGTGAACTAATTTAGGATGCATGGCAAGAAATAATGTGTATAAAGGAAAAAGGTATATATATAAAGAGAAAGGCAGTGTTTATATCCCCATAAACATGCTAGCAATGCTACAATTGATTGTTTAATAAATTCGAAAACGAGACTTGATGAATATTTTTGTTTGTTCTTCCACCTCCCTCATCTCATTTTTAGATCTGTTCGCCAGGATTTAATAGGAGTACATAAGTAAGGTACAGGAGTAGGATAATTTGTAAGGACTGTCAAAGGACACACTCATCTATATTTAATTTTCTTTTAATATATCTAGACTAAACACTAACAAACAGATGCAATTGTTCTCAATTAATCCTATAAAATATACAAAATTTAGCAATAGATTAGTAAAAGTGCAAACAAGAAAAAGGGATGTGGGTGTGTAGGTGTGGAGAGATATTTCAACTCTGAAAAAATATCTTCTTGTGTTCAAGTGTTTTAATTTAACTTGCCAGGTTGACATTGTTTTTGTAATAATTTTATTACTAATCATCATCTAATTATATATCTTGATCCACCGGTTATTAGTAACATGCAATTTTTAAATAAAAAGTCAGATTTATGAAGTTTTTCAGTTATATTAAATCTGCCAATACATTTGCTACCATTGTCATAATTATTGAAAACAAAATTGTTAAAATCATGTCTGTTAAGTTGATTAATTATCTCTTTACAAAAATCAAAGCAGACCAATATTTAATCTCTTTTTTACAATCAGTCAACAATTATGCAACTTTTTAGCTTATTCAAAATTAATACTTATATAAAACGCTGCCTAATAAAAGCTAACACTGAAGGGAATATAAAAGGTTTTGAAAAAAGTGTTTGCGCCACACATTAAAAGAAAACTATCTTATAAGATATTGAAGAAATTACTGATAAAGATTATTCCATTAATAATAAAAATTTACAATGATTTAGTGCACCTGCTAAATTGATTTCAAGCTTAGTGATAATTAACTGAAAAAAACTTAATTTTGATTCCATTGAAAATGAGTATCAATATTTAGCTCTTTGATAGATGTCAGTTTTCTTATTCATCCATTTATTTCTAAATTTTCCTTATGCTTATTAAGAGTAAAAGAAGCCAACGTCTATTTTAATATTTATAAAAACTTTTTGTATCGGACTCCACCAATCATTGTATTCTCACGACCTTACCATATGTATGACTAGTCTTGAAAATTCATTCTGCAGATATTTTTATTGAAATAGTCAATTTTGAAGGCTACAGAAAAAAAAAAAAAAGAAGATAGTGTCAGGTGTCCCCCTTCTTTGATTTAGTTTTTCTCATTACGATTTAAAAACTTATTTTTTTATGTATAATCTTAATGACAGTCTGTGTTAAAACTCTAAAATAATCTAGTTGATTATCGCAATTTCATATATTTTTAAAAATATATCTATTGATTAAGAAGGGATTTTTTATCACAGTTTGCTTTAAAAAAAATTGATAGACTTAAAAAAATATTTGAAAAGAAAAGAAATGTATGCAAAAACATTTTTTAATCAACAATTTGAAAGAAAATCCAATATTTAACCTTTTCACATTGAATCAATAGACTGCAGTGTAAGATACATTTCTATGTAGAAAATAGTCAAACAGGTATACTGTTTGTGAAAAAAGTATTATTTTGTAATGTGTTTATAAAGCAACTGAAAAGAGAAGCAATTATATTTCAAGCTGTTATTATTACTTTATTTTTTCTTAGGAAATTAAATTTTTGTACAATTATAAATATATTTCTGTTATGAATTGTTTAAAAAAATTGTGACTAACATTATTTCTTTCTCTTCAAACATTGTTTGTTATAAAAAATTTAAAGTAAACAGTTAAAGGTAATTTCTCTTTAAAAATCAATGAAAAATGAAAGAACAATTAAAAACATTTTTTAGTATATGTTTTTATTTACTTTGATTTGAGTGCTTATTATTGTATGAAATTACAGTTTATTTGTTTGAAATATTTTTAATTTATAGGACAATTTTGATACGACAAATACTGACTCAGTCTCAGTTGCCTACTTAGCAAAACTTTTGAAACCTAGGTATCATTTTGCTGGTATTTCAAGAGTGTATTATGAGCGTCTTCCATATAGGTTAGTAAAAATTTTGCATATATTTAAAAGAATAATTATTTTTACAAGAAACTTTTTTACTTATGTTTAATTATAAATCCAGAATTTTGAATAAATATGAATTACTTAGTAGTTTTTCTTTAAAATTTTTAGAACGGTTTTGTTGCTACAGTATTTAAAATAATTAGCGATGGAAAAAATATTAATTTTGCTTCTTAAAGTTTTTTAGAGTAATATTTAAATATAGATTTAAAAAAAAATTTAGGTATATAAAACACACCGCTTTTAATAAACTAAAATCCATACTTTGATAGTTTCTTTCCGTTTTGCTCACATTTCCTGTAATTTGATTAGTTCTACATTGATCAATTTGAATGTTTAAATATGAGTAATATGGCATTGACTTTTAAAAATATGTTATTTTGTGCAATATACTTTATTTGCTTGCATGCTTTTTCAATGTATTAGCGTATTTTATTCATTTTCGTATGTCTACTTTATTAATATCTTTATGCTATTTATTTTCGTATTTCTACTTCATTAATATCTTTTTCATATGCTAAAAGTTTGTAATTTTTTTTAGACTGTAACTTAGATTAAACATTGTTCTCTTACTTATTTATTTATTGGTATATACTTGGAGATTATTAACAAATAACTTATTTTTCATGTAATGAAGATGCTAATTAATTCCTAAAATTGATTTTAGTCTTCCATATTTATTAATAAAATTTTAATCTCTAACAAGTATGATGTTTACTATGAGGTTTTTAATTATTTTGAACTAATAATTATCTTTGTTTGGATCATGCTATAATTACAGTTCATGGGTAACATTAAATATATTGCTTAGTTTTAAAAATATCAAGATGAATTCATGAATACATTATTATCTGAAATGCATATTTACTTTTGTCCTTTTGTTTATACCATTAAAAATAATTTTTTTCTAGGAATCATCAAGTGCTACAGGAATTGCCTACTCATACCACTCGTTTTATAGGGATGGCATCAGTTGATAATGAAAAGAAATTAAAGGTAAATTTTATAACTTATTTCATTTTATAAAAAGCATGTAATTTATTTTGCCGAATAACAAATTGTATGCAGTTTTTACTAGACAATTACCTTAATACTAAATGTTTTTACTAGACAATTACCTTAAGGTTAAGGCAGGTAAAAGCTGAATCTCCCAAAAATTGTTTATGAGCATCCGAACAGATTATTTTATTTTTTGTTGTGTAAATTTTAATATACTGGGTCGAGTTTAATCTATTCTATCAAACGAAAGGGGGCGATAATAGAGCCCATGCGATTCATGAAACACTATAGCAACCCTATCCTATCTCTTACACTTGCAGTTATGGGGATAAAATAAATATGTTACAAATTAAGGAAAGAATCATAATTTGAAAAGTTTTTGATACACAACTGTAAAACATATTTTGAAAGAGCAAGAAAAATTCTATAAGATGACACCATTTTCATCAGGATATCTGGATTAAATGCTGAGCAACATGTGCTGAAACCTTGGCGAAATGCAAAATCAAATTGTCGCCAAAATCTTTAACCTCAAAACCGTTCTATCTACAGTCTACCAAATTTACCAATAACTTGTACTTTCTATCAGCTTTTGAATGAGCTTTCAATAAACCACATCAGATAATAGTTTTAAAATGTTTTAGAAAAATATGATTCATTTTCTTGAGAATCTCAAGATTCCTACGATGCTTCATTCATGCAAATGTATCTTTTATCATCGGTCTGTGAATTGCCAAATTGCAAATATACATGTTTAATTTTTTGTAACCCCACATTGACTTATATCTGAATATATATTTTATTTTTTGATTAGTATATTGCCTTTTTTTGCTGTTAAAAAACAGAGCACATGAACATTTTAACAATGAAAAGGCACTGGTAAAACATTTATCATTTTCAGAAAAAAAAATGAGTTTATGATGATTGAATTTATTATGACTGGATGAGGATTTCTAATTCCCATCATATGTTGGCTACTAATTCATACTACTTCTGTTATTGCTTTAGCCACTTAATTCAAATAATAATGACATGCTCATTTATTTTTACTTATCCGGTATTGTCCTTGTATTAGTGTGCAAGAACACGAAAATTTAGAAGGAAATCATTTTCCTTTTTTGAAGGTAAAGCTAAACATATCTAGTTGCATGATCAATCACTACATGAAGAAATTAAGTCATAATAATAAAATCCATCAACACTATCGACAGAAAGACATTCAAAAGGATGATTTGCGTGTATGGGGGGGGGTACAGCCTTTAAAAGGTCATATCTTTTTTGCATTTTCTTTTTATTTAATTGACAAACATCACTATGTTTGACAAAAAGTGCAATGTCTTGAGTAATATGAGGCCAATAATATTGGGGAGTAATTAGATATATCATTTTTTGAGTACCTTGATGTCCAAATTGTTCATGAGCATTTTGTAAAGCTTTTCTCCTTAGAGAAAAAGGTATAACTATTTTAAACATTTTTTTTTTTTAACTACAAGTACATCATTAATAATTTTTATATTTAGTGTTATCTAAATTGTCTAAATTTTGATAATGTTTTTCTCATCCAATTCCAATAAATGAATAGGATGCTGGGGATATTGAGCAGTAGGATGCCTTAATAACATATCAGCTTCAATATAAGCTGTTCCCTTTAAATATTTCATAATCAAATGTGCTTGGTTTTAATGACCAATGAAATAATCTTCCTCTTAAATTTTTAATATTTTAAAGCCAAGCAAGGGCAGCATGATCAGTATGAATCAAGAATTTTTTCCCATGTAAATAATAACATAATTTATCAAGAGTATCCACTATTGCTAAACTCAGTTATACAATAATTTTTTTCATAAGGGTGTAAAGTTCTTGAGTGATAAGATATAGGATGTTAATTACCAGAATAGTGAGGCTTTTTAGAACAGCTCCAATGGCTACCTGAGATGCATCACAAAAAACATGAAGAGGTAAATTAGGATTATATAGCTGTAACTCTGGTTTATTTATCAATTTATTTTTTTAATACTTTAAAAGCTTTTTGATATTCTTCAGTCCACTGTCATGGTATATATGTTTAAGAAGATTATTTAAGGGTTCTCTAATTTTCGCATAAGAATCAATAAAATTATTAGAAATATTTACAGAACCAAGAAAACCTTAAAATTGTTTTGGATTTTTTAGAGGTTGTAATTCTTTTTATACTTTCAGTATTATGATTTTCAGGAGAAATGTATTCTTCTTTTACTTCATATCTTAAGAAATTATTTTTTTCTTGAGCAAATAAACATTTAGAAAATTTTAACTTAATTGTTTCTTTTTCACACATCTAAAAAATCTGTTTTAAATTATCATGTTGTTCCTTTAGTGAATTAGAGAAAACTACTGTGTCATCAAAATAGTGTCATGCAAAATTTGAAAATTTGTTTATTTAGAATTCTACGAATAGTTCTATTAAATATTGCAAGCGCATTTTTAAAGCCAAAAAGTAATACTTAAAATTCGTATAAACCTTCAGTAGTTACAAATTCCAATTTATGGTTATCTTGTTCATATAAGGGTATGTGCCAATAGTCAAATGCAAGATCCTAAGTTAAAAAAACTTTAGCAGTGCGTATCTAATAAAGTATCTATTCTAGGCAGGAGCTCTGCCTCTGATTTGAAAGGGAATTAATTTCGCGATAATCAATATAAAGAAGACTTTTTCTATTTTCATCTCTTTTATATGCTAAATTACAGGAGAGGAATAATTACTAGTAGATTCTTTTATTAAACCGGCAGTTAACAAATTTTTGATTTGCTTAATTATTTCAATTTCATCAGTGGCAGAGGTTGGTGATACTAGTAAATCAGGTGAAACCATTCTTATTCTGCCAACATCATACTTATTTTTTGCAAGCACATGAGAATATTCAGACACAAGAGATAACACAATGTCAGATAGTTTGTTTATAATCAGAGGTGGAAAAAATTTCTTCTGAGGTTTCACTACCTTATCCGGATTATCACCAGTGCTGTTATTATTTTCAACAATATGCAGAGACATTGGATTATTATTGGTATGCAAGTGTATAATATTTTCTTTTGAAATATTTTATTTTTTATCACAATCTATAACTAATTTATATAAACTACAATCTCGAAGCCCTAAGATTATATATGGTAAAGGAATGTCGATATATTATTTGGTTTTCACATTTATTTTACCAATTTTTAAATAAATGTCACAAATTTGAGTTAATTGGAACATTCCATGAGCTTGTTTGACTCTAATTGAGTTTACATTTTATCTTGTCAAGTTAAGTTTTTTTACAATATCTGCAGATATAATAGAGAAAGTGAATCCTGTGTCAATAACAATATTTACATTGGTTTGAGGGTTAGATACATTGTCCAAGTTAGTTAGACTTGGTAGAATGGAGATGTGTCTGGACACTAGTAATTGCCATTATGCTGGTCCAAGGTCCTCATTAGAAGGATTTTGAGAACAGCTAAGAAGGACTTCTGTGCACGGGGAAGCCAAATTAGCCGTTATGGGACAACTAGTCACAAATTGGTGTTATTGAAAAGGACATACTTGTATCCAATAATAGACATTTGGAATTTTTGAGTACAAATCTGACAGTGAGAAGGTGATAATTCTTATTGGAAATGCAAGTTATGGTTTTGGTTATTAAAATTATGTAGACGCATCCTCACTAAATTTTGATAGTTTTGTCTAAAATAATTTTGAGCACGAGGTACAAAGGAATTTTGGAATATATAATTAAAATTTTGCCTAGGTACAAAGATGCTGGATTAGGGTTTCATTATTCCTGACCGGGCTTGGTTCTGGAGGTTCTTTCATTTTTAAAAGTTACTGTAAACCATTCTGCAGCGGTAGAAGGGTTTTTTACATTTACTAATTTCTTTAATTGAGTTGATAACCCATCAGCAGAGACGGCCATCTGAGGGGGAGGGGGTGCGGCTGATGCTATGTACCGGGCCCCGTGACTGAGGGAAGGGGCACCGTGATTAAGAATTAAAATAGTGTTCTGAACGATAATAGCGTTTACATGTACTGAAAGTATACATGTTTGTTTCCACGTGCCTGGCTCAGCGTCGACTATCGCCGTTATTAGGCAATGATCGCAGTGATATCTGTAAGAAGGGAAAAAAAGTTCATTTATGAATAAGGAAATTCCCTTCAGACATGTTAAGACAGAGCGGCGTGACTTCTGGGCACAATTGGCGGCCAGAAGTCGTGGCTGAAGCTGGGTTCAAAGGAACTTGTAAATCATCTGCTATTTGCTTTTTTATACATCTAATGTAATATTTTTTATGCGTGCATCTGTGTATGTTTGTTTGTATTAAGTTCTTCAAACAAAAAGTAAAACGAAGATAAATTAAACGATCAACTGCTAACAATGCACATTGCATTACTGCTTCACCGGCCACGACCGGAATGAAATGAATTAAGGAAAAGGTTTAAATGGAGCAGTCGGCGGATTTGGAAATATACAAAGTTTACATTATATATTATAGTCTAGTGCAAGTGTGCAAAATATTATTAATCTAAGGTCAGTAGATTTACAGTCACTTACCTCACCTACTAGGTTACAGTTCATAGTATAACATATAGTAATTTGATAATTCATTCTATAAACTGTTTAATGCTGTTAGATATAACCATGTCCATGCCAAGGAAATATCCCTGTGGGTGTCAAAAAAGAAAATTATGAGAAAAGAAAAAAAAGAAGAAAAGCTAAACTTCAAGAAGTCACAAGTAGATCTGTTTTCTTGGCTACGAAGTAATTTCTGCCAAAGAAATTGTTTCGACTTCAGAAGTTACAATTCAAACTTCAACTGGGGAAGAATGTTCCGCGCAAAGTACACAGTCTTTCAATGAAAATGTTGAAACGGTGAAAAGAATGACGAAAATGACAATAACAAATATGATCAAGAGAGTATAAATGATCCTGGTTTATGGCCAAATATTATAACGGATAAATTTAGAATGTTTTGTGTTAAAATCGGACCATACAACATAAAGGAGGTTTTGCTAAAAATGCTGAAGGTAGATCATTTTCCACTACGTACTACTTTAAAAAATGCTAAATGGCGAAACCCAACTTCGCAGCTGGTTAATTTATTTAAAAACGTAAGACTCGTTATTTTGTTTTTGTTGTATACTGTTTTTCAAAAGAAAAGGAAATGGCCAAACTACACGATTTATAGGTGGCTCTAATAACTGAAGAAAGCTGTCAACTGTAATCCAAGATCATGAGCGTTCTAGTTGTCATTTTAATTCGTTTATTGCTTGGAAAGAATTACTAAAACGACTAAATTTATGTTCGACTATTGGTAAAACAAATCAAGTTAATATAAGTATGAAAACGGCACGACTCAAATTACTATTTCAAAGAATTGTAGATGTGATTCTGTTTTTAGCGTGTAATAATCTTCCACTTCGAGGAACCCACGAAATAATAGGTACGCCTAATAATGGAAATATTTTAAGTTTAATCGAATTATTAAATAAATATGACCCTGTGCTAATGGATCAAATAAACAAAATATTAAGTTCTAAAAATGGAATTGTGCATCATTTAGCTCATAAGCCATAAGAACAAGTTATCTCTGCGTTAAGAAGTGAAGTCCTTAACAAAATTAAACACTATGTACCCCTGATATTTCCCATAAGGAAACTTCAATCATTATTAGGTATGTAAATTTTGAAAAGAAAAGGTTAACTATAAATGAGTCATTTATAGGGTTTATCGAAGTAACTGATGTGACTGGAGAAGGACTAGTAAAAACTCTATTGGAAAGATTAAATGAGCTTGATTTAGATATTATGAATTGTAGAGGGCAAGCATACGACAAAGGTAGCAACATGCAACATTTTCTGCTTCTACAAAAAGATGGGAAATTCTACAAAAGCATTTAAACATTACTCTTAAATCATTATGTGACACTCGTTGGGAAGCCAAAATAGATTCTTGTATAGCCCTAGAAGAATTTATTGATGTAAGTATTGACAATACAGCGGTATCCGAAGCTAAAACTTTATTGAATGCAGTAGAAGAATTTATTACAATTATTTTATATAAGCTATTTATTTTATATTTAATAGTATGATTTGCAATATTTCTAAAAATTAACACTATCAATAAACTTTTTCAAGCAAAAACAATTGTTCTTGACTCGGCTTTCAATTTATTCAATAAGATTAAAATTGAAATCCAAAATTTAAGAACAAAATATAACGCATTTTTAGATGAAGCAAAAGTGCTAGCGCGTAATTTGACATTTCAGAACATTTTCCTGTAAAACTAATTCGAACAAAGAAAAGATTATATTCCAAATTAGCAGAAGACGAAATAAAAAATCCGGTAGAGGAATTTAGGTGTTATATTTTTTAACACTGTAATTGATACTGTTACTGTACAAATAGAAGATTGATTTAAAATTATACCAAATATTAATTCTAATTTCAAATTAATCACTGTTATAAAAACTTTAGAAAAACATGAATTAGAGAAATGTTCCTTCGCTCGGAGCGTGTTAACTTGCTAAAGTGAGCGGTTTTAAAGAGAGCGTGTTGAAGTAGTTAAATAAAAAAGGGAAATGGATTAGGAATTAAGAGACCATTTTAGAATGGAGTTAACATTGGCTAAATGAAGATAAAAATTAGGAAATTAATTAGAATTTAAATTAGATAAGCTCGACTTCGTTCGCGTGGAAATTTTGATGTATATGTATGAGAACGGACCTAGGTATCTTCATTTAGCCCATGTTAATACCTCAATCCTCAATCAATACCTAAGCTTCGTTAATGATTAGGTAATTGTGAGTGTCATCCAGCCTATGCACGATATCTTCTGATAAAGCTTCCTTGTATTTATCCCACAGCTGGAGGGGGTGTGATAGTCTGCAAGTGCTCACTAAGATTGCAAACAGATCATTCTGAGCAAACACATTCTGAGCAAAACGACAACGCCGCCAATGCTTGTGCGACATTGTGCACTCGTCCCATAATATTAACTTGCAGTGCTGCAAAAGGACTCCCCGGTCGCTGTTTTTGGTGATTTTGCATGTTGGGGTATCTTTGCTTGCAAGATTAAGCGGCATTGCAGCAATGCCCGAGGAAGCTACAGTCAGAGCTATATTGCGGTCCGTGCGAAGTTGGGCTAGCAGAAGATTCAAACCAAGTCCGTATTTTTTAAAAATCAATTCTATTTTATTTATCGATTGAGATAGCTACAACAGTATAATACACATAATTTTTAAACTTTTAATTAAAATGAAAATACTGTTGTCAACAATAAGAACAAACTGCGCAACGCCGATTGGAGTAACAGAAATGCGTGAATTTTCTACGCCAGTTGGGGTAACTCATTGCAGATTAGAATTTTTTTAATTTCCTTTATTCTGTTTTATTTTAATTTAAAAGTACTTCAGAATGAATCCAAAAGAACGATTAATTAACAATGTTTAATTTTAAATGCATCAAACCCCAAGAAAATAAACAGAATCGTTTGAAATAATCGGTCAAAAAATGTTAAGCTTATCCTCTTTAGCGTGGGAAAAAAAAAAAAAAAAAAAAAGACAGAAGCCTTACTTATTTGGCGGTGGGGAAATGAAAAGATTTTTGGCGGGAAAGTTGGTTTTTAATTAATAATAAATTAACCGTAATAAATAGTAGCCTATGTTGTATTCCAGACTATAATCTATCTATGTGCTAAATCTCATCCAATTCCGTTCTGACGTGATTGGCTAACAGAGGTAAACAAAGAAATGTATCCCTATACATACCACAGCTCTTGCTATTTGCACATGCATAGTTTGAGATTTTCGCGCATGCGCGGAATAATTAAAATCACAATTATAAAACTCCTTTTTTAATTTTATTTTGATATGACTTTAATGTACTAAAACCTTTATCAATAAGTGCTCTACAAAATGGTATAAATATCTCCAATATCCGTTAACTATTTCTCGTGTTTTTGTGGTTCCAACATACAGACGATTTCAGGAGACTTCATTTTATACTATGTATAGATTAAGAGATATCATTACACACACACGCACGCACGCACCTAAAATAAATGCTGCCTTAGCTAACTTTAAGAAAAATCCTTGTATGAAACTGTATGAAATTTGAATGTGTTTCTATGCGCTTTTTCCTGCTATCTAAAATACAAATGAACTAACCAAATTAGAAATAAATATTAAGTTTAAATGTCAAAATGGAACAGAAGAAAAAGAACAAAAAAGAAAGAAATAGTGAATCTTGCCTGAAAACTTTTTCAAGGGTCACCCATAGGCAGGGATTTTTTCCGTGAGGTGTCTGACTTTCACCCAAGTATTGACCCCTTGTCGCTCGAAAATCTCAAGAAATTGAGGTTTTGGAGATAAGAATTAGTAGCATGAAATCAAAGACAATAATAAGCAAATATTATTTCAAAATTCAAATCTAAGCAAGACTACAACAAAATTGAATCAAACCAATCAACAATAAGACCATTAAATCATAAAGCTAAAAAACATCAATAAAATATAACCATCAATAAAATAACATACCAGTTGAAAGTAAAAACTCCAAAAACTTTTATGAAGAAAATAAACCTGTCATTGCAGACCCACAACATTAAACTAAATTCAACTTTCCCGTTTTTAAAGCTGAATACGCCTAAAACGCTTGGTCAAAGTACTTCGTCATCATAAGAAATAAATTGAACGATCTCAGCATCATCTATTAAGTGAAAAATTCAAAGGAATTAAACTAAAAATCATACCTTGGGTTGTGAAAATTTAGAATATGTTAGAAAATAGATGAACCTTCTCTTATTAAAACTTCTATACTGCGAACGGTTTTGGGAAAATCGTTAGAAATGAAGTTTTTAATGAGATTGTTTGTTGTTTCAGTATAAAAAATTTTGTTGTTATAATTTTTTAAAAATCTGTTAAATAATGAGAAAATCAAATTTTTGAAAACTTTAGAGTTTAAATAGAATGGTTAGAACTAAGAAGAGTCCCGTTAGAACTAAGTTTAATTACTTTGAAGTTAAATTCATCCCTTTTATTGTGAATACCTACTAAAGTTTTTCCATTAGAAATTTCTATTTTTAAATCCAGATAGGTAGCTTTGTTCATTATTTCATTTATTTCAATTGTATCTTTTGGATAATATTCAATAACAACATTAATATTATCTATGTTTAACAAAAGTAAATTATCAATATATCTCCAATCGTTTATTAAATTGTTTAATTATTTTTTTCTCATAATAATGTAGGAAAATATTGGCTATAGCACTTGTAAAAGTTGTTCCCATTGGAATTCCCTTTACTTGTTTATAAAAATGAATCCCTTTAAAACATAATTTTCGGAAATATTAAATTTACATAATTCAAGGCAATTACTTTTTTAAAATAAAGTCTCTATGTAAATATTCGTCATATATAAAAATACAGACATCTATTAATTTTTCATGAGGTAGATTTGTGTACATATTTTCAAAATCCTAAGTTTTAAGTTTATTAATATTATCTTTTAGAAAATCCAGAATTTCTTTGTTACTATTGATTATAAAGTTATTCTCATGTTTAATTTTGTTCAGGATAATTTTTAAATATTTAAAGAAATGTTTTCCCATGTAGTAATTATAACTGCCTGTACTACAAATTCCGAATCTAAATTTTAATGGGTTTTTTTTAATGAAATTTTACTGTTGGGAACAAATAAGGATAGTTTAAAGAGCAAGTCTTAATCATAGTCTTTATAGCGAAACTTTCTTCTTTTTTCAATTTCTTTTTCCCGGTACTATATAAAATGTATGTTTTTCCCGGTACTATATAAATGTATAACTTTATAATCATAGACTATTGATTATAAAGTTATTCTCATGTTTAATTTTGTTCAGGATAATTTTTAAATATTTAAAGAAATGTTTTCCCATGTAGTAATTATAACTGCCTGTACTACAAATTCCGAATCTAAATTTTAATGGTTTTTTTTAATGAAATTTTACTGTTGGGAACAAATAAGGATAGTTTAAAGAGCAAGTCTTAATCTTAGTCTTTATAGCGAAACTTTCTTCTTTTTTCAATTTCTTTTTCCCGGTACTATATAAAATGTATGTCGAATTAGAGTTATATTCATTAGTTATAAGTTCGTTATAGTAATATTTACTAATTAAAGAGAAATTATTCACTATTTATCAACTACAGTAACAATAAAAATTGTAAATTTATTATTACTGTAACCTCTCTTTAAATTTCTTTTTTTAACGATTTGTTAAAATAAATTCCTCATTCTTTGGATCTGCCATTATCACAGTTAATCTTAGTCTTAATTTCCTCTAAAATCCTCACTTTCCATTCTCCAAACCCTTTGAAAGCTAGTGATATTTCATAGATAATTTGGAAATAAAAATATCCAAATCTTGTCCAATAGAAATTAAGATTTTACTTTTCTTTATTTCTATTTACTTTTTCTCTAAATTTTGTTCACTTTTCCATTAATTTTCTTAAAGAACTTGAATCAATAATTTTTAAATTCCCCACTATGATATGTCCTTTATCAGCATCTATATAATCTTTGTAAATTTCTTTGTTACAATTACAATTTGTTTTGTTTATCTTATCTAAATTTTTGCTATGGTAATTATAATTACATATTCGTTTCCTTAAAGTTACTGAATAACTAAATTCTATTGAAATTATTGCATTATCCTTTAAAGGAAAAAATTCTTTACTGTTGTGCACAGTTTTAGGCAACTTCAGGTTTTCAAAACTAATATCCAAAAATCTCACTGCACAAAACTCTCTATTTAAATTATTTTTATTTTAAAATAGTAAATATTTTTTTACCAATACTAAGCTTGAATTTAATTAGATCTAGAATTATAAATTTAGTAAAAGAATTTTCAAATTTGAAATCTCCAAATTTATTATTAAATTTAATTTTACTTTTTTCAAGGCCAAGAAGATATTTTTTTAATTTTAAGAATGTTCTCATTTTTATGATCCAGGTTACAATAATACTGAAAATCCTCAAATATAATATCATAATTGCCGCCTCTACCTTTACCTCTCTTAAATCTTTTATTACAGTTTTCATTATCCAAAAAGTCTTTAAAAATGTTAAATTTGTTATAAATGCAGATGTTATCTAAATCCCTATAATCTTCACCATTTAGTTTATTATTGAGTTCATATGGAAACAAAGTTTGTAAATTGCAAATATAAATATTTTCTAAATCTAATCTTTTGTTTAAGTCAACAATATTTTCTTCCGAAATGTAAATACTAATATTATCAAAAGTATGATATTGAAAGTGTAGTAGTTCATAGTCAAAAGACTCACTTTTTATAAAGTTTTTAAAAGCAGATCTATGGCTATTTACTCTTTGATTAAGTTCAGTACTGTTTGTCCTATATAATTCAAATCTTATTCTTTAATGCATCAAATAAATAAGATTTTTGTTTTTACAAAACTTTCTAACTTTTCCAAATTTGATTTTTCATTTATTCTTTGCCAGCTTGTGGACAAGTTTTAAATTTTTTGTTACCATAGACTCGATATTTTTTTATAGTTTTATAATTTTTTGAACAAAAGAATTGTGCCAGTAACTTTTTATCCTTGAATGCCCCAAGTATAAAGCTATCTACAGTGCCCAGTGGTAAAGCGTGCGCTATAAGAAATTCTTTTATAGACTTTTGCATTGTTTTATTTGATAAGTACCTGAAAGAAACATTAGCGCATTAATTTTCTTAATTATCTTGATCAGCTGATTGGTTGTTTTGAAATTAATTTGGGATTCCTTTGGAAGGCTGGCTGCATCAGCAAATTAAGATTCAATAATTAATTCCTTCTAGTGGAACCTGCTCTTTTTTGTCTTATTTTGAAATTCCTCAGGTGGTAAAACATGAGCTCATGGATGAGAAGTCTGGTAAGTAAGCAGGTTCTCACTTGTCCTGCAGGTATAACTATGGGAGGGGGGTGAATGATCTGTACTTCGATGATAGAACGTACCTCCTGCGTGAGAGGTTGGATTGTGACCAAAAATGGTTATAAGGATTCCAATCTTAGCTTCTGTTGTAACTGTTGCGATAATGATCACTTAACGCTTAATGTTTTGGGAGGGTAGATGTAATTCATTTATAGTAGTTTACTTCAACTAGGCATGGTCCCTCCCCCTATAGAATTTGAAATTAATAGAATTTGAATTTAATAGATAGAATTTGAAATTAAATTTTACAGATATTATAATTGTAAAAATAATAATAAATAGAATAAAAAATACGGATTAAAGAGGTTATCAGCTAAATGACGATGATTCTGAATTCTTTTTTAACTTTTAAGAATTCACCGTTTTACATATATGCATTTATATTACTGTAAAAAAGGAAGGAATGCATTGCTATTCAAAATCAATCAATAAGTAAAATAAATTGATTTTCTATTAGTATTTCTGGATTCATTCTGTATTTTTTTTAAATACCTGAATAAACTTAATGTAAGCAATTTGGAACTTTTTATTTTGCAGTGGTTGTATGCTTTTAATATCACCCCTTACTGTTCAATGGCTTCCAAAGAGTTGACAAATACAGCCGGTCCAGTCACTGAATGCCCATATGGTGCTGAAGAATGCAACAGCCAGGTGATTTTACTTTAAAAGTTTTTTATTCGATCTTTCATTTATACTTCTCCAATAGTTCAAGTTTTTAGAGAAAAAAGTTTTAAAATGCAAAAATCTTATGAAGAAAGGCTTGTGATTGCAAATACAGAAGCAACTAAATGTTTCAATGTCTAAATGGTATGGATATTTTTTTTGTTGTTGTTAGTAGGAAAAATCCTTATGTTTTATTTTAATTAATTCGGTTTGTCTTTTAAATCATAAATGAAACAATATATTTCTTAAATTTGTGTAGTTGTACAAATATCATAGAATGATGTTAACAACAGTAGATAAGTATAAATAACTTGCATCTTGTGTACAAAACTGCGTAAAGCGTTTTTTAATGCTTTTACAATAAGGTTAATTATAAATTCTTCATTTCCATTAAGAATTAAAAATGCATAATTTATTTAACATTAAAATATATTATTGGGATTTTTATTTAAGAACTGCACATTTTTTAAAAATTATATAGCTTCATGTCTTAAATTTATTCATATTTAGTTTTTTTATGACATGAGTTCATCGTCTGGACAGCAGAAACGATCCATGAATGAAAATGAAAGTTATAAATCTAAAAAGAAACAAAATGTCAATGGTATGTACTTTTTTATATTTTTAAAATTGCTTGGGAATTTGTCTCTCTTCATATTGGTTTTCATTTTCTGCATTATTATGTAAAACGAACACAATTCAACGCGTTTAAAACTCTTAACTGCCGTGCACTGCTCCAATTGTCATTTGCAGATTATATATCGGCAGACCATCTCATGTAATAAATAATTTTCATCCAAGTTGTTTATTATGGATCTCAAATTTACAAGAAATAAATGTACATGTGACAGTTAATTCAAGGAGTTTCAATCATAAATTAATTGTGCCAGTTAATGTATTAAAAATTACTTGGTAGTTTCCTATAAATTGTGATAATTGTTTTAATTCATTTCCCTTGCTTTATTTAATCTCTTCCTAATTGTAAATTCTGTCATTTTATGTAAGAAATAGCAATTTTTAATTTTTAAAAATTTGTTTGCTAGCATTAGGAAATATATTTGATCGATCCATGTAGGCTTTCAAACCGTCTAATATTAGGAATTGATTTTTAGTTCCTTGAGTAGTATATGGTTACCTTTATTGGGCACTAAAATTAGTCGTATTTGTGATGATAAACACTATTGAATAATTCATTTTAATGCCATTTTTTAAACCAAAACATACAAAGTATTAGCATTAAAATATCCTGTATATTTATCTGCAATCAATTAAAAATCTCTAAAATATCCATGCCAGGAATTATGTAGGTTTTGTTCAAAACAGATATTAATTTAAGATGCAGTCATTATATTTAATAATAAACAATTTTATTCAATGCTTTGTAGCCTATAGAATTGTCTGGAGCCATAATGTTTCATTCTCATTTCATTTAATTGTATACAAATATGATTTTGAGATCTTTTTCTAATTTGATATTTTCTTTTCTGTGTTTTGTATCATTTTTATTAATATACTAATTTGTTATAATTTTATTTACTTATAAGCTAAGTTCTGGCAATGAGTGATTAAATCTTGATTTACATAAGTTTCATTAAAAGTGATGACTAATTTTATTTTTTCAATTCCTTTTCTCACTTTTTATGAAATTTCCTGGCTCTTGAAATTCCAGGTGCCATAATTTCCGTCTAAATATTGAATTCTTGTGATTTTAAAATCATCATTATATAACTTCTTAACACTGATAAAAATCCAGTGTCATCATCAAATCAGTAGTTGTTTTTGATTTGCTGACCTTTTAAAATACCCATTTGCTCTATACTATTCAATGTTTTGCAATGTTAGGTCACAGTTTAGTAAGGCTTTTAAATAAAAACATTCAATAAATGAATTTTGATTTTTTTTTTAAATACAAATTCATTTCATCTCTAAAATTGTCCTTAAATGAAGCAAAGCAAACTGAGTGTATTTCATTATCATCTAGTAGCAGTGAATCTTCAGAAAAATATGAGGAATTTATTATTAAAGATATTTATAAAAAAAGAATAATGAATAGATTAAAATATTTAAAAGAAAAGTACAACTTATCCTTAAAGATACAGTACATATTTTTTCATCTCATTGATTTTTATTGCAATGAAAAATATATATATTATAATTATTTTGTCAATAGGGGAATATTACTCTATTTCTAATAATATTAAAATCAATAATATTCTTCTAAAATACAAATTACAATGGGAAAAGATTTTAAATTATTTCAATTCATTAAAAAGATTAATCTTTTAATATAAATGGTGTTTGTGTTGAAACAGGACCTAATATATGCTATTTCAACTATCTAGAAGAGATATGAAGAAATAATTTAAGATGGCTTTATAGAAATTTCGGCAGAAGTCGAAAGGTTATCGCCTTAAATAAAGTCATACTGTATAAAGGTAATCTTTATAAATGCAACAATGAAATATAATAAGAATTTATTATATAGCATTACAGATATATTACTTTTAAAAACAAAAGTTTTATAAGATTATAAAGATGGTAAAATGCTATAATTTGACAGATATTGATCGAAAATGCTTACATATAAAACAAACGACTTCCTAATTGTACTGAAGTCAATACTTATCTAAATGATTTTAATATAAATTATTATGTATTAGTAAAAAGTACATGGATTGAATAATTTAAATTTTGATGAAAATGACTATTAAGAACCGACACTTATTACAAATATAAATAAATAGTTATTCCTCAAAATAAAGATTAGGAAACTAATGTTTCGAATGTCTTTATCGAAAAAGAATTATCTGTTAATTACTTGTCAATTATTGGAAATACTTTATTTGCATTATTAGACAAGGATAGAATGGAGGTTTCAACCTTTGCAATGGGAAGAACAAACGAAAGTATTTTCATAAGTAATATCGATAATGATATAGAAATTAAAATATATTTATCATAATAGCGAAGATGATGCATATGGTGTATTATTTTATATGATGTAAAATTTTATAGTTCGATTTTATAAAAATGTTCGTGTATAAATTTATATTTCAAATTTAGGTAAGGGAATTATAGGGATCTTTGAAAAGAATATGTTTAGGTCAGAAAATTTTTATCCCTTCACTCGGAGCGTGGGAACCGCTGACAGAAGCATTTTTGCATAGCTTTCTGTTGCATTAATTAAGTAGAAAAATTGGAATGAGGTCAGGAAATAAGAGAATACTTTAGAATGAAGTTAATATGGGCTAAATTAAGATAAAAATTAGGAAATTGATAGGAAAAAAATAGGAAATTAATTAAGTTTAAATTAAATTTTTAAATATCATGACACACACACATGCACACACATGTAAGGATATTTTAAAATCTAATTTAAATTTAATTAATTTCCTAATTTTTTGCTCAATTCTGCTCATATTAACTTCAGTCTAAAATGTTCTCTTATTTCCTGATCCCATTTCACTTTTTCTGTTTAATTCAACAGAAGCTTTGTAAAAATGCTTAAATGTGCACTTTCACACTCTCCAGGTGGAGGGATAAAAAACTGTCCAGCAAGCACATTCTTTTAAAACTGTCCAGCAAGCACATTCTTTTATTCCTGTGCTTCTCTTATCAAAATCGACATGTGTAGGAAATCCCTACCAAAATCTCACAGTGTATATTCACATTGATAAAATTTTCATGAGCATTTCCTGATTTCGTCTGTGTCGTTCTGTGTTGGTGTGCTCATCGCTTATGCTTGTACATAAATCATGCCTCCCGGGATGAAATAAAACGAAGTTAAAAATTAAAAGTGTCTTCCCTGTCTTCGGCCACGATTCTGCTTCAAAAATTATGGTTATATATATGTGTGTGTGCGTGTGTATGTGTAATGATATTTTAAAACTTAATTTAATCCTAAAGAATTTCCTAATTTTTTAGCCTAATTCAGCCCATGTCAAAGTCATTTAAAATATTCCCTTATTTCCTGATCCTATTCCACTTTTTCTTTCTAATTACTTCAACTGAAGTTTTGTAAAAATGATTGCGTCAGCGGTTCCCACGTGCCGAGTGAAAGGATAAAAAATCGCTGATGTAAACAGATTCTTCTAAAGGATCCCTCTCTTTCTCTTATCAAGGTTGCCACGTGTGAGAAATTCCAAACATAAACGACACGTGTCAAAAATCTCATGTTATATAAGACCAGGTATAAAATGTTCATCGGCTTTCCATCAATTCTTCGTTCGCTCTGTGTTGTGTGTGTCCGCGTCTCCTCTTGTAAATAAATTGTGCCTTCCCGGGATGGATTAAAGCGAATTTAAAAATGAAAAGTGTCTTCTCTATCGTCGAACCTGCCTTCTGCTTTAAAAATTATTATGTTTACATTATGTATATATGAATGCAGTTATAAAGTAAACATAGAATCAAATGACGAGAATTCTCATGTTGGAGGTGTTAAAGGGAATCAAAATAATAACTTTCGAAACGGATTATATAGATGGGGAAATTAATCAGTTTTAAATATATATATATATCAAGGTAAATAAAACAAATAAAAAATACATGTTCGATTTTAATAAAAGAAGAATTTTGGATAAGTTCGACCCTATCCCATTTGGATATTAATTTATAAAAATGAAATGTACTAAATGAAATCATATGATTGTGATGATTATCATGGTATTACTGTAATCACTAACTAGTTTATGTAAAGATTTATTTAATATTCATATTCTATACAACAGAAATTTTAAAGAAATTTATTTACGAAGTTTGAATTACACTCATGTCCATACATTAAGGATAATGCCTGCACCAGCAAATGAAGGCTCAGAAATAAAATAAACGTGACTCATTCATAAAGCTCATGTGTGAAACAAAAGATAATGAAAATAAAAAAAAAGATGGTGTATGTATTATACTATTCATAAAAACTACAATTTTTGCGCCCTGGAGCAATTACAAAAAATATCTCCCTTACATAAACTTTACTTTATGTGGGTTGTATGATGGTTAATACATTGTATGTCTTCCAGACAATTTAATACAGTGCGTGAAACGTCTAGGCTTGCTTAGTATCAAATTATGAGACTGATCTTGGAGAAGATTATTCCACTCAGCAAGCAATACTCTCTAAAGTTCCGATACGCGTGTAGAAGTTGGTTGAATGGCTGCAAATCTTCAGCCAAGCATGTCCCACACGTGCTCTATTTGATTCAAGTCAGGTGAGAATAATGGGTATTTCATGCGGGTGACATCCTCAGGTTTGGTTTGGTTTGGCTATATTAACGTCCCGTTTGAAGCAACACTAGGGCTATTTTGGGACGGACCTCGTAATTTTGAACCACGTTCAGAGGTGAAATCCTCAGATTGAAGACATTCGTTTACGAAGTTTGCGTGGTGAGAACGGCCCTTGTCATCAGTAAATAGAAATTCTGCGCCAATGGCACGCCTAAATAAACATGCATGTCATTTCAGAACGATGTCTCAATAAAGTTAGCCTGTCATAGTTCCGATTTGAACATGTAGATATGTTCTGGAGCCCAATGTAATACCACCTCAAACGAGCAACCCTGCACCACCGTAACGGTGTCGTTCAGTGATGTTCTCTTGGAGGTAATGGGTACCTGGCTTTCTTCATGTGAAAGTCTGACGTGAATTAGACTGCAAGCTAAACCTGGACTCTCCGGAAAACATCACACAAGCCCACTGTGATGATTTCCACATTGCATGTTCTCTATTGCAGGCTAACTGCTGGCGACAGTAAGTTAATATAAGCTGAACACATCTGACAGGCATGCGAGCATATAAACCATTATGTCCCAAACGTCAGTACACCGTTAGTCTTGCAATTGTCGTACCCGTGACTGAAGATAGCTGACGAGACAGGTCTGATGATGTGCTCGGTCTGCTTCTTTTGGCAGGTACTGTTAAATACTGATCATCATGCAGCGTTGTAACTCGGTGGCGACCTGTACTGCAACGTCTATTGACTTTCCCATCATCTTGGAATCATTTCCGAGATGACGCTTTGGGCGATTCCAAGTTCTTCGGATTCTTCCATCTGATTACGCTCAAAGACCAGACGGCCGATAATTTTACCACGTAAAAAATTATCCACATGCGTCCTCTGTGTAATAACCATTCGGTTATGGCACTGGGCGGCTTACAGAACGCTTGCGAACAATTTTACTTTTCTGTCACTCTTATATACTTCTCTATTACACTCACGTCATTGTGACGTACTATTGACTTCATTTAGTGGCATCCTGTAATTTGCATATTATTCTTGAAGATGCATGTGATAATTCTACAGGTTAAATTTTTACTTTAAGAGTTCGATTTCCGTGTGATGAATTATCCTTAATTTATGGACATGAATGTATTGAGATATATCGCAAGTTATTTTTGAATATGATGAAACTGGGCAAAATGCAAAACATATTTTTCGTAATGAAGAAGACTTCTAAAGACAAAACGTTTTTTTCTTTAAAACGACGATATCTAATAAGTGGACATCTTGAAAAACTCAAAGTCTCGGATTCTCTCCAAATTACTTGTTTTAAAAAATTAGATGAACTGAAAATTGATAGGGAATATCTTGCAAATGAAATAAATCAAATATCCACGTAGAATGGTGCAAAAATAATTTGAGTTAATTGATGAAGAATTGAACAATTTTATTATTTTTCTACCCGACGGATGCAATAATGAAAGATTTAGAATAACCAGAAAAGAAATTAAATAACTCAAATTATCTTAATTAAGATTTATAAATAAAGGAAGAAAAAACTGTGGGAAACTAATTGAAGCTAATTTATTTGAAGCTGGACTTTAATTCTTCTTTGATTTTTATTATTTATTTATTTTTTATTTTCATCAAAAATAAGCACATCTACTATATACAGGAGACGTGCTTATTTTTACCCTCATTTTTTCAATTCCCTCATCTCTTAAAATTTCTCAAAAATATTTAAAAACTTTATTGTACTCAAAGTATTAAAAAAGTTGGAATATAGTAGTACCTTGTAGGATCTAAAATTACAGGTATTTGTAATGAAAAGTGTTGTTAAATAATTTAAATGGTTTCAAAAATGATATTAAAAGGAATTATTTAATAGTATTTATCATTACAAATACCTGTAATTTTAATGTCTTTTGAGGGTAGCCATTTACTATTTCCTTATTTTATATTTTAAACTGCAACTGATTACTTGCAGTTGCAGTTTCACCACTCAGATACATTATACATAATGAGTTTTCTTAAATATAAACTTTAATTTCATATCATCTCTCCTTTTTATTGTTTCAGTATCACAAGAAAGTTGTTGGTTTTGTTTAACAAATCCTGAAGTACAAAAACAGTTGCTACTAAGTATAGGTGATCACGTAAGTGAATAAATTTTCTTTGTTATATTGTTATTATGAACTTTTATAATCGTTGACATATTAGCAAGAACTGTGTGACTGTGAAATTAAAATTGTTAATTTTCAGGGAAACGCATTATTTCAGAATGTTTAGCACTTAGCAAATAAGAGCAGAGGCCTATTTATTAATTAAATTATCTCAACCATATGATATCATTTTATATTCATCATGTTCTTTTTCGTTCAAGACAGCAGTGCTTTACCTTATTGTCGATTTTTTAAACGTCGAGGGTGATAAAGTCGCTTTCCTTCCAAATGTGACTGTCAGTAAACGAAATCGCAAATACTAGTCCTTAGGAAACTTCCATGGGTTGCATTAGAGATCACTATACATTTTTTTTTAAATAAAAGAGTATTATAGTATTGGAAGCAAGGGATTTTTAGACCATGTTTCTTTGATGAAGACCGCCGGAGTAGCCGTTCAATTCAGATCACTACGAAAACATGTTTCAAATTTTTCTGCACCAGAACTGTAGAGATGAAGAGTCAGTAGGAAGTAAATGTGATTTTAACAATATTACGTTTCTGCTCATAGGACTAAGCTTTTCATGAAGGTGTTTGTGTTGCATTCTCTGATCAGAGTTCCTATTTCCATAATATTATGGAATTTTCTCGATCAAAAGACCTTTCTATGTATGATTTTTTAATATTTTTGTAAGCATATAAGATATTACTTGTATGAAAATAAGCCTCGCATAATGAAAAGATCAAAGACCTCTTTACAAGACAAATTCATAAAATCAATGAATAAATATGAGTGGAAACAAACTTCTGAGAATGAACTAAGAATTATTTTTACATGACACTGTAGAGTAGGGCTTCTTTAAAATGGTTTGGTTCACTGCATACACATTTCAAAATTGAAGCATAATTACTTTTTCACATTTTTAGGACCTCTGTATTAATAGGCACAAATACATAATCTGTAGGCATAATAGGATATAAAAGAATTAAAACCAGGGATGTAAGGATTTTTATTTTCTAAAAAAAAAAAAGCATATTATTAAATTGTTTGTGCAAAAAAGTTATTTTAAAAGGTGGGGCTGAAGAGGAGTAAGATATGAAGTTACCTCTGGTAATTAGATATCTAATCTGGTATATGTGCAATGATTTTTAACATTTTTAGTAAAGAAGAGGAGGACTTGTGTTAGTTTAAATTTATTGATGCTTGTTTATGGGCTCAATATTTCTTGCAAAAGTCTGAAATTTCATAAAATACATCTGCTGTAATTTTAATTATAATATTGATCACAATCATAAATGGAATAAAAAATTAGGCATCAAAAAATTATTAGGCAACACATTTAGTATTAATTCTGTTGATACAAAATATATCTTACATTTATTCCTTACACATGCAAAAATTAAGCATTTCAAATAATCTTAATGATTCACGAAGTATTGACTAATATTTTAGTTAACCACTATTTTTGTTAGTGTAAAATTATGTATTATTATTTACTTAATGTTAAAATGAATGGCAGAAATGGATCAAATATAATTTTGAATAAAAAAAAAGTAAGTTTACTTGAATGCTGAAATGAAAAAACTTCTTGGAAAACAAAATTTTGTAAGAATTTCTCTTGACAAGCAAAAATATTTTAGAACAAGAAATTTCGAATGAAATTCCTTTTTAATTTATTACTTTAAAAAAATTATATTTACAAACAAGATAGATTATAAGTGACTTTGTTCTAAAATGTTTGTGGTCATTTTTTTATTTGTCTTCAATTATATGAAGAGTCATGATTTTTCAAATAATTCTGTATAAGTGTATTAAAGCACTGTTCTTATATCCTTTTGAAAAGAATTTTAAATCTGTAAGAATGAATGCAAAAAATAAACATATATACATTGCTATACTTTTAAGAATAATTATGTTGTTTTTGATAAATTATATTTAGATCTATTATTAAAATTTGTAATTTTTTGTGTATTTTGTTTCATTTTATTTTCTTGTGTCACTTCATTTAATATATTGGTTGGTAAACAGCAAAATATTTGAAAGCATCAAAATATCTGATGAATCAAAGGTTCAACAATAAGGGAAATTAAAGATATGTAGAATAAATAAATAAACGTTTGGAATGATGTTCTACGATTTGCCTTCCTGATCTCTAATAATTATATATTTTGTATTTGTGTCTTCATGTAATGAAATCTTTCGCAATCCAAAAGAATTTGTGTAGAATACTAAGTTAAAACTAATTTATATTTAACAGTGAATGAAATGCACTATTTTTTTTATATATTCGAAAAAAAATCGATATCATTTCATATCTTTCTATGAATAGCAAACAATTATGATAGGAATAGTATATATTGAATTAAAGAAATGCAGGGATAAAGCACAAAGGAGGCTAAAGAACAGTTAATCTTTCTCTCTCTCTATTGATAAGATATTAATTTTAATTGATAAGATATTATTTTAAAAGTTAATACACACACACACACACTGAATTTTTTTAGTTTTTTGCTTATATAAAATTTTCCATTTTGATACTCTTAAATATTTCTTTTCAGAAAAGAATCAAACTTCTTCCTGAAATTTTCATAGTAAATATTATGTCATACATGAACTGAAAATTGATATTAACTTTACAAATGCTTTTAAAGTGTCACAAGAATAAAAAATATTATTACCGATGTTCGAAGAATATCTATATCTTACAGATCCAAATATGGAAACGACCGCTAAAGATAATGTCGCATGTTTTTGATGTAATCATGATGTATTAAACAAATTTGTACTCAGGGTAATTTTTCTAGTATTGCCATAAGGATTTTCAATGTATGTACAATCCCATGTGAACATTTTAGACACACCATCTTTTAGTATACCTTACTACCATTAAAATGCTAATTTTACTTTTCATATACGATGATCGATAACAAAATAAAGCTGGGTCTCTCCATCCTTCTCGACTGTACGTACTCTGTTTGTTTTAGTGGGTACTTTTTCATAAGTATCTGTTGTGCTATTTATTAGATTGCTGGAAGCATTATCTGGAACTCATTTGTAAGCTGGCTTGCTAGTTTGGAAGTGAAACAATATCATATGCATTATTTAAATTTATCTAGTGAAAGATTGCTTTTTTGGTGTCTAGAATATTAGGAAATATTCATTTTGCGAACCACTTTTGATTTAACAGAAGGCTACCTGAGTAAATTTTTCTTTAAATTTTTTCAGATCTAATTTCATAAAACAATTTAATGTATAAATCTATTATATAGTACTGCTTAATGTGGTTGTTGTGGCATAAAACGAAGCTAACAGTATATATATATATATACAAATCAAAAGAGAATGCAAGATTTGGTAATATTTCAATTAATTGCAGTTATTACAAGGGGTGCAAAGAAAAGTAATATATATATTTACATGATGAGGACCAGTTATTATTTTTTTTACTAGAATGATCTTTTTCCAATAATAGATTGTTTTGTATTTAAAATAAATATAATGAGTTATTATTTTTTTACTCATTAACAACAAAAGATGCACATATAAACGTGCATTTATACAAGATGAAGCAGAGAAAAATGTTAAACAGACTGCACAATTTTCGTCAAACCTGGATATACTGTAAACCAAAGTAAATTTGTACTTTTCGGTCAATCATGAAATTGAAAATTATGATTTCCCTTGAACTAGCCAAAGTTTTTAGTTGCAACTAAAAACAATAGCAATTTTAATATTTTTTAAAGTTTTTAAATTAATTCTTAAATGTAGGTAAAACTATTTTAGATATCAGTTTTATTGCTTATTTAAAACTTCAATTCTTAACAAATCAACCAATGATTATTGCCGTATATTGAAGAAAATTTATTTCATTTCAGAGTTACATAACGTTAGCAAAAGGTGGATTAGTTCAAGACCATTTACTTATTATTCCCATGGAACATGTTCCGGCTTCAATCAGTTTGTCTGATTCAGCTGAAAAGGAAATTGAAAAGTATAAAAATGCTCTAGTAAGTTATTTTCATGACCAAGAACATGATGTAATTTTCTTTGAAAGGAATTTCGTCAGTCCCCACTTGCAAATACAGGTATTGTATTAAATTTATTCTTATCTTTAAATTTCATTCTTATGATAAATTGTTGCATAAATGATTTTGGTTGAATGCAGTTTTTTTTTAAAATCATAGTTAGGCAGCATCACTGAAAGATTGCATTGTATATTTAAGTCGAAAATTTATGATTTAAACTAACCAGAAGACAGAAACTGATGTAGAAAATTAGAAGTGAGCTAATTGGAAAGAAAATTTGGAGAGATATGTCCCAAATCGATTTTAATTGTTAAATTATTTCTTATTCTGATTATACTAAGACGTAGTTTCAACAGTGTATTTTATTTTATTTATGATCATTAGATTATTTTTAATTATTAGTTTCATTTTTTCTAAAGCAGATGATCTATAGATGTTGTGAAAATATAAGTTCGATGTGATTATAATGATATGAATGATGTATCCATCGTTAAATACATTGAGAACTATTCATAAATAACAATAAATTGCTATTTTTCAAAACATAGAATTATTGATGAAAGATGACATTTTGCAAATTATGCACATTTAAAACATTCTTAATCAGAATGTAATCAATATATTTAATAGTGCTATGAATTATCATGCAGTTTTAAAAACATTAGTATTAACACGAAGTAATAAATCAGTATGCAAATACAATACTAATACAATATGCAAATTTTGATTTCAATTGCTCGTTCAGTCCTGAAGTTCACTTTGCCTCGAAAAATTTAAATCGTTTAATTTTTTGGAATTTACTTCACTCAAAGAAAGTTTAATTATGTAACTTTATATGATACCAATAGTTAGCAGCATAATGGCGTCAAGATAGCATGGTCGAAAAAGTAATTTTCATAATCATTTTAACTAATAGACACAACAATAAAATATTTAGCATTGTAGATGCTTGATTCATTTAGAGCATTAAAATTTCATTTGTGTTATATTTAAGAACACTGTAGTAATTTATGTGCAAGTCCACGTATGTAATTTTGATTCTAAAGGCTTTCAAAGTAAAGCAACAGTAATAGTTGTCCAAAATTTTTATCATAATTTACCATCGGTCCTTTTTAATGTAATTTATATAACTTTATTATAGGAATAGTTATAAGTTTTCAAATATATATATTTAACATTTTTTCCCTTCTCATTAAAAAGGGAGTTTTGATTAAATCATTTTGCTTGATGACGAAAAAAATAATCTACAATATGAAAAAATTAAGAATAATTGAAAAGTGATAGAATGATTCAAAGAGATGAATGGAGCGAGTTTGTGTATGATGATAAAAACTCTTTGTATTTTAAAATGGAAGAATAAATCTGCCATTCTTTTGTCTTCATGCGTTGGAAGCGAGCCTGTGTCTAGCTGTAGTAGGGGGTAAAAAAAAGGATTAATATACCATAACCTGCCATTGTGTACTTGTATAATAAATGTATGGGTAATACACACTTATGTAACCGATATTCTAATATTACAGATACACTGTTAAAACTAAAAGTCATTTTGTAGATCTTTCTTAATCCAACTGTGGTATTCAATATGTCAGATTTAAAAAGACTATGTTAAGAAATATATGTCAATATTTTAATATCGCATGACATCACTTTTGATCGAAGTTACGAAGGAATTCATATATATTTGACCTAGCAAACAGAAAAAGAAATTTGTGTACATGAGCCAGTAAAGCACAAACCTTTTGTGAACTTTCCAATGAAAAAAATTCGATTAAATGGAGTTGGGCATTTGCCAAGATTTAGGGATGACGAAAATGCTTTCAAATGTCAATTACCTGGATGCAACTCCATAAAATGCAATATGTATTTCTATGAAGTAAGGAATAGCTTCGAAAAGCACCAGAAAAGTTTTTAAAAATCATATTTTTTTAAAATGAATAGATTTTTTAACTTTTTTTTCTTTGTAAATTCGTATTAATATAATTAAAATAGTTACTATAGCATTTAGTATGCTACTGTTTATATTTTAAATAATTTGAAAACCAATTCTGAACGGATTTTTTCAATGTTCAACTTGTTACCTGAGATACATGCATATGGATCATAAATTAATAATCCTCTAAAATATCAATCCCAAAAGTATGCTTTTATCTGTAATCTATGATGTCACAGATTTGTGTAAACGCCATGAGAGTATATTTATGCATTTATTATAACTTCGTGTCTGAAGAGGCTATAGATATTCTAAATTTGTTTGATTTAGCATTTTATTAATTTCTTTCTGTAAACTATTACTGATATTTATTTAGATTGTTCCTATTCCTAAATCAAGAACTTCAGGAATCATGGAAATTATTACTGAATTTGCAGCATCTCAGGGATTAAAATTTACGGAATTATCAAAGTTTTCGGTTTTAAAACAGGTAAGATTTCTTGCTGCATTTTGAAAATATATCATTCAATAATTTTGTTAAGAAGTATTTCAACTAAATGTATGTTGATAATTTTGTATACTATTCATTTTTTGGTGGATATTCTAAATTTTTTAAAAATTAATTCTTTAAAATCTATATCTTTTTTTTTTTTTGCGTCTTTGTTGATATGCAGCATTCTTCCTTCTCTTTTCTAAACGTTTGTTTTGGAAGTTTTAAGTGCGTTTTTTTTTTTTTTTTTTTTTTTTTTTGTACAGTTCTCCTCACTATTGTTGGCGCTCGACGATAGAGCAGGGGTGTTTGTGCTCCGGGGAAACCCCGGAATTCCGGGGATTTTGAACTTCGATACCCGGAAATTCCGGGGATCGTCGTTCAAAAGGAAGTAGGAATAATAATGAATTATTTATTTTGATCTGGGTAATTTTGTTTGCTTTGAAAGCAGAAAACGCAAGGTCAATGTGTGTGGTGAAAACTTTTCCTTTCTTTCTCCAAAGGCAGTGATAATGCGTGAAAAGGGAGAAAAAACTTCTTTTTTGTTCTTTCCTTATTGCGAGTTATGACTCATTCCCCCGGTTCTCGGACATTCTCTTCTGGATTCTTTTCGGCAAGTAGGCGCGGCAGAAAAAAAAGGGGGAGACTTCGTTCGACCAGATGTGCGATCACGTGGCTCTGGGTTCAAAGGTCTTATCTCTCCTGACGTGGCGCCAATAAGTAGAGAAGGGGGATTTTTCGCCGTATTAGCTATTTGTCATTGATCGCTTCGCAACTTTTTTTTCTCCGCTGTGTAAAATTTTCGTTTCATTTATTGATGCACGTGTAAATTTTCCGTTTCGTTTATTGAAATATTTTTTTATTTATGTACGCAAGAGAATTTCACTATGAAATTTCTCGATATAAATAGTGATATTATACAATTAGAAGAAGGTGTCCGGAATGCATTTAGGTGGAATTGGATTGAACGGAGAGATGGTAATGGGGATACCATCGGCACATGGTGCAAGAAAATAAATGTTGCTGGACAAGCATATTGTGTTTTTTGTAACTCACTGCTGAAGTATGGTGGGGAAGGATTCAAGGCTTTCACAAATCATTCTAAAATCCAATCATCCAATAGCAAAAGAATGCCAAATTTCTCTTATACTAATACAGCACAGCATATGAAACAGAAATTACCCCTTAAAAATTCATATCTAATTAGTTTTACAGCATTAGATCCAGAGCTAAGAGGTAAAACCAGTACAATATTAGCTTTTGAAAAATTATCACCTTTTATGTCCCATATTTTTAGTGATAATGAAAAGTCAAAAGTAGAAGCTGAAATAAGGTTATACCAAAGTGATATTGATATCACCAAAGAAATGCTCTACACATCTGATGAAAGTGGAAATCAAGTCAAGTGTACAATTGATAAATATTGGTCTAAAGTTTTTAATTTAAAAGATGATTTCACAAATGATTATAAGTATCCTACATTGGCTAAATTGGTCAAAGCCTGCCTTAGCTGCTTCCATGGCCCATTAGTGGAAAGTGCATTCAACTTAATGGATACACTTGTCACTGATTATAGAACCTCTCTTAAGATTGATTCCCTAGATGCAGTGCAGACTATTAAATATGATTTAATGGCTTCTAAAGAAACCTCATGTGGAAAATATGGCTCAAAAAATCCAATGACTGATCCGCTTCACAAAGATCTCTTACTGAATATGAACAGAAGTTGGAAAACATATCACGAGGACTTAAAAACATGTATTTCAGATGAGTCACCTATAAAAGTTTCTGAAAAACCTTCTACATTAGCAGAAAAGCAAACTGCTTCCACCTCTGCATGTGCAGTTCTCGAGGAAATTTCTTCAACTGTAAATGAGGAAAATAAAAGTCAACCTTCCTGCAATTATGAAGTTCACCACAAAAGAAAGACAAGCCCACAAACATCAGAAAATAAAAAAAAAAAAAAAAACACAGCAGAAATTAGATAATTTTTTTTAAAGAATTAATTCAGGTAATTTAAAATATTTACATAAAATGTAATAGTTTATATGTTTGAAAATTTATGGTTATTAATTTTGCAAAAAAAGTAATTCATTGAACTTTTATAATTAGGTCATTCAATACTTCATAATTGTAATTTTTCATTTCTCTCCCCCCCCCCTCTCGAAACTCCAAAATGTCGGTAGTAAGTCCGTAAAAGTTTCAGGGGATTTTTTGGGGTCCCACAAACACCCCTGATAGAGTCGAAAACCTCGAATCAGCAGGAAATGGGGATTGGAATAAAAGCAAGTGGCAAATCAAGGCTTCCATAGTTGGCGCTCGACGATAGAGTCGAAAACCTCGAATCAGCAGGAAATGGGGATTGCAATAAAAGCAAGTGGCAAATCAAGGCTTCCATAGTTGGCGCATTAGCGGGGGAATTTATCTCGTGTTTTCAGCTTGTTGGATACGATATTTGGGAAAATCAAAAGTCGTGGCAAATAAAATAATACTACAGTTATATGGCTGAACCCGTCATTTATCATATGATTTAATTAAAGAATTCAACATTACTAATATGAATCAAGATAACTGGTAATTGCATGTACAGTTTAATATTTTATACAGATTCCCAGGGACTCAGTGAGAGGAGGGATGTAGGGGTGACACCCTTCCCCCTCTTTTTTTTTTTTTCAAGTCGGCAATATTTGAAGGGAGAATCGAATGTGGTATTTTATTCTGCATATTGGTGATATATGGATAAATACGATACAGTGTTAAAAGAAAGCAGTAAAATACTCTAGTACTTTCTTCCAAACAGCACTTAAAGTAATTTTTTGTACGAAATATGTGTTGAAATTTATTGAACTACCGTTGTTTCTGTAATTTTTAGTACATAAATGTCGTTTCTGTTCTTTTTAAACTATTCAATTTTTCAATTTGAATACGCTTAAATTAATGCATCAAAATAAGACAAATTGGACAATTTTCGATTATTAAACTTTGGTTAGATTATAATACAAATAATTAGACTACACAGATTCAATGGAAGTTACAAGTACAATGGAATGTTAATCCTGGAATTAAGAGGGAAGATCGTATAATGTTCTTGAAACCTGTCATGGAATGAGAAATGCTTACTTAGTATTGAAAATTTGTTTAATGGCAGGACAATAAATAATATCTCCTACAGATTGCAAAAATTGCTCGGGTATTTTTCAGTTTTTTTAAAATTATTCGAAGCATTTCATTTATAGTGACATTCAGCTAATTAGAAAAGTTTAAGAGAAAAAAAATCGAATTACCGATTAATTTGACTTAATCTTTTTCAAAATATCGCCTATAGTTCGGATATATATTTTTTTTCATTATTTAAATTAAAACTTTCATTCCCTTTTGAATTGGTTTTATTATTTATGATTTTAAAAAAGTGCTAAATTCACTTAAAAGTTCGAGGAACGCTTTACAAGCAGTTTTGCGAGAACAAATTTTCAGCAATTCGAAATGCAGTTTCTGCCAAATTACAAAGCTTTTTTACTCTACATTTTCAAATTTTTTGACTTCCTGGGAATAGTAATTCAAAATTGTTAGATATCTGCAAATTTAATATTAAGACCACATACTAAATTTCACACATTCAGAAGACAGAGAAGAATCTTTATTTCCTTGTATAATAAAATTCAATATTATTTAACAAGTTTATATTAACTTGGTGAAGTTTCATGTTACTACACATTGGCTTTCAAAGCAAATTAATTTATTTTCAGAGATATTTTTGTCTTAATTTTTTTAATAACAAAGATTTTCTAATTTGAATATTAACAATCTATAAAAACTGAAGCATCAGAAATATTTAAGCAGCATAAAAACCATTAGCAGAGAAATTAACATATTCTAAAAAATTAGGATACAAATCATGCAGAAAAAAAAAGCCACAAAGCTGATGAATGTTCAGTTTTATGCAAAAAATATTCAAAACATGTAAATCTAAATATTAATATAAAAAACTAACATTGATGCAGGAGTTACGATTTCAACGTAAAATGAAAATCTCTGAAAAATTTATGGAATTCATGACTAATCGGATTCCTTACCGACAAGATTACCGATGCGCTAAAAGAAGGCGTGTCTACAATATTACTTCGGTGCCACTTAAGGTGGACTCGCTGTCGAATTCAAAATCAGATTAGGCAGAGACAGTTGCTTCAGAATCATCCGTGTCCATTTATAGCCAGATCTTTTAGAGTTGTTATGTTGAGCTCACCTATAACATTTCTATTCCGTACATATTTTTTTGTGGATGCCTATGCCATTTCGATGGCATTTAAATCACAAGGATATGGCGGAATTCTTACAATATCATGACCATTTTCTTTTAAAATTTCATCAACACAAAGCATCTTGGATGGAGGGCCGTGGGATACAAATAAATCATACAAGTTAGACTTCCGCATATTAATATCAAAAGGAATCTTATGCTCTTCGAGAATCTTTCTGATAACTTTTTCTTTGTGGAATACTTTGAAGTTATAGGATTTAACATTTTTGTGTGGTAAGAAGCGTTGTCCATGCAAATCACACAATGTGGAGGAATATTTGGAAGAAGTTTTTCTTGCAGCCACTTGGAAAAGTTATCATAGTTTATCTGGCCATGATAATCTCCCTTGGCTCTTCCAGACTGGAAAACTAAACTTGCCCCTTCTATAAAACCATTTTGGTTTCCAGCGTGAATAACGATCAATCTTTTCTCAGCAGTTTGTTTGGTGACAGCTCCAATCTTGTCGATTTTCCAACACTTCCCAAATGACAAGTTGCTATCGATTCACGTTTCATCTAAATAGATAATAACCCGTTTGTTATCCCTATGTTTTTTAATATGTCTTAAATAGCTGTACCTCCACTGTACAATGTTAGGCATTTCCAGAGCAATCTTCCTCTTATCTACAGATCGCTTTAATCTAAATCCAATTTTCTATGGAACACGTCTTAGTGTTACCACTTTCCAGAGGAAATTAATCTTTTCCTTAACAGCTGGCAGAGGAATGCGTAGGAAAGGTACTTCAGTTCTGGCATAAAATTCGCTGACAGTTTGTCTAATAACACACAAGTCAAAATCATCCAAACTGGTAGAAGAACAAATTAATTTTCCGATAAGTTTTTGCTTCGAGGATGACTTTACATTACTAGTATTCTTCACTTCCCGTTTAATACGATTGACAGTTCGTGTCGAAACACCATTCGCTACCGTAGCTCTTTTGATCGGTTGAGAAAGTGGGATACTTAAATGGTTTTGAGAACATTCATTTTCTAAATATCTCAACATTCATGACTATTTTCCTGTCTTTGGAGACGATACGACTCCCAGACATTATGGGCACTGATATTTAAATGGATGTAAATCTAAAAATTCGGAAAAACAACAAAAATCAATTATTCATATAAACGCAAGCCACTTTCAAAACCGTAAAGAAAAAATGACGCTTCATGAAGAAAACTTCTTTCGCCAATGCATGCTTATAACAACCCTGGCTTCTCTTGTTTTCAACCGATTTTGGAGTGGACTCGTCTCAGACGAACGTCAACAATCGTGAGGTGGACTACATTGATCCAACTGGGATGATATTAGTCATGAACAATAAATGACGTCTTGTTTGCTCTTACACATAAAATTGTTGACAAGGTAGACTGAATATTCCTATGTTGCTGACTTTTTAATTTGAATGGCGTACATTAGTTGGATAAATATTTAATTACATTGATTTTAAACTGAAATTTAATGTATGCTTCAGTCTGTAACGAATTTGAATTCATAGTTTTGTTTTACATACATATCATGTTTACTGAAACTTGTTTTCTATAAACGTCATTCTGAAGTGTTCTTTACTTTTATCTTATTTTGAGCAAACATGCCTTAAAGGAGTCCGTGTGTTCACATGATACACACATTAATTGTCCAGTGCCAATGTAATTTTGGAATCTATTGCAAAACTTGGTAGTAGAAAAGAAGCAAATGAGAGGTTATACCCTGTCACACTTCGCAAATGAATATGACATTGTATGTATGTAAATGAATATGACCCATTGTGATATAATCTCATACTATTTTATTCTTATGTTTTTTAAAGAGTTTTAAAATTAGTCTCTTTATCCCTTTAATTTTATATTACATTCAGTATATAAATTATTTAATAATAGTACAATTTATAACTTATCTTAAAAATAATTTTTAAGATGTAAGAATAGCAATTTCTTCAGAAAGATTTTGCTTTTACAGGTTATTATATGTTTCTTTTTAATTTTCTATTGTAGGTTGCACCACCTAAAAAATCTTACTTTTATATTGAAGTTGTTGTGAACAAAAAATACAGCGGAAAACTTTTGCATGTTATTGAAGGCAATTTCCCACTACAGTTTGGACGGTAAGATCTGTTTTCTTAATTTCATTAGTATGTTTAACACTGAAGTTGTTTAATATAAACTTAGTTACCTAATTAAATCCCGTATTAACTAACGACGAAATAATTAAAATGCAGGGCTGTGATTCAGAACAATTTAACCAGAAATACACGCTGATCTGTCGAAAGTTTGAAGAAATTCAATTCCACCCCCCGTTTTAATCTTAGGTTCAATATATGCTTACATGATAAACGTAAAATGAATCGCACTTATTCAAATTTTAAGTGTACATCATGGAATATTTGCTTACAGCTGCAAGGGCGTTAAAGTGTTTTACACTATTCTGATGAAGTATGACTGTGGAACAGTAGCTAAGAACATTTTTTTTTTTTTTGTAGACTAAAATATTCATAAAGTTGTAAGTATTTTGAAAAGCCTTGGATGACTCGCCATGAGATAGTCTTAAGAGATCAGGAGGATGACATGCTAACGAAAGTAAAATCATTTTTAATGCCATAAATATGACCCTGAAAATTTTATTTTAAGTTCTAGTAGAATTCTGTTTAGCTGACACTAGTGGTGAAAGTTCGTAAAATCGAAACCTTGAATATTATCTTGTTAACACGTTTATGGACAGTAACGCCCTCAGGCGTCAAGCTCATGAAAATGATACGACAGTACGCCTGTGGGTGTCGTGTACCAAGATTGTACTGAGATGTTTATTTAGTTATATTTTGAAAGAATGTTGTAGGATGGTATATTAAAGCCATTAATTTTTTAAAAATATCATTAAAATTTTGTTTCATTAAATAAATGAAATCTGCTAATCGTGTTTTGATCCTTTTGAATCTAGGAATTTGTGGCATAATTATATTGCCATTATCCAAGTGGAATTAGAGTCTGATTATATTATTAATATATTACATATAGGTTTTGTTGTTACACAATAATGCACTTTTCATCATTTTTTTATAATATGTAGCCTAATGTTTTGGCAGTTTCCTGTATTCTTTCACCTGTTACTACTTCTAGTATATGTTGTTTGTGGATGCTTATTCTGGATACTAATGTAGAAATTTGATTATTGTTTTATGTCATAAGAATAATAACAGCATAACTAAATGTTTTTGTGAACGGGTACTTAATCCTTTCTAGGCCAGTGGGAAGTATGCTTCCCACCAAATTTATCAATCTTTGTATGAATTTATGTAGGTTGGCATAAGTTATGACAAAAATTTTTAGAAAGATAGAAACTTAGATGCTCCAGTTCTTTATCTTACACAAAATGATGTGTCTTGATTTGTTACTTAATTATTAACCTAATTAATTAATCAATCAAATTAAATTTATCTAATAAGTTAAATGAATCCCTCTCCTTATTCTAATTTCAAGCCTAAAAATATTTTAACATAATATGACTAGAAAAAAAAATGGTCCTTTAAAGGGTTAAGCTACATTTTCTGATTAAAAAAATTTGATTTGAAAATCTATTAATGTAACAAAGAATTCTTAGGTTATTTTCAGCGTTTTACTTATGCATTTATTTGCTAATAGTAGACATTCTTAGAGGGTGCTAGAGAATTTTTACCATTAGAGCTAATTTCAACTATCAGTAAAAGAATATTCAAATGGTATTCAATTCTGTTTGCATAAAAATAATTTTAAGTTTCACTTTAAACACATTCACTGATAATACGGTTATAACTGTCATTTGCTAATATGCTATTTAACTGCACCATATATACAAATGACGACTATACCTGTAAATAAAAGAAATTGCAAAAATATGTGGTTTTTAATTAATTGAGATATTGCTATGTAAATATTTCGAAAGAAAGAAAAAAATCTTTTTATCCCAGAGGATTATTAAAAAAAACTGCTAGTTCTATCCACAATTTAAAACTGTCATGGACGTGTTAAGGGCAGTCTTAGAATGATCAAAATTATTAATTGTAGTTTAGTGGAAAAAAAGTAAATGAAATTATAGAAAATTATGTTCGTTGTACCTCCGCTTTTAGATTAGTATTCATATATACATATAGCATAATTTTGGCAAACGCGTGGCCGAAAAGATGATATGTTTGGAATAAACTTCGATTTATTTTTACACGGGAGCCATAATTTGTATACGGGGACAAACAACGGAACACGTCTGTCTATCTGAACACAAGGATTCCTTTGACACATGTCGATTTACGAAAGAATTGCGCAGGTGTTAGGAATTTTTATCCCTTCGCTCGGAGCGCAAGAAATTTCAAACTCAGCAATAATCAAATAAAAAAAAGAGGGATATGGATCAAGAAAGAACAGAAAATTGTGGAATAAAATAACATGTGCTAATTTAAGGAAAACCTAGGAAATTAAGATATATCATTACTTACACGTCATATTAAAGAAACTTATACAAGCTTATCTTTCTGTCACAGGCATTTAATTTAACACTGGCTATGCTGCTCTAACAAATTAAACTCTTCAGTCATCAATTTTTTAAAACTTGTTTTCTAGATCTTTCACCTTTGTTACATCTCAATAGTTCGTGGAAAAAAATATTTGCTGTTCAAACAATTTTATGTCCCATAATTTTCAGGTACACATATGTGTACTTCAGGTCTTAAGCAAATTAAAGCATCCTTGACAAAAAATTTATTTAATTTTCTTGGTTATTTAATAGTTACATTTTTCCTCTTCTAAGGCCTTATAAATGAAAAAATACAAAATTTATTATATTAATAATCTATTAAGCCTTATTTTGAATGAAGTTTCATTTTTTAAAAATATTACATAAGTACATACTGCATTTTGAGCACTCGACTGCTCTAGATTTATATCCTAGATACCTGCAGTTTGATTCATACTTATCGTCCATGTAATGTAGATGGCTTGACATATCTAGTCTTATTTCTTTTAATTGGGAAGGGACAATTTTTCTTGCTCCTTTAGTTGCATTTCCATCATTTGATGACCCTTCTTCTATTAATTTGTTTTCATTCAAAGATGATTTCTTTTCTTGCTGATAATGAAAATTCCCGCATATTTCAACAGGGACTGAATTATAAACATTCAAAATTGCATTAAGTTCATAACATTTTCGGCTTCATTCCTAATAGCTCTGCTTGTTGCTTTGCCACCATTTTATAGTATATCAAGCAATTGACAACTTCTAAATCTACAAAATGCGTGAATGCTCGAGTCAGTCATTTTTTGTAATTACTGCATACCGGTAATATGCAAAATAATGATCGATGCCTCCCATATTATATGCTTTTACAGTAGCAAATTATTTTACAGTACCTGCAGTATAAGATCCTGTTACTATTTAAATTTCCGTTAACTTTTATGCATGTATTTGTATTTTTCAGAATGATGCTAGCCAGCAAATCCATATTAAATGTTCCAGATCGTGTAGATTGGAAAGAATGCAAAATGTCTCCAGATGAAGAATTACAAGCTGCAGAACATTTTAGGCTAAGTTTCAAGAGATACGACTTCACCAGAAATTAAATCCACATGTATAATTCTTTTCGCGTGTATGTTCGTATGCGCGACGTTATCACATAAAATTTCATTTTGTAAATAAACATTTTAAGAAAGAGTTGTATAGTTTTTAGTGTTAATGTGAAATTTTTCCATTACAGCATGTTTAGAAAATTTGATATCACAAATGGTTTGTGAAAATTCATCATGTTACTTTATTTTCTTCTAATTTTATTCATTTGATTAGATAAATCTGCTGTTAATCTACATGCTACACCTACATTTAAAGAGTGTCCAATCTAACTGTGACCCAATAGCTAATTTCTAAACTGTTAGATAGGCATTACTTGGATTTTGGGAAATGTTTGACTTATTTGAGTCAATAAATGTTCAAGGTGATCAAAATTAAAACACCTCTACTCTGAACGCTCTATACAACGAACTACTCAGTGTAAAGGCTTCAAAATTGTTGAGCATACTATTCAAGACGTAGGGAAACGGATAACGCGAAAAAAAAATTAGTTCTAAAAACACCGACAAATGGCGCTGTACAACAGAAAATATGCTGAAAATACATATTTATAGCACATTTTATTCGAACGCATCAAACATTCAACCACAAGGATCTTATCGATGCAGGGGAAACTGCTCAATATGGTTGGTTCCCTTCTTCAAGAAGTAAAATCTGTATCCGGTAGACAGCTTGTTCAACTGCGGATCGTAATTGATCGATTGTGATGCTTCTCACATGCAGAGTGATACTGTCTTTCAAATCTACCTAGGTTACCAGACGCCCTCGATAAACAAGATTTTTATGGGTGTTGACTGTTTCACTTAAATGGAAATGTCGCTCCATAGAATCTGCCATGGCCACGATGCCTCCATTTCAACTGTCAAAAAATGTTAATGCAAAAGTCAGTCGCTTCTCCCTGTCGATGAGCAGCAATGCTGATTGTAATGAATTTTGTATGGGTAAAAATGCACTATTTTTCTTAGTACTGTAGTGTAGGGAATACCCTAGTACCGTGACACTGCACGTGCACTACTACAATCTACAACGTCATCCATTGATTGTTCAACAATAGCGGTGGCAATCATCTTCCTGAGAACTGTGGAAATAATGGTCCTTTGCGTAAATTCTAAAGTCGACGAAACTTTCGAAGTGCAGCTTTTCCTTTGTTTTCATAAAACAACTTCACAAGCAAAGCACATTCTGGCAGCATGACAGCTATCGCTGATAAGAATTACATTTTCCCAGTTTTACCCTCTTTTATGCCTAGAGCAGTATTTGCAAACCAAGGGTTTATGCGAAATTGCAGTTACAATGTCAGTTTTAAGTTTCTTCATCTTTTTTTCATATCAGCTATAGAAATTAAAAGGGAAAATTTTCATACCGCATGTGTTTTTGGGGTTATTTGTGTTTTTTCAGCATATTTTCTGTTGTACAGCGCCCCATCTATCTTTTTTTTTTTTTTTTTCCGTAATCCGTTTTTCTATATCTTGAATAGTATGCTCAACAATTTTGGAGCCTTTACACAGAGTAGTTTGCTGTATAGACAGCTCAAAGTAGGGGTGTTTTAATTTTGATCACCTTGTATGTACCGAGACTTTACAAAATCTAAAATTTATACAGTCCCCCAATCTTTTTAATAGCATTTAGTAAAAAAGTCTTGATATATTAATATTTTAAACAAATAGAGTTGCAATCTTTTACTACTAAAATTGATTAAGTTACGATGCTTTGAATATCACGATTTTAGACCACTTCAGTTGCCACCACAAAGAAGATTAATCAATGGATAGGGCATTGTTAGAGACGACAGTGCCTGCCTTAAGATAATGAAACTGAAAGCTTCATGACTCTGTTTTAAAAGTAGAAGACTGCAACTTTTTTTTCTTGCTTAAAATGCTATTGAATATGATCAGGGGGCTATATAAAAATTTAGATTTCAGCGCTACATATGACGCAACATAAAATGTAATTCTTTACACAGTGGTGGCTCAGTACTAGTTCATATCGTAACATTTTTTCTTTCTGATAATTAATGATTTTGACCGCCTGTAAATTAAGCCATTCGTTAAATCTCATTCTATATTTGCTATTAAAACGAGAAAACCTTTTGTAACCTCTCGAAGTATCGCGAGGAACCTTCAGCACGGAATAACTGTATCTGTGTTCAGTGGGCAAATCAAACCGCCATTGAACTAGGGGAAATGTTTTTTCAGGAGCTATCCCCAGACTAGTTCATCCCTGACCATAGGGTAAAATTAAAAGCTGGTATCCTTTTTTTCTTCTCTCCACACTTATTTTTTCTCTTAAATTTTTTTCCCCCAAGCTTCAATATTAGGGCGAAGGAAATGCTTCCAGCTCAGCACATAGAGCACTAAATGTTTTCCTTTTTTTTTTAATTACTCGTCTGCATAAAATTTTTAATATATATAAAATAATAAACATATTTCGGAGGGTTTTTGTTAATCATAAAGGAGAATAACAATTTATTATTTCAATTATAGGTTTCAATGCACTGTCTTACATAATTTAAATAGTTAGAAATCATTAAAACAAAGCACTGTATATTGCTTAGTTAATTCTATTAAAATATAAAAATTCAACTTTTTATACCGAATTAAGAAAATTGTTTAATTTTTAAGTTAATAGCAATTTTTACTTTCTCGTTACAGTGCTGTAATCGTTGAAAAAAAAAAAAAAAATAGCGTTCTGAAGATTTCGGTGAATTTGCATGTTTTATCGAATTTTTCGAATCGTTTAAAAACCATCTTCCATGAATATAACTTAGAAACAGTACCAGGTAGATGAATGAAATTTAGTATAAGGTTTTAAAATCAAAAGTATACACTTCCAGCAAATTTTAACCAAAATTTATCACACGAAAGTTTAGGAGCTTAATTTGAACTCGGCAATTGGAGAAAACAGCGAGCTATGTACATGAAATTCGACATGCACTTTTATAACTAAAATTTTAGATTTTGACTAAATTTGTCGAAGACTCGAACTATGTACTCGTCATAAGAGAATGCAATAATCCACATTTACAACACGCTAAATGTAGAATTTTATTACATGATTTTTAATAAAGTAAAAAAAAAAAAAGAATTCAATTTTGCTTCAGTGATAAAGACAATCTGGAAAAATCGTCTTGGAACTGTGAAATCTACTAACAAAAACATTTATTTAGTTTTTACAAAGCTCATATTACATGCTAGTGAAATTATATTTCGTTGGGAGTCGTAGAACCGGCTCTGGAACTTTCTGAATTGGAGAATTTTAATCATAACAATCCTGTATATATCTGTCTTAAGATCTAAAATTAGTTATTGAACCACAATTAAAATGGAAGACATCTAGTATAGTTTTATGTACCAAAAATCTAATAGTCATGAAATAAAAAATAACAATTAAAAGATTTATATTAAAAACCATTGTCTTAGATAATAACGTAACAAATCCATTGAAACCTCACAGTAAAAAAATTATCAGATTTTAATTATATTAACAACAAATAATAGTGACAAGTAAACAAATTCATGAAAACAGAAAAATATCAAAAATATGAAAGAATTCTTTACAACAAATTTCCTTGAACACAAACATGTTATGGAAGGCAATAAAATATTTTTTAGTATATCAGATCAATTTCAGGATGTTAATGCATGCTACATAAAACTAATTTCAAAATCATGTTTTTATTTACAGTGGAAAACCTCTCTAAGCGAGTGTAATTCGTTCTCGAATCCTACTCATAATGCGAAGCAAATTTTCCCAGGGGATCAATATAAAATAGAATAACGTGTTCCATTCAAAACAATACTGAAAAAAATTTGTAATGTATTATTTATAATATATGCTTTTTACAAGAAAGTTGCCAAAAGACATTTATTTTTGCCAGCGCATTGAAATTTAGCAAAAATAAGACACAGAAGTATCAATACATTTGAAATGTGCATAGCTATTGCCCTATTAGGGTGATGCTTCTGAAATATGAGGCAACAATTTCTCATGTTATCCGCATCTTCCCTATATCAATAGAAGGATAGTGCTTTCTCCTTCATGTCAAAAAAAAGAAGGATTACGTGCTATATTTATTACAGTTATATCCTCTTCTGCTGACGAAATCTCCTTCACAACTATGAAACAAAATAGAGTTCCTATCTATGCATGTATTTGCTCACGCATGCAAAGAAAGACTGAATATATTATTCTCTCATATAGCAATATGAAACTATGACACTATTTTAAATGTCCTATATTTTACAGTTCCATTTCAATTTTAAAAAACATCAAGAAACAAGCGTTAAATACAAATTTGATAGCAGAGACACAGGTAAGATTCTGAATGTGACATCACGATGTCTCATTGTCATTGTAAAAGCAAAAAAATTTGCCTTTGATTGCAAATTGTGAGGTCAGATTAAAATTTATAAGTTAAATGCACGAATGGAAACTTTATCCTCACTTAACAGTGCAGCTAAGCAGAAGAAAGATATATTCATATTGTGATAATGCTGTGTATTGGCAAGGATAAGCCTCCATAAAAAATACATTTTTACTCTACTCTTGAATAGTTATAAAAAATTGTTCAATATCATTATAAAAAATTGTTGATTTTACTGAAACTTATTCAATAATAATTTAAAATAAAAAAAAAATAGTGTCACTTCAGGAAACGTAGAAAAACTTAATATGGTGATCCACATGTGAAAATTTAAAACTATTTATTGCCTTCCTGATTTATTTGAAACGGCAGACCATCTCGGACAGGGAAAGAAAAAGTACTTTTTGAATTGTGCGGTGAAGGCGTGCGACGACATGTCATCTAAGGAGAATAAATTGTATCTCCACCCCCAGGTGCTCTGGAATGCTTGCTCATGCCGAGGTCTGCGAAGATGGAGCAGGCAGGCGAGATGGTCGGAGAAGTTTGAAATACTACCTCAACTGCGGCACGAAAAAACCTGGGTAAGTGTGTGATGACATGCTAGCAGCTTCTATTTAAAGAATTATGGACCGCTAGAGCCCCAAAAACTCAAAGGAAGAGAGAATCCGGAAGTCTGCGGATGCCGAGTCAATAGAAGACAGGTGTTATTATCCCCCCCCCCCCGGGTGATTTATGTCGCAAAGATATAATACAATTTGGGATTCCATTTAGTAGAATATATCATATTTGTAAATGGTATTTAAGCTAGATTGCGAAGAAAAAGGAATTGGAATCACAGACACGACCGATTTCCGAGAAAATACTGATTTCGGCGTTTTCGGAATCGGAATTTTATCATTATTGAGATCGATTAATCTTCTTTTGTGAGATAATCTTACAATATTTTTAATATAGCAAGAACTTTTATTTAAATTGATTCATTTTAAAGTTCAATTAATCATTCTTATTTTACTCCTTGGTGTTTAAATTGGCATAGTTTATTTTTTTTTTATAAAGTTCAGCTTTTTTTAAAATTCCAAATCTGTCATGTCTCACACGACGCAATGCTCCAAGAATTCAAAAAAAAAAAAAAAAAAAAAAAAAAAAAAAAAAAATATTTGTAGATAATGCATCAGGTGACGTGATGATACTGCACTAGGGGAAGATCTAATTATATGACTGATTTTGTGTTATGAAATAAGTTTTATACCATCGTTGAAATGCTGATTTAGTTCAATGTGCATTGATAGATAAAATCCTTTATATATGCAAAATTATTACTGTTATATGCAAAATTAAAAACATAAAAATCGATTGGGCAAATCTCAATGTGCAGGTACCTACAATATCTGTTTCCGACTCAGATAAATGATAACCCTCCAAGTGGCAAACCCGGAAAAAGTCGGAATCTTTTCTCCCTTCAAAACGGCGAACCCGTTTATAGACGGAAACAAAAACTCCCTTAAAACTATCATTGCCCGTATTTTTACGGGTTCCAGTTTTTCCCTTCCCCCAATCTCAAGCTGTGAGATAAGGAAAAGTGAATCGTTATCAGTGGACAATATAATTGATGTTTTCCTGCTCGCGCCTTTTTGAGCATTTTAAAATCTCGCTTACGTTCTGAGTCGTTACTTTTGAGATTTTGATAATAATTACGTATCCAAATTGAGTTTTAAATAACGAGAATAAAATTGAGCGTATGAAAATATATACCTGGAATGAATACATACATAAACGTATTATTATTAATAATTTGATCCATAAGATTTTAAAGCTTTCTAGCATAAGAAAATAGTTAATCTAATATATATATATATACAATTAAAATTTGACAAGTTTCTTTTTTATAGCGTGCTTTCATTTAAGGATTTTAGAATTGACATTGCTTATGCAACTTATTTTTGAAAATAAGACACTAAACTTATTTACAGAATTTACTTAACGAAACTTTTTAACTTTTAATTAATTATTTTTTTTTAGTATTCATTAATAAGTGTATTTAAAAACGGGGAGATATATAGAACCAATATATTAAAGTGAGATTTTCCGGAAAGATTAGCATTCGTTACATTAAATCCTTATTTTTATAACGTAATAAACTATATATGAAAATTGAATATTAGTTTCATTCTTTAAACCTTATAGAATTTCACATTCCTTGACGAATTCGAACAAAAATGTAAGCATTGTAGAGATATAAGTTTCATTGTTTTTATATTTTTCCTCTGGTTTTTAATAATATTTTCAAAGTTAATATAAGCGCAGTTTTTATAGGTTCTATTTTTTGTATCGAAATATTAATCTTATTTCACTGTACAATCTTATATATACATTGCACGATTCTGTTAATGTGAAACTGGTTTATATTGATATTTTTACTTTTAATGCTGAGTAATTTAATCCACGCATTTTAATCCACTTGAAAGTGAGTGAATGTGTGAGTTAAATGTGAGAATTAATAATTTTAAAGTTGTTGCCGTTATTTTAACTCCTTGATCTAATTTTATCTCATGTGTTAGCATTTAAAAAAATTTTAATTCGTACAACTTTCATTTAGACTACTTTCTTCTCCTGTTTGGTCAGTTCGAGTTCACTAGATGTGATTTTAACAAACAAGACGGGATATGATCTTTGTTTTATTTTATTTTTGATCACGAGAGTAAAAAAAATTCGGAAACTCCCACTTCCAAGTAATTTGAAATTCTTTATTCTTAATAACCTTTAGCCTCAAATTTTCATTTTTTAAAAACAGAACTAGTTTCAACAAGGGTGTCAGACATGAAGGTCGCTTGCGAATATTTCTATTAAAGTAGCGAATATCTCTAATTATAACGAATATGAATGTTCGTATTGGCGATCTCCAGATCAAACTGTTTGAACTGAACACACTTCGCCCTTAAATAATTAGAAAACTGTGAATGTTCACCTCGAGATGAAATTTTCAAAATTTTAATTAGAACTTCTGTTAATTAAAAATTACTTAAAATTTTGCCATTTATCAGCGATAAAATCCGAAATTATTCCAATACAATTTATACAATGTGTCATTTATACATTTGAATGTATCATCAAGAAAATTCATTCTTTGAGGTAAAATTAAGATCTTGAACTTTTAGTGTCTTATTTATTGAGATGCTAATTATGGAGCATTCTCTTCAATCACATGGTTTATTTGTATTTCAGTAAAGAAATTTTTACCCCTTTGCTTTTAGCTTAGATCTTTTTAATCTTTTAACTAAATCATCATCAATGGGTAAAAAGCCGGAATGAAATATAAGGATAGCAATGAAAACTTTTAGTTTCAATTCAAAAATAAAATATATTATTTAAAATATGCTAAAATATTTTTAATTTAATTAAAAGTGGGAAAATTACATGACACAAAATTTCGCATCATTGATAAAAAAATTCGAATTCACAATTAATGTGCAAATTATTTTTCTACTGTGATATTTTCGAATGGACTTTAAAATTTTAATAATTTTTATTAACCCTTTAAAGGGCCTTTTTTTCCTAGTCATGTTGGAGTAAAATGTTTTTAAAATTAAGATTGGCCTAGGAAAAGTAATTCATTCAACTTATTAGATCAATTTAATCTGATTTATTAATTAATTTTGCCAATTAATAACTAAGAAATAAATCAAGACACTTCATTTTATTTGAGATAAACAACTGAAACATCTAAGTTTCTGCCTTATTGAAAAATTCGTAAGAATTTATGCCAACTTACATAACTTTATTCAAAAATTGTTGAATTTGGTGATGAGCATACTTCCCTTGTCCCTTGAAAGGGTCAATTAAAATTTTTAAAAAATGATTCCCACTGTCTAAAGTATGTAGGTGCCGATTTTGGTAATTCTTTCAAATTGTCTGGTCTGAGGAGCACCAATACAAACAGACAAATAATGACACGCACACTCGTCCATCTTTATTATTAACTTAGACGAATGTTTATGCGTGGCGTCTATTAGAGCTTCCATATATATCTTAGTGGAATATACATCTTAGAAAATGAAAATGTGTACTATAAAGAATAGTTTTTTTTTTTTACTTTTAAAATTATTTTAATTTTTAAAAATTATGAATTAAAAATAAAATGAGATTTTGAAGTGTATTCCATCATAACTTTCAAAATTATTACAGAATAAGAAGGAATTTTTGGAAATTTTTATTGAATAAGAGATATGAGAAATCATCTGAGTCATTTCAAAAATTAAAAAGAAATATTCAATATATACATAAAACTTTATTGCTGAATGATTCTATTCCCTGTATTTAGAAATTTAATAAGCCTGATTGGTTTCAACAAAACAGGTTTTGCATTAATTGGAGTTTATTCACTCCCGTTTTAAATTAAGGATTTACTGTCAAGGAGCTGACAGAAAATTAAAAAAATCTGTAATACAGAATGGTACAATGAGTCTGCAATAGTATGAATTATATGACTATCAAAATTTGAAATTTCAAGATGTTTTGCTGAAGAAAACATTTAATTAAAAATTTTATATTGGCTAGTAACCTCGACGTAACACATGTGTTGATCACCAAAAGCAATAAATAATGTAAAAGTAATAAGTAAAAAAGATCAATGCAACTGTATTTGCAAAGCTTTTAAATTCAGATTTTTCTTTTTAATGATTCGTTTACCCCACGTTTTGTCGTTATCCGATTGCAAAATAGTAAGAGCTTTGATTCTAACCCGAAAAACTTAAAACTCAGATTTTTCAAAAATTGTAATTTATTTTAAAACAGTACTTAATATTCTGTAGGAACTTGATTTGAAGGTATTCAAAAAGTTCCAGTTGCAAATGGTTAATTATGAGTCTAAATAATCTGTATTATTTGAGTCATTTTTCCAGGCCAAATTTGTATCATGAATATTACAAAGAAATATTTTGACAATTATTTTTATTTGTTACAGTCATAAAGCGCATCGACCAGTTATTTCAGCATTACTAAATAACTGCCAATTAGCTTTGCCAATTAAATATTGTAAAACATATCTCATTACAAAATTTTAATCATGCAGATAAATACTGAAAATCGATATATTTGAAAGTAAAACATCGCATGAAATTCCCTAATTACACAATTATTTTTTTGAATACTGAAGAAACAAAGTTATAACATAGTGTTACTTATCGCAATTAATGTTTTAAATGCGCATTTTAAAATATTAAAATGAACTGGCAATGCGCTGGAAGGGTTTTTTTTTTAAAAATTAAATCACTTGTAGAAATTTCGAGAAATAATTTCACAGTACTACGGAATAAAATAATTTGCGAAACATATTGCAATGAAAAAAATATTAGACGAGGACTTTCAATTTATAAAAACTAGACTAGTATCAAAATAAACATGATAATAACTTATTCCTAACATACATTTTATGTATTGCTTTATAAAATAATCGGAAAACCTCTAAAAAAAACAATCACATTTTTGCATTTTCAATCGATGTTTTTGTCAATCTCTTCTTAAGCACTGAAAGAAAAATGCTCTTAGAAATCGAAAAACTACAATAAGCAACACCTGTCATTCACGCCATGAAATTTGCTAATCATTTCCCACCTGCAGCGCTGAACTGACCGCAAAAGGGGAAAGCAGTATTTTTGACCAAACCGCGACATTTTTAAGGTTGAACCTGTTATTCCGGCGTGCCGCTTTCGGTAAGGATAGCAATCTGAAAGCCGCCGGTAGGAGGGTTAAAAGTGCAATAAAAACTGTTATATTTCTATGTTCACTGGTGTACTAATATTGTTTCAGGAAAGTGGTCTGTAAGCTTTGGTGTAAATAATTCCTTAGATTACAATATACAATCAGACTAATTCCTAAAATTTTTCGTGGCTTAACAATGCTAAAATCATAATACCAAGTTAATACAAATACAAAAAACTCAGATTAAAAATACTTTCCGATTTTAATGTTATTTATCTAGAAGATGGCAGACAAGTCATGAAAAGTAAACAGTTAAAGAAAAAACCTCAGCTCAACAATGCAGAATCGATAATCACAAATAATACATACCTTCCATCATGCCTTAATGAAGTTTTCAACAGTAGGATATACGGACAACATCTGAAAACATGAGATCTTACATATTCCAGCTGAATGGAGCCATGATCGCTACAGGTTTTATTGACGGAACGGAAAGGTCGCATGCTCATTCCAAGCTGAATTCGAAGATAAGTTCTAAATGTTTGAAACATACTCATCAGCTAAGAAGTAGCATGACTTACATATCATTTACACATCTGAAAATGCCATTTCAATTCAAGTCCACAAAGTTGTACTGCTGAAAGTCATGGCAACCTTCCTCATTGATCCTAACCCTGGTGAAGAGTGCCATTTTTCTTCACATCTAGTTACTGGAATTTGAAGAAACAAATAAAAGGTTTAAACAGCAGCAAATAAAGACGATCTTTCGAATAAAATTAAAAACTGTATCGGACTGCTGACCCTTACATTCTTAAAAAACAGTGTTTTTGAAAAGAGAAATGTTAAGTTTCATCATTATCAACTGATACCCGCTTCAGGAAGCTGGAAAAGATCAACATCTAAGCCCTTGAAAATAAATGTTTGGAACCGTTATTTGAGACATTTTAGTTCGTAGCCAATATTTTTTGTTAAAAGGAAAAGTTAAAAAAAAAAAACCGAAAGCTTTAAAACTATTTCTTCTATTACAAATGTAAATGATATTGAAAAAGACATTCTACCACCATTTTTTAAAAATCCAATTTGTGCACAGCTACCCAAGAATTGAATTTTAATTAAAGAACTAAGTATGCTTTCTTTTTTCTTATCCCAAACAAAATCTGAATTAATCTTTTAAAAATTTCATTACTTTATTGGATTAAATCGTCACGATTTTAAATTAAAGGTTACTGGAGTCTGACCTGTAATTTTCTCTGTGGTCAGAAGACAAAATTTTTTCTTCAGCATCTCACATAACTAAATTTCTTTTTTAGAATACCAGTTTTACAGAAAATGCTTTTTTAAAAGCAATTTTCAGATTTTATGATTCTCAAGATTTCGAATTCAAAGCTAAAATGACTGCAATAACTGATATTACTAATGTCTAAATATGTTTAATGCACACTCCCAGAATTTTGCATACTTATATATCTAATATAAAGGATAATCACAATTTCTTTTTAATCAGCTTTATTTACATGACCTTCTGCAGATTTAATGATTTTAAATCAACTTACAACATACTTAACATGGAATTTTATACATATTTAAACAAAAACAAAGTAATAAATATGCTTCTACCTAGCACAGAAATAAAATCTTTCAGTCTGTTTCAGATTCTAATAAAGAAAAGAAAGGGTGTTTTGCTACAGAAACAAACTGGAAACAACTGCATGTTATATGATTGTCTAGTTTACTTAAATATTAAATTTTTCAAATAAAAATTTACACCAACAAATGGAAACTAAGTAAAACTGAGGTATATAAAGTATATCATCTGTATTCCCATTTCTAGACATTAAACTGCACAGACTTTCCAAGACACAAATTTCAGTATGAAAACAAGATTTAACTAAATTTTATACTTTCTACACAATCCAAAGTGCTCTATAAACCACTAAAAATAACTATAAAAATTAAAACCTTGCTAAAAAGTAAATAATTTTGAATTATACAGATAACAGAGATATGACACAACTTACACAAACACCTCCAATATATACTCTGATTACATATATCACATTAAAGAAGTAAAAGTAAAGAATGTAATTAATTGTGCATTCCAATGACCAAAAGTACCTTTACATACACACCAAGTCATTTATAAAAATAGAACCATATTCTGATACGTTACACTTTTCATCTGAAACATTAAAGAATTGTTTTAAAATATTCACTCTTCTATACATGTCTTACAGAGCTGCAAGAAGACAAACATCACATAACTCATCACTGGTTGTCATACCAATAATCTGGAAACCTGCGAATGACATTATATTTCAAAGAAATACAATTAGTATGACGAAATGATATTCATTCAGTGCCTTTGCTACCTAAATTAATGCTTTCTGTCTATTTAACCTATTGATACTATTTTGGTTTCATCTTTAATCCTCCTAGTATCAAAAGGCATCAAGAAAATCCACTGGATTTATTGCTAAAAATGCACACTGTTGTTTTGTTAAATGAAAAAGGCATGATAGGAAAAAATTCAAATAACCTTGACATAAGAAAATACTTGTACTTCCTAAAATACAATTAGTTTCCAAAGTAGATATGTAATAAAATTTCAAAACATCAAACAAGCGAAAAATAACAGAACTTAAAAAAAAAAAAAAAAAAAAAAAAAAAAATGCAAATTGGAGAAAAGTGTTCTTAAAGCTTATAAATAAAAACAGGAAAAAAAAAAAAAAAAAAAAAAAGGATTTATTGTTTTTGGTTTTAGTTGCTTTCTTCGCTATTTAAAATTAAAAGTTATAGATGTTAAAATAAGGGGATTTATAAATTATCATGCCTAAATATAAAGAGTACATAAGAAGAGGCTTTCTTGAAGTGTATCCAGTGAAGTTTATTACTATGGATAGATACAAGTTCAAAAACCATCTTCTATACAATAACATGATAATTATGCTTCTTACTAGATCATGCGACATAGGAGGCTTAAAATATTGATGACTAACATATTGTAACAATTATTCAACCATATGCTGTAAGAAACACAACACATCATCACAGATCTTGAAGTGCACTATGTGCTACAGTTCGTGAGCACATTCAAGTTAATAAAATAAACACTGTACAAGAAAATACAACTAGAAAGTGAATGAATGTACAATGAAATTATAATGTTGTTTGGCCATAATATTATGGCAACTTTATGATTTTATTAGCTCAGCTTATAATTCCCTTTCACAGTGACTCTATGGACATTTCAGCATGACACTATGAATGAATATTTTTAATTACTAAAATTCAAATTCAAGCCACCATAAAAAATGAATAATTAATAATTTAAAGACGAAACTTCAAAAACTATACAAAATATTTTAAACAGGCATAATCAAATATTAATAATGCAAGTAATGCTGAAGATAAGAACAGGTTCTAATAAGTACTATCCTGTTTTATTTAGAACTTACAAACAATATACACTTTAAATGTCAATCACACATAAATATACCTATTTCCAACATTTAAATATATATTAGTTTCGAGGAAAAAAAGATAAACATTATTAATAAATATAAATAATAAATAAAATACAAAAACTACATTTACGCACTACTCCTAATTCAGTATATTTCAAAAATATCACTCATACAACAATCTTCTATTTATTAATCTTATAACTTAAGTAATACAAGGATTAATACATTGAAATGCAAAAAGTGTAAAACCAAAGAACGAGAAAACTGGAAGCCAGCTTTATATGAAATTTTCAAATGATGATAACTTTTTAAGGGAGGGAAGGGGAAATTAATATTAGAAGAAAGTGTCATAAGAGAAAGTTTTCACATAACAAAAACCTGGTTAAGAATTTTTTTTTTATGTATTTCAAGACATACATAAATGTATTTTTTCACATAAACACAACGATATGATAATGAGATTAATAGTTCCCAGTTTCAATAAAATTTGAAGTTTGAAAGTGCGATTGCTTATACATTTAAATGAAAAATGGCAAAAGTTTCATGTATTGATTGATGGATGAGAAGCTGCAGAAATCTGAACAGGCGGAGGAAGATTCAGAAGTACTTCAGCCTGGCCACTATTAAGATTATGATTCAAGATTTTGACAGCAGAAAACTTGGCTCTTTGATAACCTTTCAAAATACTGAAGCCCAACAATCTAAATAACAAAAATAATAATTAAATATCGAGAATAAGGAACATACATATATAAATAAAATTACATATCATCATTCTTTGGTGACTTAAATTGGTATGCATACACTGACTATAATCTAAGGTAATATTGAAAATTCTATTCCGGCCCACTTCAGTGAAGAATGATATACTTCATATTTCTACACACCTTGTGACTACTTTAAGATTGCCAACAATTAGACGCATATTATATATATAAATCAAAAATGAAGTTGTCAGAAAGATTGATTCCTTATCTTTTTATCTCATGTTGCACTGAAGTACATATTTTAATATAATTTATTAAAAAATTGATGCTAGAAAAAGTAAACTTAAATAGAAATGTGATACATTATTTAAAATTGTACATAGTTGGAAAGTTTGTGGAACAAAGAAAAAATAAAGGAATGGACTATACCAACTATATTTTAATACTGTATTCTGACATTTGTTATTATTAAAAAAATAAAATCCAGGCTGCAAAATTAAAATATATTAAATATCAAATTGCAAAGCAGTTTTAAAATTATATATAAGCAAACATTTGATACAATATCTGTATTTAACAGAGAATTTAATTAATGTTCTTCAGCTTTTCAATCCTTCAAATATACAGTCCCAAGAAGCAATTTTGTTTTTTATATATATATAAACCAAATATATTAAAAAAATTAAACATTTAACATTCATCCTACGCAGCAAACTTTAAAGTCTTGTCTTAGTTACTTGTCTTATTTTAAACATTTTTCAAGACACAATTCAAAATTAGATGAAATTTAAATTTTGCAGATATATTTGTGCTCTAATTAGAGTTCATTATATTTTTCATTTAAACACAACTAAGTCGAATATACATTTAAAAATAAAGTAATATATAATGATACATGTTGGACAGCATGCTTCATAAAGCATTCTTTTTAATATATTTAAGAGACAAATCATTACTTGTCCATTTGAGTTAATAATACAATGATTAAATAACCAGAAAAAGACCAACTTCCTAGGTCTTAGAGTTGAACCGTTGACTACTTTGCTCTCATATCTTCCTACAGCCCATCAATTGTTTAAATTTCTTTTTCAAGGTTTAATACATGAGCAATAACATCTTTTCACTCTTTTCCCTAATGTGGGATACAACAGAAAATGGACTAATTGCCAACCCGCGGAAAATGTAATTGGAGGTTTATCTCACTTCTTGTATGTTTGACAAAAATTTAGCAATCGTTAAAAACTTCTATTACCAACAGATGGTGGCTGTTCAGTTTTTAACACATTGGGATATAAGTTAAATCGATTCCAGACGGTGCAGCATTTTGGAGACTATACCCAGAAGCCGAAATTCCATACTGGCTGATAATTGCAATTCATTATCATTGCACATGCAGTATCCTACCTGTCTTTTAGGCTCGAAAATTCTTTGCACACACGGTGTGCAAATTCTCTAATGGGTTAAAAGTGATTGTAATTTTACACACTCAAGACTAAAAAGAAGAAAATAACTATTTAAATATTTTTTAACATACCACTTTTATAAAACAAACTAATACAAATTTTCTCCTGTACCCAAAGATTTCTAACCCATATAGACTATGCTTTTAATAGGAGAAATTATTTTATACTTTTTAGTACATTTTAGAAACATGATATATTTTTTATTTAAATTGTTTTTTCTAAGCCAAACGTTATTGATTCCGAAAGTGGTAAACTTTTAACGAACGCCAAAATGATTCAGGTATTTGATATTTTGAAATGTGGCATGCAGCACCTTTCAACAAATTTTAAAATGTAATGCACATAATAATAATATATATATATGAATTGTCAAGAAATAATTGTAGTGTCAATAAGCAACAATGAAAGAATTCTTATTTTTGAAATATATTATAGATAACTCAGAATCAAACACTTTTTCTGTTCCTCTGATGTGATAAAAATATAGTTGATTTTACCCAATTCGATATTTGTTAACAATTGATTAATGTCATCAAAATTCTTTAGTCCCGAAGTGATCACATTAAGCAGCAGCTAGACAGCCTGGCTACAGTGCAGCAAATGCTACAGGTGCAATTATTGTCAGATTAGAATTCAATTGGACATCTAACTTAGGCAATCAGATTGAAATTATAATTGATTTGTATTGTTAGTGACAATGCATCTACATCTGATAGTATTCAAATATCTTTTTTTTAAAAAATATCTCAATATAAGCATAAAAAATTCTACGATTTGAAATCTCCGCAAATTTCTATTAGAACTTTTCATAAAACGTATTTCAGAATGAAATCCTCCTCCCCCTTTTTTTCCCCCATTAAGAGATAGAAACAGCAATTTTAAAATTCAAATAGGAATTAGGGAGGAAAAGCTTATAATGAAACTAAGAGGGGGAAAAAAATAGATCCAGCAAAAAAGACCAGTCAAGTATAAAACTATTCAAAATTTTCGTGTTATTTCAAAAATGAGTAAACCTGCTTATTTTTAATTAATCAAAAATGGTACTGTATTTAGTTACCTGCAGATTAAAAATTATGTAATCAGAAATGTTACAGTCAGACTGCTCAATAATAATAATTAATAAAGGAAAGATCAAACCAAGGATTTGCAACTAATTTGTAAAAAAAAATCGAAGTTCTTACCTCATGCAAACATACTCAATAAGAATGGCAGATCCTCCGGCTAGCGTACGAATCCCAACACTTTCATAAGCTTTAATAAGAAAGCAAGCACCTGCCACAGTGCTGCACATCACAGTAATAATGGCAGCAGTTTTTGCCCAATGCAAAGGAGTCAAACCCTCAGTAATCCAAACGGTGTTTTGCTGCAGTGCATACTGTTAAAACATAGATATTTTTCCTTTAACGATACTGTACATAATAAAAGTAAAGGGGAAGATAAATGCAAAATAATATTTAGTAACTTACAGATTCATTGCAAACTTTACACTTGGTAGCATCAGGCTGGCTAGAGGACTAAAATAGAAAACACTTAATTTAAAAAAGCATAAAAAAGAAACCTGATGATATAACTACAAACATTTTGATAAAATCAGTAAATGTCCCATAATGTATTGAACAAAATAGGCATTTGAAAGAAATTAATGATGAAGAAACAACATGATCTAGAAATTTACTTGATTTAGTGAAGGTAATAGAAACACAAATATGCCCATCCTTCCTATCTGGATATGACTTTCTGAGGATAATAGCATATTAAAGGATGGTAATAAAATATCTTTATTAGTTATGAATCTCTGTCAACTTACTTCAACTAACCACTGCTTCAAACATTCATGATGAACAATGGAAACATCACCTCGACATTTACAGGGTTGTATTAAAGGTCCACAATCCAATCTCTCGGGATCATAGCATATCCAACACTCAGGAATTTTTTCCAAGGATTTGTTTAAACCTGAAGAGATTTTTTTTTAAAAAAAATTCACAGATAAGATTATATTTATTCCACAAAACTCTTGAATACCTTATTTTACAATTTGGCACAGTATAAGCATATCGATGCTCAAATGCTTACCAGCTTTGACAATTGCAATCTCTTTAGTTGAAGAAACCAAGGCCTCATCTTCTCCTGCAGAATGATTTTGCTTTTTTGTTTCCAATTTTCTTAAAAGACGTCTGGGATTTAAAATCCATAGTTGTTCTGGCCTAAATAAAAACCATCAATGCAGAACTCAGACGGAAAGTAACTTAGGAATTTATTTTTCAGTTACTTTAAAAGAACAAAATTAAATTTGTCATAATTTAAATTATATTACCTGATGCAGTTCCACAGAACACATGGAAACCAAAGAGCTACACCCATTTCAACAACTCTAAAAATTATGTTATAGCAATTTCTACTAATAACTGGCACTCTAAAAAAGAACACAGGGATTAGAGAAGCAACCAATAAAAACAAAATTAGAAACTTAATCAGAATCCTATTATTCTTCTCCCTTTTAATAAACTTTTAAACTAATATATTTTTGCATTTAAAATTGTTATAATTTCAGTGAATGATCTTCAGTGATGATTTGGTTCATAAGATCTTATCATCACAACAGTTTTAATTATTTTTTAATTGATCACTTTTTCATCAGCAGAAAAGAAAGCAAATTCATTCTTTTTCTTCTACAAACCAGAATTGGATTGATGAATAAATTGTATTAAAGCAATTAAGTGTTTTCCCTTAACAGAATCTGTTTGAAAGACAGGTGATACCACACCTTTTGACAGAAAATATTTTGAATAAATCTATTTTGAAAGCAAAGACATTAATCTTTCAAATCGTATCCAAAAGATCTGTCATATTTATATATTGAATTTCCAAGAACAATAAGGGGGGGGGGGTTGTAAAAATATAACTAACAATAAAATAAAGATAGGTTATTATAAAATTAGTTATATAGATAAAAGAATCAGTGAAAGAGAAGGTTCAAACAGAAGAAAAATACAGGCCTAAAATTCGAAAGAAATTTTTCTCGTCCCTAAATAAATTTTTCACATCATGGAAGTTTCACAAAGTACATCGAGTTGCAAAAATATTAGAACCTCATACAAAATTCACCTCATTCTTGTAGTATATTAAAATCTGGATCCACAACTGAAAGGCTTTCTGCATTTTACATGTACATGTAAACATGATAAGCTTGTTTAAGAACAAGTCATCTGAGTGACACTGAATATTATATGGTTGCGAGTGCTACAAGGGCTAGTTCCAGTTACCTCCTTAAACCTCTAATCTTTATGGCATATTTTGTATAATGGTGACGATTTTTTAACAAATGGCAGGCCAAACAAAGAAACAACAAAAAATAAGAATAGTGGGTGGAAATTGCTGCAAACGAAAGGTATGTCAAATATATGACATTTACTATGGGTAGCAATAGAAGAGTTACAACAAAACAGATTGTACTAACACAATTCAAGAATATCTGTAAGTTCTACAAGATTAATTGTACAGTGATGTGACTTTAAAAGTTAGTGACTGAAAGAAAACATTTTTGATACTTCTAGGGGGAAAAAAACCTCATTATTGTAGGCAAAATAATATTAGCAACGAATTCTGACAACAAAAAAGGGGGTCTGGAGACGTCCGATTATTTATCTATCACGGTGATGACAGTTATGCTAATAAGATCAGGTGGAAAGATCTGTTTACAGTTCCAGAATATCATCCAATGTGATGGAGGAGGTTGAAAGCTGTCTTTTCTTAAAGCAAGGACTGATTTCTCTTCAGCAGTTTCAGCAACTTGTGTAAGGCCTAAAAGAATATCTGCTGCCAGCAAATCCGAAGGAGGTTCATCACAATATTAGTATTAACAGTATGAGGCAGCATGTCCCTAATATATTGATCATTTAGTTTTACAGTTCATGTAATAAATCAGATATAATTAAAACTATCAATGTCTACTCATATTAATAACCAATTAATTACAATGATCATAACATATATACTTAATGGAAGGTTAAAATAGAACAGGATATTGCATAACATACTTGCAGAATTGTATTAAATATCTTTATTACATAAACTTAATCATTGATCCAAGTATTACAATGAATTTTTGGATTTAAAAAGTTTCTCTTCAATTTATACACATGGCTTTTCTTAAATTTGTAATTAACACATACTCTGATTTTAATCAATGAGCAAAAATTCGATCATCCCTTGACAAGAATAAAAATTGTTTAAAAGAGTAATGATTAAACTTGATTATTAGTAGCTTTACTATCAACTATACACAAAAATATACATTTAATTCAATAATAATATTTTTCTCATTAGTAAAAAATATTACAACTGTTGGTGGATTCCACTAATGAGATAAAAAATTTCCAAAATGAGGGAGGCAGAATAAATTCTATCTCTCAGAACTATTTAATAATAATAATTCGTAGATCATTACTTTGTTTTCCACAAATCACCCAGGCTATCTGAAAATATGAACACAACTGTAAAGAGGAGTAATACTGCTTGAGAAACAAGTCCAATTCTTGATTGGTGAAGCTGTGATTTATCAGTGGTGGATGCAGATCCTTGAAGAAATTCTCCACGTACCTGTTGAAAAACGCAGATAATAAAAATAAATTACATTGTCGAAGTGAAGATAGTTTATTTACTGAAAATATTATGCTTGAAAACTATAGGCACTTACTTTAAAATAAACTTCAACGCCATAGATTAGGAAGAAAATTACTACTATTAACATTAACAATGCATAGCAACCATGAAAAATATTGATGAACATAGTCTGGAAAATTAAAACAATGAAATATTAGAAATAAATACCCAACCAAACGATATGTAAAAAATTACTAACAATAGAAGAAGGAAAAAGCTTTCATAAAAATAAAAGAAGCAATTTAAGGCCAAAATATGTATCAGTATTTAAAATACAAATTTTATTATTAACATGCCACTTAAAAATTATACGTAATTGATAATAATAAAATAAAAAGCATGAATAACCTTAATCATAAAAGCGCATAAAAAAGCTTTATGCATATGAAGACAAAAACCATTGACAGACAAGTTGATCAGTGGCTATTTGAAGAATTCAACAGTAGTAAAAGGAATGAAGTAAAATATTTTTGTTGAGAAAAGTGATCTGAATAACGTATGAGATGAGCTTCAATTTAACCTTCTCGTATACGAAGTATTGAAATCGTCAAAGAAAATCAAATTCAAGATTTTGTCAAATCTCTTCGTTTCAGACCTCTCCGAGTCCGAAAAACAAATTTTCGGCGTTATGTCTGTGAACACCATAACTAAAACTACTTTAAGGCAAATGCTAAAATTCAGTAAAAGGAGTTACGACCAAATTTGACGATTTCTATCAAATTTTGTACGAAATTCATATACAAAATTCTGTCTGGATGTTCGAGTAATGTGAATTCGATATCTATGAAATAGAATGAGCTAGGTAGATAAGATTTGGTACACAGATTTAACATTAAAAATATAGATTTCAAATTTTTTATTGGGTCGACCATCGGTCGGTCTATACTTTCGCATGCATGTTAAACGCAATTATTTAAATCAAAGAAATTCGGTATTTTATCTGGCAGCTACAACTGTAGTACCATGTCAACTTTTGGTATTAATCGACTGCGGGGGGGGGGGGAGGAACCAAAGTACATATTTTCGGTGGACTCAGTAAAAATTCATGCCAAAGATTCATATTTCGTAACTATCATTCACCAACGCCAAGTTATTCGCACCCTTATCCAAGGTGCAATAAATTATGCGGAGGAAAGAGGATATGACCTTTATTGGAGAAAATATGCTAAGTTTCAGGAAAACGCCAAGTTCAGCCTCTCCCCTGCTTTCTTAAGAGGCAGTACAAGCTGACCAACTAACATAAGCAAAATAGTAACAATTGTTTGAATTTTTTCTATTGCGTTGTTACATTTTAAAATGCTTTCAAAGCTATAGTTCAATCTAATCGGTTTTATATAATAAGTGTTCTGCTGGCAATAAAAAACGGCAGCATTACTTTATTTGCTTGGAGGATATAAAGAAAACTATTTAAATAAATAAATAATATATATAACTATTACGATATAATAGATACATAACAGATAATATATATATATAATAGATACTTTTCACAAACTTATCTATAATTGAGAACAAACAGATGGTTTTTAAACATAATTCATTAATTTACAATTCAGCTGTAAGATACAATGGTAAAAATATTAATTGAACAATTAACATTTATCAGCTCGTTTCCCATATTATTTAGTAAGAATTATCTTTTAAGAAATTGGAATGTAATATTCCTGTATGTAAATTTTTTTTAAATATTTCCGAAATTAAATTCACCATAGCTTTGAACTTTATTATAAAATAAACATAACTTTATTAAAATATGAAGATTTCAGTGGCTTTACTCCAAAAAGAATTTTTATAGCGTTTTCAAATCGCATATAGGGGATGGTGTATTTATAGTGTGTGATTTGATTTGAATTGAAATTACATATGACAGAAAATAAAAATTTCATAAGGCTGATTGATTCTATAGCTTGTTCCTTACAACATAACTAAATTCAAGAATTTTTGTAGGAAGTAACTAAAAATACAATAACAAGTTCATAATGTTCTGTCATATGTAATATTTCAAGGATTTTCTGCTATATGAACATTACCAAATATTTATAATTATACAACAAAAAGTATTAAGAGAAAAATTAATCAAGCTTTTTAAAGCAGTCAATATAGAATTTTAATTCCCAGTCATTTAAGTGAAATGAATTTCAATGTCTGTTCTTAAAATATTCGTATAGAATAAAATGTACTTTAAATACAAAATATTTGTGATTCAACTAGTTATAAGAAAAATTTTTCAAACATAAAATCTATTTGAATGGTGAGAGGGGTTGAATAAATATACTTTAATATTAAAAAAAAAAAAAAAAAGAAATCAAGAATGACTTTCTTTTCACAAGTAAATTTGCTATCTAACACCTATAACTAACAGAAATATCTTCCATTTATAAAAATGAAAAAGTAATACATACTCGTTCAACATCAGAAGGATCTGAGAACTGAAGAAACAATAACTCAGCTAACAGCAAAGAATATGTAATAATATTAAACAGTATGAATCCCAGAAGAGATTTACTCAGAAATCCAGGTTTTTCATAAGTCAGATCTCTGAGATGAAAAATCTGCAGAAAAATATTTTATTGAAAATATTCAAGTAGCACATATTAAACAAGAAAATGCAAATACTGCATTAAATTATATTTAAGAACACTACAAAAAAGACTACATCTTACCTCAGCCCAAAAACATACAATAAGTGATGAACCAGAAAGTAAAATTGGATAATAAGCACTCATCAAACTTGATGCCCACAGCATAGCTTCATGCTCCTATTAAAAAGGCTAATTTAGGTGATTCACAAAAATATGAACAAATAAATAACAGCATCAAATGCCCTTCTAGCATTATGACAAATAATAATAATATAGAAATGTAAGGGGAAGGAGGCAGAAATAAAGTAAAATTGAAAAAATAACTTGTACCTGTTGCAGACAATCACATTAAAAAAAAGGGGGGGGGGACAATCAAACACACACACAAAATTATAATGAAGGAGGAAATACCATGTAGCAAGCAATTCTCAACATCAAAGGAAATACTTCATAATATTCTGTGCCTCTTATACATTAATATTATTCTTGTTTCAAAATCTATTACTTCATTTTACCTTGAGTTGGTTGTTTTTTTACTTTTGTTGCAAATAAACAAGAATAAAAAATGTTTTGAGTTAAAGCCACAATTTAGTAAACTTGAAGCAATGAACACAAATACAAACAAGAACACTTTGCGTTCTCTAGCAATAAAAGGTTTAATTCCGAACCGTAATTTTTATAGGGACTATTCTCTTACTGTGCAACACAAATTTATATTCAAAACAAATTAAGGCAAATTTTACAGTTAGCATTTAACATTACTATAATATTCAGTAAAAAGCTACTAATAAACAACACACACAAGAGAAATGCATGTTAAATCTGAAAACGTTACTCCATATCTATAATTAAGAAAAATAATTTTAATGCTTTATTTTTTGAAAAATAGTTAATGACTTTATAGAAAATTACTAACAAATTAAATTTTAAGTATCTACTGCTGAAAAAGATTTGTAACTTAACCAATATAACTGAATAAAAACAAATGACAAAACAAAACAGTATGTGTCAAGATAATAAGTGCAAGCTAGGAAAATTACAGTAGAAGTCTTATAGTACATGTAATTTTTCTAAGGATAGCATAATGTGGTTAAGTACTCTACTATCCATTTCAAACATAAACAAGCATGCTACAAAATAAAAAGAAGCAAGTCACACTAAAATTAACTAATATCTATCATTTTTACACTTCCGAAGAGAGCAGAAATGATAAAGATAGGATATTAAAAAGTTGCTAAAATTTTACTCACAGGTGAGGAAAAATAATAGCCTCTTAATGCAGTAGCCACACAAATTAATATGTACAATGTTTTTTGAGTTGTAATATTAAATGCCTTAAGGAGAGAATGAGGCTTCATACGACTGAATTCTGCCTTTATACACAGCAGCTAAAAAATAATTACAAAAAAAATTTAGAATAAAAACTGGTAAAATAGTAATTCAATGATAAACTATACAAGACAATAATACTTACCAGTTGTATAAATGACACAGCACAAATAATATAGAATATAGAAGAAAATGCAATATAATAATTTAAATTTGGATCCCTGCATGTTCCTCCACTATACTGAACCTGTAAAAAATTGTAAATAAGTTTATTAGGTCAGAGAAAAGAGAATCTGAAGATAACTTTAATCAAAAAATGATTTAAAAACAACACTCAAATTATAAAGAAAAATATTTCAATGAGACACAACTTAAAAAATGTGATCAATATAGCTACCCATAGCAAGGTAGAAGTTCACGACAAAAATTACCCGATAGGAATGCTAACACATTGGATAAGTAGCTAGTTTTTCCGACTTTTTAATGATTATATAAACAAGGAACTCACGAATGTGATAGGGCCGCTGTGGCCTGGTGTTAAGGTCTCGGCTCAGAGCCGTAGGGTTTACAGCATTAATAATAAAGCATTGTTTGCAAATGAGAGAGTATATCTGGCTTTAATGGATTAGCTATTAGCTATTGGGCCATAATTAAAGTGTATATCTAGTATATTGATATGCTTTGATTTAATAAGTTCTCTTTTGACAGCAATTTTTATCATTGTTCAAACTTTTACAGAAAACACAAATTTTATAAAAGATCAGATTGAGGGGAATACTAATGATAAATGTCTGTACGCATAAGTGCTCGAGTCTTTTGCATGATATATATATGAATCCTTGTTACATTTGAAACGTTCTCACAAACCAGTGTCTGGAGGTAAAGAATCGTTGAATTCAGACACTCCGTGAATCTTAAACACCTTGCTAACTATCTAAATAACAGCTGATCAATAAAATTGATATGATAAGCATTAATACTGAGCAAATTTGCAGGAAATACATTTTTAAACACTATTAGCAAAATAAGCATTTAGTATAATTAAAGATTTCTTTTATTTAAAATTTTTAAAAGATCAACATAATTTATAAAAAAATCAAATAATAAAAAGACATCTTCAATTATGATAGTCAAAATAAAAATAAAAAAACATTTTGCACACTATATACACAAAACTATATTTATTAAGGAGAATAACATAACTTTTGATAACTTTAAGAAAATAGATATGATACATACTTCACAAAAACATACACCATCATAACAATCTCCATGCCCAGAGCAATCGTTAGAACAGGAAACGTTGAAGTTTGTCATCCTTGACCACATACAAGAAAGAACTTTAACTGGAGAAATTTCGTTTAATTGTTGGGAACAGTTCAACATTCTGCACGCTCACAAGGAAGGAATGCCTCCCTCCAACAGATTTACAAATGCTAATTGATCTAAAAAAACATTTGAAATAAAATTAAAATTTTAAAAAGAACAGTTTATAGAATAAAATGTTCCAGATAAATATTTTTTTTATAAGCTGAGTTATTTGTATAAAAGGAAATGAAGGATTCTTTTTTAAAGAAAAATTCTGTTTAAAAACCATTTAGATTAAAAAAACTTGAAAAATAATAAAAGAATATTTCTTCTATTGATGAAATCATTATTTGAAAGCATCTATAATTAAAACTTGCATAAGAAGTTCATATTTATTACAGTAAAACATTAATTAATTTCATAGACCAACTGACAGAGGAGATATATTTATCTAAAATGCATCAAACAGTTTTTTATAATACAGCAATACAAATTCATAAGATAAATTACAAATATGTAATAAAGTTGAAATTTTACAGTATCCTTAATCTGTACAGGATCATTTTATTAATCTGTTGAAACTTTATCCAAGAATGCCCACATAATTTTAATGATCCATTTTTAAAACTTTTCCTGATACAAAAGTTATATGCATAAATAAAATCAATAAACAAGTCAGAAATAGCTAAATGCAATCGCAATGACAAATTATAACAAAATTAGCTTATTAGGCTTTACATGAATTTTAGTATAACTTCATACTAATTCATATACTAAAAGAAAATGCCCAATTATTTTAAAATAACTAATACTATAAGATATTGAAACAAATCTGAAAAATTTATATGAATAATGAATTTTTCAAATAAAAATAGCAACATCTTAGAAAAAGTTGACAGAATATTCAATAAAATATCAATTATTTAATGATGAGAAATGGAAAACAAAACACTGAGATTTATGCTATTTTATCTTTATCTTACAGTACTTGCAATAATATAAAATTGAATATATTTATATAAATAAATGTGAAATGCTTAATAGTATACTCTAGAAATCCAAATTGCTGATTAACAGTTAGCTTTCTCAAAAGTAAACATTCTAACATATATTGACTGGGCAATTAAAAGATTGACAATTTCATTGATAGACGGTTTTTGCACATTGTTTTTCCAACATGTTCAAAACTCTTAACCTATATTGGCCTTTAATTAATAGAAAATTGCCTCAATTAGTTATTTAGTTTTGAATTTATTCCAATTTCAAAATGGAAGAACAACATGCACATTTCAGAATATTTTTTTTTGTATGATTTCAGTTAAGGCATGATCAAATTGCAAGCATACATGAAGTTATGCGTCATAAATGGGAATGAAGCCTTGAAAGAAAAGCAATGTCAAAATTAGTTTCCATAATTATGTTTCGATGATTTTACACTAAAATATATGCAATGATCTGGCTGTCCAGTTCATAGAGTTGAAATAGCGACTGCAACCTTATTTTGGTGTAAGACAAGATAAAATCACGTGACTTCGAGAGAGAATTTGTATTCCCTGTAACCGCATTTTCCATTATATTTCAATTTCTGATTATTTCTCGCTTTTAAGTGCTAAATTTTAAAGCTTATTTAAGGTATGATTAACTCTTTGCTGTGAAATAGGATGCAAAGAAAATTCGTCTAAGGATTGTCCCGTATCGTTTCACAGCTATGTATAATAAACATATTATATTTATATCCATTTTAAGTCAGTTTAAAATTTTGTAACTTGGATCACTCAGCGATTTTGATGTTAAAACTGAATAATATTTCATAGTCTAGTTTAGTTATTGTATTTAATTTAGTTAACTTGTTATTAAGCTTCATTTTAACTGATATAACTGCATTATATTTTGCTACTAGCTTTATTTTAATCTCGAATGGCAGCAAGCTTGGCATAATTTTTTTTCTCGCCAATACAAGTGTATATATAAACATTATTGATCAATTAATAATTGTATATTTATTTTAATGTAAATAAACTTCCTTATTATTTCCAATATGTTTTTTTCACCATAAATAATCGAATCGTATTATACCGTGAACGATATTAAATCATCATTGTGAATGAAATAGTGAAATTAAAACGCATGTTTTATTGAAAATGTTATATAGTAAAATTTCATAAATGCGGTGGTATACTTGCATGTTTTTATAAATTTTAATTAAAATCTACAAAGAAACTAGTGGATCTTCTAAAGATAAGAAACTATTAAAGAAAGGAATGCTATCTTTATCTATAAAAATGTTGTCTGAATGTCAATATTTATGTATTAATAACTTGCTATAAGTACATACCCTAAAATCACGTTTCATAAAAATTTCGAGTTTCTTTATTATTTTGTATTAAAGTTAACACATTTAAGATTCCAAAAATGATTTGCTTTTGTTTATACGGTAGTTAGAAGCAAAATTATAAACCAGATGCGAAATATTTAAAACTTATATTAACAAGGGGAAGGCAGGAGGTTTAAAATTGAGCTCGGGATGAGATTTTATATAATGCTAGTATACATTTAGAATGTTCATTCATGAAAATATTAAGGCTCAATAACCACCTTGAAACTTTCAATATAGCTTATATACTAATAATATATATCGCAAGCGAACGCTCGACTAGTATAGTGGTTATACGGCATTAGCGTGGCATTCGCGAGGACCCGAGTTCGATCCTGGGTTAGTATTTTTGTTTTCTTTCTAAATTATATCAAAATAATTTAACAAGTTTTAATTAATATTTTTTTATGCAAAAATAAATATCTATTCTCCTAATTCTTGGATTAAAATTTAATTTTTAGAAAGAAAAATAATTGTAAATACGAATGTATTTTTTTAAATATTCAGAAAAAAAAGGCTTAGGTCACTTTTTAAATATGTTTTTATAAAAGTTTTTTTTATCTGTTTGAAATAATGATAGAAGTATTTGAAAGTGTAATGTAAAATTAAAAGTTGTTTTTAGGTAAATAAAAGAAATAAAATGTGTACTTAAAGAAGAAAAATAATCACCTTTAATTAATGCAAATAAAAAAAAGCAAAAAACTAAACATGATTTAAATCAACAAACTCAGCAATTGATGTTATGAAAAAGAGAAATTATTTTCGAAACCAGTTTGCTTAGTAGAATGATAATCTGAATACAAGAAAAGAAAAGAATAAATAAATAAACTTTTCAGGAAATGAAAATCGACCGGACCCAATGTCGGGAAGCAAAAGATTGCGCGACAGATTTTGAGTATGCCAAGATTAACGATATGTCGCCAAAAAAGGTATTCTTACTCTCAGATTCTCCCTAAGGCACGTGACTCATGTTGGGTACACTTGTTTCGATAAGAAACATACGACTAGTTCCCTCCATTTATATATCAGCTCTATGGTCCAGTTAAAGCAGATAAGCTCAATTTGCTGCATTTTTGCATTAAAAAAAATTAAAACAGATTGGCTATGTTAAGAAACTTGATTTATAGGTCTCTCTTTAGCTTAAACAAAAATGGAATGCATTAACATTTATGAACCGCTTCTGAAATTAATCCATTTCTGAAATGACTGAGTGCTGGTAATAAAAAGCGAGTAGTTCATTGCAATTCAATTGATTCTTGTAAAATTATGAAGTGGAAACCAATCTTGAATTTGAATCTTTCAAAAACAATTTTATTTAAGCATCACAATGATAACAGCAAAAAAAAAAAAAAAGTAAAACTGCAAGTATTAGAAGGAATGCAATGCAGCAAGAAAGTGATAATTTTTTTACTTAACTGAAATGCAACACTAAGTTAATAATATTCTGATTTAGTAATCTAAAGAAAAGAGCTTTGCAACACAGGCAAATGCTCTTCAGTAATTGGGCACAATCACAGTTGACAATTAAAATTCTGAGTAGTTTTGTGAGAATCAAGATTTCACATATACAATTTGTTTTCAGATAGTGGGCAGATGAAATCTTAAACATTTTACTAAAATAGATATAAGGGAAAAAAAAAAAAAAAAAAAAAAAAGCCCTTATTCCTTTTTAAAGAAACTTTTAAGAAAAAAACTTTTAAAGAAACAATCAATGCCCCCCCTTTCAGTTGCATATGGTTTATCTTATTTATCACATAAGAAGAGACATAATTTACAGGGTAATTTTAAACCTAGTAGAGTAGCTTCGCAAGGCAAGCAAAACTCTTAAAGGATTAGTGATACAAAATTACATCAGCCTACATAAAACGGAAAATATTTATTATTTACAGCAATTTTACCATCTGAAAAGACAGTTTATCATATTTTGCAACTGAACTTGAAACCATAATAAAATTATTTTTAGAGTAGAATACATGTCCCACAATACCATCAAATTTTTCTTTTTATCAAAGATTTAGACCACATTAATTAAATGGAGACTAGACAAACATGCCTAAACTTAACAAATCAATTGCACTGATATACTCATAACTCTAATTTTAGAATTTATACTTTTGATTCAGGTTTACTAATGCTTAGACAGTTCTGTTATATTTCAAATTAAAAAATCTAAGAACATATTTATGATAAATGTACATTCTTTTTTTTAAAACCATTTTACTACTCAGAAATAACAATAAACCTTAATAAATAAGATACTATTTATAGATGAAGTAATCACAAAAATAAATAGTCTTAATGAGAGCAATTCACTCAAAAAATATCTAATAATAACATTTAGGAAATAGCCTTTATAATCTACTATAACAATTAGTACAGCAGGTTTTTGATTCAGTGCATGTTTATATCCTATTAAAATAACATCAAAAGGTATATATCCGAAATGTATATATTTTGCAATTCTTATAAATCATTCTAAAATAAGGAATTATATATATATATATATATATAAAGTCAGATTTCTTCATATAATCAATCAGACATTTACATATAAAAACTTCATGAATCGTTTTGTCATCTTACTGAAAATAAGATACATAATTATTGAAGTTAAGAAAATGATACTGCATCTTAAACAATCAGATGATCAAATTTATGAGTAGATATAAATAAATTATACATAACAAAGACTTGCAAGGGGAGAACATGGGCTGAAAAATTAAGTTAGGATAATATTTAATATGAGAGTAGTATACTTTCAGTGTTTATTTAATGAAATATTAAAGAGCAATAGCCAGCTATTTCTGAGAAAATGGCCTTCAAACTTTCAACATTGTTAATATGCTAGTAATATCTCACTACTAAGCATCTAAACAGCAATCAGTATGGTGCTCACTTGGTATCTACCATGTTATAGTTAAATTTTGAGGCAGTTATTAAAAACAAATTATTTAAAATTAATGAACAATTGACAAATAGTTTCAACTATGATACTAATTTTTTTATACAAAAATATAAATTTATTCACATGGTTCTTGAGTTAAGTAATATTAAAATTTAATTTTTAAACATTAAAATAATTATAAATAAAACTTTTAGGATGATAATAATTTAAGCAACTATTCTAATTTGAAAACCATTTTATCTCAGAAATTAAAGAGAACAGATGATAATTTATTAAATATGTAAACAAATGATTAAAAGCAAGAGTTAAATTATTAAATGCATGGTAATATGTATACATTTTAATAGCATTAAAAAGGAACAATAAGAATGAGAATGAAGAACCTTTCCGAAAAAATTCTGTAAGAGCACTAAAAGAAAAGTTTATAAAGCTATGAAAAGTAACCAATGAGATAAATATCATACAAATTACACTATACTTTCACATTTTTTTTAAATTTCCGTTTTAGAAATTCTAAGAAAACATGCCAATATTTTTTGGATCCTGATGTGATTGAAGAGTTTTATATCATTCTTAAACTAATTCCCCTTACTATAGATAAATAAAATTTAGTGAAGTAACACTATTTGTGAATACAGTTACTGTTCAAGCACGAAGGCTGAAGATGAAATCATGCTAAAATCAATGAATGATACACAATGATGAATCGAAGTTAAATGTTAAAAGATAGTTATTTACACTTGAGGTTTGCTAGGAAAAACACAAATTGCATTGGAATCCTCAGGTTCAATTTCTCACAAAGCAACGTTGATGGGTGAAAAATTTATAAATGTAGAATAAATATCCAGAATTACTGGATAATTTCTGTTTGATGTAAGTAATTGTAGGTTGTATTTATCATTTTTAAAGCCATATTTATAAATATTTTTCTATTTAAATATATACATATATATGTAAAACTTTAAATAAAAATAATTTTTAATAATAATTATAATTTAAGTTTCAGGTGAATGAATGTTTATTTTTATATAAAAATCAGTAACATAGTAATAGAAACTACATGTAAATTGTTAATTTAATTTTAAATGATTTGAAAGAAAATTGTAAGAACTAGCTCAGGATTGAACTCTTACCTGATAGATGCTAGACCAACACCTTACCAAGTACATTGTCCAAACACTCAGTAATGGCAAAAATTGCAATAAGTATAAAAGCAATGCTCAAAATTTGACGGTCCTTTTCTCAGAAATTGTTAGCTATTGTGCTTTAATATATTATTGAATCAGAACATTGAAAAGTATATTGCCATCAATCTCATTACGAACTCAATTTTCCAACCCATTCCCTCTCCTCATTAATCAGAAAAGCAGTTAATAACATAAACCTAATAATCTTGAATATTTTAAGAACAAATATATGGTCTAATTCATAATTATCAATTTGGTTTCAAAGGGAAAAAAAAAGTTAAAAAATTATAGAACAATGAATGGATGCAATGATTTTAATCTATTATGGAAGTATAATTTTACATTTTTTAAGTTAAAAAGCATAAAGTTATATGAGCATGTAATTCTATTATATATATATTTTTAAAAACAAAAATGAAGGAACTAGATTAAGGGCATTACTACAAAGTAAGCAATTAAAAAAAAAAGAACATGAAAAAACTTATCCATATAGATAAAAGTGTTGTTATACATTTCTTAAAAAGACAAAAACAAGGAAATAAACAACATGAAATATTTTCAAAACAAAATGTCCTGTTTTATTAGAAGTTTTATTGATATTTAAACCATCCATTATTCAGTTCTTTACTAGTTTAACAAAAATATTGATTTATTTTATCCTCTCAATTCCACTGGGGTGGTTTGAGAATTTTCCTCTAACTTTCAAGTGAGTTGGTTTAGGGCACCTTCCAGTCGTTTTAAGGGAGATGGGTATTAAAAGCAGCTACTGTACTAAGCACTCCAGGAGGTCCATGTTATTTCTGACAATCACAGCTTTTTCACAGCAGATTCCCCTGTGCCTTAAGGCTGTAGGAATCGAGGAGGGATTCACTAAAGAAAGTTGCTGGTGTATATTTTGTGTTTTCAAGGGGTTTTAGTTTCTATTTTCATGTGTTGTTAGCTAAAAATTGGAAAGATTTTATAGCTATTTATAAAAGAAATTTTCCACTGAAGGGCTCAGTTAATGATGAATGATATATAAGGATACTGATACCTTCTTTATTTTAACACTTGTAATGATATAAAGACAAACTATTGCATTGTCACTGTGGCCTCTTTACATCGCAATTTTCTTACAAAATGTGTAGCCACTCTTGTTACTGTGGATGGAAGTTGTTTTATACTCCCAGCATCTTATTCTATCATCAAAGGACTGTTGAATTTTTTATGCCAAGTACAAACTAATGCTTTCAAATAGCATTAAAAGACCCAAAAAAGAGTGGGAGTTTTCTTTTCTCTCCTCCCTTTCATAGAGTGAGATAAGTTATATAAATACTGAGTTGCTTTATGAATGCCATTCTGGAAATTTCTCTTCAGCTGTGAATTTTCAACTCATTATTTTATGTAATGTGAATCGGGTTTTTCGATTATCAGGGTAAATTTTGTATTTAAACGCTTATTATTTCTTCATTATCGGTAAAAGACTCTATGAAGAAGAAATCAAAGCAATTTTACTTGCTTCTGATGAAAGTGGCAGTGATCTGTCAGCAAAGATGATAGTTGGCCAAAAAATGATACTTTAGCTGGTCTCTCGTTTATACTAAACAAAGAATCAGGAGATGAAACTAACAAAGATCAGATGAAGGAGAGAGAAAGATGAGGAGTGAAAAATATTATATAATTTACTTATTACTTATATTAAATTCATGAGTAATTCACTCATGAATAAATTTGTGGAAATTTAATATGAAACTTTCGTTCAAAAATTTATCTTGTCTCAACAATACTATAGAAAACATCAGATAACATTTTAAAATCAGAAATTCAGATTGAAAAATTCAACATGACAGTTTATACTAAAAAAGTAATATTTATGCTGAATGTAATAGTAAATGTGTTAAACCTTCATATTTAGTTTATGAAGAATGTAAAAGTGATGAATGTTTTAGTAAAATGCTCAGGCTGAAAACTGAAGGAATGTATTTTTGAAATATATTTCGCTGAGTGATCCCCCCCCCTCGAATTTTATTTCATAAATTTTTGTATTTCAGTATTAAATGAAGTTTTAAAAATATGCTATCTCATCTCTCGAATTGCTTTAGCAGATGAGACATATAATGTTTGACATAATGCATTCTTTTGGTTTGACAAAATTTTTAAAAGTTATATTTTAAAAGATTAGTAAAAATGAGTTACAAAATAAAGATATTTTTGGAATGTATATTTATCCCACATTCTTTTTCGTTAATTTTATCTAAAAACAAGAATACGTAAGGTTTTGGAATAAAATGTGAAAACTATTATTAAACTTAAAAAAATCTTTCTTAGTATTACTATCAAAAATTCAAAGTAATATTTTATATTTAAAAATTCAATGAAAATAACAGTCCATACTGAAAAAGAAAAGAAAAGAATGCAATACTGAAGATAATAAAAAAATCTTAGCCGAATACTGAAAGAACATATTTTTGAAATATCCTTCAAAAAGTGCTGTTTTTACAATTTTCTTTATTTAATGGATGTTTTTATTCTGATATTAAATGAGAATTATCTCATAAACATTATCTCATCTATTACTGAAATGCATTGACATATATACTATGTATAAAATATACTAATTGCATTGATACATGCACAATGTATGTCCTACATTAGTATGTAAAGTTTTCTAATATGGTAATATATGACATATTATTTAATTATGGCAAAAAAAAAAAAATGTAAAAGGTTACTGAAAATTAGAAGAAAAATAAAGATTTTAAAATGGATAGTAATGCCAGTTTTTATTTAAATGGTTTGGAGGCCTATTATTAAACTTAAAAAAACCCTTTGAAAATCTAATTTTCTAAATTATATTATAGAATAAATTTCAAATTTTTTAAATAAAAAAATACACCAAAAAGACAATAAGCAAAACACTTCACAGTAAAAAATATAAATACATTAGAATAAAACTCTTAGGCTGAAAGAAAATGCAACTCGTTGTCGAAAAACTGCAAGGTAATTATTCGAAGCAGAGCAACAAGTTTTATTATTTCAGACTGCAGGGCGTAACTGCCCCTCAGCTTGGAAGAGTTCATGTCTTCCAGAGACACAACAAGAAAGTCTGGATGTTAAAGGGAGTATCAATTGAAAAGTACTTGGATGTTAATGAGTTAATAGCAACTGCCATACAAATTGATGTCTTATATCTAAGTACACTATGGCATCTATATTTGCATATGAATATCAGAAGAACAATGTAATAACATTTCTACAGAGAATGCTGATGTACTGAAATAAATATATATAAATATTACAACAGATAAAAGTCTAGAATTTGAAACAACTATGTACATTCACGTTTCTTGAAGAAAACATCATATACAATTTTCCTATTATTGATTCAACAACAGCCAATTCATAAAAGTCTTACGAGTTAATTAAGAGATGCACCTGCAATTTCGTTCACAGCCAAAATCATACGAATCAATAAATATGTCTTTGTCATTTAAATAGCTTTTAACAAACATTTTAACTCCAAAAAGCAAACAATGCTATTTTGAATCTTACTATTAATTCAGAAAATTTAATTTATAAAACAAAATTCATTTAAACAATAAAAGGGGGGAAAACAATAACATTATAGACACAGTCCCATTTTTATTCTTCACATGAGGATAGGTAAAAATAGCAATAAATACATAAGATTAACTAGTATTAGTGATTTATAGAACAACATAGAATAACCCTAATAAACTGGCTGAAATATGCAATTATTGTGAAGAGTTATTTTTTTTTAAAAACAAATACCAGGAATATCTATTTTTAAAGAAATTAAAAAAAACAATGAAAAATCTTTTATATGATCTCTGCAATGTTATCAATACATGGTATATGTCATAGAGAAATTACAAAATATATATGTTATTTATACAATCTATACTTAAATAGATCTAAACCTATTTACTAAATTTGCCACTGAAAAATATCCTCACATTTATAATGTTCATTTAGCTAGCATAATAAATTATTTAGTTAATCACAATTCATCAAAACACAAGACATATCAAAAACATTAATTACTTATAAAATAATTATTGTAGCAATTTTTTTTTCTAATCCTTTCCGATATTCTGGCTTACTTTGCATGAAAATTGACTTTTGGAGAAATTATTTACAATACTATATATTTAAAAACACTTTAATTATGAAAAATCATTTCTATAAAATAATAAAAGAAAACTACACCTTAAAATACAACACATAATAACAAAGATAATGTCAGATTCTTCATTAATTAAACTAAAAGTCATATATACACAACACCAATAAAATAATGTTCACAAAATGCATCAGAATTGAAAATAAATAAAGCTCACCTGCAAAATAGTTATGTCCTTGCATATGTCACTTCACTTTTTTCAGAAATATATTTAATATTATGATATGTGGAATAGCACAATATGTAAGTACAAATTATTACAATCTGAAAGAGCTTTCACTTTGTCACTTTATCCAAAGCATTAAAATTGAGGCACAAGGTGTGTAAATTATTTTTAAATAAAGAAAAAAAATTAGACCTCATATAATTTTTATGCGCGCAAATTATATTAATTGCCTGAAAGTTATAATGCATGTCATTTTAAAATACACATGGTTTCATGTTGACTAAGCAACAAAGAAAAGTTAATAGATTCGCAAAGTAATAAAAGCAGTTCAATCCATCGTTAACTTGAAAATATGATTACTATAACAAAATACATATCGAAATATACTGTATATGAAGAGAGAGAAATTAAAATAAAACGAAATTAAACACCAAGTGTTTATAGATCATACATTGAATGTCACAATGCGCATTCAAGTTTAATGGATAAGAAACCAGTTCACATTCTCGTTAAACACAGTACTTACCGAAAGGAATATGCAAAGAAGAATCAACACTGATTTACGTATTAGCATGATTTTTCCCAGTTAATTTTTCACATTACACGAACATCATCCAACACAACACTCATCAAATTTACAAACATAAACATTTCACAGACCATTCAGGAACGCAAGGGTTGATGGGATACATTGCACCAACAGGAAGAGTTGAAAGACAGCTAAGGAGCTAATCCAAGTAAAAGTGAAGTAAATGCGCACCAACATTACAGCAACAAGATGGCTGCCACAGGCACAATTTCCTTCTTTTGTTTGGAATCATATCACACTAGAGTAGACATTTCATTTGAAGACGAGCATTAAACTGCAATTATCAGTTTAATCCATGGTTTTCATATTGATAAATTATTAATTTTTCTCCTATGGAGTAAGAATATATATATTTGTTCACTTCAAACAATCGTTAATGATTTGGAAGTTGACACACGTCAAAGTCTATCGACCAAACCTAAAATCACCCTTGAGGAAGTGATAAAATTCAGAGAAAACGCTAGTCCTAGAACTTTTTTCTTCAAGGTATCATAAGGATAAATGTAAATTATTACTCCATTTTTAATGTTCTTTGATATTTTTGAATTATTTATCTTATTAATCACAGATCAAGGAAGGATAAAAAAAATACGCATAGTATATGTATGGTACATGATTTATGTCATAAATTAGCGTCTGCCAGATTAATGCTAGTGAGTAATAATTTATTGTATCAGTACAACTATAATAAGCTGGCGAGAAACTTCAGCATTTTCAACTACGTGTTTCTTATTATTCTATTTAAACTATTTCGTCGTTATTATATTGCCTTAATTAAAAAAAAAATACAATATATTTATATTAATACTAAGCCATTAAGTTTAATCGGAGATTTTATTGAGATGTGATAGAAAAAAAAAAAAGGTTTGTTCTAGTATCATTTGCTTCTGACGTATATGCACAAGAAGGGTTTGATTTGTTTTGTGATCGCATGCAATTCCAGCTTAATTATTTTTTGCGTTTTAATTGAATTACATGGGAAGCGTTTTCTGCCTATAAATTCAAGTATAAAGAGGAAAATAGATATTTTCAGGAGAATGATAACACTTATTTATTTGTAGCACAACCCACAATTTTCTTGTTCTCAGCCCGGGTGGCTAACTGTGAACGCGTCTAAAATTATTCTCTAATAATTGTTTCTTTTTTCTAATAATGATTTATCATCTTTCGGGTAAAAAAAAATATAAATTTTATGCATGAAGTTAAAAGTTTTCTCATCACATAAACAATGAACTAAAACTAAGGCCATTAAAAAAATTTTAGTCGAGGAATTTAGGAATAAGAACCTATCTTTGTGAACACAAGATATGATTTGACATATCTCCGATTTTATTCAATATTCCGGACAATATGGTGAAGATATTGTAATGTTTTTAAGCTTTTGTGCTAATAGGAGGGATTGGTCAAAACTCAATCTGAAAAGAAAAGAATTTCCTTTCCTCTTATTTTCTGCTCTCATTAATGTTCCGAAGAAAGTTGTTCGAATTACCCAACACTTAAACTGTGGTTACAAGATGTGGTTAACGAACGATGATTTTCATTTACAGCAGATCATCAAAAACAAATAGCACAAAATATTATTCGTTATCTCCATCGATGTTGTCCGATATTTTGAATGCAGGACAATGTTGTAAAAATATCACAATAATGTTTTTGAGGATTTTCTGCTAATAGGAAATTCTCTTTATAAAAAAGTGACAAATGGTTTGAAAAAAGAAACGCTTGTTTTAAAAAATTGTTACAAGTAATGATGCATCATACTCTCTTAAATTTTCATCGCTGATTTAATGTTCATTCCTTAGAGTTAGCTTCAAATTTTAATATGCGTAACATTATACTTCTTTTAACAGAGAAGCTACTTTTCTGAACAGAAAGTTATAATTTATACTTAAAGAAATTTTGCGCGATTTTGTCTTTCTTTATTTTATCAATGAATATCATTTAAATAATTGAAGTGATTAGGAAATAAAATAAATGGAATAATTTAAATGAAATTAATTATGTAAATACTGTTTAAATGCATTTTACCATAATGTTAAATTTAATTCTGATCAAAGGCATTGATGAGGCCATTGAGTTTGTCTTCATGGGTTAATAAACTCATTGCTACACATGAAATATTATAGAAAAGTTAGGCTGAGAATCAATTCATCATCTATTCTTTAATTCAGTAATTCTTAACATATGAGACAATTTTCCGTAGAAGGTACAAAATAACAAAAGAGGGTGCACAGGCATGAAAAAAATTTGAAATTCCTACTTGCTGAAAGTAAAAGTGGAAAAAATAAACACCCAGTAAATGGTAAAATAAAAATTTTCTCGCTAAAAATAAGTAACTAATAAGCTGTTCGTGTAAATTATTTAAAATCTTAAAATTTGTTTCTGAATTGAAACTTATATCGAAATTCTAGTAAGGGAATTTTTAATACCTGGTTAAGCTGATTTAGTTACTTCTATCTTTAATATATGGGAGAATAAACATGCATATAAGGACCGGGATGAATCTGTTAAGTTCCAAAGTAGTACTTTAAATTTTTTTTCTTCGAGGACATGTAATTATATTTAATTTTCACATTTTTTCCCTTATAAGGATGTTAAACGGATAGAGGCTGGTTGCACATTTTTTTAGAATGCTTTATTGGATATGTTATCAGACATTTGGCTTTCAAAGAGTTTATTATTATTATTATTCACTGAAATAAAAATTATTATCTTGCACGACAATTTTTTAAATTGCAAAATGGCGTTAGTAAATAAATTAACGGGAGTGGTCTATCCTAAACTTTCTTGTATACTTCCTAATAAATGTACTTATGTATTGACAGCCGCATGCCATTGGCGAACAATAGTTACAAAAGAGCCTAATAGCGTGCGAACTTTGACGATTAATCGATGGGGTACTGTTACCAGCACCAAATGTGTGTTTTGGAAGCCTTTCTTTCAACCGATGCGTCACATATGGTTTTTTTCTTCTTCTTTTTCGTTTGGAATCTTAAAAAAAGCAATGGACATTCGTAGATCTCAAGCTATTAAGAGATAATTAAAAACTGCGGAAGAGGTATGGGAAAAACTACTTCATAAAATTAGATGATATCGCAATCTAATTTTCCTAATATAAGGAATCACATTCAAGAAGAATAATTATCAAACAGGGCATTTAAAGCAACATAATTTAAAGTCAAAATTGTTTTTAAAAAATGGGCAAATAGTTTTTATATTTCAGTGATTAGATCGTGCATTCTGATAAAATAAATCTGCTTTCATATTTTGCTACGGAAAATCGTCCTGTGGATATATAGTGCAAGAAGTTCAATAAGCTCAATAACGAACAACGATGCTTTATTCTACAAGAAAACATGAAATATAAGTAGCAAAGCATAGCCAAAGCGTTCACAAAAGCAGTACTTGCAGAAATTTACTACATACTAGCAGACAGTATATCGTTTATTGAATAACATTACAGAACAACGGCACTCAGCACTCAACGAAAAGCACTGGAGAACTCGCTCTGCAATCAACATTCCAAAGACAGAATCTGATTTGTGTGATTGCTTCCCTTTTTATAGTTTCTCAATAGTATATAGAATTTGTTGGAAGATCTTTGGTCCTTGGCTTCTAATAAATATTTCGTTATAATTCTTATATTTTCTAGAATCTTCATTTTTATCGATTAAGTCTCCAAAAAGTTGAGAAGGCTAGCGATCATTGATCTGACATCCATTAAAAATATCTTTAAATCCTAATTCCTATCAGAATTATTGCGCAAGGAACAATATCATATATTCGTAACAAAACATTTATAAAATTATAAAGAGGCACACTCTTTACCTTTCCCCTTGTCTGCATTCATACATATCGAATGCTCATTTTCTTAGTTTCTTATTGTAAAATAACTCATCGTCATTTTAGCAAGATAAATTTTCTCTTAATTTTTTTTTCAACCCGAAAATTTCAACAAAAACCAAAGTTCCGCGGGTGCCCATGAATTAACAAATATTTATCACTAGATAAAAGATATTTTCAAAATTACATTTTTTATTTTGATTACATTTTTTGATTTGATTTTTATTTATAAAACAGAGTAATTAACATGTCAATAATCTTGAAGAAAAAATGGAAAAATGCTTTGTAAAGTTTTGAACTTAAAGGTCATGGTCTCCTGTGAACAGATTCAGGATAAAACGTGCTTTTTTTCACTAGATCTCAAAAACGGGTTCAATAGCTTAGAGCGCATCACGTGTTCTAAAGTTTAAAATAAATGTATTTGCCTTACGTATATAAATGTACCGTTGGAAAGAAACTTTTACAGTAGACACAATCAACTGCGGATGCTTTAATTCTTACATAATTTTTATCAATAATTAAATAATATTTTTGAAAAATATAATTCGTAACAAAGTAAATAGATTAAAATTTTCATAAGTTAAAAAAAAAGGACAGTATGAAAGATTGCAATGGTGACGTGTTGAAAATAAGTTGCTTTTTAAAAAAATTCCTTATCATGCCCAATTATAACCGACTGCTAATGTCAGTTAAAATTTGATATGAAAATTAATTTTGATACTAATAGTTTTCAGATACTGTAGAAAAATTACATCCATCATTGCTTTAAGTCTGGCTATTGAATGACGATTAGTAAAAATGGATAATTAAAACTTTTCTTTAAATTTTAATTAATAGTATTAATGATTCCGTTGCCAAATTAATATTTAACCCATTTTCAAGAAAATGTAAATTGAAATATACATTAAAGTATGACTCAAAAATCATGGTCTTATATTCATGCACAAAGGCTGCCATAAACTTGTACGCATGTACCTCACATGGTTTTGTTTTATAGCTTGATGGCCAAAATAGGTGCATTAGAGTGAATTCTGTCTTCAGTCAGTTTTTCAGTCTTAATTTTCCATATTCACAGCTGTAACTATAGACGCTTCATTTCGGTACTGTTGATCAGTGAGCGTTAAATATACAGCCTCTAATTGACGAAGCAATGCATTGCAGTATAGAAACCATAACTTAGTCTGTTTGTCAAATGACACAACTTTCGCACTAGAAACGAAAAAACTTAATGAGCAATTGTTGAACCTTGAAATCCACATTGATTACTATTTTCGTGATTTGTCATTGAACGGACAAAAATAACAATATAGTGACGGACAAACTGCTAAAGCTGAAAAATAAGCCGAAAGTTAAAGAAAATAGAACGAATGGGAAATAAAATTGGAAAGTTTGTAAAGATGCAATAGATGTAGTTTGTAAAGATATAAAGATGCAACCTTTGTCATCTTGAGAGTTGTTAACTTGAAAACTGATACTATTTTTAAAAAAATCTGTATTTTGGATGGATATTTTAAGAAATAAAACCTATGACAGAGCGTAAGCTCCATCAGTTAGACATCAATTAGAGTAAACGAAAATCATTCGAAATTTTCATAATTTTTAATAGCTTAAATTACTCAAAAATCGATTTTTAACCCTTCCTAACATTTAAAAAGCTTAGCACAGTTAAACTAAAATAAAAAAGAAAAAGAATGAAAGCAAACTTCATTTAAACGAATTTAGTGATATGAAAGGAATAAAAATAGCATCAAATCGAACCTATTACTATTAGCACAAAATTCTCTATAATATCGTTATGATGCCTTCCCGATGTTGTGCGATATTTAGAATATCAAGCAAATATCGTGGAAATATCGTACAACAACTTGAGAGAATAACTTATTGAAATGCTTCCAGTAATATTTGCACTCGTATTACGAAATGCCCAAAATAAAATTAAAGACAATGAAAATAATTGAAGGCTTCCGCAAGATCAATTTATAAAAAAAATTACTATTCGATGCACTTCACAACTTCAAAGATAAGTTTTTAATATTGTATACACTTATATTACAAGATATACAAAAGAGAAAAAATAACTGCGGAGTTTTACATGAATAATTTAAAGTAACTATATTTTTGCGAAATGTTATGAAACTTTAAAAATATCTCTCATCAAGCCTTTCTTTTTTTGCTGTCGATTGTAAGACATGAAACAAGGTAATGGAAAGTTATCTTACTTTTTATTCAACATAGATTGGAAACTCGTTACTTTGAGTTAAGAGTAATTCATGACTTATTCAAATACACTTAGAAATTCGTAATTTATTCAGATAAACTTAGAAATTCATAACTTATTCAAATAGAAATTCATGACTTTTTTCCATGATTAATGTATTTCAAAAATGACATTTCATTGAAGTTTGCAAGTGCTGTGTTATAAAGAAAGTTGAGAACGAAAGTTTATAATTTATTAATTCGTCATAAATGTAGAAATAAAATTCTTGTTAAAGTTTTTGGAATCATGGGAAAGAATGTTTTCTTTTTTAAAATATTGAATGATGTTTTAAAATATCAAACCTTAAAATAGATAGAGTTTCAGTATCTTCGTTAATTGTCTTCAATTTTTTCATTTTTTTGTTAAAGAAGACATTTATTTTAAGACTTTGCAAAAATTAAGAAAGTGCATTTTTCAAATATACTGAAACTACGAACAAATTCAGCAACTTGCTTTTTAAAATGAACTTAAACGACAGTGTAGCATATCTATTTTTTTTTAAGTTTACATTATCGAGCGTAAAGTTTACTGCTGAGCAAATTTTTAGCATTATAAGTTTTTAACACACTTTAAAAATCTCTCTATTTAATCGCATATTAATTTAACGAATTTTTAAGTAAAGCAGGTCAAGTTATCTGATAACATGATACCATAATATTAATACACTCATGAACAGATGTACATTTTATTATTATACATATTTATTAACATAAAAATGAAACGAAATTGATGTTTCGGCTGATATTGAATTTTGATTTGGGGAAAAAATGTCCGATTAATGCAAAATATATAATTTTCTTTATTTTCCCAGCCTGAAAGCAATGCATTCTATTGTCAAATTTTAAACTCTTCATTTTTGAAGAACTAATAGTGAGATATTTGTCCTTAAGAAACTCTTAAGAAACTAATAGTTTACTGTTTACTTAGTATATTTATAAAATTTATAAATTGCAACTTTAAGTAAACTATAAATTGTTTATTACTGACACAAAATTAATTAAGTTTTAGTTATTGATAAAATATAATATTTTTCTTTAACAAAACAGATTTCTTTCCTATTATTTTCAAACAGTATATAATTATTAAAAAAAATCATTTTTCAAAAAATAAAACAAAAGGTTTAGAATCTTTAAAAACTCAAACATAAGTTAAGAGTATTAAAAAAATATTTAAATGTATTTAGAAATCATAAATAAATCATTTATGTATAGAAAATATTTGTTACTAATTTTTGGGACTGTGCATTTTTAAAGAATTTTTTTTTTGTATCAAGTTGCTGATTGATAAAGTTAACGAAAGATGAAATATTTGAAAGAAGAAGCAATAGTTTGGCAATTTCCACTTAATTTACCTGCTTGATAAATCTATCAATTGGTACTATCAATTGGTACTTGGGTGTTTTCTCTTTCATTGAATCTTCTCAACTTATTGAACTTATTTTTAAATTGAAATATCATGTATTAAAACATTTATTATAAATATTATATCTCAGGTGTACATATCTACCAGGAGTGATAATCGCAGAACATGGAGGAAATCTGTGATATTTCTTCGTCTCAACCATATGTTTAACAGAATTTCATCAAGATCGACCTTCAATTATTCCGTAACTCAAATTAATAAAAAAATATATTGATTTCAGTAGTAAATAAAGCATGAATTATTTTGAGTTGTGAAACTTAGATATTCTCATTTATCATTCATATTTATCATTTTTCCTCTTACACACATGCTGCTCAGGATTTGAATAACATATACAGAACTCTATCATCTTTGAATTCCAAATTATGTTAAAGACGATGACTTTAATTTAATTAATTTTTTCATTAATATTTATAAAAAATAACTTTGATTTTGCAAATAAAAGTTTTAGGCAATTAAAGTAATAAATTCTTTCTAATTAACAGATATTGTGATATTAAAAGCTCCGATTCTAAACATGATAAGGCAAACATTACCTTCTGGAAAATTTTGAAATTTCAGCTAAAGCGTCTCAGATGAATTTGAAAAAAAGACAAACAATGCATCTTACAAATAGTATTTCTTATACGTTGTGATTGGTGAATATAAAATTTTCTATTGAAGCATTTTTTAAAAAACGTTTTAGCTTCTTGAATGATAAATTTTTTGATCATATTTTCTCGCCCCGAAGCATTGGTAAAACATGGCACTGGTCCAGATACTGAATTCTAGCCAACGCAATAAAGATCAAAGATAAATGATGACATGATACCACCACACTGTTATTTCTGGTGAGAGCAGCGAAATTTATTGGTGAACGTAGAAACCTTCGTGAAGCGAAAGATGGCAATTATGAATGCTCTTAGATTCATTCAAATGAAAATGAGCTTCACCGTTCTCCAGATTTTCCTTGACTGATGACTGATGACTGATGATTGAAGGTCATCAATCATTGTCGAAATACCAAACATGGAATAAAATTTATATACTTACCACTATCGCTGGGAAATGAATCTTTACTTACCAGATTAATCCAGGTTTTCGCACTTGTACTTCACTAAAAAGGCAGTCTAATTTTCACTCTTATTCACACAAGATCCAAATTCAGGAAATTTTAAGGCGCAGTCATTATGAGAAACTTTTAATGATCTTGAATGAAGAATTTCATAAACTGTTATTGCATGCATTAGTATATTAAATTCACTGAAATAGAAATTTCTTCGAAAAATTAATTGCAGCTAACTGAAACTCTTACAAAGATTGCGTTATGAAATTCCCATAAGCAATTAATATTTAGATAATATTACTATGAAGAATACAATCCTATAATGTGTTGGAAAATACTAGATATTCTCTTCTGTTTGGAACAATTAGTAAAAAAAGATTCTCTGAGGTAAAGATCAATTACATATTTTTTCAGTAAAAATTGACTTACCTTTATAAAGACATAAAATACAACATAAAATTGAAAATAATTGTTGCGAAATGTTAGCTAAATTTACTTTTCAATCATATAAAAATTTACTTTAAATAAAATAAACATGCTAATAAATATGCATTTGCAACTTATTTTACAAGCTGGCAACCTTTTGACATATTTGGTTCAAAATTTGATAAGTTGCTAAATCTATGTAACTTTAGATACTAAATGTATGTACCAAATTTGATATGTCCAGCTTTTTACGTTTTGGCATTATCGAGTTCACATGTACTCGAATAGACAGACAGACTTCCTGTGAATGAATTTTACTTGAAATTTGATAGAAATCTACAAATTTGGTCTAAAGTCTAAGTACCAAATTTCATCTGTTTAGCTAATAGCGTTTTGTTTGTTTTAACTTTGTTCACAGATAGACACAAATCTAAAAACGTGTTCTTCGAACTCAGGGAGGCCTGAATGTCCTCAAAATCTCAAATTATTTCTCTTCACTTCGTATACGAAAAAGCAAAAATAAAAAGAGCATATTAATATTCTTTGGAAATTTATCAGTTTCTAAGAAGGAATGTTAAAATACTTTTCAAGAATATTATTCTTTCAAAATTTTTTAGTTTTATTTTCCTTTTTTTAAACATAATAATTAATGACCAATTAACTTTATAAAACAACACTTATGTTTAATTTGATTCAAGAAATTTCCACCATTACGCTTAAAAATAAACTTAAGCTTCTATTTTTAATACTTTGGCATTCAAATCGAATCATACTAATCCCTTTTCTCAATGGAAAATTATAGATAGAATAATATTTAACAATTACTTTTGAAAACTCATTTATATGCAATGAATGAATAGCAATTTGAATAAATGAAAATAGAAAATTATTATTGAATTAAAAACTTATTTGTAAACTTATTCATTCGCTAAACTTAAATTATAGTGGATTTTTGTTTATTTAAATGCTATATTTGTTGCTAAGTGCTTTAGTGAAACTACATAGAGATTTGTTTACAAAGAAGTAACGCTCTTGAACTTTTACATACGACCTACTTTCCTTAGACTTTCAGAAAACAAAAAAAGGACATGAGCTTGCAATGAATGTTAATAATCTGTAATGTTCAGCTTCACTTATTTTTGTATATTTCCATAACATGCTACATTTATTGTTGGCTAGCGAGTGGTTTATAATCAGTACTGTTCAGCCCTTGATCTGCTTGTATATTTACATAATATACCATATTTAATGTTTAGCTTCATTATTTAGTGAATAGATTCGAAAGTGTATTATGGCAGATATCTATAATTTTGGTGTAACTACATAACCTCATTTGTAAAGCTCATGGCAGTTATGAATTTTAGAGTTTATAAACAACGAAGAGACATATAGACAAATAGTGTGCCCTTTGACAAATGTCCAAAATTTGATACATGCCTATGTTTTCTAATAAAGACCACACGTCAAATTTCATTTATCTAGCTCATTACGTTTTAGAGATATTATAGCAACTGACCGGCAGACAGACAGACATAATTATGTAAACGGAATTTTCGGATTTCGATAAACCTAATGCGTGGAGATTCCTCAAAATCTGAAAATTCGAATAGCTGATTATAATAAATTTTACATTATTATTTCGCATGTGAGGAAGAACAAATTAATTTACAAATTTGTAAATCTGTTTTAACAATTAAAATAAAAGTTATTTAAGATCAATCGATTTTAATAAATACACAGAGAATTTTCCCCAAAACTGGAACAAGCGTTTATTTTCCAAAATATTACATTTAGATATATACTTCCACTTACAAAGTTCATTAAAAAAGTGGATACTTGTATGAAAATGTTTTGGTTTCTGAGAAGGTTGATAATCAAATGTTTAAAAAATCAATTTAATACGAATCCCAACTGTAAAAGAGTCAATTAATAAAACGTTTCTTTTACATTAATCTATGAACACATAAAGTTTTACGCTTATATCTGCCAAATTTGCAAAAATATGTTTATTTCTGAATTTAATTCGGTTTGTCGCAAGTTCACATGGAAGCCTTTGATTTAGAAATGCAGGTTTATTCAATGCATAATGATTGTCATAAACAAACATTCGTCTTTTTGCGTATTAATCAATCAACATGACTTGAAAGAAATTAGTAATTCACGCATGTCGTTGTTCACTTTAATTGGGTGACATCTGCAACTTCGACAAAATAAATAAAAGAAACGTGATGAATCGAACACCAGGAAAATAGTACAATTATGAGAAAGAAAAAACTATTTGCTTACAAATGTGTATGTGTTCAGATTTCCTAAAAAAATAATGTATTTCAACATCGAGGAATATTTTGAAATTTTGACGATCTATGCTACATGTAATCGAAATACAGCTAGCTGCATATGCATAATTTGCATTGTTTGAAGCATGCAACTTTGTACAGGCAATCGAATCGTGTAGAAATTACACAGATATCTGAACAAGTTTTGTAAACACTTCCATTAATGTATTATTTAACCATTTTTAAAATAAATAATTAGAGTTAATCAATGTATTATAATGTTTTGATTCCGTACTCTTACTAATACTATATTGTGATAAATATATTATTCTTGAAAGGTAGGACGAAAATTTTGTTCAAACACCAGTCAAGGGTATGAAAAAGTGATCTAAATCAAGATATTTGCTTTTTAGGTGTTTGCAATTTTGTAGATAGAAGTGAGAAAATTTGTGTGTACACAGATAAATGTAAGAAAAATATTTTATTAATTGTTAGCTTTACACTATGAGGGTTCTACAAAAATTAAAATTTTAATTATTAACCTCCATAGAGCTGTTAAAATACTCACAAAATTATCTTATTTATTTAAAGAAACTTTGTGATTGGAAAATACGTAAGTTTATTAAGATAGTTGAATTTATTCTTGAGATATAATATAAAATAAGAGCGTTTTCATGCTCATATGCTTCACATTTTTTCTAGTTCTAGCCTTTCCTCCCTGAGAACCGCAGAGTTTTCTTTGTAAGAGGTTTGAGTACATAATAGATAGTACATGTAACATAGAAATCATTCTTTTTATGTTGGAAAACATGAAAGAATGCTTTTTATTTCCAATAAATATAGAAAAATAAGTGTGTGTTATTTTTGGAGGTTAACCTTTATTTGAAAGAATCTTTATAGCTGAAAAGATGTTTACAGAAAGGATTTTGAGTCATTTGAACAAGTTACAGAGTGCTTGATTTAAAGTAAAACTGCAATTCATTTTTAATTTCTTATTTGCAGATTCTTTTCTTCTTTTCTATTTTCTTCTAGTTCAAGCCCCCCCCCCCGTTTTCTTTAATTTAGCTTAGAATTTTGATACAAGCTCCTTATCTAAAAGGATTTATATTTTACACCTGTCAAGTCAATTATCTGTAAAACGAATGGAAACCTCTTTCCTAGGAATTTTTCATCTTTCCTGTAATATAATATTTATGTCCATGCTTTTAGACATTTTAGTCGATATTTTATAGGGCAAATGACAGAGCATATTTCTTTGATTGGTTGCTTTCCTTTATCAATTTACTTATTTTATTTCATTTCTTTAATCTATAAGAAAAGTAGCATTGTTTTTATTTTATTACTTTACTAAACGTGAGATGATTTCTAATACATTTCAGTGTTATTCAAAACTGGATATTTTAGATTTCAAAAACTGTAGTGATTTTAGAAATTTCGTTTTATAGTGTCATATATTATATTATTATAAGGACACTAACGACGAATTTTCCCGAGGGATTGATTTGTAACATTTATAGAAATTTAGCAATATTTAATGCCTTAACTATTTTGCTTTTCTTATTACCTAATTAGATGGCCTCATCCATGTTGGGAATATGCTGTTTTGCTAATTCAATTAAGAATTTACAGAATAGAAGCGTTTGTCTACTGTATACAATTTTTCTATTGAATTATAGAGTTTTTGAATTATTTAATTCCAGTTTATAAGTTTGAAAAGCGATAATTCGATGTCTATATGGCTCACATGTATGCAAAAAAAAAAAAAAAAAAGTACCATGATTAAGAGGTTAACTTTGGCAAACTTTTCAATGAAGTTTGAAAACTTATTTGATAAAAATTCTCTAGAAAAAAATGCACCCTTTCTCTGTTTTAAGCATCTATCATTTGCTGTATATAGTGAATGAATTCTAGTATCATTTTCGTAAATCTCTTAAAATATTTTCTTTCCACCTAGCTATCTGCTAATCAAGGATACCTTTCGCTGTGAAACGTTTTGAAATTTGTTAAGCTAATGACGATGAAGATGTTTTTGTTAAATATATTTTTGGAGACATCTTTTTCAATGCATCAATTCAATAAGAATTTTAACAAATAGACATCTGATTACATTAAATACGTACGAACACATTTTACTTCCATGCATATGAAGTAGAGAATGAAAAAGAATTGCAATTATCAAAAAATTCTTCCATGAAATTTCGACGGAATCCGCATTTCAGACCTCCCTGTGTAAAGAGAAACCGTTTTTGGAATCATATCAATCTATCTTTGAATTCAAAAACCGAAAAACACAACAAATTAGAAGGGCAAAATTTAGATCACATTTGGATATTTATATTAAATTTTAGATGGAATACATCTGCGAGGAGTCTGTTCTGATCATATGTAACCAAGATAACTAAGAAACTCAACAAGTTAGATAAATGAAATTTGGCATATAGTTTTATCACCAGTATCGTAGATGTATTTCAAAATTTGGAAAAAAATCAATCAAACTCAACATCATGACTAAATGCTGGGCAGCAACTTGAACACGATAATTAAGAAGTGCAAGAAATGACATATATGAAATTTCTTATGTGATTCTAGAATCATAATTTCAGATTTGAATCCTATCAGACTAAGGGGGAGGGGTAATGCATGTTCGATTCTTTTTTCTATTCTACTAATCTTAATTGAAATCGAGTCATAATGATGAGTGCATGAGGAAGTACTCCTACTTGCTAACTAAAATTGATATCTCTTTGTGTTGCCTTGTATAGATTTCAATAATTCCAATGCATATTAAAATGTTTACTTACTGTATGTTTAAATATGTTATTATATTATGTTTTAATAAATAAAAATAATATGTTTACTTAAATTCTTCTAAAGCACAAAGGAATATTTTTCTAGCCATTTAAGAAATGTAATTTCATCAGTATAGACAATTATTCACTTTATTTGTTTATTCATTAAATCACCACTTTCTTTAAATATGAATTTATTCAAGAAAAATAACTTTAAAAATAAAAGCATTCGGAGAATAATCCGACACACATTTTAAATTAAATTGCTTTTTTTAAAAACTTTTCTCTATAGTTAACTTTAGACCTTGATTTTCTTTATTTTCCCATCAAATACCACTGAAATGTCAACTTCTTCCGAAAAAATGTTAAAAGGAATTCTTCTTTTAATCTATATTGAAACAAGATTTATTGCTTTAAAAGTTTCCAACAAAAGATCTTCATGCATCTCTGACGGAGTATATTTCAGAATAAGGAAGTGGTATTTTTTCAAAAAATTGTAGCAATGACAGGATTAAAATACGGTACTTATTTATTTTTTAAATTTAAAATTTGATGATGGGAAAATATTTTTTTAATTTAAATTTATCAAAACTTATTTGAGAAATGTAAAGAAATGTTTTCAGTCTCGAATTAAGCTATTAAGTGTCATGCATTTCTTATTAGCAGAAAAATTCCAATAAATTGTACAGAAATCAGAAATATTAATTTCTTAAGAAATTTGTTTCTTATTGAAGATAAAAATTACACAAAGAACATAGAAGCACAATAAAATTTCTCCTCACGTTTAAACGCAATAAAAAGGATAAAACAAATGAAATTAATACAGCTTTAATTAAAGATTATTTTAAATAAATAAGTAAATTATGAATGAATCGAATTACTCACGCATTATTATATCTGATCAATTTCTTTATATGCGATGCAATTTTCTTGTCCTCAAAAAATCTAAAAAAAAGGGAAAAAAAATTAGTAACACAACTACGAAACATTTTTATGATAATGTTAAGGACCAAGCCATCTTCAAATATTTCAAATATGGAATTATGTCATTCTCTGGAGGCTTTACTGATTTCTACCAAAGTAATTAGGATCAAGTTTCGATGCTAAATGGTAATTAATATTATTATTCTATAATTGTTCTAATGGGTGATATTACTTCTAGATTTTTTTATTCCTCATATAAAGCTATTTTCTTTTGTTTCAACTCATTTTAAAATTAGTTATTGTCTGAAGGAGTTTGATAAAAGCTGCTCTTTTCACAATTTATTCCGAGAATTTAAGATAGCACAATAATAAGTTGCCGAGAGGTATGTTTTAATGTCTCTTACAAGCGAAATCATTCCGGCCCGCAGACTTTTAAATGTATGCTTTCTCTTGAATTGAAACCTTTATTTTAACACGAGTTGAATTGACATTTTCCCTTATAATGAAGCACCAATTAGCCGAACTTTTCAGTTCGGAAGATGCAATTTAGTCATTCATAGGAATTTATTTCAGAAAAAAAAGTGACATGGATTTTCTAAACATTTTAAGTGTCAATAGACTTTTAATTGGAAATAATAAGAGATACATTAAGTAGAACATTTAATGAAATATTTTAACAAAGATTAGAAAATTGAAATCTGGTAGGGAATGATTTTCCTCCAGAATCTCGGATTTCCTGAGGTTAATATTATCAACAATGAATTTTCTCTACAAAATCTCAAATTTCTTCAGATTAAATTTTACTCTAATGAATTACTAAAGAGAAGAAATAAGAACTTCCGGAAATATTTTTATGAATAATAATAGAAAACGTATCTGCTTTTATTAAATTTTTATTAAAATGACTGCTTTCAAATACTTTTTTAATGAAAAATAAAAAAAATATTTGTTTAATTTTATGTTTAATTTGTAGACTAAAATGTATTTAATGATTTCAGTGTCATGTATAATGATTTCATGAATTTTGTTTTGATTAAAGCATTATTTTCAGGCTAATTTTAAGGAATTATTTTCAGTTATTAGTTAGAAGATAAGTAGATATTAATGAAAAGTCTCAAATTTCTGTCTTCCATGTTTTTGATCATAAAGCCATTTATTTAAATTTTAACAGTTGGGGAGATATTATATGTGCTCATTCACTAACTCAAACAATAATTTTGGGAAAAATTTAAGTAGAGTATTCATTCAAATTTCAAAATCTTTTTAATAAATTTATGCAACGTGAGATAACTTGTGTATTAACTGCTTTAGTTGCAATATACTTCTTTTATTTGCAACCTTTTTGGTTTTTCCCATCATTGTGACTCTAAGCCCAGCATTGAATCATATTTCCAAAATATGCTAGTTTTAGAATTAAACGCAGTTCAAAATATTACAAAGAGTAGATTTTGAGTTGCATTTTATGTGAAACTCCGACTTTTCATTGCGCACGCAAACTATGTAATGCATCATCCGATTCTATTTCCCCTTCCACATATAAACAAGCCCCCTATTTTTCTACGATGTCCTATAAACGTAAAATTCCTCCTCACACATCCCGTTTTTCTTCTCCCGTCGAGTTCATTCGGTAAAGGTTGTCTTCATCTACTTTTCCGATTTTCCACGAAGACGGTCGTTTTATGCAAATCGAACGAAGCCCCTTTGCCTCCACCAACTTTCCTTTAGCGCCCTCACGCGGTGCCGGGGAAAGCCCTTGTGAGCGCAGCACTGGCGCCCCAACTCGAGCTAAGGACTGCATCGGATTGGCAGGGCACACGCTAACCATTCTGCAGGGTGTTTTCTCCAGCACTTCTTGATCCCGCTCCGTTTGTAGAGGAGACACTTCGAAAGGATTCTAAGAGGCAAGGATGACCCCGAGAGGATCTGCATCCCCCTGTTCCAAGTGACCTCGTTCCAGCTATACCTCGACGGTTCACAAGTAAGTAGGTCACTTATATCTAATTCTTGGAAATGAATGAAATCGATGTATGGGTCTTATTCCTGGGCGAAGAAGTGGTCAGAAAGGGCAGCTGGGGGAATCCAGGCTGAGCTTATAAGGATGGACAAAAGAAAAAAAAATGTGCAGGGTCAGTGGAGGAATTCGGAGAATGCATTGGAGGGGAAAAAATATCTTCTCTTGGATGATGCAGTAGCGCAGCTCTGTACCAGTGACATCACATCCTTTTCAATTTGACCCAAACGGGATGAAATTGGAGTTCTATTGACTTTGAATCTTCATGACGTTTAGCAATGGGGCCATACTGCACAAACTTTGTTAAAAATGGCAGAGAAAATTTCTTTCATGTTACTTATGCATGTTTATGATATTGGTATCATTTAGAAAGAGTCATATTTGCTAATATATACTATCCGGTAAAATTCTTTAAGGATGGATGTGAATTTTCACTTGTGCAAAATGATTTACTAGAAGTTATTTTCTTAAAAATATGCTTGCTTTGAAATATTCATTTTTTGAGATTAATATATTTAAATGCATGATTTTTTAAAAAGCAGTTTCTTCAGAAGATTTTAATTCGTATGTGAATGCATAGCAAAAAAATTCTTTAAAAATTTTCCTTCCGAAGTTAAAAATTTTTAAAGTCCATATTAAGTAGCATTCATATCATACTAGAGGTCTGAATTCAGTTAAAAATTATTATTTGTCAGTTTTATTTATTGAACTATTGTGCATATGGAAAAATATTTATAAGACTATACTTGAAAGAAAATAGCTTGTAGTACACTTTTAAAATTTTTCTATAACATTTTTTTTTGTGTTATAGTGCATAAGAATTTTTTAATGAAGAAACGAGTAATTTGAAATATAATGACAAAAGCTTTACATTTTTGACAAGGAAAGCTCATTTGAATGCATACGCAGATAGATTTAAAACATATTAATGAAAAACTAATCTTCAAGATTTTGTAATTATATGAATATGTTTAAAAAAGTTTCTGAAAACATGAATTCTCAAAAATATATCGCATATCAAATATTTAATTAATAAAAAAAATTATACCATAAATTATATTTGTAACAAATTGTGTAAAAATATATTTACATATTTATCAAATTGAAACACACACACACACACACACACACACACACACACACACACACACACACACACACACACACACACACACACACACACTCAAACATTCGTACGCCTGCGCATGACATCTTTCTATAATTTACATTAAAGTAAAAACTGTTTTAAATATTACTTGAACTGGTTATCAGTTCATTTTAGATTGCTTTTTAGAATTGTTTGGATTTATATAAATGGTGTCATCTGTTTTTTTTAACTTTTAAATTTTATTCTTATCTAACCAATTTTCATCAACCTAAATTATATTTTTATCTTTGGCAATTAAATCAAAGTAGTATAATCAAAATAAATTAAATCAAATTTTTTTTTCAATTGCACATCACTTTGAAGGAAGAAAAAGGTGAAATCTTTGAAAATTGATTTTTTCTAAATTAATGCAAGATATGAAAAAAAAAAAAAAAAAAAAAAACCCGCGATACTAGGAATTGTAAAAATTATGTAATTCATATATTTTAACTCAATTAAAATGTTTATTTGGTTTTTGATCTCATTTTGTACTAAGATGAATTTAAGTTCCTCCTTTAATAGCAGTTTGGAGCAATTACCGTAGAATTAAATTTTTTATAGCATACACATTGCTATAATAGTTACATAATATTGTGATCATATTATTGATATAATATTGTTGACAGAATATTGTTCTAATATTCTGTCAATTTTCTGTAAATATAATTCTGTATTAAAATTCGGTAAAATATATAAATCGCACACTTTACTTCAGTAAGAACATGCTTTATATGAAGTTTGATATTTGTTGATAGCGGAACGATTAAATGCCCTCTTTTACATTAATTTTTTAAAGTAATGCATAGAGAACTTTCTATACTTACTGGTAGTACTTTAATTAGAACATATATAGGGTAATTGACTAGAAATGAGTACCAAAAGATTTTTCTTTTATAGGAGAAAATGAAATAAAAATAATAAAACTAATGAAACTAATAAAAACTAATGAAAACTAATAATTTTTTTGTCTCATATTCATATGATACAAAAAAATACTTCGTTGTAAATTCTGACCAGTGTAAAATAATATTTCCAATTTTTTTTTCCTTCAGCTGTATGAAACTAACAAATCTTTTAAAAACAAATCACAATTAAACGTTGAAAACAAGAATACTGGGAAGTATAGCTTTAAAGTTCTTCATAAAAAAAGATTTTTATTTTTATTTTTCGTCAAATATCTAAAGAAACTTTTAGTATCCATAATTATATTTACTTTTGTATGAGCTAAAAAGAATCAAATTATTGTCCATATTCATACAAATGTTCAGCCACCATATCGCCATTTATGCACTATTCTAGTATCTTATCTGAAGGATCATTTACACTATTCTACAAGTTTAAATACCGAACTCCTTTGAAATTTATTCTTATTTTAATCTATTGAAAATCATGCCATTAATGCTAAATTATTTCATTCTAAATTACGACAATGCATTTTCCTAAAAACATTCAAGTGAAAATGAATGAAAAAATGAAGATAAAACCAAAATCTCCAATAAAATCGAAAATTAAGAAAAAATAATATAAATTAAAGAGACTTAATTTAAAAAAAGAAATATTAATACATATTTAAGAAACTGTAGTATATTGATTTCTGGAGGACTATTTTAATAAATCTGTACAATTTAGAAATATTTTCAGCAATTAGACACACTTATTACAAATTACGAAGAGAGATTATTACAAATTACGAGAGATCTTTGATATGTATCAGTTTCGGCATTTTTTAAATGAATTTTTAAAGACGCCTAAAATTTTAAGTCATACATGAATTTTTTCATTTTTTTTTTAAATTGAAGACTTAAAAGTTACTTAAAAACAGTTTGGAAATTTGTTGCATTGAGAATTTGAATAATTGTTTAGATTAATTTTTTAAATAATTAATTAATAGTTAAGATTTCTTTAAATGAATTTTCAAGTGAAAATTTTTGCAATTTTAAATATTAGAACCAAAACAACTTTTTTTACAGATTGAAAGGTAACATTAAGAACGAAATATAGCAGACATTTCCACTTTTTTTCAGCATAGGTTTTTTTTTTATAATCTTTCAAAAAATGGTTGAATTATCTTAAAAGAATGAGTAATCAATCATTTTAATCTTCCGTACAGCCTACTTTTGTCTAGCAGATTACAATAAATCCCAGTCTAAAGATATTATATTTTACCATATAAATCAGTTGTCAGCTTTAATGGTCTTTCTCGGAAACCAAAAATAGATTCTCTGTCTAACCCAGCTGTTCTGTGTGCATTTTTATTAAATGGTTTTCATCAAAAATGAGTAGTAGTTTCTAAAAACGTAGTATTAAAAATAAATAAAAGGCTGACTCAGTCTCTGGGAATACATCGTTATGTCTTTATTTTTTTATAATGCTAAACGAATCAACTTTTTCCCTTTTACTACAGAAATTTATAAGCAAGCATGATATATTAAATGCCTTTCAGAAGAATATTTTTTATTTTTATAAATTTAATATTATATATAATGTATTTTATTCAATTTTATATAATTTACATACAGGACATCCATTCTAACGTTGGCCAAATAATGAATGGCTAAGCTGTTAGAAGTGTATGATTTTAATTGGGAAAATGCTCTAAATGTGTTAAAGAATTATATTTTATATCGCTTGAGTCAATAAATGCTCTTCTGAAAAATATTTTGAAGTATAAATTTTTATACAATCCCCGGTCCTATTAATCATATTTAAAAAATATATTTTTGAGATACTAAAATTTTAAACGAAAAGTTTCACTTCTTTGAGAAATGTCGAGTTATGAAGCTTTTAGTTTTATTAACTTAACTTAATCGTCGCTTCGAGAAAAGCTTCGTAAGCTGATTGGTGGATTTCTTTGGAGGTGGCTAGTGATTCGGTCTAAAATTTTCTAAAATAGTAATATTCAAAACTTTATCACTCAGTCAATTTTAGTTATAAAAGAGTGAAACTTTTTTTTTCTAAATAAACTAGGATATCAAGAATATTTTACTAAAAATCATTAACAAGACTGGCGAACTGTATAAAAAGTTAAACTTCGTAGTCTTTTCAGAATTACATTTAATGTCTCGAACATCATAAAATATAATTATTTACATCATTCAGGCCATTTTTTCATCTGCAAATATATGCCTATCTTTTACGGTTTAGAAATTAGTTCTAGGCCACAATTAGAATAGATACCTTGTAAAATATATTAGTTATTGAAATAATTAAAATTAAATTATCATTTATAATTCTATTATTTTCATAAATAGACTTAAGTTAAGAAAAAGAATTGCTCGGTTAATAAAAAAACAATCAATTAATATTTATGGTTTTAAGCGTAATTAAAATTATTTATGAGTTTATAAATCAGCTAAAAATAATTGATAACTTTTCAAAAATTACATAAAAAATTGAATTTTAGATTCATAAATGTATTTCATGATCAAATCAAAACTTTTAGAATATGAAATTATATTTCATTACAATGGTTATATTTATTATGCATAATTATTACATTTGTTATGTATTTAATTATCAATATTACAAAATTTATATTTTTGAAAAAAAAAATTAGATAAGATGGAAAAAATACGAATTTGTATCTCACAACCATGGTTTGAGAAGCATCATTTAACATTTGAATTGTTCTCTCGAGCATTTAATTGCTAGTTTTTTTTCAAAGTACCTGAAGTTATAAGGATGAGTTCATGATAGAAAATTACCACATTTCGTTAACAAAGAAAAAGGTAAATTTTTATTCATTGAGGATTTAATCATGTTTGAACAGGCAACAGAAGAAATAGTCCAAATTTTCTCACGTCTTCGTGATCATGGCATTTGCTTACAAGCGGCAGCCCGATGATAGAATTTCATGCTAGAGCCAGATTCAGCCTTACTACATCCAGGGCGTGTGTTTATCTGGATAAAACTGTCCAAAGATTAATTCTTGAAGAGGAAATCGCTTATAAATAATACACTCGATACAGAGTGAAACTGATGTACTTATTGTTTAGATTTCCGAAATTTTATTTCGAAATGACGTATTTTGACAATCAAATGACTTCATAAATTGATCTAAATAAATCAACTCTTTTCAAACAAGCAAATAGATAATGTATCTATACATAATTAAATAAAGATAATGTATATTCATGCATTAATTCGAACATGAACGTGTATAAAGCAAGGAAAAGTTACTGAATCATGCTGGAGAAATTTCATTGTGATTTTTAGACACATCAGTGAAGAGATAAACTAGTATAGAACAGAGTTAAGCAAGTTTTTTCTTATTTGAATAGAAAATGTTTTTTGTTTCAAAAATAAAGCACGCATTTAAATTTTAAATAATGTGTAAACAATAAAACTTTAAAGGTAGATATAAAATTTTTCATTGAAAAATCATGGAAGGCAGCGTCAGATACTTAACTCTATCACTGACAAATTAAAATAATATTAAATACGTGAAACAGTTGTGAAGCTTGACATTTGACAACCTGTATTCTTTAATATAAATTACTTCACACTTATTGAAACCTTTTTAAAGAAAAATGTTCATTTGTGAGTGACTTTTAAACAAAAACTCGAAGAGAAAAAATATTTTCAAAGATTTAGAATAACATGTATCTATTTTTTTTATCTGAATTTTTTTTCCAAATAATGTTTCAAAGATATTTCATAGCATTTGAAAATAAAAATAATTTTCAATAGAAAGCAATAAATAATTTTACATTTTTTTATTACAGATATTAAAGCAGAAAATTATAATAAAAAATTCACTTTCTTTTAATTACAATAGTAAGGTAAAAACACATTTTTATTCTGGTAACTTAAAGTCCACGTTTAAATACTTTATTATTATGATTGATCTCATTATAATTTCATAAAAGAAATAACGAGCAATTTTAATTATGAGTGATAATTTCAAATTTTTAAAGTTCCCACATTTTGTATCTCGAAATAGAAATATATATCAGCATGTAAATTTCGTGTCTACCTTTCAAAACTAAAAATACACATACGAACATACTAGGTGATTTTCTTCTCTTTGAAGAAAAATCCTACCATTTCATAATATGTTTTATTGATGAAAAATCAATAAGATTGTGAAACGAAGTCTTTCAAACGAGTCAAACAACCCGGAATAATGTCAGGATATTATAGCAGGGAAGCAAAATCGTGCAGACCTTGCTTTTATCACTCAGAGGAAAAGAATGTGTTCAGAGAGTATTGTTACTCGGAAACTGGTTTGTTGCAGGAAATTGAAGAAAAAAGTAATGTTTGCTGCCTAGTGAATGACATACTTATAGCAGAATTTTGGAATTATTTATACAAACGACCCCTCGTAGGGCGAGATTTTTTTTCTCTACGCTTTTTTAGGTCAGTAGTATATAAGAGAATAAAATTAAAAAAAAGACATTAATTAAAAAACTGCCATTTAAAAACTATTTTTGTGAGGTAATATCTCATAATTTAATATTTGCTTGATGCATGTGACTACTTGTATAGCTTGTAGCAAAATAAAAAAAAAGTGCGAATTTTATTTCTGCGTTTTATATGTTAAACTTTAAAAAAAAATAAAATTACAATAAAGGAAGAATAAAAGGAGAGATGCCAGTGATATGTTATGGATTATACAATACCACCCGCATACACAAAGAAAGAGTAAAAACTAAATATAATGACACCATTAGAATCCTCGAAGTTTAAAGATTAAAGAGTGCTTTGCAAAGTTAATTTCAATTGAATATTTAACAGAAGTACTTTTTATCCCTTAGAGTGCATTTTTAAGATCATTTCAGCTGCATATTGAATAAGAGTATTTTTTATTGCTTGTTGCACCTATTTAAATAATAGATGATGGGTGAATAATCAACGAATGGAATGTATCACAATTCTGGCTTATTTTTTGAATCCTGTGATTTCTTAATTTGAGTCCGATATGCATATTTTATGTTATTTCTTTGCTATGTTCAATAAATTTGTTGCATAATTTAGATAATTTCCATTGGAGTTTATGAATTCTTTTCTAGATTTATAGCACATACATAAATATATAAATAAAAGTGTGTTTCATAAGTGAAATGTCATCAGACGAATGAATTTTTTAAAAATAATCCAGTTCTGCTCTTAAAAGAAAAAAAAAGTTCTTCGAAATTTCCAAAAAAAAAAAAAAAAAAAAAATGCAGGCAATATTTATCAACTTGATAATTTATGATAATTAATTTACTTCTGATAATTTATGATCCAATAAATATAATAATTTACATAATATTTCTCATTTTAAAAATAAGAATCGAAAGAAAATTCATGGACAGTCTTTAAGGCAGCACTATAATCTTTCACACGATAAGTTATTCTCCTTTTTAGTCTCATAACATAAAATTCAAGAAATCAATTTATAAATATTTACTGCATGGTTTTTTTACACAAAAGCGATGTTTTGTAGCTATACTTTTTAAGCTTAAAATACTTCTTGATATTTACGTTATGTAAAAAAAAGTTTTCCATTTAAAAAATTCTTTCCTACTCAATCTGTATCGGCTTACGTAACGTAATATTGATCAGTAAACATACTCATTGAAAATAGAAAGATTTTACAAGTCAAGTTTACTGTTAAAACTGTTTTAAAAATTCGTTTTGCTTGCATCTAAGTAAAGACAATCACAGGAGACATATTTCCCCCCATAAATAAATAAATAAAAACTCATCAAAACTATTTATGCTGCATGCTCTTATTCATATTTGCCATAATGCTTTTTTCAAAGCTGAACAAAACTTCCCTTTTGGACTTCTTCAATTATGACTTTGCTAAGTCGTTTTTTTATTTATCTTAGGATCCTGAAAGTAGTATGCGAAAATTCCCGCTGATTATCATACCATCAAATGAAAAACAATAATTTTTAAAATTTTGCTTAATTAGTATTGGAATACTGGTATTGATAGTTAGATTAATTTCAGAACGAAGGCTTTCTTTCGAAAGCCAGGTATATTCAAGCATTTTCTTTTAAAATATTATATCTTGGCGGCGCATTTATCAATGGAAAACGTAAATATATCTAATAGATTATCTTTTTATTTATTTAATATTTTTTTATAAAAGAGTATCTATGTGATATAGGTTACCTTTTATAATATCGAATTGATGAATTTAACTCAGTTTTTACTTTTTCATTTACAAAGTATGCAAGAAAGTAAAAACAAGTATTGAATTCGTCAAGAAATACGATTTCCATGTTTTAATGTATGTCCAAATTTTAGATCTCCATGATCCCGGAGAAAAAAAAAACATTTTTGGAATTATATCTATCTTTTTCGCCTGTGAATTTTTTTTTTTGGTAATTTAAAACGCCATGTCCTAGATGGATGAAATTTGATGAATGATCTTGATACTAAAATTACAGATTTGCATCAAGTTTTAGATCCAATCTCCGAAAGGAAGATGTCTAAAATGCATTCTGGGTTACTTGATTTTATTCATTATATTGTGAAGTATTAAACTCTCCATATTTTTTAAGCGATCAGAAAACACTCCTCACTATAGATAATCGAACACACTAGTTCTATATTTACTTATTTGGAAATTCTAATTGTAAATAAAGGCCTTGGATCAACTCTCTTCTGTAATTTTTTAATAGCCAAGGTAGAAAAAACACGCAGCAACATTTATCTTCCGAAAACTTACAGCAACCGAAATGAGATAATGTCACGTAAGTAAAGTGATGCTATCTGATTTCTTTTGTCATTATTTTCAATCGCTATCTAAAAAGCTTACCAACTGAAAATAACAGGGTACCACACATCCGAAACTCGAGATTTGGATCTGCAAAGTCATCGCATTACCGATTTGGAAAGGTCTGGGGAAATTGCTGCGATAAGAAATCAAACATTATTTTGTCTAGCTCATTTAACATCTACATATATGCATGCGCGCATTCATGCAGATTGACACAAATACATGTTTCATTATTATTTCTCGTATTCTCCTATGGTTTTTATTTTTCAAAATATTTTTTTCATTTCGGCTTTCGTTAATAAAATTTGTGTACTATTTGAAGTCTTATCTTTTTGTTGCTATGCTTATTTGCTTGATTTTCCTCTCCTTTCCATTGCATAGCCTATGAGATGTACGTTTTTTCTTTCTAAATATTACTACAGACAGAATTTTCAAATTTTAGAATTATATGTTATTTTCCTTTTTACTTTTTGGTATCCGAAGTATAGATGAAGTACTGTAATCATCAAAAGATTCAAACTGGATGTTTTGACGAATCTTCATGTTTCAGAACTTCTTGAGTTCAAAAAACACATTTTTGGCATTACGTCTATTTGTCTGCGAATATGACAACTCAAAAACGCTTTGAGCTAGGTGAATGAAATTTTGTACATAGAATAACGATCTAGTTTGTAAATTTTTGTCAAAAATTTTGAACGAAATCCATTCACAGAAAGTCTGTCGGTTTGTCTGTTTGCTCGAGTACAAGTGAAATCGATATCTAGAAAATGTAAAGAGCCAGTTAGATAAAATTTGTTACATAGGTGTAGAATCTAAAATATACATTTTTATCAAATTTAAACCGAATATGTCAAAGAGTTGACCATCTGTCGGTCTGTACTTTCACATATATGATCGCAATACCTTATAAACGAAATGACTCAAAGGAAATGAGGTATGTTAGCTTGCGACTACAACTGCAGTTCGGCGCCATATTTTGGTTTCAGTTGGTCGGCTTTCGAAATGCATATTCGTTTAGTGAATTCAGTATAAAGGCTAGATTTGTGCCAAGGCTCTATATTTCGTAACTCTTGTTCGCTTATACCATGCAAGGTAGTCGGGCTTTATCCAAATTCTACAATTTTATGCAGGGGATGGGGGGAATAAGATCTTTGTTGGAAAACAAACAAGAAAGTTTCGGGGAACTATTCCCGTTGTTTATTAAAAAAAGTATAGCCCATTATAAATCGATCTCAGATCTTTTTTCGCTTATGAAATTTATCTCGCATGTAATTAATTACTTCTTACCCCTATTATCTTCATAACGATTTTGAAATAATTTCAAAATTAATTTTGACAATGAGAAAAATATTATAAATCAACATATTTTGCTTCGCAGAATTATGAAAATTTTAGCTATTACAAAATTAAGTGCTACTTTTGGAAAACAATGCGAACAAGGATAGATGATATTTATACACGCTAGGAAAATCTTTCACCGTTCTAATAAAAAGTTTTAAGAAACTGCGGTTTCCAGAATAACTGATATCGTTTTTGATTTTATGCAAATATTACGTTTTTGATTTATTCTCTTTTACATTATGAGAATTTTTCCGAACGTCTGTTTTCTGCTGTAAAATCTGATCTTTTAATTAAAAATTATATATTAATTTTATCTATTTTTCTCTTTTTTTTGGCTCGTTTTATGACAAAATATTTCGATTGAAAGTGGAATTCTTTTCATATAATACCTGAAAACAATTTTATTTAGTTTACTAAGGAAAATAGAATTATAATCAAACATATGTTTAAAGATAAATTAAAAACCAAAGAAATTTAAGATAAAGATAAAAATGAAATTAGATGATATAATTAATTATTACAGTTGAAAACTCCACTGCCTTTAAAACTCCACTTCCAACAAAAACTAGGAAACTATTATTGATAACTGAGGTTACTCTAGAATCAAGATCATAAAACAAACCAAAAACATTACAATAAAAAATCTATAAAAATATAGTACTACCCCGTTTAGTTACAAAATAATATTACTCCCTTTTTTAATGGAATAAAGGAATAATCGTATAAACCGATGGAATGTGTAAATTATGGAAAATCACTAAAATAGGTAAAAATGTTTTGGATTTCCAGAAAAAGTTGCTATGAACGACGAGAAAATGTAACAAATGATACCATAAATACGGCGTCATAATATATTTAGATTGATAGAGAAAACCGAATAATCGTAACTGAAAATGGAAACTAAGTAATCATTAATAGAAAAAATAGCCGTTATTAATCATTTTCATCAAAATTACTGTTTTGCACTTCAGTTAGCTTTGAAATACAGTTATGCAACGCTGACTGATAATATCAGAGGTTAGTTTAGAAGTTAGGCCAAAGACATAACAAGTTGCAACACAAACACGTCTTACCAAGATTTGGATCCAACCTCTTGGGCGTGGCTATGTGCTTCAGCTGAAGAAAATCAGCACTGGCAGTTTGGGGACCTAAAACAATCATCATGATACATTTTAAAGTAAAAAAAAATATCATTTAAAAATGTCTAGATAAGCAAATATTCACTCAATATTTCTAAAAATCAGGCTTAAAATTATTGACAAAAAATAAATTGCATATAAGTAAACAGATAATGAAACACATTTTTAACGATTGATGTCATACAAACTGATAATCTACATTATTAGAATATAAATTGTAACCTGAATTTAAATGGGAACGGTTTTATCATCTTGTAAGAATAAATGGAAAGTTTCAAAGAATTTCTTCATGGTTGTATTTTGTTTAAAATTTTAACGATGATTTTTTAAATGCAAAAATGCATAGAAACTGTCTTCATTCAAACAATCTGATGTAAAGGAATGCTTATGTACGCTTTAGAGTTCATTTTCAAAATTGGCTGACATGACGGTTTCATATTATTGCATTTAGAGTTAACTGATTTCTTGGTTTTTTTCTCAATGTAGGCAAACGATGTACTGATATTTTCCTGTATTATTCTTTAAAGAAAACAAATAAAGCTAAGAAGTCTTAAAAAGGGCTTTGAAACTGTTATTGAAATGGTAGGATGAAAAGTATAACATGATTTGACATCACAATTTAAAAGAACGAAAAATTTTAATCATTATCTATATCTTAAATATTTCATCTTAAAAAGTTCCATCTAGCTAAGTTATTACCGCGCAATCTATACAAAAAATCCTTTACAAAAATTTACATCTGAATAAAAGAATGTTCAGAGGTTATCGAGATTCATAAAATAAAAGTCATTACTAAGATTCATAAAAAAATGTCACATACTACATTTAAAAAAAGATAATCCGTTTTATTTTTGAATGTAATTTCTTATGATTAAGCTGTTACATATATTTATCGATTATTAATGATTAAAATTATTTTTCATTGAAATTTCGTGATCAACCGTGTAAAATGTGTAGAGAAGATATATTAAAAAAATACTTAAAAAATTCTCATTTAGATCATGTAACCCATCTCGCATGTTCATTTTTCTGCAGTTAAAAGATATTAAACATTTATAGAACAATACACAATGAAATTTCATGGACTCAAAGTTTCATTGTTTAAGAATGAAAACAAAAGTATTAAAAATGTATCATGAAAACAAAGGAGAATTCTCTAGCAGAATTAAGAGATGCTTTTTTAAAATGTTACAACATCCATCTCGTTACATTCATTGGCCCTATTCCTTCCGCACGAAAGCAATTAAGTTTTGAAAAAGAAAGCTGTTACCTTATGACTTCAAGGTTTTTTCCTCAGCAAGATCTTTGGGCAACTTGGACAGAACCCTAGAAGGCCTCTCTTCTTCTCTTACAAAATTCAACTCCTTGTATACTCATTGCTTCATACTTTCTCCAGAGGGTTAGCCAATCATGGAAGGGGATAAATGGGGGAGAAAAAGCCATAACGAAAGCCCCATTTGTGATTGGCTAGCTTATATCTCTTGGAAATTTTAGTAAAACACGAGAGAATGCTTTTACTTTGACACCCGTCCCACGTGGGATGGTTTTTTATTCCCCATTGCCATCCCATCTTATCGCTTGAAGATTTACATTAAATGTTGTTTCATTTATGCTTGTCTCATTGCTAAAAAGCACCTGAGGACCCGAATTGACTAAGTGACACACTTAATCATTTCTGTTAGACAGAACTGATGGCATCCAGTGCTTATAGTTAGTGCCTTAAGGCTGTGTGAAAGAGACCCAGCATTTTTAAAGGGGCAACAAAGGTAATTATCAATGACACTGAGATATTTGTTGGAACAAATGAAGACTTTGAAACTATATATATTTTTTTTACCAAAATAAAGATAGGATTTTTTAAGGAATAAAGTAAAAGGAAAACGTATTTAAAAGCAAAGTTTAGATAAAATTTAATTGGAAGAAAAAGCAAGAAAACGCAGAAATTCAGTTTTTTTTTAAATAAAAAAGCACTTTAGAATATTCTAACAAATTAATTGAATTTGCTGATATTTTATGATTTTTTGAATCAAATGCGATGCAAATTATATGTTAAATGAATAAAAAAAGAGCCCAACTTTTAACACCAATGTACATATTAAAATTATATTAATTTGTTTCAATTTGCTGAATGTTTAAGGTTTCCGAGAATAAAGTGGAGTGAAAATTATTATAAATGTTTATCAATATTTGTTTATATTAGTCTTATATTTGGAGTCAAAAAGAACCGGCATAAATTTAGATGAACAAAAATGATGGGATATGGACATGGATAATATTTATACAACAATCGTAGATAATAAGAATTTAAAATTAAACAATCTTTCTAATAAATAGAATTAGTCAAAACATTAATAACTCTTTAATGGAGATAAAATGTACACGCCACTGATAAATATGATAAAAACATATTTTTCATCACGAAAACAAAAACCATTAAAATCTTATCTTGACATTTGTCTAAAAGATAATGTCTTAAAAGAAATATATTATACCAAATGTACCATTCGAAGTACTTTTAACAGCTTTGATGGATGCACATGGGCACAGTTAAGAATGTTTTTGGAGACTTAATTTAAACTGCTATCTGAATTCAATGTCATTTCTTCTATGCTAATTTCAATTCAAATTTGAATGATCTAGATAGCTATTGTTTTGATGAATTTTTCTGCAGTTCAAATTAATTCTCTGAGCACTTTGATCTTTATGTTGATGTATATTAATTTTAATAAAAATATTGACTCTGTCAGTTGTGTCTAAGATGAATAGATAACTCAATAATATAATACCATCCAGTACACTTTACTGAATTTTACGAAAAACAAGAGTATTTGCATATGCATTCTTTGTTATTCGTTCTCTTCCTGATTACTATTTACTGAGCAAATATTTTTCTTTCAAAATTTTTCGTTTTGTAGGAAATCTGATTGCTGGTCATATAAAAACGCATCCTCGATTTGACAAGAAGTGGGAAATTTTTGTAACGTAAAATTATTGTAAAAAAGGTGACAAGGTTTTCAACTTAAAGGGGAAAAAGCAAAAAGTTTCCTGAATTGATGTTTAAATTTTCCACCCATTTTTTTATTTGTGTATCAAATAGTATCGAATACAGAAATTGAAGTTTTGTAAAAGATGCAAGTTCGCAAAAAGTGTCATTGATTATGATGATTTTGAAGATCGAAAAAAATTTACAGATCGATCAATCGGATATTGCTTTATACTTGAATACGAATATGCATGGAGAAAGAACTGATTTGCAATTTTAATTCTCACCTTGCATTTTGGATATATGTTTCTCTAAAATTAGAATAACTAGCTATAAGGAGATATAAAATATATTTAAAAGCATGCTTTTATGGTGCAAAAGACTACATTTCCAGTACAAAACATAGTAAAAGCTACAGAGATAGTTAAAAAAATTTTTAATGGTATTTTTTTTTTCCGAACTGCAAAATCCATAGCTTAAACTCGTTTTTTTGTGTAACGAGCTTTTTTTACAATGTTTTTATTTTTTTACGAAAGAAGTCTATTTTTATATACACAAGATTTAAAGTAAGTTCCATTAAAATATGATTTTGTTCTTATAAATACTTCTCAACTTGCTTCTCCCTTGCTAGTTTCGAAGATCATCTAATTCAACTATATCAATGTAGTAAACTCGCGATTTTAGAATTTGTTTGAGTATATTCGCGTTCATTTTCAAATATAATGATTATATTCACTATCTTAACGACTTTTAAACAAAATCTATTTACTTAAAAATATTTCTTCACTTTTCTGAACTTTGAAAATAATCTAAAAAGTTTATTTCGAAATTTTAATGATAGTAGAAAGACGGATGACGAATCCTTATCAATTCATTATCCGGACTTCAGATAAACCAGATCTTTTCATGGAGCTAATTTTTGAGAACTTAAAAGAGAGAATAATTAAGGTTTCAGAATTTCCCAAGGAATGTTTATTGTCCAGATTTTGTTTTACAATTTCTTAGGTATTTTAAAAGTAAATTCTTAGACTTTTATTTTTTAATAAGTCAGGTTTTAATGTAAATGAAAAATTTATCTATACAAAAATAGTCATTTAAAAATTCCTAAAGTTTTTCCAGAAACTAGACTTCCAAATGAAGTTTTTCGAAAGTAGAATTTTCATACATATTGTTTAGCTTAATGAAAGCCATAAAGATGAAAAAAGATTTCTGATGATATAGTGAGATTCCTAAACCAGATACATTTTAGGATAGATTTCTTTATTTTTATTACTTTAGTTTATGCCACATTTGTTCTTCAGAATTGAATCAGTGTTGGCGCTTTTTTTTTCTGTTGGCTATTTAAATTAGAGAAAATAATTTGAAATAATCTTCTTTTTTTAGAAAAAAAATAATTTGACTTAAAGTAATTATTTGTATATAAATTTTAGAAAGTTCTTGAACATATACTTGTTAATTTTTACCTTTTGGAGCTATTAAGGTTTGGTGCTTATGACTTCAAATCAGAAAATTCTTAAATCTAAACGAGAAAGGAAACGTTTTAAAATAAAATCTAACAACTCTAAATTTTATCTTCTATTAAAAAATTGAAATATATAGTGTATTGAAATATACAGTGTAGAATTTTTTTATACTAATAATAAATAATGAATGTTGCACTTTCCTGATTTTCGCGTTATTATTACATGGACATTTTAAACTATGCATAGCTTCTTTTAGAATTATATGCATTTAAATATTTTTATTCTTGCACTGAGTCATAAAACTGTTTTAAAGCAAGAAAAATTAAATAGTATACACCTCTTGTGTGATTCATTTAGTTGAAGTAAGTGTAAATAACTTTTAGCACATTTCTTTTTTTTTTAATTGTCATTCTCAAATTGAATAAACAACCGATATCTAACGCCCTTATGGAACTCTCTAGTAAAGCATTACGATAATCTTTTGATAGTCTCAGTGCATACTAATATTCTTGAATATCGAAGTGATTGATTAATTGTTACTTTTTACAAGATAAGCTGCATTAAAATTTATAAAAAATTGTTTTGTAGAACAATTTTTAAAAAATTTAATTTGTGCAAAAAAAGCAAAGTTTTAAACAAAGTTCAGAAGAAATTGAAAGAAATTAAACAACTATTGTGATCGAAATATGTTTATAATTTATTTCCGTGGAGCATAAAAAATATTGTTGGTGTTTTTCGAAATTATATATTAATTTTATCATATCTTATCTTGGAAAATGCATCTGTAATTATAGTGTTAATACATTTTCAATTACATGTTTTAAAGGAAATATGCTTTCTAAAATAAATTTAGAATCTGAAAAATTTACGTTGCCAATTGATATTCAGAGAAAATTCAAAGAAATCGAATTTTAAAGCATATGAGAAACACATGTTCAACAATAAATTTTTTAGAGCACATAATATTATTATTATAATATTAGTCATAACATTATTAACCTCATCATATCTTAACTTGGAAAAGGAAATTCTAATCATTGTATTAATTTTCACTGATTATATATTAAAAAAAATTGTTTTGTATAACAAATACAAATTTAAATATGACAAATGCAATTTTTTTAATTAAATTTTGTAATAAAAATTTAGAGGAATGAGTAAAATTTGCTGTGCAAATCTCAATATTTCGCAATATTGGATTTTTTATATTGTTTGATAGGTGCATATTTAGGAATGTCTTAAATCAAGAGACTAAATTAGATTGATCAAATCTAATCAAATCTATATTCCTAACAATGAATAATATTGAATTTTCGAAATTTCGCTTAAATGCAAAAACTTTTAGAGTTGATGAGTGATAGAATCTATCCAAAACAGTCAAAGCCATTTAACTTTTTAGAACCAGAATTCTTTTCTTCCGAGTTATACATTCTGCAAAATTCTATGCAAGTTCAACTCTTGATCATGGTGATTCAAATCCTGTTTCACTCTAGCGTTTCTAGGCAAGTCCATGCTTTAGCTTTAGTTTAGTTACATGGACGTCTAGTTTTGAAGCAATACAAGAGCTGTTTAGGGATGGACCTCGTAAATCTAAACCGAAGTCTAAAGACAACGACTATACCTGAGCTGATAATCTCTTCTCAAACTTCTGCATTACACAAGTTGTTGTAGTAGGAAATTTAACACGCACCAGGCTCATACAAACTGCAGGTTTATTTTAGTGGGAATCGAGTCTCGAATCTGGAACTCTTCAGTCCAGAAGCCGATATTTTACCACTCGGGTAACGCAAATCTGTGAATTTGTATAATGTTTTAATGTTCTGCATATATTAATGAAGATTATTTTTTAATGCTAATTTCTTTTACATCATATCATAATAATATTTTTGCTCAGATTTGCATTAATCTTACATGTGGTGTCAATGGCTTTAATATTTTATGCATTTTCATTTTTGCCCAACTTGTACAAATTAGACACAGAGGAGCACTTTTATCCACATATGCTAATCACATTCAAAGTTCAACTAATATTCGTCATATATTTTAATGACCCACTGGAAACTTTTGTAAATCCTTCAAATACTGAAGTTCATAACGTTTTCTGTCAATTTTTAAAAACATTCTATATGAGATTGAAAAGCCCAAAGAGAAACAGAACAAATACAAAATCAAAACTTTCATGCTACGAAAATTCGCAAATCATTCTTTTAGCAAAGTGACTGGGCCCAATATATTTACAATTATGATCTATAAAATCCCTAAATAATTTTTCACACCATCTGTATATTTTTTAAGAAGACAAAGGTTATAATTTTTATTCTTCGCCAATAAAATTAAAATTGGCAAAAAGTGCCCAAAATATATATTTCATATTTCAATTTAAGGATTGTTATTATTTTCACAAACACATTAAAAGTGATTTTTATTAATAATTCGTCTAGTTCAGCAATACATTCAATTTCTAAAGAGTCATCCTAGCATAGAATTTCAATTGTTGGAAGATCAGAGAATTAGGTTCATTGAAAAATTTAGAGAATTAGAGGAATGTGTTAATGATAATCACGATATGGAACAAAAGAAAATAATTAAAAATATTATCAAAAATATTTATATTACTTTACTTCATAATTTTAAAAATTGGTCTTAGGTGAAAAGAAACCTTAGCAGAAATCAATAGTATCTGTGAATTAAGAAACTGTATAAATCAGTTTTTTCAGTTAATGAATGCTAATTTTAAAACTCCATAAAGCTACTTAAATTACAATTTCTTTTATTAATAGAAATTTAATTAAAGCTATTTTCGATTATTGGATACCTTTTAAAATTGAGACTAATATTCTTTTTCATTCATTAGTCGAGAACGCTTGGCGAAATCCTTCATTTAATAAAATTAATTGAAAATGATTTGATTTATGTGTTTTTTTCACTCACTGTTTCTCTCTCTTCACCCCCCCCCCTTCTTCAACGAGAAAAAAAATTCTCAGTATTGGATTAAAATATTCTGAAACTGTTTTTCTTCATCAGTAATAGATCTTAATAGCATCTAAAAAATATAATTAGCTAATTAAAGATGCCTATGCAAATAACTAAAATCGATGGAATTAAAGGGAATAGAAATTTTAATCTTTCCTTTTCTTTTCGTCATATACTTTATCATAAAAATCAATTTTAGGGTAAAAAGGTTTTTCTATTCCTCTTCAAATGCCAGCTTCTCTTGAAAATGGAAGGAAGTTTAAAGATACAATCAAAACCTACAGATTAAACTACAATCGATAAATGATATTTTTAAAGAAGATTAGAAAGGAAAGGTCAAACTAAAGTATTTTTATATCTGCACAGAAAAATGACAAAATAATTAGAGCGAAAGAAGAAAAATCATATCTTATGTAATATGATAAATTATTTTGGTATTGCTAATAATTGGTTGAATAATGATATTCAATTTTATTTTAGTATTTATTTTTTCTATCAATTACTCTTCTTGACAGTTCACGATTATTAATTTTTTACACACACCTGTGTAAGTTTAAATATGAGTATTATGAATTCAAGAAAACTAACGAAAGGGATTAATTTCAAATTTCATTCTTTTAAATTCAAATTAGTTAATTAAAATCGGCGAGGGAAGATTTCCTAAAGTTATTTCTGTTTCCCTGTATTTTTTTTAAAAAAATTATAATTTTTAACATTTTTTAATACTTGTTTTCATCCATACAAAAATTATATGTCGAATTTTATTTTATAACATTATTGAATGAAGACTAATGTTATTAAGAAGAAAAAGGAGGTATTTCAATTTTGGTATAAGTTTCCTTTTTAAAATTGGTAAAGGTCTGTTTTAGGGTGGACCTCCTATTTTGAATAAGGGATGAGTAAAGTGAACGGCACCTGAGAGGTACGCTTTTTCAAAATTCCATACCATATCAATGGAAGGCCGTTCGTAAATGAGAGATTTTCAGTGTACCAACGAAAATCCACAGTGGATATTTGGTAGAATCGGGAGCTCGAACCCATGACCCTCAGACCGTCTGTAACCCTGTCGTCATTTCAAAGAAGTTATGCATAGGAAATGATGAATCAAGTTATTCAAATAACAAATTTCCTATACAAATCATATTCAACGAAAAAAGTTATATTCAAATATGTATATTTTCAAAAGCAGAAGAGAATGAAATAATTAGGAACATCTTTTGTAAATGGTTTCTAAGTAATTATTATTTTATATAGGTTTGTAGGTCAACAAAAATTTATTTAAACAAAAAATATAATTAAGAGTGAATTAGAAAATATGAATAGAAATACATTTCATAGGATTATATATTGATTATATTACTTCATCGACAGATGATAAAATAGTTGATCATATTTCCTTAGGATGATAAAAATTACTAAAATAAGCGATAATGATAGAAAACATAATTATAAACCGTATTTACATTCGGACCTCCATAGATATCTGTGCCAATAAATTGGTCAAGCGTATCCGCCGAATTTACCTGTTTTCATTTTTTTATTGAAAATTGAGAAAATGGTCGCTACATGTTCTGAATTTAAATCAAATGTTCAGAATTCTCCCGCATTAAAGTATATCATATTAAATATTTATAATCTTCAATTAATATTAGAAAAACTAGCCCTGAATAATTTTCCATCCTAACTTTTATCTTCGTACTTCCGCGAATGCGCCATTCATGTTTGATTACACTAAAATAAGGTAAAGATAAAAGATGGTGACAAAAAAAAAAAAAAAAAACCACGTTTATTTTTTACTAAGCAATATATTGAGACATTACACAAATTTCGAATTTAAATATATCTGTGCCTTAAAAAAGAATCTAGAAATCAACAACATCGAATAGCTGAATGGAAAAGAATAACCTAAAGGAAAATGCGCCTAATAATGAATGAAAAATTCGCTTCTTACTCAAAGCCTATTATATCTGTCCATTGTAAAAACATACAAAAGGAATATGTCCTAGTTTCTGAAACGAACACTATGCATAGATTAAACACATAAACATAATCACATTCCTAATTAAATCAATACGGATGAATCTGTCAAAAGGAAAAAATAAAAATTATAAGAGGAATTAATACGAATCTTTACTTTTTTCAGACTTTTCTTGTAGATATTAAATTTTTTTCCTTTAATCATTTTTCAAAGTATTGTGAAATATTTTTTCGTTTTCAAATTCTTTACAAGTTCACAAGCTATGTATTCTAACCTCACCATAAACGTCTCAGGTTGTTTTTCAAGGTTCTAATGCATTCCAGTTGAAGTTCAGAAATGTAATCACTTCACCGTTAACAATAGTGATATTTCTGCTAAAATCAAATAAAATGTTTTATAATTTTTCGTATAACATAATTTTGATGATAATTTACTGGAGAAATCAAAATTGAATGAAATTTTGTGATCGTTCTTGTTTGTCTTTCACCGATTATGTATTATAAAATTTCCATCTTTTAATGAAAATATATGATATGAGGAAAATGTTTTGGATCATACATTTTTGGATACATTTAACAGGACAAAATTGCATAAAAATAAAAAAAAGTGCTATTTGATAAAAAAAAAAAATGCCTAATTTTTTAAAAATAAGCATTTAAAATTAAAGGAAAAAGAATTTCAAATTGTTTAAACAGTAAAAGGGCATTGCAACAACGTTTATACATTACTCTTTTCTTAATTATATTCTTGCATTAAAAAAATCAAGAAACAATTTTCAATCAACAAACACGACACAATACATGCGAATGAAGTTATAAAGTAAGCAGTAGAGTAATCTAAAACTAGAATGTAATTATGTTTTTTTTTTTTTTGTTTTTTGTATTTTTATTTTGAAATCTTAAAATTATAGTATGTTGTGAAAAGTCTTACAGTTTTTTGATAGTTATACTTTTGGGAAAAGAGTTTCTTTCCAAGTGTTATTGAAAGTGCTATTGGCAATTCGATCAATAATGCATCTAAAGGCTAAATAATGAATGAAACAATACTTTCTTCGGAAAAAATCTTTTGTTAATAGTCTTCAATAAAAAAATAATGAATATAAAAAGCAATAAGCATGAATGAATATGGATTAGGATGCTTATTATTTGTTTTCAGTCTTTTACAAACGTTTCAAAATACTCTGACCCTAATTAGTTTCCAGTGAAAAAGTAAAAAAAAAAAAAAAAAAAAAAAATCGATAACAGCTCTTCATATATTTTTTCAAAATTTCACTCCTACGGGGAAAAGTCAATAGAAAAAAAAGTCCTACAAAAATCACGAATAGAAATGCCATAAATTTAAAAAAAAAAGAATTTTGGTATTATAAATATATAAGTTATTGCATTTGTTTTTCCCCATCGACATTTATTATTTGTTACTAAAATTTATTTATATTTTAATCAGAAATAAAAAAGTAAATTGAAATTTCCTCCTTGATTTTGTATGTATCCTTCGTGATTTCAGATCATTCTTCGTTTAAATTTAGTTTATAGATTAAAAACTATTACATTTAATTTAACCACGGTTTACTTGCATTTATTAAAGTTTTAGAATCCCCATTCATTTATTTCTGTTGCAAAAATAAAGAAAATCTGAAGTGACGTTAGCCTTTTTGAGATTTAAAAAGTAAGATTTCAATAGAAGATTGATGTAGAAACGCAATAAAGAATCCCATAAGAATTAAACGAGGGAGAAAATGTTAATAAATTTAATGGCTTAAATGAAATAAAACACAAAATTTATATATTTCAAGGAATAATATTTTGTAAAACTGCATTTTTTTATACGAAAGAAGAATTTTCAATGCTACCATTTAAATCGTTACGGTCGGAAGTAATATTAAATGTGTTTATTTTTTTCATTGCTTACATCTTAACTTAATTTTATTAATAGTTGCTGCAGAAAACAAACAAATGTGAATCTATAATGATTAATATTTTTTTTTAAGAAATGAATTGGACTTAAAACTCGTTTCGCTTTTGACTTCTTCTAATTTTTAAACTTTTACTCTAATTCATAAAATGTAGCCATGAAATATATAATTAGTTTTTTTCGACCTGAATAGCCTCAAAACGCTTTTAAAAAGCTTTTATTCAGAGAGTAGCTTCAAAAGATCAACTGGAATGAAAATTATATTTTTGGATAGGAGACTGATGAAGACGTTTTAAGGATTAAAGTTTAGGTAAATCTTAAAAATGTCTAATTTTTAAAAGATTAAAAATTATAAATAGCTCTTTAAAATATTGTTTTTCATACATAAAGAGAGTGAAATTTACTGTATTTATATCTGGTTTTGGCTTCATTAAAATTTTGAGTTAATGATTAAACGCTCAAAATGAGAATCGTTCGGTCTTTAAATATTTCCTTAAATGACAATAGTTAACATATGTATTGAATGTTTATCAAAACTGTATGAGGTATTCTGTTGTTACAAATATCTTTACAAAAAATAAATACTTAGAGACTGTACATTTTATTTTATGAATAAAATTTGAAATTTCTTTATTAGCATTGAAATTAAAAGGAAATGATGGATGAAATGTTCAACTTTAAAAATACATGATAAGATCCTTGAATGGATTTCGTAATATCAAACAGCATTCAAACAGAAACGAAGTTTGTGCTGACAACCTAATTTCCAAATGCATACATCAACTTATATTCAGGATAATTGGAAAACGGCAGCATTTAAGCTGACTCCCTCTTATGGAAACCCGGACCCAATTTAAGTCCTGTATCTTTGACAAATAATAAGCCTAAGTGTATAAACGTCTTTAAGAGGAATTTAAAAACATTTTTACTATTTAGTTATATGTTAAGATTGGGCCAATTATCTGCGATTAAAGTTTTCAAAACTGCAATAAGTAGTTGATCCCTAATTGGAGTCAAACTTTCTCAATGCATTCTAGCGGTAGTCGAAGCACGTCCTTTAGTTACTTACCAGTTTTATTGACGGTAATTTAAACCAAATTGAATGGTTTTCAACTTCGAGCTAGAGACCTTCGATTACAAGGCGATTGCGAAATTCATGTGAAGGGGACATTAGTTAAATGACAAACGCACCGGTCTATGAACTAGACGAGTAGTTGACCTAGCTGTATGGATGGCATTTTGTTACGTGACATCGCTCTTCATCGAAAACTATACTTGATGCTTTTTTTTTTCTTCTGAAACACGAGGAATGTATGATTTATTCTCTGAAGTTTGAAATAATAAATATTGATATGTATGGAAAGAAATTATTTTACTACCTGTTTCATCTTTCTTAGTATGATACGTATAATAATGAAGACTTTCCTCATAGTGCCCAGGTACCATTCTAGATACTGCGTCTAACTGCAAACCTGCCATGTTCTGAGATATATTATTTTACTTTTCCTAACTGTTTTTGAAGATAAATAGAATTGAAATATTTTTAAGATTATAGTTTTTGTGACTAAGATGGAGTTGCCTTTTTCTCAAGTTTTTTATGACTTGTCGCGTAAAATTCGAAAACACATCTTTTGAAAAATGATAGAATGGTTGCGAAATTTCGCTTATGCATCCATATCTTCTAGCAATTAGGAAAAGGTGCAATATACTAATCAAATCACTGCAATCAGTTTTACCATGGATAATCAATATCACATGACAATTAGGAATGGTTCCGAAATTTTAAAAATTATTGGGAAAATAGCTATTATTAAATTTTTAAAAGGAACCCAGTATGGAAAAAAAAAGCAGAGTAAACAAATAAATATGATGAAATAAAAATTTATCGCCACTTTTTTAAGATTCACATCAAATTGTTTCTTTTATGTTACAAAATCATGTGTTTAATTTTATCTTCCAAAAAGTTATTAATATATTATTAATAACTTTTATTATTACTTTTATTTATTATTTTATTTAATATATTATTATAAATAATATTATTTCGGTCAAAACTGGCAGAATTTATCAATCTGAAGAAAGAAAATGCGATTTTAATTTTACCTTAAAAATTATACAAGATTTTGCTAAATTAGAAGTCACTTAAATATACCTTTATTATTTAATGCCCTTACCAATATATTATATAAGCCGCACACCTTAATGGTTAATATGTAAGTGCACACATGCGTGCCAAAAGTAAGTAGTTAAGGTGAGTTACCACCAATGCTTGGCTGATAGAGTGAGGAGGAGAATTTTTCGATGATTAGAAGTAGAACATTTTCGCGAATATCTTAAATGCTGAGTCGTGTCTAGCTTATGGAAACAGTTTAAGATACTTGATCCATACAGCGAAATCCTGAACAAGGTCGTCAAAGAGCAGGGTGGCCAATTTAGATCGAAATTTATCCACTATATCAAAGCATATATCAATTACGTAATAGCTTCTCAGCTGTTTAGTGTCCGTCATGCGGTCAAAGGAAACCAAGTTTCAAGAGTTAAGTTTTCATAAGGGATCTTAAAAGAGGCCCATTTGCGTTCTCTCTTGCGAACAGAACTCATTCAACATGGCGCAGGCAATTAGTGGGGAAGAAATGAGGAAATATTATGAGTTATTTTAGTCAGATATTTTACTCTTCATGGTGATATTGATGCTTATTTACTGGCATTTAATTGCCATTCCTGTATAACTTAAGTGCTTGTTCGTGACGTAAAGCAGAGAATGTAGAGATACAATTTTCTTGATTCTCAAATCTTCAAGATTACCGGAAAATTGTTTAGAATTTGTTCTACTGCACTTCTTTTATCCTATCTATAAATCTTTTTTAGTATTTTTTTAAAGAATTTGTTCATACATATTAATATAAAAGGTATGATTACTAATTTGTAATCTTAGAATTTAAAATTGTAATAGATTTAGTAGACAGTTGGAAGGAATTTTTTAAGTTAAGGAATTTTTTCCTTTATCCATGTTATTCAATTCATATATACCAACATACTTTAAAATATCTTAGCATATTATTTTCACATGAAATAGTTTTTATATAATACTATTTTTTGCATCATATTATGCAACTTATTTATCTGTTTTTACATTCTTATATAAAGTTTTAGCTTATATTTTACTTTGTTTTTTCTCCAGTAATTTTCACTCATTTCTTTTTTTCTTCTCAAAAACAACAATTTCTTTAATTTTTTTTTTCCAAAAGAATTTTTATACCCTTGTTGATTTGTCTTCTTTATTTGTATGAGTCTCCCGCGACATTTTTGTGGTAATTTGAAATTGCACAAGTTCAATAAAAATACAAGTAAAAATGTAAAGATAAGATTAATGATTGGCGATGAATAAAATCTGGTGCATAATTTATTGACCTCTTCACATTTTAATGGTTAATCTCTAAATTACTTTCCTTTTTACACAAATATGAATACTGATTTAATTTTTAATATTCTTAACAACTCTCAGTTAGAATTCTTTTTATTCCCTGATTCTTATTCTGAGACACAGGTTACGATTTAAGAAATAAGACTATGCTATAAGAATACAAATATCGTAAAAATCTACTAAATAGTACTAATTTAATTAGATTTTCAAATTTATTACATTATTTTTCAATTTCTTTGCATGTGAAAACCTAATTCATCAAATTATCTTAAAGCACATTTGTGCAATAATTTAACAATAACAAAAATTCAATTCGAAGTAATGCATCAACACATAAAATATTTAAAATATAAATAAATATCTACACGTAATATATCTATAGACCAATAACTGATGTCTTTTACCCTACATAACAATACAAAATATCAATATGTATTTCATACCAGTAAGAATAGTTTGAAATTGAATCAAGCATATTATCTTTTCATTGATATAGAACACTCAAATGCGCGATACTATGAGTTTTATTAATTATTCTCATTAGAATGTGAGTAAAAGTGAAAAGATTTCCATATTTGTAACTTCAGTTATTTCAGAATACCAGATTTCAACACGCTTTTTCTACGGATTAATGTATTTGAAAACGCTTTAATGCGCTTAAATTATTATTTGATTCTTAATTAACTCTATATTTTATTCCATGACGCTAAAATTTGTAAATATAATATCCTTAAAGTTTCTAAGCATTGAATGAAACTTGCAATCTTGTTTAAACTATACCAGCTGAAAAATGTCTAAGATATTAAAATGCATAAATATTATCTAATACCTCATTTTCAGATAGGTTTTATCATTTATATATTCTTTAGAAGTCATCTAGAGATTCAGATTAATGATTTTTTAATTTCGTATATGTAATATTTTAACCTCTTCAAAAGCGTATTTTTGATTAAAAAATGTAGAAGGGGTTTTTATTTTATTTTATTCATTTGCTACATTTTTATTCATTTGGTATTATTTTATACTACTAGCTATTTAGTGAGCCAGAAAATATTTTACTAATTATCTTCAATGTTCATCAAATATATTTATTTATGCATGATTTTAATTTAAAAAATTAAACTTTTAGAAATGTGACAACTTTTTTGAAGAGGTTAAGAAACATTTTGAAAAATGAGAAGGATGAAAACAGACCCTTTGCATGTAAAATATTTTTTTATTTTACCTCATTATATAGAAATTCTAATGTAAGAATTAATTAACAGATAGTAAATAAATTACTTTTGGAAATCTATTAAACTTCGTTATTTACATCACTGGATTGTGCAACCAAGGAAGTGCAATTATAATTCACTCAACCAAAATCTTAAAGAATGATATTCATTGCTCAGGCGAAATAAATAATAAGCATTCAATCGGATTCCGATTTCAGTTTTGAATTTCTGAAAATATGTTTCAGAACGCTTGCACCTTACATTACTTTGAAGAAAACAATACGTAACAAAAATTAAAAGAGATGCTAAATTACGAATGCAACAATCTGAATTTGAAATCGAGTTAAAAACTGTGTTTAGAATCAAACGCATTAACGATAAAGCAAATGAACGCCCAGCTGATGCCTGGACTGGAATTAGGAAACTATTTCTAAGAAATCAATAACAATATTCTAAGAATCAAATCAATAACAGTGAAAGTTCTGTGAGCGAATCCTCCATGTTCATTTTGATTAGAGTCATTTCCCGAAATTCCTAGCAATTTCCGGAAATTTCGGGATTGGAAAGCATTTCGGAGAAAAGCGCTTTATGCTCCGTGGTATAATAAGCAGTGAAGCGTTTAAATTTTCTTCAACCTTTTATAAATTAGAACGTTAGACGGCATTTCTGAAACAGAATGCGGATTCTTTTTTTTTAAAGTAATAACATATCGTACTAAAATAATTTAGACTAAATTTTTATGATTCCACAGCATTAAATATGGTGCATACAAAGCACCCTAAAGCATTAAATATGGCAATGAATCAATGGTGCATACAAAGCACTCTAAAGCATTAAATATGGCAATGAATCAATGGTGCAACAAATATCACAAATGTGATTGAACATTTTTTCGTGTTATTTTTTGAAATGAATGAATACTGAAAATGCAAGAACTTGCTAACAGTTACGGAATTGTCATCATTGCGTTAAATGACACATTTTAATGAATTAGATTAACTGATTTGTTAAGTTAATACTCCTTTTTCAAAAAGGATCTTTTAGCTTCGAATCTTTGCCAAATGATGAGTACGTCAGCAAGAACAAGATGCATACAAATTTTGAAAGGAGCCGGGTTTCAAATTGTTCGACTTAGAATTAAAAGAAGTCGTTAGATCACCCAGTCATTTCAATAAATAACAACAAAAAAAATCAATAAGGATTTAAAACTTTAATGTTCTTTTTCTTTCTCTTAAGAGTTTTTCCAATTTTTTTATTACTTCTTATTTGTTCTGTTACATTAATAATGGTTATGTTATGAAAATAGTATAAGAAGAATCGAAAAAAGAACGTGTCAACAGAGAACATGAACATTTTGAACATCCAGAAGAGAATATGATATTAGATATACTATATTAATTGTCTTTTAATCTTTCGGGTACAATGACAAGTTTGATTCATGCACATACTTATAAAATTTTTGATTATAAAAGTTGTTATTAATTTATGACCAGCAATTAATTTGAAAGAAAAAAAATGGCATTGGCATATTATATCACATGGAATAAAAATGACATGTTTAAAGTCATTCAATTGATCCTCGTCCATTTACATATTTAAATTGTGTCATTTTTTTCCTTTCACATTTTGTAACGAATTTCCTCCTTATATCTTTTGAAACGAAGCGTTGAGCTACAATATCTTAAAAACAGTTATACGGATTATTCTATCAACTTTTGAATCACAATTTTTTGTTTTCTATTTTAAAAACGTGTAAGTACAAATTATGATGTATTGCTGACTGCCATCATTAAAAGTTTTTTGTTATAATCTCTAAATTTTTTGCAACTTCAATATTATATACTTTATTAAGAAAATAATAGGAAGATATTTAGAAGATGAATGAAAACGAATGCCTTTGTTTTGTAATCAACAATAACACTGCTATAGTAAGAAAAAGAAATTTATCATTATCGATGAAGGCCCAATTCGGACGATATCGCTACATTAAAAGTTATTTAAAAACTGATCAGAGCCAAGACATATTATACACACACTAATTAAGAAGAGTGCTGTCTTTTAAACGCAAACTTTTAGGATTTCCGTAACTATGGAGTGAAACTCGGTGTTTGCATCATTAAGTCCTATCAAAGATTATTAGAAATGAGAAATCTGCAATATCTGAAATCACAATGATATATATACACTAAAATAATATCCAAACACAACGATATTCTAACAATAAGCCTTTTTGAAAACATCAGGGGAAAAGAATTGTGCATCTACAATCTAGAAGTCAAAATATAACTTTAAAAACCTTTTTCATGAATATTATGTTAATGAATTGAGTCCACGTTAATCAAAGGTAAGTGAAACACAATACATGATATTAATAGGTAATTTTGGATTAAAAAATTATTGGAAAGGATTTTGCAGATTGCAGAAATTATTGTGGTCTACTGGAGGTTTTTTTTAATTATCTGTATTTACATATGATGGAAATATAGCAAATTTTTAGGCAATTTATAATATCTGACTTTCTTCCTCGTCCTCGATTTTACTAAAACTCAGTAAAGGTTTTATAGAAAAAAATTGCAATTGGCATTAATTAGAATTTCGCTTAAATGCATAATCTCATTTTAACATAATGCTATAGATAATCCCTAATTCATTTTTACCGTTAAATAATTAATTATAATTACTCAAGTAAATAAAATCTCATATTATGCATCAACTTGTATTTTGTATAAATTACTATATTTTAAATTCAAAAATATGATAGCTGTTATCAATAAACATTATTTTAAACACAATCATTTAAAAATTGCAATGAAGACGGTTATACAAATTGATGTGAATAATGAATGATGCTAAAAAATAGTGTGGTGAGGAAATATTAAAAAAACTGTTTTATTATAAATCTCTCTGCAGTTTTGACAATCGAAATATAAGAAAATAAGCACAAAATAATCAGAAACGCAGTATAGAGGAATTTTCACAAAAAATATCAATTAGCAAAAACAATCTTTCACTAAAGAAATGAATCCAAATAAAAAAGGATTTAAGTATCAAAGAAGTATGTAATTAGGAGAATAAAATTCTTTATTGTGCAGAAGATTTAACAAATATTGCTATGAAAGCATGATTTCCTTCCACTAAGCGCTTTTTGTTCATCAACTAATCACAGAAAATTCAAATTTTACAGTCAAAATTTTCTGCTAAAAAAAAAAAAAAGAATCTAAGCATTTTTAGCTGAAAAACTGAGGGATTTATGCGACTCCGAAATTCCTAGCTTGTCGCTGCATCGTCCCAGATGCATCCTTCAGAAATAATTTGTGCAAGACTTAGAGCTGAGAAGCTAACGAAATTGACGCGACAGACTTAATCAGTTGCTATTTAAATACTCTTGGAGCATGCAAAGTGTTTGAGTAATTTTTTGCAGGGGATGTAATACTTCACTCCCGTGAGGCAGCACTTCTAGAATACCAGTTTCTATTTTTAGATGGCGCCTAATCGATAGCGCATTGATACAACGAGAGAGAGCGAGTCGCCAGGACTTGCGATTCTACCAAGACCCCCCGTGAAGCCCGCCCTACCGTCCCGTTTTTCTTACATTTGCAGAAAAATTACATTCCTTGATATAATTAAACTAACTCTTGATTAAGAGACTTAAATTGTTATCTTCGACAGTATTTATAGGTTGGGATCAAGATTTATTTAACATTTGAGGAAGAATTTTACTTTCTCTGAAGTTTCTATTTTGGTTAATAAAACGTTAAAATACGAATAAACGTTTGGTTAATAAACGTTTTAATACGAAGGAAGAATGTTTCTTGCTGATTAAATTTATTTCCAGCACAAATAGGATCTGCTGGAAATTAATTTAATAGCTTCGTTCATATTAAGCTAACCTTAAGTGATAAGTTGCATGATTTTGCATAATGAACACTAAAATTAATTCTTAAATGCGGGGATAACCAATTGAGAGGTTTGGTGAAGAGGTTAAGTTTGATCATGCTCTTTCATTTATATGGTATTAAATGGGGGAATCAATGCGTCAGCTATTTTTCAAACGTCATTTAAATAAGCAATTTTAAATTGGAATTCAAAGCAAGCTTTTCGAATTTCTACTAATTATTTTTTATGCTTTTCAATAACAATTTTCTTTTATTTCAATTAAAATAAAATCCATTAATGATGATGGACTATAAACAATTTAGAGATTTCAAAACTAGAGGCTTACATTCAAATGTTCTGAGACTTCCAAATCAGAATGGGGAACTTATTATAAATAGGAAATACAATATATTAATTTTTCAATCTTTAATTGGTTTGATTTGATTAAGTTTACTCTCGCAAAAAACCTTTCTAAAAATGGTGCGCCATAAAATTGGAGAAATAATTTTTTTGAATTTAACTAATGATCTTTTTTTTCTAATAGAAGATAAACACTTTTAATTGGAGAAATAATCCTGCATTTTTATTTTAAATGTTTCAGTGCTTTTAGTAAAAAATTCTCATTAAGATTAATTTACGGGTTTTCTTTGCATTGTAGTTATCAAGTATTATTGATAAAATATAAAACAATGGAAAGCAGTAAATACTCTCTTTAATGCTTCATTTTGTGTTTAAAGGCATTTATTGTTAAGTGTAAAGATTTAAAATTGTTCATATCTTGTCTTTTTATAAAATGGTGTCAACTACTGAAATATTTTTTTTAACTTTTATCTCAAAAGTTATTTTTTAATTCTAAACCTTCAATAATATTCAATATCTTATTTCAGCATTTCCAAATTCTTAACACTATAATTTCGTGATTTTCACATGTAAGAATCTGGAGAAATGAGAAGGTTACTAATGCTACTAAATTGGACACTGACTTTTTTTTGGTTACAAGATATCCCTTTCTCATTGCAAGAAATAGATGAATTTCCTTTTCCTTTCTCACTGGCAAAATGGAATTTTAAGATTCATAACAGAAGTATGAATCTTTGAATTCATACTTTACAAAATTCATGGTGAATTCATTCATAACAAAATTTTGAATCTAAGAACAAGTTTCGTGTAACTTAACCTTACATGGAACTTTGGTTCACAAAAACAAGTAGAATTAGTAGATTTTAAATTGGACACACTCCTTTCAATCATCAGTATATGCTATTAAGGAACTAGGTTTAATAAAAGTACTTGCTCAAGAGTTGACTTGATATCTGATTTCGTTGTATCAGGTACTGGTTGATATGGATATTTGATTATACCTGATATTTTTATAGCTCATGCAATCAATAATCTATTTTTTCCCATCAGAATTAAATCATGAACTCGGTGAGTATCGGTTCTCGCATTTGAGCTGAGATAGGATTGAGATGATACCATGTTTTGCAATATCAGGAGCAGATTGATACTGATACTGGATGCACCAGATTCTTTTACCTGATAATTTAACATTTAATACACCCTACAACCGATTTCTGTGGCGTCAATAGATATTAAAACTCTATATCAGCTAGTAGGTGATATTGATATGAATATGATTCCAAACTGGAATTTCGCTTCTTTGGAAAAGGCGCTTCGTTTATTGATGATAAGTCGGTGGCCCAATATCTCGAAAATCATGGGTGGCCTATGTTGGGTTAGTGATTGACGGTTGGTTGGGAAGTAAAAAGGAAGGCTTTCTTGTATTTAACGTATCTTGTCTTTCTAACAGGTATAGGAGAAGACGATGATTTTTATGTGCTATGTGCACTGTTACATGGGGTAAAGGACAATTATGGATTGTATATAGATAAAAAAAAACACATCCCGCATGCTCTTAGCTTAGCTGAGGCAGCATGGTGAACTAGACTATATCGACCTAATACTTTGTATCAGATTGAGATAGTATCACCCATTTGAAAACGAATGAGGTAGTGGAGATTATCAATTAAGTCCAAAGGGTGATATTGAGTATCTGATCCTTTTAGTCTGAATTAGTTTTATGCACTTGATATTTTTGCGTACCTGACGCAAAGTATCAGATTGAAGCTGTATCATCTCATTCTAAACTGCTCTTATATGTTCAATACGCAACTGTTCTATTCGATTTTGCATATGATGAACATTACTTTTTTAGTTTTTTTAAAAGGATTTAATATTTTATAATTATATTTAAGTTATTTTGTTCATTAAAAATAACCGTGATTAGCAGTATACTCATGTATAAGCATTTTTATATCATATTTCGTTTTATATATAGATATCGTTTTATCTATGATTAGATTTATATCATATTTCGTTTTTTATTATCTGTTAGAATACTATTTTCTTAATTTTTTAAGCATTAGATGCAATACGAATATTCTTTTATTTCGATTTTATATATTTTACTGTATTCTCAGAAGTTTTTTGTTTGTAACTTCATCTTTTAACCTTCAGTTTGGCTGGTAAAAACACAGATACACACTTTTCATCTAAAACTGATATACGACTATAAATTAGCATTGCAGAATAGGAAATTCTACTCTATATAATTTTAAATAGCTTTTCAAGCGATCTTAAATAAAATGGTTGCTGAAATGCGATACATCATCGTTAAATTCAATTATTATTTTATATATTGAAAGGCCGGCGTCCTGGCATAGGGGTAGCGCGTCTTCCCCGTGGGTGTCCTGGGTTCGAGTCTCGGTTCGGGCATGTTTGTTCTTCATCGGTTCTATCTGTGAGATGTGTGAATGTGCCCCCCGTAAAAAAGGGTTGTGCAAGCGAATGTGATGCGTGAGTAGCTAAGACGTACTCTTGGCCCTAGTTGGCGCTACTAAAAACAAGAGACGCTCCCTTGGCTTAAAATCGCTGACTTCGTCAACGAGCTTGTCCATGGGAAGTGCCATTAGAAACAACAACAACAACAGTATATTGAAAGAATTATGTATTTTTAAACTTATGATTTCATCAGTTTATATTTATATATCAATTTCAGAACTTGCTATTAGAAAAAATAAATACCTCATTTCCAAATATGAATAATTACAAAGAAAAGTAAAAACCAATAATAAAAGGGAATGCACTAGGAAATTGTAGATAACTGTGGATGCTTGCTGCAGCTATGATTGATTACATATGTAAAAATTTCTGTTGAACATGGCGTTCGACAACATAAATATTCTGATAGTAACTTCCTGATTTTTCACCTTGATCATGATTTGAATTTAACCTTAATTTTATATTTCCTGCTATTCTTCGTGACCTGACCGTGGTTCAAAATTACGAGGTCCGCCCAAAAATAGCCCTAGTGTTGCTTTAAAACGGGACGTTAATATAACTAAACTCGAAACTCCTGCTATTCTTTTTATCCAGTTTACAAATTCAATAAATGATAAGCACAAATGAGAAAGGCCTTTGATTTATCATTCATAAAGTGACTCAGTTCTGGAAACAAGTAAGAGAAGCATGCCTCCCCAGCAGAATTTTAAAGGGAAAGGGACTCAAATTTGCCTCACGCAAAAGGGAAAATTTGAAGAATTTACATGTAGCCAGACTGATACTAATATAGCTATTTTGTTACTATATACATATTACTTTGTATTTGTACATATTATTGAATTCTTAAGCGACGTTTTCTGAGCTTGCAGCCAAATTCGGATTTACATATAAAATATCATATTATGCGAAGGGAAAAAGAACACGGAGCAATACTGAAATTATTTAAAATATTTCATTGTTGTGTTGCAAAAAGGACAGTGTTGTTACTCTGTCCTTTTTGCTTCCATAATTTTTGTCTTATGCCTTTATCTTTGTCTTTTGTCTTTGAATTTGAAACATTTAAAAAAATACTCAGAAATATAGGTTAAATAAACATGATGAGCTTCTTGGAAAGGATTATTTTTCGGATTCAAATCGAAAGCATAAAAAAATAAAGAAGAAGTAAAAAAAATAAAGATATCTCGAAGAAAAGGCTAATCACACGCGATCAACATTTTGGAAATTATCCCTATAAAATCAATTCTTGAATAAAGACAGAGTTCTTATTGTCGAATAAATGAAAGATTTAGGAATACTTTAGAATAACTTATTGTTATTGTAAACAATTTTTTTACTTCCCTCGAAATTTTAAATTTAAATAGTATTGAAACGTTATCCTTTAAGAATAATAAAATGTGATTAAAATGCAGGAATATTTGTCCTTGGAGTTGTTTTGATTAAAAATTCGACTTTTTTGTACTTTCTCTTATAAAATGATTAAATTTTTCATTTTTTTATTCCTTTTCAAAAGATTCAATTACAATACATCCAGATGCCTTTGGGCGGATCGAATGATTTTTATAATTAACTTTTCACTTCGCTTGTAGCGCTATCTTATGTATTAAAATAAAATTATATTCAAAGAAACTTTTTGCTGTTAATTTTAAGGTGCGACTGAATAAACCCAGAAAGACTTCTAATTTATTTAGTAGTCATCAACGCCTGAGAGGGCATGCATTAAAATATTTCAGTGCTGTTTTATGTTTTAATATTTATAATACTTTTTCAGCAAAATTTTACTTAATCTGTGGCTACTTGAAAAAAGAAAGACAAATAACTCGGGGAAATTCATACAATTTGGCATTGTTACAATCAATATTTTCTTATCAAACAAAATTTGTATAACATGTGTAGTGTATTTACTTTTTATAAGTTAGGAGCTAAAAGTGGCGCAGTCATTTATTAGAACGACAGTCATTAGAGAGTCACTGTCAGGAAAAATCATGTATTTCGTAATTAAGCTCATTAATTATCAAGGCATTCATTCACTAATGCACAAACTTTTTGATTGCGAGTCATTATAGGTTTTTAAATTGATATATAGGGTATTTCGTTGCTATTAACTTCTTGATATCTAGCTGGAATATTTATGACTGAAGTCTTCAGAAGAATTTAGTTGAGGTAAGGGACTCCAATGATAACTAGCTCAAATCTTCTTTAAAATTACACCAAAGTGAAATTGTTAGTATGAAGAATTTAGGTGTTTATTTTAATGTGAATATAAATTTGTATTACTGAAATTTAAATCTTTTTTATTGCTTTTGAAATAAAGTGAAGAAAACAATCTGATTTTTTTCTTCTTCAAATTCGCAATATTTTATATACTTATTAAATATTTTATATACATATAATTAATGCCTTTTATAATTCTGTGAATGGTAGTTTCACGCAATCTATGAAAACAGAAACGTTATTACGATTCTAGTAAGCTATTCTTTGTTTCAAGGGATGTCTTTATGAAATTTGGTGTCGGTTCCAACCCCATATGGTTCAGCATATCTAGCCAGATCCATGCGTGAAGGACTCAAGATAAAGGAAAACATGGCATGTTTTATTGGTCAAAGTGACCATAGAGTATGTAAGAATCACTGTACAGGTTTTGCAGTCTGATTTATTTCCAATGTTATCTTTTAGGTTATCTTTTAGGTAGGTTATCTTTTGGAAGCACTTTCAGGAGAAACTGTCTCGCAATTGTTTTGCACTTGAAGGAAAATTTCCAACAGTCAGGACAATTGAAGGGAGCAATTCGTGGTTCAAGCACACATCGCTGTTCTAATCAATATATATATTACTTACTTACTATATTACTGATTAACTAATTAGTAGCATCTAAAAATTGGTACGACAATGTCAGAAAATATAAAAATACATCAAACGATACAAACTTTTGCTATATTTTAACCCACTAGATCTGCTTTTTCAAAATAATTTTTCTTCGTACTTTAAATACCTGACATAACATTAAAAATCAATAAAACTGAATAATCTATGGAGATAGTGCTAGTATTTTTAAGACATACAATTTCGTTCAATGATGCATAAATGCAGGTAGGTAAGTCGACAAGAAAAATCTGATACTTGAGATTCTGTTGAATTATTCTTGTATCTTTTCCTTTCCCACTCTCCCTAAAACGAATAAAATAATTAACATTCTTTTTGAAGAAATGTATTTAATTTTAATATGAATTACGTTATACGGAAAAGAAGATGATTAACTATGAATTTTATTTAACCTGCAAACCTAGTTAAATATTTAAAACATTTAGCATTTTACTTCTGCTTAACTGCGTTGTTCGTTTAAGGTGACGGTTATCCTTTTTTACTCTAACAAGCATGAGTGGTTCTGAATGCAGAGTTTCCTGTTAATAGTTCGATTCTTGTAGCCAGACAAAACAAAAGAGTTTATTAACTTCAACCCAGGATGTTCTATATATATAAATGAAGGGGGAGGGACAAGTGTCAAATCGAGACAAAAGCGATAAAAAAAAAAAAGAAATGGGACTACACCATTCACAGTGATACACCTGATCCCTAAAATTGAAAACTAATGATACTAACATGAGTCATACATGACAGACATAAAAATATACAGAAGATATATGATACAGAAATGTCAGTATCCACCTAAATATGGGATATATTCTGTCTAAGCAAGCTAAAAGTTGAAAAGGAGAATTTTTCTGAAGTTAATCTTGTATGGTTAAATTTAGAAAATAATTTGTGTAATCTTTTAACATGAACTATTTATAAGTATAAAATAGGACATTTCTAATTATTTTATTATAAATCGTGACAAATCAGATGCAATTCTTTAAGAGAATGATATGGGAAATCTGGGGATATTGTACAAAGTTTTCGCAGTCGGAGGTATTTCTTACTAGGCATCTAATGCTGTATTTGATAATGGATACCTTTGCTATCAGGCAGTATTGAGCAGGTTATTCTGTAACTGGGAAGGTTAAATCATCTCCTGAACCAGTGATGATTCTTCCGCTTAAGGACTGAACAACTTGATGACATGTTTTCATGATCAAGGTAACATTTTAATGAGAATATATACTTCAATACTGATCAAGTAATCAATTAATTCTATCAGAATACGAAAGGAGATACAAACTTCAGAAAAACAACTAAATGTTATTGTGCCAGTTTTTAATACTAAAAATATTGTCGAATAAATAATACATAATTTATCCATCCTTCGATTCAAATATCTTGTTTCTGAGTAATAATAATAATAATAATAAAAACTGTTTAATGCTTTTGTGTCCAATGTTGCCAGTTTTTTCGATTTGCTTTTGTTTTCATCCTCACAATAAACGAGATAAAAAAAAGAACTGGAAATAACTTCAAAAGTAATTTCAAGAGTTAATCCAGCTTCATGATGGTGAGGATTTCTCATTGGCTTAAGAAGAATTTAATGACAAAATATTAAATTTCTGTCTTAACATTTACTTTCCGAAGAAAAAAAAAATCGCGTCACTATTTTAATGCTGATAAATTTTTAACGAATCCATTTGAATTGTTCTTACATATGTAGGAAAAATAAGCTGATAAAATTCTATTCAATGAAAAATAAGAATTCATTTTCTTTGATAAATCTTTAAGCTGTCTAGCAAGCCCTGATTGAACGATCAATAGTCATAAATTTAATTATCAAATTTATCCATTTAAATTCACTGTATTAATAATAAAACGATTGCATGCATATCTTAACATTTTTGTCAAGGCTTAATTAACGTTTAAATCTTATTATTGTGGATAAATGCCAAATTAATCGGGTGTAATCCAATAACTTTAATTAGCGTAATATTTCAAGGAGGTACAGAAATGCAATTTCATTAGTAAAACTCAGCTTACGTACCTGCTCAGGTAAAAAAAGTCCTTTGTGTAGTATGTTTTCCTGATTATAAAAGAATCATTACGAGAAGAATATTCCCCCGTCATTAATAATGTTTGCGTCTCAGAAAATAATCAGATTAAATTTCTAGCAAAACCTTTACTCTACGATGATAAAAATAAAATTGTGAAAATGTTTTGTTATGAAACTACCGATGTAATGTTAAAAAGCCTGATATAATCATTAACTTAACGACTTTCTTTGATGTCTTCTTTTCTATTGTTTGCATTAAAATAATGTCCGAATCCGATATTACCGCAATTTTAATCACAATTATGTATTTTTTTGCAGTTATTTTGCAATTTCGTTGTTGATGAATTTTTAATATAATAGATGCCAATTAATACAAACTATATTTTATTTTAAATTAAAGGATTATTGGGTACTAATAAGAATAAAGAAATGAAATAAAAAGGAAAGAAGATAAAAATAAAAATTTGACAATTTATTCAATACAAATCGAATCTTTAGGGTGAGAAATAAATTAAAACAGAATATTTTATATTTTTTCTTCTTCTTTATTTTTGCTCGAAAAACTCTCAAAAACGGAGAATAAATAAAATAAGAGGCAAGACCATTATGGATAATAAATTAATTCCAAAGAAAAGAGTGTACTGGCGCTCTGCAGGATACATCACATGATTAGAGCTACCACATTTTGGACAAATATATCTCGGAAGAGGGAGGGGGAGGGAAAGTATGCCTTTGAGCGGTTTCTTTTGAAGTTTAGTTTAGAATTTAAATTAATTAAATATTAAATGATATCCATGTTCACATCCAAAAATATTATTACACAAATAAGATTTTTACACCATTTTAAAATTTATATCATTATCTTTTTAATGATGCCAACTTTATTTTCTTACAATTTCTTCCAATTAAAATTTTTTTAAAAATGTTTTGATGAGAAATGTGTGATTATACTTCTTTAAATTTTTGTTACAAAATTATAAAAAATTTCATTGTTTCTTCAAATATTTAATCGCGAGTTTCTCTTCCATTGTTAAAAATCAAGGAATATAATTTCTTGTTTATATTTTTATATTCTCTAGCGATGTCGTAATGAAATTTTACTATCTGATTTCGTTTCATTCAATTTTTTGAGGATGTTATAAACATAGCCTACTAAGATGCTATTATGAAAAATCCCAGCATATTGAATGATTGCATTTTGTATTCTTTAATATTTAGCCGAACGTTTAAATCTAGCAAGTATGCTCTTTGTGTTCAAATAATTTTTGTCAATTGTTCCGCAAAAATTTAATGTAGGGATTAACACTATATGAGGAAGAGAAAGTGAAGTTACGTGTTATTAGATGTTCTATAATGTAGACCATTACGATTTTCATGCGATTTTGACAATTCACTCAACTTGATTCAGAAAGTTCATGTACACAAAAAGTAGAACAGGTTTAAGGCAACGAAAATAACTCTACATAGATTTCTATCCTAGTTTGAATACGTCATTGGTAGAACCAAGAACATGTATGTATTGAACAAGGAATGTATTGAAACCAAGAACAATTAATATTACAGATGAATCAGCCGATCACCAAAGGCGGCTAGCAATAAAATCAGTTTATTAAAATTACTTAAGCAAACATTAAGAAAATTCTTTTATTCAAGATGATTTTGCTGACATAAAAATTAATAGAATTTTAAAGAAGGGAAGAATTTAAATATTTTCGTGATCATAATTTTTATTCTACGACATTCTCTTGAAAATGAGGTTAAAAGTTTGAGAAATTCTGCAATAATTAGGATTCATAACATATGATGGAAAGTAAAAGACGGAAAGAAAATATGATGTTTGAATTACTGTACTGAAAATAGAAGTGTAGAAAGCCGAATATTATTATTTTAATTGTCATTTTGTCTTTTTGCTGATGATGTTTTCCTTTTATGCTCCGAGAATATTAAATAAAGCTCTGGAATTTATTCAATAAATATTTTCTAAGGTATGGGTGGATACAGAACAAAATAGTTTCGTTTACATAATTTCTTCACGTTTCTTCCTACTTGTTCTCAAATTAACATGACAGGTCAAATGACACGGAAGTTATAATCAAACGTTGGATTAAAGCCAATGTTCTTTCGAACTGTTGATTACAACGACGTAACGCCCTGTACTTTTAAAATAATTATTCGACACTTGTGAATATGTTGCGAATGAATGCGTCTATAAGTTGAAGCCATTTTTTAAAATTCTATTTATTAAATCTAATTAAATATAAAACTAGTTCCTCATTAATTTAATACATTTCAAATATATCTAATGTCTAATTTTGTTAGACTATTTATAAAACAAACTAATTTATCCACAAAACTCTGAAATTAAAGTAAATTAATTCTTAATAAAAAAAACAACCCGTATTACTTTAGATTTTACTTAAAAGTTGTACTTTTCAAATATATGTAAAGCTTTTGGGCTGATATTGAAAAAAATTATCTCAAGTACCTTTATTAAAACTGAATTTCATCTTTCGCTTATTAATTCAAAAGTAATATTCTATGACACCAGCTAACTCTTTTAAAATTAAGTTTGTTATACAAACATATACACACTAAGGCTAATTTGTGCTCAAAGGTTCTTACATGGATTCTTATGAATTCCTGATATATGACTATGCATCCAGGACAGCAACTAACACGTGACGCGCTTAGTCACATGTCTAAGAATATCGAAAACTGGCCCTGAAAAAAGACTGATAAACTATCTTTCACAGTACTGTTTTTCTCATACCTTTTCCTAGTACTTTACCATATCTCAGATGGATTTGTAAACATTATGTAGAGTTAACGCATTTCTTTGTTTAAATTACGAGGCTGACTGTGGAATAATAAGGTTAATAAAATGAACCCTATAAATAAACACTACATAAGTTCTAAAAACATCAGTGATTAGGTTTTATTGAAACGATTTGGACTTCACTGTTGAATGTTACAAGTTCAATATATATCAAAGTACCTGCAATTAGGTTACTTACTTTATATAAAGCGATTATAGAATTGCTGATTAGCTAATTCCAATTTTTTATAAATATTTTTTTTGCATTATATACAGTGTTTAGAATCCCTTTTCTTATATATATATATATATATATATATATATATATATTTGTATGATTTATGTTTTCTAGATGACAAAAAAAAAAATCAAGTTTACATATTCAATCGTGAGATTGCAAAGCAGTATATCTAATAAAATTTCTTAGTTGTAATGATTAATTACAGCAAATTACAAAGTAAAAACTTCTTTGATTTTTGGGTTGTTGTTTTATTATTTTAAAAACGCAAATAGGCCAGAAGGCCATGTGTTTTATGAGACATCTATTATAAGACAAAAGGTAGCACGTTAGGTTTTGAACTCATAAAGCATCTTTTTTAACATTTATGTTGTAAATGTAAAAGATACTTTTAATTTTTATACCAATTGAAACTTAATAATTAAGAATTATTAGTATTTTAACTAAGCTTTCAGAATAAATGCAAATTATGTGGAATATATGAAATATTAGGACTAAATATAGTTTTTTTAGATATTTCTTGGATTATTTTATATTAACCCTTATGTTCATTTTGTATAGTATACCATACATACAACTTTATAAAAATATACTACCAATATAAAATAATTTTTAACTTAGTTTTTTTAAACGATTTGTATTACACGATTTTTTTTATTTATTTTTTGATGTTTTTTTATAGCGTAAAGAAGCTACCCATATACATTTTTTTTTTTGCTTTTCTTCAAGAAAGAAATCTTGCCACGATAAGGGTTAAAAATTTAAAAATAAATGAATCTTTGAATTCTTTTTTTACTTAAAAATTTAAAAAATGTTGATGGGGATTCAATTTTATTAATAAAAACTATTTTTATTTGACATTTTTTATAAACTAAATGATTCGGAATTTTTAAAATAATTTGCATTTCATCCTACTAAGAAATCTTTTGTAACTCTAACTAAAATGCTATTATTTACAAATAATGTAACACAAAAAAGGACGATCATATTGGAAGCATTATATTATATATTTTAAAACTGAAAAAAATTGAATTTGTAGGTGGTCAGAAATTCTTAACATGATCAAACATAGCTTTATTATTACAACACAAAACATAATTCCATTGTTCAAAGATATTCCAAACACCGTTAATGTTTCTTTTTATTCTAATTGTGTTATCAGTGTTTTTTAAAGATTCTCTCTATTATTTTTAATTAACTTTCTTAAAAAGTTAAAAGTAAAGCCCTATAAAGGTTCATGGAAGGCAAATTATCACAGCATATACATCTGCTCATCATTTAATACATATGCAATGTCTGCTTTAAAGGCAAGATTTTGAAAGTAATAACCATTAGCCAAGTTTTGTTCTTGTCGACAACAAATTAAGTGTATTTTTTCAATTACAGTATCTCTTGGGAAAGAGTTTTTTTTTTGTCACTAAGAAGCCACTCTGAATTGCAGGATCAATTTTCAGAATTGCGCTGAAGACTGACCTCTGCCCTTTTGTTATCTTCATAATGTTTAGTCCTGAATTATTGTTATAAGATTTTACTTTGGGCAATACAAGTTCTAGTCCCTTCTATGTCATAATGGTAATTCAACGAATTTTATATGCGAATATTTACTGCTTAATGGCAACGCTTAATCTTATTTTATAGAAATGTATATGGATTCTCTTATCAATTCTAAGCAGCGAACGTGAAATTTCGGTTGGAACATTAATTTTTTTTCATTTATACAAGCAGGTGAGAATTTGTCATTTATACATGCTTTCTGGATTCTGATAGCAAGCTGTATTTTTTAATAAGCTTTCTTTTAATGAAATGGCCCTAAAAAGTTTTTCTTAAAATCTCGTTGTTACAAAATAATGTGATATCTGGTTTTCATTTACTCTAACTTTTAAATAATAGTGAGTAAAACGGATACTTGCAAATAACAATAAATTAAAAAATTACAGTTATTAATGATAATGTTCTTTTTAATTAACGGAAATAATTATAATTTTATTATTTAAATATGATAATTTTTTGCAAATGTTGATTAATTTCTCACTTCTGTCGATGGTAAAGAGATAAGATTTATTATCAGCCTATCTTATGTTTTTAACAGCAAATAGTGTAGCAATGCCATCCTTTGTATACCTTTATTCTTTGAATATTTCAGAAATTAATTAGCTTCTTAAAATAATCGGTCATTGGAAGTTTTGAGTCGTACATGATGGTTGATTTTATTTAAATAATTTTCCTCTATATCAACGAGAAATATAGAAATCATATTATTAAAAATACTAAATGCACCAGTTCACAAAAGCAAATAAATTTTAAACCTACAAACAATTTGAAATATTACCTTTCATTTTCCGGTTATGACACGGAAAAATTTCATTGAATTTCTCCATGCCATGCTAAATTCTTTCCAGTGATACTTAAGCTTAGGAAAGAGGTTGAGTGTTTCCTGGAATAATCTGTATGATCAAAGAATTGTTCAGAATTTTTAGCAAATAAGCTTATATAAGTATTTAGCAAAATAAACAATGGCAAGCAAAATATCCTTCGAGATTTATCTGACATCAGTGAATTGCAGTTTAAAATTATTCATGCAGAAGTATACTCAGCTTCCTCTAAAGTCTATAAGATAGAGATTTTGGTTTCAATAGATAATTTCTTATATGAAAATATTCAGAACTTTCTACACTCACTGTAATCGGTCAGCATATAGGCAACCGAAATTTTAGCAGGCATTTGTATACATATATGTCACTCTAGTTCCAGTAATGTGTAGAGTTTTTAAAAATGTTTGGCATTATAATTCGTATAAATATACCGGCATCATCATAATTGCAGTCATTTATATGCATATCTTAGTATTACAAAAGTTTCTAAAAAGTTAGAAAATACTTAGGCTTTTTTCATAGCAATTTCAAATTGAAAACTATGGACATTTGTCCATCTCTCTTATTCCTTGTTGGCAATCTAAAAATTTAGACAACCTTAAAAATCTTCCCACTCTCAGAATATGGCGATTAAATATTTATGATTCTTAACTATTTCCTTCAAAGTTGTTTTTATTGAATAATTTATTTTTATAAGAAATGCAAAAGGACATAAAATGAAATGCATGATATTTGACTGATGAAGGAATTATCCAATAGTAGAATTTTTACTTGGAAATTTCTATTGCTTAGAAAAAAAATCTGAATTGAAAAGAAAAATTTTTATTCGTAAATCATCAAATAGGAAAAAGTATTTCAAACTCAATAAGTAAATTATAAATGAAATTCAATATTTATAAATTTTTTACTCAATCACGAAACATTAATTTTTTTTATAGAAGTCACCATTCTATTTTTACTTTTTTTAAAGAATCTCTATATTTGAGCTGATTTACTAACGTAATTAAATTGTAATGCAAACTATCTGAAAAATAATTTGTGATCTTCTCGACAGTTATAATCAGTTACAAAAACAATAAAAAAAATTATAGGATTTGCAAGTCTCAAGATAATTGTTGGAACATTTTTAACTAAAAACATGCTAAATCCAATAATTTTGAGTAACATTTAAATTTTATATTATATCCTGAACGAAGTTTGTACACATCCTTGAAAAAGGTTAAAAGAAGTCATACAGTAAATGATAGATAGTAGTAAAGATTTGAAATTTTTATATTCTCTATTATAGCAAATTTTACAAAAAAAATAATTTTTTTCAGGTAATAAAAGATGAATGAATTTGTTGTTTTATTCCATCTGATAGAATATAAAATTCATAGAATTTAAATTGATGGAAAATGAATGAAAAAATAAATTATTGAAATTTATCTTGCTATCAGAAAAATAATTATTTCGCTTTAAATGGAAAATTCAAGAAGTGACCGATTTTTTCATAATCAAATTAAAAATAAAAATTGATAAAAATAATATTTTTGTCGATATTACATACACCTCCGAAAACGAAAGTTTACCGATAGGTTACAAATAAAACTTTTATGAAGGTTTAATTTGTACATAACTAATCACGCTAAAATATGCATATTTTATACATATATAAATATTAATGAACATTTTTTGATGATGACTGAAATGAGCTAAAATCTTTTCCGATTTAAATTAATTTTCAATCATATTCGAACACTTTGAGCACAGCGCTTTTGTTTCAATTTTCTGCGTTCGTTGTGCATCAAACGAAAATCTTGTAAATGTTCGTTATTTTCATGAAATGTTGCATACAACATGCCAAGTAAAAGTAGGAATGTCTCCGTATTTGTAAAATATAGCACTATAATATATTTAATATTATTTGATCTCAGGTCAGAAATAGATTTTACAAAAGTGTACAATTTCTTTGAAATTAAACAAATAAATTTATTTTTTACGCAGTAAATTTGTGTAAAAATAGCAAACGAAACTCTCTTTGCCTTAAATATGTAGACAAAAGAAGTGCTGATTTTTTTTTTATTGTTGCAAAATAGCGCTGGAGATTTATACATATATAGCATTCATGGGATCATTATTTAAAAAGTAGATAGTATTTGAAAAATCAGAAGCAACTTCTCATAATAGAATATGATTTTTAAACATCATTGTTATAAAATAATTTATAAGCTTTGGATTTATTCCAACACCTGAAATAATTTGAATTTTTGCAAAATTATTCTTTACAAACCTATTATTTATTTGCAAAAAAATCATTTTCGTTCAAAATTCTTTGCAATGAAAGTTTGTTGCAGAAAAATAATTAAAACATCAACGATTTTTTTTCTTTAATTTAAAATTCTTTCCAATTCAATTTTCAAATCCAATGCAAAATTGAATTTATATTTAGGTTGCGAAATTGGCTGCAATAGTCTTATTATCTTTTACATTTTAAATTTTGCTTTTATTATTAGGTTAAGATTTTTCGTTAAGTTTTTATATATCATTTTTATTAAATTTACCGTTATTATCATTAACTTATTTGAAAATAACTGATTCGGTTTTCAAAGAAGTGCATTAATAGTTTAAGCCTAAATTCGTCCAACAGATTTTTTAAAAAAAATCTTTCAAATTTTTAAAATAAACTTTCTTTAAAATTCATTTTTAATCAATATTTTTGTCTTTATTTTTCAAATTAAAATTTTTTTAAAGAATATCAAAAACCTTCTCTTTTACTTTAACAAATTTTTCGTTTTGTAAAAGTAAAACGTTAAAATAAAGATATATAGGTATTCAGAAAAAAATATTGTTTGTGTCAGGGCTTTTAAAAATATCTTTTTAATTTTTTCGTTAAATATCAAAACAGTTTCATTTCATATTTTCTTTGAAAAAAAATCAATTTTAACTTTAAAAAAAAACCTTCAGTGAGAAAAATGTTCGTATGTCCGAATCTTTAAATAGATGGTTTAGATCTTCTCCGACTTTTGAAAAGTATATGATGAAATTTTCCAGGTCAAAGTTTTCTAGAATTTTATATATAAATACTTAAATAGACAATCAAAATAATTCATAAAAAGACCACTTTAACACCTATCGCATCTGTTTATAAATTTATCTCTTTGTTGGAGACGCGCTGCCTGCATACTCTTCCAAAAAACTTACTTATCGATATTATCTTGCCCCGTGCATTATAAATTCTAGACACAGCCGCTGAACAGTTAGTTGATCACCTTCATTAAATGTTATGGACTGATCTGGAATGCGTCGGCAAGCGAGCAAAAGCCACTGAACCGAGTCCGCAGAAGCTGTGAGAGGGGAATTTAGACAGGTCACTTAATGGGTCGCCCGTCCTTCACCTAAGAATGAAAGCGATAACAGAGAAGTAACGACCTTCAAAAAAGAAATACAAGTTTTTCATTGGAAGTTCAGTCAATTTGTTTCCTCCAGGGAAGGTTTTTCCATGACCTCGATGTATATGTTTTGGAAAATATTGACACAATCATATTTTATTAATGATTTTGTTTTACGAAAGATATCATAATTATAGGGGTCAACTCTATTTATCAGAAAATGTGTGATATTATAAATATATGGCATCTTCTAAGTTGTCACACTGAAAATATTTCATGTATCAAGATCGGATATATAATTAAAACTGTAGGAAACATAAAATAGTGTTACATTCCTTTTTAAAAATGCTTCTTAAAATTGTTGATTAAGATAGATTATATTTTAGTAATAATATACAGGGTGCCCATTCTGATCCTGAACCTACAGCTAATTTTTCTATCATTAGAGATCAGCGTATATTTCCAAATGAATAATATTTTAAATTATTCACTGAATTATAAATTATGCTGCTTGAATCTAAAAATACACTACTGAAAAGATTGTGAAATCGAAATGCTGATATGTTTTCCCAGTACTATTAGTCATATTTAGTAAAAAAATTTTGATACACAAACATTTGAAACAACAACAACAAAAAAAAAAAAAAATCCCTTTTTTAATACTGAAAATGACCAAGTTAAGAAATTTTAAATAATTCTTTTTTAGACCATTTTAATAATAATTTCAAGGAAGACCAGACAATCAACAAGCACACCTCTTTGAACGACATTAAAAGCTTCATAAATCGGTCAGTTTTATTTGAAGGAGAGAACAATGTTTTATTTAAAAAAATTATATGTAATGAATCTTTTATTATATAGAACAGGGATTTTGTATAATAATTTAAACAGTGAATTCTTTAGCAGTATATTTATTGACTCAAATAACAAAAACCCCAGTTTTTTATTGCATTAAAACAGTTTTCGAACTTGGTCTACTTTGCCAGTCAGGACGGTAAAAAATTAGCTACTGAAATATTTGAAAGCAAGAGTATTAAAAAAAATTAATAGCAAAACTAGCATAAAAGATTCATCAAACATCAATATTTTACTTTAAAGGAAATGAAAAAAAAATCTTCATAGAAATTAAGCGTTTTGAGTTAGATATTTCTTCAATTTAAATATCATTTTCTAACTTTTACTTAAAAATTTGTTTTGCTTAAGATACAAAAATAGTGTTGTGAGGAATTTTTGAAAACAAAATTTTCTTGTAATGAGCTAATGCATTAATGTTATCTTAAGAGCCAAGGGTAAAGTCAGCCATGTTAAATAATGAATTTTAATTTCTAACAAAGATTTCAATCTTTTTTCGTTTTTAGGCAAATTGAATGAAATTGAAACCCTGAAATCATGAAATAGCAATCGCAAGATAAAAGAAATCGAAACATATGAAAATCTCTGCATTTCATTATTATCTAAAATGACTAAGAATAACTGTCAAAAAGATTTAAAATAATTTATATTGAAGCTTATTGACCGTTTCTGAAGAAAAATTATAAATTTTTAAAAATTTTTAAAGAGAAGTGACACATATAATTTAAAACTATCATCTGAAATAATAAAATAGAAAATATGAAAGAAAAACTACTATAAATAGCAAAATGAATTGATGAATTTGTAATTAATCAACAGAGACAACCTGAAACATATTATTAAGTAGTTTTTGTATTGAAAATCAATTTGTTGACAATTTGAAAAATTCTATGTTTACTGATGTATTGAAAAATTATCTTTGGACCAGAAAAGTAATTCGATGTATAGTTATTCATCTAATGCAAGGACTTATTTATTACTCTAAAAAATAAATATATATAATTATTTTAAGTTGAATTTCTCCAAAAAACTAAACTACATCTTCTTTCTACTTTGTAGGTAATTTTAACAATCGAAATTTAAATAAATAAATAAATAAAATGTCAAAATGATGCAACATTTTGAATAACACCTGAAAGCAGACACCCTAGTGGAAAGGGTTCAATAACATCAGCGTTAAAAAGTATAGTGCTTTAATGAAAGGAAAATTTTCATCTTTGAAATAATTTATTTTATTATATATATATAAGTTGGTTAATAATGATTTGAAACCATTTGACTTTAAGTATGGAAGAAAATAATATAACTAATGACGAGGACGATGAAAACATGATACTAATGATGGAATATTATTATAAAGAATATTTTAACTCTTCTCAACAAGAAGTAGTTGCGAATCAGCAGAAAGCAACTCTTTTTGAATAATCCATAGCTGATTTTTAAATAAAACGAACATTTTGATCGATATCGAAAGTGCCAGAATAGAAATTTTTTTTGTACGTCTGCAGTGTTATGCAGTTGATGATAGGGAACTAGAAATTACAGCTTTGAGAGGCACCAATCAGAATAAATCAAAATTTGCTTTAGTGGTGAACGAGCAGTTTGTGATTTCCGAGAGTTATTTTAAATATATAATTCCAGATCATATCGTTGAGGTAGGTTAAAAGAAAGAGGTTTTTTTTTCTGATTGTTTAAATATCAAAGTTATTAATGAATTGAATAGTAGGTTAAACGTTCTGCTTAAAGTTGAAGTTGCTGCTGCATCTTCTACTGCTAAAGTTAATTACTAGTATTTGCTAACTTAAATGTGTTTCTAAGTCATAAATGTTTCATTTTTGTGTGTCAAAAAATTCGGTTATTTTTATTTTCAAAACGAAACCATTACCAATTTTCTCCAAAAAAATTGCAGATAAAATTTTTTATGAAAATATTTTTTTAATTACAAACACTTCATAAACGAATAAATAGTAGGTTACAGACATTCACTTAAAAATTTTGAGCAAAATTGTCGCACCCAATATATCTTTCAAATTCAAAGAACTGAAATTTGGGAAATAAGGATTCAAGGATATTCAACGTATTAAAAGAAAATTTCTATGAAGTATCCGAAGTAATTCCAAGAACGAAATTTCCGAAGGTAAATTATGAAAATGTTTCGAAATTTTAAGTCTAATTTTAACACATATAAGCAAAAACTGACAGGCCTGGAAGAACAGATCGTTATTTATTGTAGTCTGCTTTCCTTTTGGGGGAAATTCTTTGGTGCAACAGATCGTCTCATTTATCTATATCTATACTTATAATAAAGCTCAATGTGTGTGTGTGTGTGTGTGTGTGTGTGTTGGCGCTCTACAGGCTAGGTCATTTGACATACAGCTATCAAATTTGGTACATGTATACCTTAGAGGTCGGGAATGTGCACCTGGGGTCCCTTTTTTTGAAATTTTAATTAGAATTTTAATTATTAATTAAAAACTAACTTTCCCGCCAAAAAAAATCTTCCATTTTCCCCACCGCCAACTTTTCCGCCAAAAAAATCTTCCATTTTCGCCACCGCCAAATGAGTAAGGCTTCCGGGTTTTTTTTCTCCCAACAGTAATGAGGCTAGGGTTAGTATTTTTCGGCGGATTATTTCAAACGATTCTGTTTATTTTCTTAATGTTTGATGCATTTAAAATTAAACATTGTTAATGAATCGATCCTCCAGATTCATTCTGAAGTACTTTTGAATTAAAATAAAACAGAATAAAGGAAATTAAAAATTTCTAATCCGCATAGCGTTACCCCAACTGGCGTAGAAAAAAAATCACGTATTTGCGTTACGTAACTGGCGTTGAAAATTCACGCATGCGCTTTGTGTTCTGAATTCCGCATTGTGTTGACGAATTATTATCAACGAATGCGGACTGGATTTAAATTTTTTTTAGGTTCGTTGCATGTTTTTGTAATTAAAATGTATTTATGTTAGTTATATATTTTTTGTATATGCTTATAGTTTTAAGAGCATCGTTTTTTAAGTAGTTTTTTTAAAACCTGTTTTAAACCGTCTATTTTAAACGATTCGTTTCATTTTCTTAGTGTTTGATGCATTTAAAAGTAAACATTGTTAATGAATCGATCTGCTCATGATGAATCTAAGAAAATTTTGTTGACAAATTCTTGAGATAATACGTAAATTGAAAAAGATATTCTTTAGTGCCCATAAAGTTTAAACGCTGAGTGACTCTATTTTCATTAATCAGATTATAAAAAAATGCTTTGTTTCAGTAAAAAATATTATTATATTAATTGCAGATTAATTCTTTCCACTTTAATTTAAAACATAAATTCTACTGATGCTAACAGAAAATTAGAGAGATACATATTACGTTATGACTGAAGGCCTTTATAATATTATGAGTGAATTATATGACTATCAAAATTTGAAGTTTTAAAATATTTTGATGAAGAAGCTATTAAAGTAGGAATTGCATAAAATATTTAAATATAAAAATTTTAACGAACATTAAGATTGGCGAACCGGTTGGTCGACAAATTCTTGAGATATTACATAAATTAAAAAAGATATTTTTTAGTTCCCATAAGGTTTAAATGCTCAGTGACTCTGTTTTCGTTAATCATGTTATTAAAAAAATTAACATTTATTGACGAACACGAATTAGATGTTATAAAATCTGAATAGGTAAACATAAACGTGTAAACAGCTGTGCACCGGTTGCTATGGCAACACAGCTGGAAAGGGAAAAGAAGTTTCCAAAGAAAATTCACGCATGCGCATTGTTCTGATTGTTGTCATGGCAAACACTTTCAACAGATGATTTAAATTATTTTTAGGTTAGTTACATGCTTTTGTAAGTAAATTGTATTTATGTTAGTTATATATTTTTTGTATATGCTTATAGTTTTAAGTACATCGTTTTTTAAGTAGTTTTTTTTAAACCTGTTTTCAATGATTTAAATTATTTTTAGGTTAGTTGCATGCTTTTGTAATTAAATTGTATTTATGTTAGTTATATATTTTTTTGTATATGCTTATAGTTTTAAGTACATCGTTTTTTAAGTAGTTTTTTAAACCGATTATTTTAAACGATTCATTTTATTTTCTTAGTGTTTAATGCATTTAAAATGAAACATTGTTCATTAATTGATCTGTTCATGATGAATCTGAGAAAATGTTGTTGACAAATTCTTGAGATATTACATAAATTAAAAAAGGTATTCTTTAGTGCCCATAAAGTTTAAACGCTCAGTGACTCTATTTTCAGTAATCATATTATTTAAAAAAATGCTTTGTTTCAGTAAAAAATATTATTATATTAATTGAAGATTAATTCTTTCCACTTTAATTTAAAGCATAAATTCTACGGGTGCTAACAGAAAATGAGAGAGATACATACTACGTTATGACTGAAGGCCTTTATAATATTATGAATGAATTATATAATAATCAAAATTTGAAGTTTTAAAATATTTTGATGAAGAAGCTATTAAAGTTGGAATTGCATAAAATATTTAATTATTAAAATTTTAACGAACATTAAGATTGGCGAACCGGCTGGTCGCCAAAGGCGGCTAGTTTAAAAATAAAATTGCCAATGATATAGATTGGGCATTCCGTGAAATTCCAATATTAATTGTGGGTCTTGTCCATAAAATTCAATTTAATAACTAATGTAAAAAAATAACATTTTTTATTTAAAGGAAACAAAAAATAAGCTTTTACTGGTTAATGGAATACATATAAAAGTATCAGAAAGAAAATATAGTTGGCTCGTGCATCGCATGATTAATCCGCTTGCACGAGCACGCAGCTTAAACTGCCACGTCATCTTGATGAAAGAAGGATCACCACATATGTTTACTTTAGGCAACACACCTACGTAGTTTTCAAAAGCTAATTTAATATTTCATTGTTTTAAATATCGCTATAAATAATTCTTATATTATAAGTACTTTAAATTTGGTTCACAATTATTGAAATATAAATAGGTTTAATGAAGTTTTGTGAAAATTATTTAAATATTTCATTTTTCATTAGTAAGGGTATAAAAATAGTTTTATCAGTTAGTGTATTAGCTAGCAAAAAATAATAATAATATGATTTTATTATAAAGAATACATTTTGAAAATTGTGACGATAATAAATTTCAAGCATGTATTAACTGCTTATCAGAAAAACAGAGACAGACATAAAGCTAAGGTTTTTCTACTTCTTTGGAAACTAGCCTTTCTTATTATCTGCTACTTATATTTTATTTAACATTGGTATTGTCAATGAGAAAAAATGAACTATTTTTATTGCGTCATTTATATTTAAGATGTGTCTGCATACTATTATCTTCATAGACAAATTACGTTTTAATATGATGTTTCCGCTTTGAGTTAGGAGTTACCAGTACAATGCACAAGCTATTTTGTTGATCGAACAATACTGTTTTTGTGCATGCAAAAAATTACAAATTTATTTCCTATCACAATTTATTTCTGTTTTCAGATTGGATTTAGGGTTGAATTCTGTTTATGCTAATATACAAGCATTTGAGTTTACTGCAAAATCACTTTAGATAAATGAAACTGTAAGATTAAAAAAAATATTCACACTTTTGGTTATGCCAATATGAATTTCGTGAAGTTTTTTATAAGAACTTATTTCGAAGAATAAAACATGAACCCTTATATATTCCTATATTTTTTACGAAACAACTTAAAATAATTCATTGTAAAAGTAGGTAATCTTATAACAATCCTTGCAGATTTTATGTTAGTTATATCGCAAAGGCTATAAGTTATATTTCTGATATCCTATAAGAAAGTAAAATGGTAAGAATTATACAAGAAAAGAAAATAATCGTTATTTTAGAAAATAAAATAAAAATTTATAACTGTTAGAATATGTAGGAAAGCTTTTATTTTATAAAATGAAATCAAGATTTACAGTGGATTTCTTAAGAGAAATCGTCTTGTAAAATAAATTTATATTTACTTTCTGTTGGAAGGGCTACGTCATATTTCTCCGTATCATTATTCTTGGTAACATCTGGCGAAATCTTTTACCGAAATGGGCTGTCGAAGTTATTTCTTGAATGCCGTGATATTCTGGTATGTAGTTCCTTAAAGTGCACTTTTTTAAATAAAAAAAAATTGGGGAAAAGATGTGAAGGTATGTAGGACGTAACAGAAACACTTAAAGATTTACTTTTGATTGCAAGAATGCTACTTCAATGATATAGCTGATAAGTCGATTTTGGTATATTTATATGCACTCCCCTCAAACAGTTCTGTTTAAATATATATAATAATTTTAGTTTATCACGTTCTAAAAATAGTTACTTTCTAATGACTTAATTCTGACTTCTGAGTTGCACGAACTTTTTTCAGTGATTCTGACACATACCGAACCAAAAATGCCGTATCAGCGAATTCCCTTCTAAAATGACATAAGTTCAAAATGCTTCCTCACTGCCTCCTTTCACTATTTTCTATTCAATTCACGGCGCTATCTGGTCACGGTTTTCACAAAGAAATCGTGACAATGGATAAAAATTTAACTCCTTTAACATTTTGAGGAATAAAAATTATTTTTAAAAAGCTTCACAACTAGTTATCCATTAAGTCATTTACGTGAGAATGCTTTTTACGTTCCCTCTCTCTAACACACACACATACACACTCTGGAAGAGAGAGACTGCTAAGATAAAGATCTTATACGTCATTTTAATGAATAATCTTGAAATTTTTTTTATATAAATTCATGATCGAAATGAAAATTCGGCAAAAATTTAGTAACCCAAGCAATACGCGAAAATTTCAGTGTCCGGAAAATTATTTGTGGAACTAAAAATTCCCATCTTTCTAAGCAGGAATTAAATTAGAGTATTTAATTCCCATTTAAAATGACATGAAAGGGAAAAAATATGAGTGGGAGGATAAAAATTCACGCATTCAGACGATTAATCTTTTAAGCTGTATTTCCTTGTCATGAGAACAGAAAATTCTTTTACATTGGAGCAGCTTTGATTTGAGCTTAGTAAAGTGGAAAAAGTTTAATCGGTAAGAGAAGAAATAATACAAGTCCAGATTCTGTATTTTGTTATTAATTGATTAGATAAATGTAGATAAATGATAATTCCAAGAAAAGATAATTGATTCCAGACATGCTTTCAGTTCGAATTAATATAGCACCTGTCCACCTCTTAAAATTTGATTATCTTGAATTTAGAATTTCGGACTAGTATTCTTATTATTCACAGCGATTCAATAAATTGATTTTGAAATACGAAAAGAAAGTTGCTCTGTATCGTTTATTCGGGTTTGGTATCGATTTACAAGTACATTATAGACACTAGTGGTACTAAGGATACTAAGCCCTTAATGTCTTACCTTCCGAACACTTTTCTCATTTATTTTATATATACACATCAACGATTAATGTACGATAGATTTTGCTGTGAAGTACAAGAAATAAAACTAATTTTTATTTTTATCAATTTTTTTATGTTTAATTTTAACAAATTCATAGCCGATGAGCTTACGTATAAGTTCTTTGGTGATTTTTTTTCACAGAATTTTATTTTTCTCTATTGTCATCAGTTATTATTTAGAACCAAGAACCTATTCAGTGTTTTTTATATTTCAAATTTTAAAAAATATCTATGGCTATGTGGAAGATCTGTTTTTAAACTTGTAAAAATCTTCAAAAATTATCTTAAAATTCACGAATATTTTACGATTTTAGAGAATCTGCTGAAGGAATTAATTTTTAATGTGCTGCATTTAACTCTTATAAATCTTGTGTTATTTTAATTCTTATTGTAAATAAAGATTATTTATCATAAAGTACTTTTAAGATAAATAGTTTCTTTACTTGTATTTTTTATTTGTTAGGTTTTCGTAAAATCGGATTTTAAACGCTATTGAAGGAAACCTCTTTAAAAATTTCATTTTGCCTATTTAATCGTGTAATAAAAATGATAAACATCGCTTTTACTTCATATATTCTGACATTCTGTCCGTTCGTGAATATATTTTCATCCAACGAAAGTCAGATATAATTTCGTTCATTCTGACATTATTCATAGAAAAGTTTAGTTATTTCGAACTGGATTTGGAATCACTCAGCCATAATATATATATAAAATATATTTTATACTAGTTAAACTAGTTAAAAATTATTTTTGATGATGAAGTTAAAATTTATTTACATTAACATGCTAAGATAGAACCAATCAATTAATTATTTTTACAAATGCAGGCAGCTTTTAAAGAATATCTTTCTCTAGGTTCTGTTATGGGAAGCTAAATGTGATAAACATAGAGTCATGGGTTATTGATTGACTTAACGTAAAGCATTTAATTCGCTAACTATTATGGCTTTCACGTATTTGAGGTTGGCGAAATATGTAGTAATAAAGGTATTTGCACTGCGTCTACTGCATCTCAAGACTAAATTGATGGTAATCCTACGAATTTTCAATAGGGATTAGTATTTCTCTCTCTTACTCTCTCTTCTCTCTCTCTCTCTCTATATATATATATATATATATATATATAATGGTATCTCTAAATCTAAATTGAATCCTAATTAATTTTCTAATTTTTTTTTTTAATTTAACACATACTAACTAAATTTTAAATGTTCTCTTATTTACTGATCCAATTTCACCTTTTTTTTATTTAATTATTGCTACAAGAGCTCTGTAAAACTGTTTTAATCAGCATTTTTACACGCTCCGTGGGAACGGATAAAAATCTATCATACTAAGTAAACTCTTTTAAAAGGTACCTATATTTCTCTTATCTAAATCGATACGTGTCAAATAATCCCTATCAGAATCTCATAGTATAAAATCACTGGGGAAAAATATTTCGGTCTCTTTTCGCTCTTTTGCTTTTCTCTTGTGTCGTGGTCCGTTTCTTTCTTGTACATAAATAATGCCTCTCGGGATGGAATGAAGCGAAGTTTTTAAAATTTTCAAAAGTGTCGTCTCTCTCTTCGACCACGCAACTATTTAAAAAATATGTGTTTACATTATAAACTCAAACAAACGTTTTTTTCTAGTTTGAGTTCGCGCATTTCTACGTTTATTGAATTTTGTGAATCATATGAATTTTTCATCACAAAAGTATTTTGATAAAGGAATAGGTATGATTTTTATTGGATGACGCATCAGTTTGTAGTTAGCACAAGGTTTCAAAACGCTGCTTAAAAACTGATACTTTGAAGAATAGTAAAACAACGTCACCATTGGACGTTTTTAATATATTAAGGAACATTATTTCAAAATATAGAATAAAATATGGTATTAAAACTTTTTGATTCCTTTTCAAAAGAACTGTTTCAATTTTTGAAATTAAATGGATAATTATTGCTTCAAAATAACCACAAAATTTAATAACTAAGCATGCATGAAATTTTTAAACCATCAAAGTGACTTTAAATAAGAAAGCTAACAATAAATGTATCATTTTATGTTCTCCAGATTCTTTTGAGCAGTTATAACATATAAATTTCTTGATAACTGTAAAAATAATTGCTTAACTTTAATTACTATATTTGACCCACAATATTATTAACATAAATATATGTAAGGCTTTGATTTAAAAAAGCCGTCAATCAGGATATTAAGTCTTTACAAATAATTGCAATAATATCAAATAATTTATAAACTGGGGAGAACAATGATAAAATTGACATCTTAGAAGATTTCAATATTTCAAAATCCTCATCTGAATTAACATTACCCGCATAATATTTCAAAGACTCGATACTCCTATGAACAAATTTCAAATAATGAATCTCTAGAAATCAGACAGAAATAGTTTCTAGAGTTGACAGATATAATTCCTGGTTCATGTGAATGTTACCAAACACTCTTCCCGAGACACGAGTGTAAGGCAAAATTTCGTCACACAGGAAACGAATTTAGAAACATTTCTGATTGTTCTGTCTGTCACGCTTCATGCTATTGATCACTTCTCAGAAACTTAAGGCGAAATCTTATATCTTACGAAATTAATCGTGAATGAAACTCGAATATCTATTCAAAATTAACGACTATTATTCACCTTAGCTTCAATATTAAAGAGGTCTGGGAGATGACACATAAAGAATAAAATGCTAAAAAATTTATTCAAGAAATAATTTTTAGCTCATGTCAATTATTTTTGTTGTATTAAAATGTCAAATTTAAAATGTCAATGTCAAGTATTCTTTCCAAAGCTTTCTTCCATCCAATCATTTGAAGCCTTTTAATATTTTTTGATCCGATCAAATTAAGGGTTAAACATGAAGCATACTTCTTAAGTACAGTGTGCATTCCTTTTGTAGAAAAGGAAATATATATATATATATATATATATATATATATATATATATATATATATATATATATATTATTGACCTTAAAAGCAATGCAAATAAATTCACTTTTTTAGTATTAAGATGCAAAAACTTAAAATAAATTTTCTGAAGCTGATATTCAAAAATGGTTAAGCAATGAAATTAAAATGCAATTTTATTCATTTAAACAGTAAGAGATTGAGGAAACCATTGAAAGTGGTCCAAGCAGATAAAAGTTATTATTAAGGATATTTACGATTTTGAACTCTTAGAACGTGTTTTAGAATGGATTTGCGCATTTATATGTTTAAAAATCTTTGTGTCGGATGTAAAGTTTATAAAGTCGCAAAAATATTTTCACAAGGAAGCAAATTTAGTCTATAAGTGTAGCTTTTGGTGCATTTTTTTTTGTTTCCACCTATTCGTATCCAATCTATACCTTTGGGGTAAGATGGTTCGGTGAAGAGAATAAAGACAAAGAAAAATTTCTTAAAGATTATATTTTTTTATTTTTTATAAACCATAATGTTTGCTCGAGACTCTTTTAGAGGGAATTTCGATTTCAAGATCGGAGGATTTCAGTTTCGAAAGAGGATTCTACTTTAAATCCTCAATGTTTGGACATATATGTTTGAGATATATTAAAAATGGCTATGAGGAAAACATCTTAATTTTGGCATGGTATAGAAACTTGAGACTATATTTCCAATTCAAGACTCGTCCTTATCATCTGATTCATGAACTTCATTAGCAGTTAAATTTCGAGAGAATTTTAAAAATAATATGTTAATTCAACAAATAAATTTGTTCAACTTCGTTGAATTTTATCTGTATGCTGTTTCCTCAAATAAAATAAAAGCTATTTTAAATACGCCAACCATTTTCAATACTAATGAATTACATTTATTGAAGGCCTTTTAAAATAACTAATAACTTCAACAGTTTTGGTTTATTATTTTGATTAACTACAAGTTGAGGTTGCAAAATTTGATGCAAAAAATATTCGCAACTGGTCAATAATGACACCTTCGAAGACTCGAACACATTCAGATTATATAGTAAATAGGGCATTAAAGTATTATAATAATAAAAGCATTTGATTCCGAATACATGGAATCGTAATTTCAACTCGCCTTTTGTGACTCAGATGTTGTTATGGAGCTACCGTGATTTGAGTTAAGAATAAAAACGATGTATTATTTGAAATATAGAAGATAATCGAATAATCAATACAGAAAACATTTTAAAGTTGAATCGGTAAATATGAGTTGTTAAAGTAAAATAGCAAAAGAAGAAATTAATCAAAACTTTATCATTTTTTCTAATACCGACATCATTTTTTCCCAACTCGTTTGAATTTTACTTCTGGAATGTCTCTTGTAAAAATTCAATTATCCGCCACGCTAAAGGATTCCATTTACTTCAGTAGCGTTTTTGGGTCCCTATATGCACGACTTCATTCGTCTGCATTTTCTGGAAAGAATTCTAAATGGCTCGGTAAGGAAGATATTTTCAAAAACGAGATTCAACCTCTTGTTTGATACGATAATTAAGAGATTTCTACTCCATCGTAGTTTAACTCTTGTTTCTTAGAAAGTTTATTCCAGTATTATAGATAAACCTTTAAAAGATAAACAAATAAAAATGTAACACGCTGTTTCAAATTGAATTTGTGCACATTAGTAGTTTCAGTAGAATAATGGAAGGTAAACAAATAATCAAAACTGTAGATAAACAAATAATCTGTAACAAACAATTTTAAATTAAATGGGTGTACATTAGAAGTCAAACTCAATCTACCACTCTGATATATTTACCGTAAAAAAACAAAAACAAAAAAAAACCCTACCACAAGTGATATTTTTGTTAAGCAACTTTAGTTGTATTTTACGGGGAGGAACAGGTTTGTAACAGTTATCTAGGGCGTAAACGTGATGTTTATGGAATTGCTACATTTTGGCTGTTTTTCTCTAGAAACATTTGGGGCACTTTGGGACACGACTGAGCTTAAGATAGTGAGTGGAAAGATAAAATAGTTCAGTGAGAGGCCCATTTAGGATAAGAAGGAAGGAATTATTACCCCTGCTTTTGAATTACTATAGTGAATTCACATCCAGACAGCGATAATACGAGTAATAGGGTCCAGATATAATATTTAATTGCAATATAAAACAGAAGCTTTGAAATAATTTTTATGGGTAATCCGCGTAATTTATGACAGGCAAGGATTTCGTAGTTTATATAAAGGGCGTTTTTAAAAATGTTTATTTCCCGAAAGCACATGTGCAAAGTTTTTATGAAAGTATTCATTTCTATTGATATAATTTATAAATATAGCAATATTATGAAAATGTATTAGCATAAAAATCAATGCAATGCACTATATAAATGTATATATACGCAAATGTATCAGTAAAACAATCAATGCAATGTAATATATAAATGTATGTATACGAAAATGTATCAATATTATTAATCATTATTATATTATTAACAACTGTATGAAGATTTATATAAATCGGTATCTGCAATTGTTTAAGATATTTAAAACTGTATTTTTGGAGGGGGGGGGCTTGCATGACATTTTCTAGATTTTTACTTTATCGTAAACGATTACATAAAGGTCTACTGTAAACATAAAAAAAGTGGTCTTCCAAATTTTGATGATATTTCGCATTTTAAACTTCTTTGAGTCGGAAATATAGGATTTCGGAATGAAATTCTTCTGTTGATATGAGCTTGTTAATATAATAAACCAACGAAATATAAGGATGATATTTGGTATACAATCTTTACACCAAAAGTTTAGAATTTTAAATATCTCTCAGGTTGTAAAATCTGCCAACGGGAAATTTATCAGTCTGGTCTTCCGTATGGGTAAAATATGGCAAATGGTTTTACTTCAAAACTTAGTTTACTGAAGAAGTGAAGTCAAAAACTTAGTTTACTGTAGAAGTGAATAAAATTTTGTGTAAAATTCATCAGTGCGTTGCCTGTTTGCATATCTATTTGTGTGTATAGGAACGCAATAGCTCAAAAATGCAACAAGTTATATGCATGAATTTTAGTATATAATTTTTCCCCAAAAACTGTAGTTTCAAAATAAATTTGGAACCAAATCGACATATAAAAAGTGGAAGTTTTCCTAAATGAATATTGTATTTTTTTTCTTAACACAAGTTTGCAAGTTTAACAAGAAGTTAAATACAAAAGTGGCATTTTCTTTAAGTATCCCAGAAACTCAAAGGTAGATTCTTCTCGTTGGTTTAACTAACTATTGTGAATCATACCATAGCATTTCATCATTTATTTAGAACTTTACATGGATCATATATTGAAGGTGTATTAGAACTTTTTTAAATTTGTGATAAAAAATAAATCCTTGAATGCATTCATTATTAATTTCTTCATTTAATACTGCTTGAAACCACGGAGTTAGTTTTATTTGAATATACTCTTGAGATATGTGAAAGAGTGTAACACTCATTTTGAAAACAAAATGAAATTTCTGTTTACATTTTTGGTTTAACTTATAGTTTGACAATTTATAGATTATAATGTAATTGTGGGAACTGTCATTTTTTCAATATACTATACCCATCAATAAATGCGTATTATTTATTCTTGCTCCATAGAAACGAAACATTTTTTTTATTTGTCTTAATTTGATCTTTTGTTCACGGGTACCAAATTTGAATTGTATATTTGATGGCTGAATTACGTGCTTTCTCGGAAATGTATTTTGTCACATCTGCTTTAAGGGAGACTTTCCCACCGCAAAGCATTTTCGGAGGGTTTTTTTTCTTTCTGTATTCTCTAGTATTTCCACCTGCAGTGAAAGCGAAAGATAAAAATGGGACTTTCATTTGGTGAAAAGAACATACTTTTAGAATTCTTTCCGTATGTTTTGAAAAGTTGCTATTAATATAAATGTTAAATGCAGTATTTGAACTTTAAATTAAGTAGTTTGAATGCTCATACCAAAAAATACTTTTTTATAAAAAAATTGTAACTTAAAATATTTTTTTAAATAGAAACTATTATAATTATAATTGTTTAAAGAAAATTATGGTACCAATGGTGGTAGCAGTCACTCTGTAGATTCCGAAGATATTGAAACAGTAGTTTATTGGCAATGACATTTTTCATTTCATTAATTAGTCATAATATAATGTACTCCATATGAAAAAACGATGCAAAATGAAACTAGTAAAAAAAACCCTGATTTTTATCATGGGCGTATTTGCTTTTACCATCGCATCAATGAAACTGGTACTGGCAACTAGCATTCTTATGCAAGTAAGTCTTTAATTGTTGCGTATAATTTTCTGAATGATGGGCAGTATTATTAAGTAATTGATAATTTCAAAATATAATAATATAATGAAATTAAAGCAACAATAAAATGCATATAATTCGAATATCAAGTGCAGAATTATTTGATTCTCTTCAAATTCCTATCAATAAAATAAAAATTTTTGGTGTTTTCTAAATGAGTCTCATTTTGAATAAGAATTTCAGTTCTAAATATTTTTACACTCATAAAGTGCCACTAAAATTATTACCGAATTTTCTGGTCTTTTAATTTACGGCATTATCAAACTTCACTTAAAACTCTTAATAACGAATAATACTCTTTGCTCATAGTTATTCTTTTAAACGAGAGACAAAGATTAGATTGAAACATTTTAATTGTTTTCAAATCTCAAGAGACTTTAAACAAAACCATTCTTTAAAAATGCCTGATGTGAATTAAGGATTATTATTTATTATTACTTTTGAAATTCATGCAACGTTTCTATTTTCGTGTTTAAACATTTAGTGAGGATTAAACAGAGGTTCATAAAAAATAAAACTTCTTTTTGGTGTTATAATCTTTAATCTCAGGTGACTTACTTAAAAAATGAAATGAACAAGTATTGGCTTGAAGTAATCCATTTAATTAAATGCGATAGATAAAAAGTTATTTATTAAAAATCATTTTTTAATTTTTGCTGTTATAGATTAAAAGAGAAGAATTTGCATGCTTTAAACGAAAAATATCTATTTGAAGAATAACTGTCTATTAATTAAAATTAAGGCATGACTTTAATTCTTGTGGCAAAACATATTTTCTTTTGTTGAAAACAATTTAACGTTTTAAAAATACCGATAGTGGTATTTTCTTCCATTTCATAGCTTTGTAAACAGAGAAAACAAGACTTTCAGTATTGTTTCTAATTAGATAAAATGCAATATGGATATTGCATAGATTTCTGTGATATAAATGCCATTCATCATTAAATAAAAATTTAATATGAAAATCCTTTTTAAATAGAATATTATATTTAATCAATCATGATTAGCAATCTGATCATGTTTTGAAATTACATTAGTGTTATTTAATTCATGCCAAATGTTTTCAAAAGCTGAACACCATTCATATTTTTCTCATCCATAATTTAATTGAAATAAAGTGGAATAAAATTATTTTGTGTATTTTCGTCATTTCAACTCATTTAATTATCTAATATATCACACACACATTTTTGCTCGTTAATAGTTTATTTAAAGTAAAAAGAAATAAAATTACTTTTTTTCCTTTTATTATTAAAGTAAGTTTTCACCAATAATATTTAAAAGCAGAAAATGAGATGAAAAAAAAATATTTTAAACTATCTTTGTTTTGTAGACAACAATTATTGCATATAAAAGATATTTATTCTTTGTTTGTCACAAAAAAGCACTTCAATCTAAATTTTAGCAGGGCAAAATTCATTATGATTTGAAATAAGTTGATTTAATTTGATTAAACACTAATTGATTTAATATGATTTGTTACCTCATAAATTATGCATTCTTTTTCAATTTAAGCATTTTTTCTTTACGTGAAATTAAATGTACCTCTTTAATGAATTTTTGATATCTGAAAATGCTGCATTTGTATAATAAAAGCGAAGCTGTAATAAAATTCTTTCGATTTTATTCATTGATAAAAATTTTTGTATATTTATTTTATTGTTATGTTTGTACTTATTTATTATTTTGTTGAATTGGCTGGTTTAAAGAATGATTCAATCATTATGAAAAGTCTTGGGTATTAGAAGAAAGGGTAAACAATATTTTTCTAATTTTGTTTATTGAATTTAATAGATTGGAAATGTATTTGAAAGATGCTCATTCTTTCTTGCTTGTTCAATTGAGTCGTATAAAAGAATTATGAGGCTTGTCTACTTAATTTAATATTATAAAAACGAATTTGAAATTCAGAATATGAAAATGGAACATATTAAGAATTCAAAACAATGTTTATATTTTCTGATTAACTATATTCAATAAAATGAGGATGGCAATGATAAAAAGAATTTTCCTCCAATTTGTTGGATTTCAGATTTATATTAGTTATTAGGATTTTGCAATTTAATCAGGAAATGAATAAAGCAGTTTTTTACGAAATGTGTATATGAAATAAAGTGACTTTTAGAGACGTGAGACTTTTTCTGGAAATTCAAAAGAAATGTAGGCATGTTTTGGAATTTTATTTGCATTTTATTTAGTTAATTTATATTTTATTTAGGAAAAGTAATTTTTACGGAGAAAATATTTTATAAAACCAGTTAAGATTTTTAGTGTTTAACAAATCGTATGATGTGTTTACTTTTCTAAATTCAAACTGCAATGGTTCTTTTCTTATATACTCGAATAACTCTAGATATAACTATCTATAAAAAAAAAAAAGAAAGAAAAAAACCTGTTGAAAGAGAAAAACAATAACACTTGTTCAAAAGATAAAATAAGTATTTTGTAAGAACATCAATATGCATGAACAAAAACAACAAATAAATAAAAACTTACGCCATCTGCCTCTCTCTACTCTGTCACTCTATGTAAGCAATTTAATCTAATCTGGATATTATTAAAGCATTAGAAAGTACCAGTATAATTTTTTTTAAATTACTAACTTTTCTGGGAAGAGCCAAATTGTATAGTGAGTTTTTCAAAAGCCATGAAAGTGGGAAAAAATTCGGAATTTTATAAAGTTTATAATGCTTGAAAACTTTTCAATAAAAGTTTAAAATCTCATACTTGCAAGTGCTCATTTTATATTCTACGTCCACTATCAATTCTTTAAATTAGCTACATACAGTGTGATGAAGTTATTAATATGTAACAATAGTACGCAATATAATAAATAAAAATAATAAAAAAAAAGGATTTATCATCTTGAAAATGATCATAAAATAGTCCTCCTAATTATTATGCCACATCGGAAGAGGAATCCGCGTGCTCGAGAATCGCTCTTCACTATGCAGAAGAAAATGATAAAGCATTTAATTACGTATTTTTTGTATGACAGTCATGGACAAAAAAGCTCATGAGACTCATGTTGGAAATACTGCCCTTATCAATTATTTTTATTAAAATAAAAAATAAATTTAGAAATATTAAGATTAAACCATAAATTCTCATATTTTGCAAGGCTAATTTCACAAATTTTTTTAACATATTTTTCTATTTTGTAATATTTTACGATTTTAATTATTTTCTTAATTTTGTTAATCGAGTATTTTATTGTAAATATATTCTTTGAGACTGTGTACTAAACCTCCATCGAATATCAAGTACCTTTACTGCATTTTTTCTAACTTTCTATTCATATACTCTAAAACAGGGTTACTTTTTTGCGTTTAGTAGTACGAAAAGCAATTTTTGATAAATATCATTTAATAATTTGTATATAATATGTTGAAATAAAACGATAACTTCCTAAAATCGATGTACAACAGTTGTAAAATTTTTTATATATAAAAATTTATATATGGAAAAAAAAAATGTTACAATTCCTGTCTGGTTTAGTTTTTTAAGTTGAAATTTTACGAATTTAAAAATTTTTGTTTATGATAATTATTCAATTCCTTTAAAAGCAGTTTTTGGGTTTCAGTATTTCTTTCAAACCTTTCAGCTTTTATTTATCCTTACCCGTTCTAGATAGCGAAAGCTGAATAACTCACTGACGTCAATTCGATTCGTAATACCATAAAAATTCTGATTCAAGGACGCTATGGAGAAAATGTCAACGAACTGGTTGCTGACGTCAAGCTGTGTCTTACCTACCATGTAAAGATGCTTTTATATATCTCTAGGGGTGATCGGAAATCAGCTGATGATGCTAAATGTCATATCTAATTTCCACAAATAGATTAATGAAAGTAAAAGCTACAGAGGTATGATTTCTATCTTTTAAATAGAGGAATGGTCTGGAAAGGTTAAAACTATTCCAATTCCATTAGCAGTTGCTTACGTAATTGCACGTCTGTTGCTGCAGACGGTTCTTTGTTATTCATTATTTAAATGATGAATAACATCATTAATAACATTGATTGATGAATGAATGGCGGGATCAGTATTTCACCAGCAACGACGGGAGAGAATATTTAGCTCAGGGGAGAGCGAAAGGCCGCACCCACATGAAAAATAAATCAAAATTTTAAAATATCCTTGTAACTGCACTTTTATGTTATCAGTTAATTAATAAAAGTAAAGCACTCATTTTAAAGGTACCATCAATTAAACTTGAAAAAAAAAAACTATTCGTAAATTCTATTCTATGAAGTGCATTTTAAAATTCGAATCATGACATCTGGTGCGTTTTAATCAATGATGGCTTGTCAATTTGGAAACGAGCAGTGCTTCTAAAGTATTTCATAAGAAAATACGATTAATTAATTAAAGAGAGATTTCACTCTAAATTACCCCACATTTTTAATTGCAGTTATCTGAATTGTATTTTAGGAAACTATCGACTGAAATTTTCTGATGAAGGACTTTGAGCAAAAGAAAGCGCATGTGTATCAAAGCACTTGAATATCTATCTGGGCAGAGTGAAAGCAAAACAAGAACCAAATAACTGCTAACGAGAAAAAGCAAACTAAAACGAAACAAAAGAGCTTGGTCAAACATTTTATGGCAATGGAGAGAAAAAAAGAGAGAGAGAGAGAGAGAGAGAGAGAGTTGTGTGTTAAACCTGGGCTCCAATGTTAACAGCCGCTGCGAAACTCAATGGGAGGAGTCTCTGAATTTCGCCTTCTGCTATTGCGCTGTTAGAGAATTTTGATACTTTTGGAGACCAGCTCCAAATTGAGAATCTTCTATTGATTGACTCACTTTCTGATTTTTTTGTTGTTATTATTATTATTATTATTATCATTTTTTTTGCTTTTGTTTCCCATCAAACTCTTAGTGTAGAAAGATAATTAAACAGGATAAGAAAAAAGAAAACAAGCCCTAAAAATAGTTTCAGGCGGTTCTGATCTCTGCACCCCTGACGGACGATTTATCATTCGTATTAATTTCAGGAGATAATATAATATTTTAATCAGAAACTCTGAACGCTCCTAACCGATCATCAAACTCGAAATGAGCCGATTTATAAGTTGCATCTTGTCATAAATTCAGACGTCCACAACAAATGTAATTTTGTCGAATATATTTCATCATACAAGCATACGTGTGCATTTTCTACATTATTTAAGCAATTAAGTGATAATGTTTGCATTTAGATTTTTAAAGTATTTCAAATCTCTACAGGAAAAATTTATCTTTTTTATGCAGAACTTACCAGATATATCACCTCTTTACCTAATCCACAATAACAGAATTATTCCTTAGTAAAAAATAATATAAAAAGCATTATTAAATTTCATTTTTCAAAATTATTCTAAAATAAAGTTTTTTTAATAAGGTTAATTTCAATTAAATAGGCGTTATTGCCCAATGACGATGTATACTATAAAACATCAATTCGTAAACGATAGCTGGGAATAAATTTATGAGAAAAAGTTTCGGTTCCATGCAACAACTCATAATTTGCTTAACAGTGTAGGAAAAATAGCTTGATCGGATTAATCTATCAAATGATAAGCGTTTTCATTCTTCATGAAATTAATTTTTTTAATCGTGCTATAAAGTACTTCTTCATAGATTTATAGCAGTAAATGGGATTCTCCATCTTTTTTATAGCCATTATTTTATGCGGTAATCAAGATTTCGATATGACAGCATGATATACTGAAAGTCAATATGTATATTTTTAAAGGATCGTGTGAATAGTTTATGTGCATGAGAGAAGTTTGACTCATATGCCGATTTTTATTATTTATATTTATCATGGTAAGTTAACAAGACCTTCCGTTGACTTCCCGTCTTTTAATACTTATAGCCTTTGTAGTTTAAATGACTATGATATCAGGAATATAAGTACGTCAAAAAGATATATCAGTACCCTAATAAATTAATTAATTAATTCATATAAAACGTAAGAATCAGAGATAAAGTACCCAATGTATTTTTACGCACTGACTACATGCAATTAAATAATAAATAAATTTGCACAATAATAAGCCACATTATTTTTCAAGTAATATTAATTCGAGTTTCTATGTTGAATTTTGCAGATTTTTCATTAAATGTAATTTGTTGTATTTTGATTTAAAAAGAGCATTAAACTTTGGAAAAAGTAAATACGTCATTAATAACAGAAAACAAATATTATTAAAAATTAAAATGTGCAGTTTAGCTTTACTTGTTTTAAAAGTTTCTGAAACCGAAGAGCTTTCTAAAAAGATGCTTGATTCGGAGAATCAAGAATTAAGCAAAATAGTTAGGAAAGTAAAAATATATTGAGTATATTATAATTATACTCGCTAATTGTTCGCTTAATTTTGCACATGCACACAAAATTCTAGTTAATATTTTATAAAACAATTTGATTTTTATAATAATTTCATAATGCGATTACAAAAATAAAAGATTTTAAAACGACTAACCATGTATCGAAAAGATTCCTGATATTTGAAAATCAGAATTAAACTATTTTTTGAAAATAACAAAAGGCAGTATTTTACATTATATTTTGCTGAATTTCTTTGCAGATTAAAGGCAATAAAGCTGCAAAATTGCCTAGGCTAAGATATCATTTGACGTATTTTATCTTGATGTATAATTCGGCAACATTAAATTTCACTAACACATTCCATCATCCTTTTACAATCTTCGATGATTCATCGTCAGTTGGGTCACTCATCTTTGTTCAGACGTGCACAGTTTTAAGGTATGTGCATCAGATTCACAACAGACAAACTCTCCGCGGTATTGACCTAGATTTGTTGCCTTGCTTTTAGGTTGCTATGGGAACGGGCTGGCAGAATCAATATTGACTTTCCGTTGAATTTGTTGAATTTTGAAGAATGCTCCTCTAATCTTTGAAATTAATGACATCCTTCCGCTTATTTGTTTTGTGACTCAAAGATCATCTAGACCAGATGCTTCACCAACATCGAGATTTGATTTGTTTCAAGAGTCCTTAAGCGAAAAGTGAACATCTGATATGGTACTTAATCAAAATAAGTTTAAACACACGTTTGAAAAATTCTTATGGGACTCTGCCTTTTAATCTCATCAGTTTCTAGCATCTGTAATTTCAACTTATTAAAAATCTAGGAAAGGATGATTACATAAAATTGAAAAATCTTTATAATGCAAACGAAATACTCTTTATAGTGAAGGGATTTGACGGATATAATATCACTATTTGTATTTTAAATGCCACAGAAAAATAATGCGTTAATTAATTTTTATACTTTTGCAATAATACTTCAATATAGATAGTACAATAATAACATTCATAAAATTACGACATTTGATTGATTCCCCTTATTCATATATACTCTTATTAAATGTTATACTTTTTATTATACTCCTATAAATAATATTATATTCTTTATAATAATTTTATCATCAATATTACAATGTATATATTAGGACTACATCACTATCACCAGTATCATAATATGCATTATATTCCTATAATCAGCATTACACTCTATATTATGGGCATAACATCAATGTTATATTCTTTATTATAAATTAAATTTGAACTATAAAGAATTATAAGTTGTAGTTTAAATGTTGCAGAATAATGCATTGTCGGTTAACAAGGAATCTGACTTATCACAATTATCAAAATTTCGTAATAGAAAAAAAGAATTAAATTTTTCACATCCAATAAGGAATATTTCTGATTTATTCACATCTGGCCTGAATCTGCTTTCTCATACTTGTATTAGATCTTGAAAAAAGGCAAAACTATTTATTACTGGCTGCTAAAAATTCAGTTTTTTTTCTTCTTGTAAAATTTGGAAAAGTGCGGTAATATGCGGTGTTTCTTGTTAAAAGATGACATTTTAGGTTATTTCATTTTCATGGTTTTTCAAATGTCAATAAGTCAATGCAATTAATGATAAAACTTTGACATTTGACTTGATGTTACAGAATCAGAAATGTTGACTTCATCTTAAATGAAGGTCACTTTGAAATTTTAAACTTTTTTTAACTCTTTCATATCAACCAATTCCTTCATTTAACCCTACATCTTCGCATTATATTTTAATTATTAACAGTGCTTTCGAGTTAGATGCCACGAGATAAATCTTGCAGCTTACAGTTTCGTTTGTACCTGATACAAGAAGTGGTAATATCTGAAAATTGATAAATATTTAACCACAGATGTAAACAGATAAAAAGTTTTGAAAGTTTGAAATGAAAAAGCAAAACATTATCAACTATAAATTATTACTATTATAAAATATGAGCGAATTATGTAAAATATTTGAAAGAATTTAAAATCATTTAGCGAATTTATAAAATATAAGCATATGAAACATAAAATAAAAAGAAACATTAACAAAATATAACATTTGTTACAGTAAAAGTTTTGTCAATTTGATAATTGAGTGTTGTAGAAATTTAACTGGTCGTTTATTTAGTTATCTCTAATTTGAAAGGACATAATGTTTCATTTAATAATATTTTCACTAACCATATTTAAAATCAAGAAAGTAAAGTAAAGTATTGTTTCATTCAATGCACAAGAACTATTCTTATCAAAAAATTAAAAACTAAATAATAGATGCATTTTGTAGCTATACAAGGTACAAAATACATACGTTAATACCATTCTGCATCTAGTGCACAATTTTGTTAGTTGATTTCAAACGATAAATTTACACGTTTCGACATACTACATCTGTTTCGCTGGTACCAAAATGAAATTAAAAATAAATAAATAAATGTTTTCTTGTTATCGTTTTGCATCTAGACATTTTTCCGTAATGCCAAGAGTTTTGTTACCCTTGAGATTTTGTATTTTGCGCCTTAATGAATAAGAATAGTTCTGATTTGTTTAAAAATATTACATAAATCGCCCATTTGAATTTCAGGTTTTATACATTTTTCTTTTACAGAAACATTTTCTGATTAAAAAGAATCTAACTTAAAAGAAAAACAAAGCATAAATATACTATTACAAAATCAACACAAAAGATCGTACTTCATTCAAGGTTTTCTAAATTTTTCGAAGAATTGTCGTATGAAATCTGAAATAATTCAGTCAGCGGAAGTTTGATAAGGACAAATATATTTTAATACATGTCATATAAAAGAATTATTTAAAATAATTTGATAGAAAGCAAAATTTTGATTATTTACTAAGTTTTTTTCTCGAATGCTACATTACTTTCTATCACGTAAAAAAAAGATTTTAACAAATTCGTGGACAGGAATACTATAGTATTCATTTATAATTTGACGAAACTATAGGAATGCTGTGCATACAAATTTATAAACAATTAGAATACATAATACAGATTTGCATAGGTAGAATTCATTATATAGAACTAAATACATTATCATGCAATTAATTCTATGGTTTTAAAATTATTATGCATTAAACACAAAACGTTATGAACTCGGCGGATTAAATTTAGTATTCGCATTTGTAGATTTCAAACACAAACGAACTTGAACGAAAGTATTTCTGACTGACCATCTACAAGTGAACATGGCAACTTAAAAATACCATAAACTAAATAGATAATATTCGTCTTATCAGTTAGCGCTAGTATTGTACATCTACATTAAATTTTTGATTGAATTTATCAAGGGATTGATAATCTTTCTGTTCGTCTATTCGTTTGTATGTGAGAACCGCAACTATTTATATAAATAAAATTTAACACGTGGTTTTTGCATCAAAATCGTAGAATTGTATTAAATTTCAGATACTACTAGTGTTCCAGCATGCTACTAGTTTTTCTTCACTATACTATGCAATACAAAACATGCTGATTTGTATATATCAAGAATGCCAAATTCAAATGATAGCAAGAGTCAAATAAACTAAATCCAAATTTGTGTAAATTACAAATGTTATTTTTTTGCAGAAATGTAAATTTATTTTAAAAATACAATATAAAAGATACATAGAAAAAGTTAATGTTATTATTTCTGACGCTTGGTGTATTTTCTGACATCATTTTTCTTATTTTGGGGAATATCTTATTCATATGACTCCATTCAAACTTGACCCTAGGGGAAAGTAATCGTTGATCTGATAGGAACTGTGAGTGGAATTTCGATGTGGGTTGTGAATTTGACACTCGTGGTGTAAATACACGAACAAGTCGGGGAATGAATACTCTCGGAGGTTTTATACAGAAAACAAAATATATTTTTATGAACAAATCTCATGCATATTTAAAGTTTCAGAATTTAAAAATATTTCCAATTTGTTTTCTAAGAAAAAACTTTAGTGTTTATATATGCATAAATAACATTTACAATTGACAAAATATTTATTAATTTATGACGAGAAATTTCGATATTTAGAAAATTGTAGTTGCTAATTTTTAAAGAAACAGTTAACTAACTGCAGACAAAATACTATCTTTACAAATGAGGAAAACAACATTATTAAAAAAATTCTGTTTGAACAAAATTCTTAATATATCTAAATTTGTGACAAATATGGAATACCTAAAAATCAATAAAACCGAAAAAATATAGAATAAAACATTTTATAGATAGAACAATAATACATTGTAATATAATAAGCTTAATTGAAGAAAAAAATTATGAAGAAAAATAGTACTTTAAATAGAATGCAGACAATGGTGATAAAAAGCTGTATGTGTGACATATCCTTTACTCATAAATGCTGACCCGACTCTCTTACGTTTGCGCCTTCAAGAAAGTTCTTTTTTAAACAACAATAAAAAAACAACAACATTTAATCGGTATTTGGGGAATTTATTTAAAAGATACTTAGTGTGTTAGATTTATCTTAAATACTGAATGAACTCTATTCTAGTCTGATTCTTGAGCAAATTCATTTTATTTTGATTCCTCTTCAAGTATTTGTTTCAGAGTTAAGGTTATAGCTTGAGGGTAACTAGCATGCAAAGGAATTACAAAACTTACAGATATGAACTTGGGGAATTAATATGAATTTCCATTCCATATTCCATCCACTTTGCTTGCATACCACATTTATTAGCTATTGAGCATTTGTTCCGAGATATTATAAATATGACTACTGAAATCGAAATATGGATTGATATTAAACAAAAATATAGTTCAAAATGGACTTCATTAGCTCTCCATAAATATACAAATAAAGAAATTAATGAGAGAATAATTGACAGATAAATGACTAAAGGATGTACATATTTTATAAAAAAATATGGTGACTAGATATAACAATGTAAGCAACTCTAAGTTAATGAAAGTTAAAAGGAAACGTGTCGTCTTAAGTTGCAATCGTTAACAAAGCATAAACCAATTTATTACATAATTTTCTTTCTTCTTCAATATTAATTTTATTTTCAATATATGTAGAAAGTCTCTAAAAATATCGTACGATGAAGTGTTGAAAAAAACCTTGGAATATTTCTTTTGTTACAGATTCAAACGAACTAATTTAACTCTATCATATGACTTTTACTTTTTTATGTACATATATATTTTTTACTTACATATACTTTTTTTTCAGTGCTGTGATGAAGAATACGGTTGATATTTTCGTCATGTTGTCGTCTACTCTATCTCAGGCGGAGGTTCTATTAAGCTGGTATCTCGTGGGGCAGCCTTTATCTCCTGCGGGCTGAGAGCGTGGTTTGTTGTAAGTACATTTGACTGAATATTACAATTGCAACTTTTCAAAATATGCATATTCAAAAGATAGGTTCAACGCTTTTTAAAAAATTATAGAAAAGCAAAAAAAAAAAAAAAAAAAAAAGAAAAGGACTTCTTTTGTTTTTTTTTAAATTCAAAATTAGTTTTACAAGAAAGTCAGGAAAGCTTAGGAATACAAAAGAAATTCGGGATAGTTGTAATTTAAGACAGTACAATATTTATTATGTTGAACAGCATTAAAGATACCGTTACTAAATTTAAATTTGTAATAAAAATATATTACTACATTTATTTAAAGCATGGTAATGGCACATATATTTTAGCATGCTTGAGAATACAATCGTTTAATATTTAAATACTACTATTAAATGTTATGCCTTTTCAAACTTTTCAAACTCTCTACTCTTTTATACAGATAAACAAAGTTAGGGAGATCCTTTCATTTTTTTAAATTTTAGAGTTATTAGTTTTTATGTTTTCTAAGGGACCCAAAAGTATTTCATTTTATTTATATAAATATTATCTCAAAATATTTGAGATAATATTTATATAGGTTTTATAACATTACGTTATTTTACTTTGAGATATGTAATTTGTAAATAATAAAAATATATGACTCTGACAACAAATGTAGCTTGAACTTTCAAATATCATCAATGTCATTCCGAAAAGTTTCAAGCTGTCGTCATTTATTTATTTAACTAATATATATTAACTATTTTATCTATTAAATGTCGTTTCATTAAATTTCCAAATGATCACAATTAATTTTAAAGAGGAAGAAAGATTTCGTTTCATATTCCAGAATTCAAAAACATTATTTAGTTCACTCAGCAATCACTTATAAACTATTAAGTTTTTGGAATGGTCTAGTATAATCAAAGAAACTGTACACACAAAATGACTTCATGAAACCAACTGTTAAAGACATTTTTTGAAAGTAATTCCTAATCAAGCATTGCTCTATTACAAACAAATTGAGTAAATTCTGATAATATACGATAGTTATTTTGTCAAAACTCAAAGCAATATACTTCAGAATTATAAAACTTTGCGCTTTTTATCTTAAGAAAAATCTTAAATATATTTTAAATTTCATTTACCTGTCTCGTTTGTTTGCGCAATATATTTGCAGCTTTTAACTCTTAGATTTACATATCTTTTCATTCAAAAACACACGTATTTCACTGCGGTTGTTCAAACAGCATGTCGTTACAGATTTAAAAGGAAAACCAAAATTAAGGCAATCATTTTTCTTTTTAATTTTAAGATTTTCTCTTACTTTTTTTGTACTACCATTAAAAGAAAATAAATCACTGTTGGCACTTCATTTTGAAAAAAAAAATATCAGTTCACTACCATCTCTATGAAAATCCAAGAAATATTTTATAAAAGACAAAAGATAAAACTAAACATTAAATGTAACCATACAACTTTAAATAAATTTGCATCGATTTCAGAAAAAAATATGGATAATTAAAGTATAAGATCTTTTTTAAAAAATACATTTCTTTCCTAAAAACTCGTAAGACTATTATAAATAATAAAATTCTAACGCGAATAATTATGGAAAAGTAATAAGTTAACATAATACGTATATATACATAAACCATATCTCCTCATAAACAACAGGGCCAAATTTAACCATATTTTGCCTACTTATGAAATAAGGCTTGAGAAAGAATACTGTCAACTTTTCTAAATAATTTTTTTAATTAATTAAAAAAATTTGTCTCTTTTTAAACATTGAATGAATTTACATAAAAAAATTACCTTTTTTATTTTAATATGTCTTGAGATAAACCTTTTATTCGTCCTAAATCTTTTATTCTAATATATCTTTTGATAAGCCTTTTATTCACCTTAAAATAGTGACTTAATCATACTTAAAACTAAGCTTAAATCAATCCTTCAAATGAAGATAGCTTTTCTTATACTTCAGCTTTTGTGAACAAAATCTGCAGTACTAATATTATAAATATCAATCACTTATGAAAAAAATTAGCTATCGGTGCTATTTAAAAATCACCTGGTTCAAATTTTAACTAAAAGCAGAAAAAATAAAATTTTTTGATCATTGAAGAAATTCAAATATTATAAAATTTTATACAAAATTATTTTCTACATTAAAAATATTATACATGAAAGGATTATAATCCCGAGCACTACCAGGGTGATTAATGTGAAATAAAATACAAAATGGTATTATAATTGTCTAATTTCATTTCCATTAGTTTTAATAGCACAATAGAATTCAGAATTGTTTAATCTGGGCGAAAATATTTGCTTTATAAACAAAAAATATTATTATTTTTAAATTCACAGTATGAGAATCAAACCATACAGCTAAAAATATTTCAAATAAAATATGATGCTTAATATGTAAGTTATTAAACTATTTCAAGTTTCATTTACTTTAAAAAAGAAGAAAAGAATCACGATGTATTCCTTTTTAAATGTTTCGCTCAGCACATGTTTTTTTAGTTTAGAATTTAAAGAATCCAGAAGTTTCGTAAAAATACTCAAATCTTATTTTAACATCATAATTTTTATTTTCAAAGCATATGATAAAACACTATGTTTGTGAAAAGCATAATACTAGTAAATCTCTCCCAGGTAATTCCTGCCAAAAAGCGTAGTTCTTTTTTACATGCGAGGTAGAATGGAATGACCTAAAAATAAGCAATAAATTTTGCAAGTCCCATTGGTATTTTTACTTTTGCCTCTCGAAGATGGCCTATTTTTGCATCTAAAATATTTCAGTTTTTTTTTCTGAACATTTTTATTTATTTGCTTTTCTTACGCTTTAGGTAACAATTGATTATAGACAAAAGCTAAAGTAATGAAATTCTGAAGATTATAGTAAATGTATAAATATTAATTTGTAATCAATACTTTACATAAAAGAATGTGAATATTGTGAGAATGAAATTGTGTGATTTTACTCATGCATTGATTTTATAAGATGAGACATTCTCTTTAAAATAATTTTTACAATTTTTCAATACATTTAGTTTGAAGCAGCTCCATTTTTAAACATGAAGAATTAAAGTTTTTTTTTCACTTTAAAATATGCAATGGCGCAGATATATATAACTTTTATTTTTGCTTTTCCGAAATTGATTTTAATTAGTTTATTAATTTATTTACTACGTTTTCGAAAGGAAGAAATAAAGCCAAGCACTTAAGATACGTTTATTAATTAATTAAATTAAAATTTTAGTTCGAAATCATTAATAATATTTAGTAAAATAAAAAAATTGGACAGTGTAAGTCCAATACATTTTGCAAGGCTATTTTTGTTATTAACTTTACTTAGTTTTTATTTGACTATCATCAAGTTATACTAGACATAAAAATGACATTGATAAAATAAACGACCACAATTCATTCTGCCGCTTTCGGTTACAAAACGCTTTTTTCAAAATTTTCATTTTAAAGTTAAACTGCTAAGTGAAGAATAATTGAATGAAATACAGTAGTGCTTTAAAAATCATATTTAAAGAACTTAATAGCTTAAAGAAAATAAAAAAAGCTTTTGAAACATGAATTTTCACTTCGATTCTTCTTTAAATTTTTCATATCCCTTAATTTATTCTGCATTTTTTTAAAGAGGCTTAGTTTCGAAAAAAAAAGGCTTTAAAATACATTTTTAAAGTTCTTCAGAATTTAAAAATTATGCAGTTAAAAGCCCTTTGTTTCTTCTAATCAATATGCTCGGGAGTAATGCAATCTATCTTTTTAAGGTTTAATAAGTTAATTAGGAAAGTAAATCATTTATATTTTAAAGGTTAAAAGCAAGAGCAAGAAATCTACATGCATTAGAAATTTGCGATCCTTGTTAACCCTTGTATCTTAAGCAGTATAAAAAATTTTTTTTGATGAATTTAATCACATAAAGTATATAATAATCACTTTAACTATTCGATAAATTTTAAAACTTTTCTGGCGAACAATTTGCTAACAATAATTAGAAGAAAAAAACATGTCAAAAATTTATTTTTGTCCTTGTTTAATTTCATATTTCGCAATTTTAACATATCCTATCAACTAACTGAACGAACATAATGTGTATAATGAGTAGTCCCCCATGGCCATGAGAGTAGGCCCTCACAAACAAAAATAATTGTAAAAATAAAATGCTTTGAATAATTTTCTAATTAATTTTTTATTTCAATAACATTATATAATTTTCCTTTCACACTCTATAAGACGCCAGATACGCATTGTAGGATATCATATTCCTTTTAACGTAACAAAATTAAGTATGAGTAAAAATTACATATAATATCACACATTAATGAGACTTTTATTGATTTTTTTTCATTCAATAGAAGTGTATAAGATTATTTTAAATATTAAGAAAAGAATCAACCACAATTAATAAAACTAATTAGGTTAGGAGAAACAGTAAAGAGGTGGCTCATTATCATCTAGTGCCCGAAGCCCTCAAGTGTCTAGTTATATCCCTGTTGAAAATGCAGTGCATCAAAAACGGAAATGTTTTTCCTTTTTGTTGGAAAGTGGGAAAAAAATTGAGATAAGCTAATAATGAAACATAAATTCTTATCTCTAAAAAAATCATGATTTTTCTCACAATAATAGTATGAAGTTTCATTTAAATAAACAATACATTCAGAAAATATTATTTAATTGAAACAAATAAAATTTAATTAATTTTCTGAATTATAGCAGAAACGTGCTACGTAATCGAAGTACATTAGTAAGTTACAAAAATACTAGTCATTCTGTTTTAAACAGATAACAAACACACTACTTTATTCATACATACTAACGAAACTATAAAAGATGTACAATTATAAATTATAAGGAGTACTAATTCAAATCCATCTGCTAAAAATCTACCAGTTTTTAAAAAGCGTTGATTTTGAACAATTTTAAAAATTTAAAATCAAGTGCTTTGAAATCCTCTTGAAAATTTTATAATTCGATAAGGATATGCGTATATATGCGTAAAACATATATCATGCGTAAAACATAAACATGCGTATATATGCGTAAAATATATATCATAATATGTTTCATAGAATGTTAAACAACTATTAATATAATACCAAAATTTGATTGAACAAGTAAAGGCTGAATTTTATTGCTTGTTTCTACCAGCAAAAGATCTTCGAACGAATTGTCTACTTTTATTGCATTGTCATCTATCCTATTGTTGTTTCTTATGGCACTTGCCATGGACAAACCCGCTGTTACGAAGACAGCGATTTTTAGCCGGTAGGAAGCGTCTCTTGTTTTTGTAGTGCTAACTAGGGAATGGAGTATGCCACTCACGCATCACTCATTCACCTGCAAAACCCCTTTTTACAGGATGGCACATTCACACATCTCACAGATAGAACAGAGGAAGAACAACCATGCCCGAACCGGGACTCGAACGCAGGACGCCCAGATCACAGGGAAGACGCGCTATCCCTATGCCAGGACGCCGGCTCATCTATCCTAATTCCACCTGCTAAATATTGCGTACATTTATTAGTATTGTGCCACCTGCGCAGACATTGATAAACGCATTCGGAAATCTGCAAGTAGTAAAATGCCATTTTTATTGAAATAAATTTCCTTTTAAATCACCTCTAAGTACCGTAAATTTAAAAATATATTGTAATTGAAAATTTCATGTAAATCTTAATATCAAGGCGATTTCTTAGAAAAAAAAAAGGAAATTAATCTTGCTCAAAAAAGATTATTAAAGTACTTACAAACATTATAAAGCTTTCACAAATATTTTTGGTTTGATTCTTAGATATTTATTTCGTGAACTGCAAATCGTAGTAATGCATGTTTAACGAACTGTGTATATTCAATTAAAAATTAAAATTAGAGAACAAATATTTATTTTCCAGTCTTCCAAACAAAAGATTTTTGTCATTATTTTCCATTAGAAACAGGAGTTTTCCTTTCTTTATTTTCATTCCTTTTAAAAACCTTCCGTACGTTATGCAACAGAAATTCACTGTATAAGGTGATCAAACAACAGGAAGTTGTGAGTAATTGGGAACGGATGACAAGGAAGTGTTTGTAGGGCTACAACGCAATTATTGGTAAATGAACTTAGGGTGTGTGTTCAGCAATATATTTCTGGTGTAAGAAGATTAGCAAATAATGAGTTGTTTTATTCAATCATTAATGGAATATGAATTGCAATATTTAGCTATAATCTAAAATGTCTTAATATCTTTTTTATGAATCACAGAATTTGAGTGATAAAAAATAAAATCAGTAATTTCCTTTTTATTTCTTATTTCTATGACTTCTTAAATTACACAAAAAATATTTTTGGAATCTATTATGAATTCAATAGGTTACATGTGCAATTTTACAAATATATATATAAAAATATATTTAGAGCTATTCGTTACATGAAATATACTTAATAGAATAATTTTATCTTTATTGATAAAATTGATATATGACATTAAATATTATATATTATTTACTTAACTCGAAATCGCATAAATTGAAAAGTTATCAAAATTTGTAAAAATTAAGTTTGATGTTTCCTAGTTTAAAATTGCGAAGAAAAGAAGCTTTAAACAGTCACTATTTTTTGTATCGAGCTAATTTTTGTCAGTGAATATTTTTTGTCATACTTTTGATTACAATCGATTTCAACTTTCTAGACTTTTAAAATTAAAAAAATAAATAAAAAAAATAAAAAATAAATTAAAAATATTAATTAAACTTTTAAAATTATTAAAATAAAGAATAATAATGCTGAACTGAGTAACTATTATAGAGTAATAATACTGAACTGAGTAATTTTTATGGAGTAATAATGCTGAACTGAGTAACTATTATGGAGTAATAATGCAGGACTGAGTAACTATTATGGAGTAATATAACTGAATATTAAATATTTCATAAGAAGCTTGATTTCTATTTTAAAGATAGATTTTTTTTAAAAATTATTTTTTGGCATTTCCTCAATATTGACATCCTTTAATATTTATTTAGCTATCCATTATCTGTAAATCCCCTTACTGGTTGTATGGCTCACTTTCTTTATTAAAATTAACTGAAACGGATTCACGGATAGAAAATGGATGTAATAATTTGTAAAATTATTGCGTGTATTCTTGAAAAGATTACACTTTATGTTTCTGAAACAATATTGGAAACATAATTATTTCATTCATACAGAAAAGAATAATTGTAAAATGAACTACTGCCATTTTGCCTAAGCATCCGAGATTTAAATGAATAATTATTGTTTCAACAGTACTCGGAAATTATGAGTGGAGTTCTGATTGCATCAACGGCCATAGTTTAACTTTCCTTCAGGAAATACGCTCTATCATCGCAATGGAAGTAACTCACTCTCACAGCATTACTATCTGAACAAGGAAAAGAGAAACTGTTTATTTATTCAATAATTTCTCATCCACAAACTAGAGATAAAAAAGAAGAGCTGTTTGTACGCTAGATTAAATATTGTTGTTCATAGCATTAGTTTCTGATTATCTGTGAAGATATTACACGCACTTTAATCGACACAATTTTTTTTGAATTTTTTTAAATAAGAGTTTCTTGTTACCGAGAAAATGGCTCCAAAGAAAGTGCGTTTTAGAATGAACCAGTTTTGTAGTTAGTTTAACTTTCCTTTATACTACTGTCATTTGTGCAAGTAACGTCACTTATTGTCTGAAAATGCATCAATTTTTTCACAAAGATTTAATTTTGATAAATCAGAGACGATCTAATAGACTAAGGTTTATTTTTTAATACGGTCATCCGCAATTTATTTTCTGAAGTTCTAAAAAGAATTCTAATATGCACACGAACTTTTTTAATTATCCTAAAGCATTCAACCTAAATGTGTGTTTTGATTTCTTTAAATAGATAATTCAGACTGCATTTGAAAGAAATTTTAAATGCAATCTGAAAAAAAAAACTGTGTAAAAACAATGCAACAATTTATTAATAGGTAAATCTTGGTCGTTAACCCATATCTAAATTATTAAAACTCACTCTTGTTGCAAGAGTTCTTGCATTTTCTGATAGTAAGCGAAGCTACTTACAGATATGACATTAGTTTGTAAAGAATGTTAAACTAATTACAAAACTGGTTCACACTAAAATGACACTTTTTTTCGAACCATTTTAACAGACACAACAAACTGATATTTAACAAAATTCGAGAATTTCTTTTTTCATTTTTTAAAACTTCCTAAATTATTATTTGTAGTTATATAGAATTTAAAAAAAAACGCAGCTCGTCTTTTCTGATACAGTGTGATATAAGATACCGTTAAATATGTTTACATTCTGGGAAACATAACCATATAACAATTTGCTATCTTCTGTAAAGTCCTGCATAGGTAAATTAAAATTACAAAAATAAATAAACACAAAGAAACCATTTTACGAGCAAAAAATGTTTTCCCTTTAAACCAAAATTACGAAAAGTACGGATTTCTAGAATGACAGTTCTTTATATTCTATGGCACGCAGACGGAAGAAGCCTTTTTTTTCGGTTAGTAATATACAAAAAGATTTTTTATCTTCTGTGGAGTTAAGTCAAGGATTTATATTTCATTCTGCAGCTTCTGAATATGTTAACTTCCTTATTTGTTTTCTTCTTGATTTCTCATTATGCTCATAACTACTCACATTTTACCTCATATCAGAAAATAACTTTCCTACTTTATAAATTATGAGCAGCTTAAGCAAAACATTTATGTTGTTGACGATTAAAACACTTTTTTTCCTTTTATTCTCTAATTGCATTTTCTTTCTTTTGAAACAGAAGAAGGTGTTTATATGGAGAAGAAATTTAAGGAATTAATTTTCAGTGAAAAAAAGCTGTCTTCAGTCTTCCATTTTATACTTTGAAGGCATCTAAATAACAATGTGAAGTTTAATTTAAAGTAGTTAAATATATTAAAAGAAATTACCTTTGAATCAGGAATTTAGTATGATTATGAAATAAAGTATACTGGCTCATATTATAGATCTATTTATAGATCTTATTTACAGACAGTATTGCAAACGACATATTATAGATCTGTTTATAGATCTTATTTATAGACAGTATTGCAAACGACACATTATAGATCTATTTATCGATCTTATTTACAGACAGTATTGCAAATGATATTTAATTAAAAAATCTTTCGTATTTTTAATGCACATATTAATGTAGCAATGAAACAAAAACATTTACCGTAATTCAATCAATATTATCTGCAAATAAGATATTTCAATTCATATAAATAAATATTTCTATTCAGTACTAATTTGGTTCGTTATAAAACATAAAATCATTAACTTGATTTGTTTTCTGTTCGTAAAGCTCGAATTTAATTATGTTTCCCTTCCTTATGTCCCAGATTTTAGAAATTCTGTGTTCTGATAAAAAAAAACAGCATTTTAATATTTTATGAATTATCAATTACTTGCTTAATTTTATTTAATTGAGATACAGTAAGAAACGTACGTGTCATTTATTAATGAATTTGAGAAAAATTGATTACAAGATTCCAAAACAATTATAAAACGATTTATGAAATACATCAAAGGCAAACTGCAAATAGCACACATAAATTATTTTAAATTATGGTTTTATCAAAGTATTAAAATTTTCAAAATAACATTTATTATTCAAAATTCTGGATGTGAAAGAAAAAAAGCAGAAAAGCATAAGACACAGAAAATAATTCAATATTGAAATTCAGCCACAATGAATATAAAAAGCAAGACAATACTGAAAATTCATTAAAAATTAATATATATTTATATATTCTGAATACGATTGTAATTTAAGTAGACTATGAATATTTATATCAGTGTTTTCACAATTTTATTCCGACCTCTTTAGATTAAAAAAGAAAATATTTTCGACATTTTAGTATATTAATAAAAGCACGCTTTCTAAAGCTTTTTTTATTTTTACAATCACATTAATAATATATTTTGAAGCTACATGACAGCTCTAAAAACTTCTATTTAATAAATTTAAACAGTAATTAGATGTTTAAAGCAACAAGGTTGCTGATATCCTTTTTTCCAAATTTACATACCACATAGCTTTTCGAGACTCGAATCCGAGACTGTATGAACGCAATATCACTAACTATAGAAACCATAGTTCACAGCTGACAGAATTTAGTTTTACAAAAATACCACTTCAATTTGAAAATTGCTATAAATTAGAGAGAAACAAGATTGATATTATTTATTTAAAAAGATTTTAAGTTAAAATAACATTTTAAAATTTTTTTAAATAGATCTACTTAGTGTAAAGTCTCGCCTGCAAACTTGGAAATTTTACTCGCAAAATTGGAATTTTCAAACTTGAAAATCAAGATTTTTAATTGTTTTTAATAGTAACATTTTTGTTTGAAAATTTGAACCCAGAATTTGATTTCATGTACAGTAAAAATCATCTTTAAAAATAATTGCCTTCTACAGTTATTGAAATTCTGTAACAATGTATAATTTACGCTGTATCATCACCTAAACATTTTGAGAAAAATAAGAAGTCATGAATTTTATAAGATTTTAATGAAATGAAATGTAAATATCTTTTGGGTTTTATATTTTAGAATGAAGGTGTAATTTGAAAAAGGATGTCATTGGAAATAAGATAATTGCAAAAAAGTAAAACTTACTTATTTTAAGAAACCGAATATTCTAATGCTATAAGATTTATTTGCTTCTGTTAAAAAAATTACAGATAATTGTAAAATTTAAACAGAAAACAAAACTATTTTCTTTTGAAATCAATTTTATAAACTCTTTCTAAATTTTTCATTGCAATAAATGCTAATCCCTTAAATTTTCTAAATATAATAAGAATCGAAGACAAAAAAGAAATTAGAGTCAATTCCGAACCGCTTCCTGCAGATGAGATTTTTTAGACTATATTATTTATATAAACTGTTCAAACAAAAAAATAAAATAGACAAAGATTTCCTCTAAAATTCATGTTGTGTAGGAATTCGAATAAGAGACAAAAACTGTCTCTTTTTTTTCTCTTACTGATAAGACATAATTTAGCATAGACAGTCTTATCTAAATATCCTACAAAAATATTATTTCTTCACCGTCTTGACAATTTGAGACCAATCATCTAGAGACACATTCATCATTCCTTGTCTATTTTGCTCTTCGAAAAACTACGTGTCACTAATATATTGATGCCCCTTTATGCACTGACATGCAGTAAATAACACAATCTATCTAAGACATGAGTTTTGCTCAACGACTATGTAATCTCTTTATGAATACCAATCCGTTTAGCTCGTGAAAGAAGTAAATATAAAACGAAGTAGAACAAATATATTTTATTTCCCATGCAACAAACAATTTGAATTAATAAGAAATCTATAATTTTATGGTTTAATTAAGGGATTATTATGTTGTAGCAAATTAAATTCGTTTCATTATTATAAAAAGAATTTTTTTTTATTTATGACTGGAAATTGGAAACTAAGAAAAGAAAGCTTTTAATTAATGACCAATCAAAGAAATTAATTTCAAAATAATTATTTTAAACACTTCAATATAATATTTTACGTTGACGGAAGTGTTATATATGAAGTGTAAATAAATTTTTCTGTTCTTTGTTTAAATTTCATTTTTAACACAAAGCTTTATAATTATTTCCCTTGCGATCCAGGACTGGAAAACAAGTAAAAAAAGAAACGCTAATTAATGATCAACATTCAACTGAAAATAACTTGAATCACTCTTAAATTAATATTTTACATCCACAGAAACATAATGCCGCTGTAAATAAATTTTTTTGAGCTTCGTGTTATTTTCATTTTTAATGCAAAATTTTTTAATCTTTTCCTTCGCGACTCGAAATAGTAAAATAAGAAATAAAGTGCTAATTAATGATAAACAAAGAAAATTTAACTTAAAGTAAGTACTTAGCACATTTCAGGGCAATATTTTAAGTCGAGGGAACTACTATGCAATGAAAGATGAATTTTTCTGTTTTTCTCATCTTCAGTTTTTGCTTCGGGTTTTCTAATTTCTTTATTTTCGACCAAAATTTGAATTAAAAGAAACTTTAATTAGTGATCAATTAAGGAAATTAAATTAAAAATAATTATCTAACACATTTAAATTTAGTATTTTGAATCTAAATGATTTTATGAACTGTTATACAAGATTAGTGAAAAGTGCGCTTGAGAATATGTTGTTTTTATGATGATGTTTTTTCCCCGCCATTTTCAGTTTTAGAAACTGTTATAATGCTATACTAATTAATTCTTCATTGCTATTAAATACAATTTTTATTAATAATAAATGTTAAACAATAAATAATATTAAATAAAAATTAATAATACAATTTTTTTGCGTCACTTAAAATATGTGGTTACTATAAAAATGAAAAGTTTATTTGCTGCAAGCTAAATGTATATTTAAACTGCAATTATTAGTATGAACTCCTCAAGATTGTCAAAATATTGCCGTTAAAATATATTGCTACATTGTTGTACCTTATTATTAAAAACTTATTTTTATCATATTGTGGAAACAAGTCGCGTTAAAAACACTCAAAAATTTTGCACTATAAAACAGCTTTTAGAAGATTATCTGAACTAAACAATTTATCTGTAATTCACCTTTACCAATTTTTATCTTTAAAAATGTCATTTGGATTAAAAAAAAAAGTAATCTTTATGATTTTCCTATTTAAACAGAAGAAGAAAAAAACGAAGGCCATTCCGCTACATTATTAACGAACAAACCTAATAAATTATCTTAGATATTTCATGCATATAGAATCAACTCAGAAATACGTTCTGACAACTTGTGATCTAGTTTAAACATGATCATTTAAAAAACTAGAGCTCTTAGGCGAATTAAACATCCCAATTCAGATCTGAATAAAATGACAATTACTTCAGACATTAATCTTTCTTAATATATATTTTAAACAAATGAAATAAGGTACTTGTATTTTGCTCTTTTCAAAGATGAAGAGCGAACTGACGCCGATGCATAGCAAGAGATGGAAAATGAATCTTCACTGCCCCCTTGTGGAAGAAAATGCAAATCTGGTATGTTATGATTCAACATTTAATCATCTACTGACGCTACAATTTTAACTAATTTTTTTTATCCATGAATTCTTTGAAGTTTGTTTCATGTGTTGTAATTTTCGTATTTTCACGAAATTTCACATCCTAAACTTATATTTTCTAGAAAAACAAAATCAAGAAATTTGCTACATTTTAAGATTTAATGAAAACACTGCAAAATTGAATCTAAAACGTTTTTAATTATAATAAGAAAAATGTTTGCTTTATTTTTAAGCTTAATGTGCAGAAGACTAAAGAATAAGTAAATGAGTTGTGATTATTATTTGTTTCAATAATTTTGATCAGTAGTTGTTAAAAAACTCAATTTATTTTGCTTCAAATGTATATAGAATAAGATATTCTATATGTTTGAGAGATTTATATTTACTCAAACATAGTTTCCCTATATTGTTACCTGAGTTTGTAGTTTTACTATTTATCCAGTCCTGAAATTCTATTTAAAAGGACAAAAAAAAAAAAAAAGGGTGCCATTTAATTAAAAGAAATGTTCATGTATTAGCATGGAAACCGAGTGGTTACTTCTCCTCTTTAGTGAAGAAACGGAGAAAAAAATATTTTATCAAAAAATCCATTTCTATTCAATCTTCTTTAAGTTTCTAAAAATATGAACTAATGCACGCAATTTAAAAACGAACTATTTTGTTTATCGTAGGAGCGTTATAAACAGATAATAAAATTTTGTAGGAACGAGGCTTTGATATGATTTTAAGAACTTCTGTTGTCTTTTGGATCCTTTGAATTCAAAAATTACCATATCTGTAAATAAATGCAAGTATGTAATAACGAACGAAATCCTATTTTATTGATTTCGGGTGCTCTATTTTAAACCGCATTTAAGGGCGAGTGGTTCGCTTTGCGAAATTGAACTGAACTATAATTACTTGTAATGTATAAACGAATTTTGAAACAAAGGGATATTCGAATTTTTTGTGTCAGGCTTCACGAAAATAGTTGTATATTAAAGTGTTCACATTGAGATTGATTTTTAATCGCATAACGGCGTCTGGTTTAAGCTTCTGAAATCAATTCTTTCATTAGAGTGCAGTTATTTGTTGAAAGAAATGTTTTTCTTTTTTGCAGGAGAGGATGTAGAGTTAGTGGCCAGGCTGTCTACACCTGAACTGGAGTTGCTGCCCGTGCCTTCAAGAATGTCCTGCTGTCCTGAGGTTAGATGAAAATTTCGTACTTAAAACATTTAATTTAGTATTATCTCATTTACTTTTTCCTTATCGCAAATAGACATAGCAAATTAAAGAGAATTGATTTAGTTGAATTTTGTGAGCAGAATTCTTTAATTTTTTTTATTTTTATATTACGGAGGAAGAAAACGTAAATAGGCATAAACCAAAAGAATATTTTTTATCTTTTCTTAAAATTTTTTCAACTGTTTATATCAGTATAGAATGTTAAATGAAATTCTGTCTCCCAGTTTATCAGAAGAATGTTCAATAATCGCAATACTTTATGATGCATCATATTAAAAAGTCTAAAGTTGACTGTAATTACAACTAATGATAATAAATAAGTGGAGTCAATTCATGGTCACTTCATTTAAATGAAATACGTTGCACTATTTCACTTTTGAAATCATTACATATGATTCAGGAAGAGGTCACGGCACAGGATAAGATAACGCGCCATTTCGTTTGTCATATGATTGCGACGCCGTATGAAGTGATTTTATTAGCCAATTTCTTGTTTATAAAGGGCAAAAGAGTCATGTATTTACGTAAGAGATTAAGAATTATTTTCTATTTATAATTGATTTAATATTTGTTTCTGAAATTCACTCAATTCTCAGATAAAGAGCATAATTAAATTTTACCTTTGTAATATGCAGATTTCAGGATTTTTTCGGATTTCCTTTTCTGTAGATTTTGCAGAAAACGATGGAACGACACATCAGAGTTTTGATCACGTATCACACAATATACAAACATGATTAGATTAGGAATTTAACTATGAGAGAGATAGGACGTGTATCATAGTGTTATTCATATACCATATCTTTTGATGAGTGAAAACTTGTCATTTCTGTAAAATTAAAATTGTTACATTCGGAGATGCAAAAACCTTGCACTTCAGTATTTGCTTGACATATCATATTCCGTAATATCTCACTTTTTCACAATGGATAAATGAGATGAAACCTTTCGATTTTTCAAAGATCAACTTCCGCCACAACTCATATTTGTGGAATTAATGCCATTTCTTCCAACATAAAATATCTTGATCAGGGCAAAGATGGGAAAATGTAAAACAGACAGGTATTGGAAATTTTCCAATAACGTTTTTGTCAGAATTTTTTAAACCTATGTAAACTATGCAAAGTAATTATGTTTGTCTTATTCCTATAAAAAAGTTTGATAGAAAATAAATATGAATTGATACGGCCCGTCTTGTATAGAAACCATCCTAGGTGAAAACAAGATGAAAATAAATGTGAATGATATTTTAATTTCGAAATAAAAGGAGAGCTATTTTGAGACGAACCCTGCTATTTTAGCCTGTGGTCGGTTGGAGAGTGTGAAACCCGGGACTGCGCCCTCATCTTCAAATTTTCGCTCCGCGTGGGCGAGGGGGGAGGGGTCATATGGCCTCGATATATATGGCGTGGACTTGCCCTCTTATACAACGGTTTTTCAGTAGAATCAGGTTTTTAAACTTGGTTCTTCTGATTCTGAATTCAAGACCTTATAGTCGGACTATTATGTCTCTCATATATGGGAAGGAAAAATTCATCCAAATACATCCAAATGCGAACTAAACAGCAAGATTAATTCTATGTCAAAGTATGTGAACTTAACTTTCCAAACTGAACAAATTACAATCTAGAACGAAAACTTTAATGTAACTTTATTTAAACTTTATGTAGAACAACAATTAATTCTAAAAAAATCAAACCACAATTTTTTATACTTAATAATGTTTGTAGACTTGAAATTATCTCAAATTATAATAGAAGATCTTGATCTTGATCTTGGTAACAGAAGATTTCATGAATTTTCGTTTAAGAATAAAATATTTGAAAGTATTTTATCAAAAAACCTTTTTTTGCTTAAAAAGGATTTGTAAAAAATTGCTAGAAATTAAAGATTATGTAAGTAGTAATAAATAAATGTAGTAGTGCTTATAAGATACCCTAAATAACAAATAATTTTACTCGAAAATATAATAATTTATTTTATTCCTATGAAGCAATACAGTGGAAATGGATCAAAATGTCGGAATATGAATTGTCTTTGGAGACGAAAATCTGATGGACGAAACCTGGTTGTCTCTCGATGAAATATAAATCCTATTTATTGGCGTCTCCAGACAAACTCATACCGCACATGGAAATATTCTCTAAGGAACTAGAGAAAATTTATTAAAAGCTGAGACGATATTAGATGCTTTAAGATCCATGGAGACAGATATGCAAGGAACTCGATATTTTGCAATATTGCTTGCGTTTGATGCGGATTGCGGCATGCATTCGTTTCGCAAGAATGATTCATCTTGAAGATCATTTTGCCTAGACACGAAATACTACATCGTCTTTTGCAGGAACTATCCAACATTTATTGCAAAATCGGAAACTTATTAAGACGCGTTTTCGTCTAGTATTATTTATTAATATTGTTGAGAGAAATCATAGATTCATAAGATTAACTAACGCAGAAAAAAAAGGATATGTAAGAAATTTTTTTTATTCAGTTTCTTTTCATTAAAGACATAATTATATTTATTCAAAAATAATAATAAATCTTTATATATGAAATAAGATGACATATTTATATTGTTGAAACTGAAATGAATTTCTGAAGAAGTTATTCGTTTTAAGCTACCTTAATTTATACGTTCATTTCTGGTATACATTTGAGAAATAATATATATTCTATAAAATAATAGAGATTAAAGAAAATAACGCTAATGTATCGATCACCTTTGAGGACAACTAAGTTCTCACCTTACTTTCGAATATCAATAGCAGCCATATACTATCTCTTTTATTTGAAAACTGTAAGTACAGAAACTTTGATAAGATGCTAAAAAGTACAAATATTTATTTTTAGAGAGTGTGAAACATTATCTTTCAACTTGATGATGATAAATAATAGAAATTGTTTTATTTACAAGATATGGAACATCTTTTAGCATGATGGCGAATGACAAATGTGTTCGATTTGAAAAAATTCTTACTAATCCTTAGTTAGATTTCTGTGATTGAATGATAAAAAATGTCTCATAGAAATGAATAATGTGCAAAATGAAATTTGCAGAAAACAATCTTTTATAAATCCACTTTAGGTTCTTTTGCAACGTGTAACATTTTTAATGAGCTGACCTTTTCTGTGCACAAAGCAAGGCATTGGTGAATTTCAGGACTTAAAAATTTATTTAATATTATTTATATTTATAAAATTTATTTTCCCATGCTTTCAACAGTCTGCATATGGAAGTTGATTTCATTCTGTTCATTTGTTTTAACTGCAGATGCCTCCAAACAAGCAAAGCTATGTTTTTGACTAACCTGTATTCTATGTCTCTCTTCCTCTCTATTATCTATGCGAGAAAATATAAAATGTAAAGCAGTATGAGTTGTCTTCCCGAAACGTTTTAGCATACTTTCCAATAAATGTGTTATTCCTTTCCCCACCTTGCAAAAAATTGCAGACCTTGGGTAAGGTCGTCAATGCTATGAGCACTCCGATTTTTTTTTTTTTTTTGCTTTGGCGTTCCTCACATGAGGGCTATGTACTTCGTAGTATAGTAAAGAGAATCAGTACTTATGCATTATTAGTCGCATACCATTGACAAAGTTACGGAAGAGCCTATTTGTATACGATCCTCGACGATTAATCCCCTAGATGCGGTTAATGCACAAGTTTCAGAAAACTGAATAGGAATTTTGGACATTTCTTTTCCTCATACCGATTGAAAAGCAAACCGAAGAATTACAAATTCATATATCAAATTTTTATTTATTAAGTCACTGCATTTTTGAGTTATCTCGTTTACTGAATCTTCACTATTTTGATCACACCGAATTCGAAAATACCATTTTTGTGTTGATTTTTGATTGTCTGTGAACTTAACAATTCAAAAGCGAGGAGAGCTAGATCGATGGGATTTTGCATGGGATTTTATCATGACTATTGCACATCTTTGTCAACTTTTAGATCAACTCTGTCAATTGGTCGGCCGATTTGTCAGTTGGAGAGTAAGTGAAAGCTATAAGTTCATCTACTCAGTAATCTAGATAAATAAAATTTGGCAGGTGATGTTTACTCGAAAATCATAGATTTTTGATAAATTTCGAACGAAATCGGTAGACAGAAAGAGGTCCAAAATGCATATTCCGATCTTGTTACAATAAGCCGAACTTAAGTAAAAGACATATCAAATTGTGAAAGCATAAGAAAAAGTTAAGGAGAGAATGCTTCCTCTGGTTTTAAAAAAAACGGTGAAACTATTTCTGTAAATAATGAGAATAAGACAGAATAATGAGCACAAGACAGAATTTATGAGTCATTGAAAAAAATCTCTTTTCTGTGTATTATTTGCCAATTTCAAAGGTGAGTTGCTGTTACTAAATTGCAACTTTTTATCTTATGAAAGAATTGCTCAAACTATTGCATCTCTCAAATATGCAGCATACCTTATGTCAGAGACATGAAAAGATTTAATATGAAAAAATGTACTTACAAAAATTCTTAGCCTTATTTTTAAAAAAAAGCATTACTTATTCAGTTATTTTCATTTGAGGGATAAAATAAAAGAATAAAATAACAATTGATATATTCATTCTTTAAAAAATACTTCTATACAATTTCCGTTAAACTTCATTGTTAATTCCGTTAAAAGCTGTTATAAATTTGAACAACAGGAGGTTCAGATCGTATGCCTGGAAAAAATATGAATATATATCTGCAAAAAATATTTTTTTTTGAAGTTTTATGGTAGTTACGACAGATTGCAGGTTCATTTAATGTAGTAGCATACATTTACTGCACAACATTGAATGATATTAAACAATATTCTCAATATTGTATAATGTATAATACTGAATAATATAACATCGCATGATATTGTGTAATATGTTGTGCTATCTGGGAAATAGTATTTTTGGTTGACAAAATAAACTGGAATTGTTACACATGTTAAAATAAACGTTAATTTCTCAATATTATTTAAGATATTAAGTTATTCCTATTAAATTAAGCCAAATAAACTTACATGGAATATTTAATTGCATATTCTTGCATTTTCATGATAATGAAATTGATATCTTAAAGAAAGATTATAGTAATTCCGAAGAGTGAAAATATTTATTTTAAGTCGCAATATTATTACATTTTACACAGCACTATTTTCTCTCTCTCTATATTTTTTAATGAAATAAAAACTTCATAAAATCATGCTATTTAGTAATTTTTTAAGTTTAGAAAAAAAGCAGTGTATTGTGAAACGAGGATGCATTAAATAATTCCCTTTTCGTACTTATTAACCATTGAAGCAGTAAATAAATAATTTAATATCGTGAGATTCGAATATGTTTATTAATATATTTGTAAGTATTTTGAAGTTACTTTTACTAGTGGTTAAAAATAAAACGACGGCATCATTTTGTTGTTAACATCTGATACAGCCGAGCGGTATGCATTTATTCTTTATTTCTGAATCTGAAACAAAAATGACCAAGACCGCTTTTATTCACTCTTCGTTTCTGCTTGTTCAAGGATTCTGTTCTGTTTTTTCTCATCTGAAAGGAATAGTGTTCTCCAAAATGCCTTGGGAGATCTCAGCTGATCGATTAACTCATGCTGCGAAATTCACTTATTAGGCCTTTTCTCCCTTCTGTGCTTTCTACCATGAGGAGAAAAGTTGATTAATCTGCAGTCAACTCCAGTGTGACCTTCGCATTGTTAGTGTTAACTCGTTTCAATAAAATCCTTGAAGCAACTGGATCGAGATATGGAGAGCAATGACCTCGAATTTCGTTTTGAAAGATTCTGACTTATAACTAAAACTGAAATACTCAAGGTCTAATTTTTCACTTGGTTGTTGATCTTTATCAAATTTGTTTTTTACAATCCATTTCTTGAAAAAATGATGATTGACTAGCTTTCAGTCTTGAAACAACAAATTTGTTTGTACGGCAAATAATAATCTGCAAACATTAAAGCTAAAATGTGTTTTGAATAATTAAATATTGTATTGCTCATCAAGTTATAAAAATATAGAGAAGTTTTAATCACTTTACATGAGCGATTTTTGAATTTTGATGATTTTATTAAAGATTTATATTGCAAAACTCAAGATTTATCATGTTGTTATTGATGATTGTTTACTAATTTTCACTACAGTTTAGTTAACCTTAAAGACTACCTCAAAATGATGGGAATATTTATTTTTTATCATTTCTTCAAGACATTCATTTTTATAAGATTTTGAGAAATAAACCTGTCCTGTAAGTTGGAAATAATTTCATTTCTATGAATGTAACATAAAATCACAATATGTATGTATAATATAAAATGTAATATATTAAATACCAAAACTTTTGCATAGCTTGTTGAAATATTTCGAGAATCAAAAGAAAATATTTATGGCAAAGTAGGATTCTTATGGAAGTTCTCCACAGCTATTCTCTAATTAACTTTATAAATTGTTTACGACCAAATTATCTTCTTGTCTTTATAATAAATGAATAGTTTCTATAAACCATTCAATATTCTTTTAAATGGTTTTAAAAGAAAATTCCAATTTTTTTAAGTGAATAGGAAGTAATAGGAAAATAATTTATCGTTCAGGGCAATCAAAATTACTATCAGAGTTACTATCAGTTCAATCAAAGTTACTAAAGTTACTAACTTTGTTTAGGGATTTCTGAACACACATAAAATTAGTATGACAATTACCCCAGAACTGTCGAACCGTACGGTGTACCTGGATAAAACTCTTCACAACAGCACGGAAAAGGAAACTAAAATTGCGACCTAATCGTCGACACCAGTCACTGTACAACTTGTCTTGATAGATGAGGTAATACTACCCCACAGCCTTAATGTACCCACTCGGAAAACGAAAAACAACGACAATTAGGGAAGTTGTTCATCTTAAATCTGAGGTGCTCACCTCGGCGGGAGTAAGAATTTAGCAAACAGAAGATTTTCATCCGAGCAGCCAGGTTGAAGAGGGCTCAGGTAAAAGATATTATTACTCTAGTTACTAAATTAACAAATTTTTGAACTATACAGATTTTTTAACATAAAATCTGTAATATTAATTAACATTAATATTTAATATTATTAGGATAATAATAATAATGTGTCAAATATAATCAGTCAGGTCTTTGTCTCCTTCGTTTCATTCACTTAGTTATTACAATATTTATAAACACTGAGCAATAATGAATCATAATAAATAAATAAAAACGTATACATTTTCATAAAGTTACGGAAATAAAAAATGGCTTAAAATAAATCATAACACGATGCTATGCTTAAAATATGCTAAAACGTGAAACTAAATACAATTTATTAAAAGATGCACTTCATAGTGCACATTGCCTCCTAAAGCCGCGAAGTATCCAAGTCCGCCACTGTTAGCAAACAAAATTCAGATAATAGGTTGAGATTTAATGACAAATTTCTCAATACTTTTAATATAAAAATAATGGGACTTGATGCAATGTTATGATTTTACTCATTATCATTTTGCTCATTATATATATCAGACTTACTCTATGAACATCATTTTTTGGTCCGTTTTTATCTCACCATTCCTGTTATTATTATTTAAGAATGTCTACATCTCTATATAGTGCTTACGTTCAGGATTATACTTTCAGAACCAAGTTTCATCACTCTTGGTAATACCATATGCATATCAAAAATTTCCTCTTTCGAAGTTTATCCTTTGTTTATACACTATTTATTTATATCTATTTATTCTAAGTATCTCTTGGTTCACCTTTCAAGATCATATTGTATTTAGTAATTTTCTCTCTAAGCTCAAAAGAATTTTATTATTTGAAAAATGATATTTGATAAAACACGATGGAAATCATAACAGTATTCTCACCTTACAATAATATTTGCACAGCTTTAAGTGTAGAGATTTAATATTATTCATGATTTCCTTAAGATTTAAGCATGAAATGATGACAGTGATAGAATGAACGGATGTAATCTGGTATAGTTTGGTGAAAAGAGAAACTAATATATAGTTTCTATCTATTTCTTTGTGATATTATATTCGATAAAGAAATCACTTCAGTTTTTTAAAAGATCGTAAACATTACAAGCGACATATTTTTTCAAATTAAAGAATTTTAGCGCATATTAAATGTACTTATTTTTTAAGTAAGACCTCAAGATATTCTCAGCGAAAAAAACTGAAACCTGTCACAGATTTCAGTTCGATGATTTCTGGTTTAGTTTAGGTTTTCTCACGAATAAAAATTCCCTGTTTGACAAAAAATATTTAATGTTTAAAAATGCTATCAAACAGTCTTCTTAAAAGTTTACAAAAGTAAAAAGATTTAAAAAATACAGTGATAAGATCCATCGTTATGAGAAATCAAAGTTTTTCAGAATTTCTACAATGTAATATAATTTTTGAATTCAAAAATGTTGAGTGAAATATGTTTCTTTTAGGGTCTAACATGTATGCTGGTATTTGCAATCTTTGCAGCCGTCCTAGGAATGTTTCAATTTGGCTACAATACAGGTGTTATCAACGCACCCCAAAAAGTAAGTTTTTTTTAAAAAAAATTCAAAACATAATTCTAGACGTGGGACACAAACATATCTGGGAAAATTTTACTAATCCATTTAAGTTAATAAAAACAGTTTTCAATCACACTTTTATAAAGGCACCAGAAAGTCAATTTAAAAAAAAAATTAATTTCTCATTTTTCTGTTTTATAGTTCATTGTTACAAATATTAAGGAATTTTGAAATAAATTTTTCTCAAATTCACTACCACGTCGCGAAAACTTTACATAAAATTGAAAAGTTATAAAATTTATTGGTAAATTAGTACTTTAATCCAGAAAGTATTGAAGTAGGGTACTATCATCGCGAATTCACAAATGTGCAAAATTTCAGAACTCAAGAACAACGAGAAATGAGAAAAACTCGATTATAAATTCCACACCTTTACAAACATGGAACACCTCAAATTAATAAAATGGTTTAACAAAATGTTTTTTTTGCAACTAACAAAAGGTCAGCAATAATTTCCCATATTTATTTTTTCATGCAAACAAATCTATAGCGATAAATAACAATATTTGTAAAGATTCATATGATACTAAAAGTTTTTGAAAAGAAATCATGATTTTTTTTCCAAGAAATTTAAAGTTTATATCAACAATTTAAGCATTTTGCCGCTTTAGACAATATAATTTAGCTTACATCTACATTTTCCCCATTCATTTTTTAGATAAATCTTATTCCCTACATATATTTTTCTGCTTAATAATTATATTCTAGTATTTATAGTATCAATACCACTTTGATTGAATAACACATAAACTGATTAAAATCATCAGATGCTCATTGGTTTTAATCACTGATTAAAATCAATTTAGCTCCATTGAATTATTGCTTTAATGAGAGGGTGGAAGTTCATTGCTATTTTCTTTTATGAATGCTTTGAAATGAATAAATAAAAGTGTAAATAAAGTGGCGAAATCCAGGTTTTTAAACAAAATGACGAAAAGTATTAAACATATCTTAAACACTTACAATATTAAGTGGTCATTTTTAATAATTTAAATCCTATAAGTTGCTAATAATTTTATTTTTATATGAAAATTTTAGATCATTCAGAAATTCATCACTGATGTTTATAAGGCTCGAACAGGATCGGATATATCTGACGATTTTCGAGATTTACTATGGTCTTTGATTGTATCTGTGTTTGCTATTGGAGGAATGATGGGAGGACTGATTGGGGGCTCGATTGCAAATAAATTTGGAAGGTATGTGGATACTAGAAATATTTTCTCTAAGAAGAAAATAATCATTTAAAATACCATTTTTGTTCAGTACTTTCCTATGTTCTCCGATATTTTTGAAACACAATGTATACTTTTGAAGAATAAATAATTCTTTACCGAGTCAAATTTACAATCATGATTTTCTCTTTTGTAAGCGGCAGTATGAGCACAAATATTTTATGATACATGGAAAGTTTGATAGTAATATTTTTACGCCTTAAAAATGCCCGTTCTTGTTTCTTTCGATTGAATTACTTTGTTGGCATTTTATCTTCAAAGCTGGTTTTATATTTAAAAGGTTGTATCTAAAATTGTAGAAGTTTTCAGTTTAAATTAAATGTGAAATAACTGCAAATTTTCATAAAATGATGCAATAAAAATGGTGATGGACACCAACTTTGAATATCTTCAAGCAGTTGTAAAATTAATAGATAAAAAGATTGGCATCTTTAATAAGTTAAAGCATTCAGTATTATTCTTAAATACATTTTTAACAGAAACATTTTTTGAATCACGCAAGCCATTTCAGCTGTCTTAACAAGTTATTTGTATGTTCTTGATGGTCCTACCTTGATACTCTTTTGAGTTTTAAAAAAATGCGACCATAATTTTATTCCAAAGGAAAGAATTTGATTTACAGTTCAAATAAGATAATAAAGGAAAATATTTAGAATTTAGTTTTTCAAATTAGTATACAGATCTAAAGGAAATAAAATGAATTAAAATGACATATTTTAAAGTAACTGGATTTCTCTTACAGAAAATGCAATGATGGAAGTAATATACTTAAAGTCATTTGTCTCGGAATAAATATGTGGGGGCCATTTTTATCAATTATTATAATTATTTTCTTTATTATACGTATATTTGAATAAATATTATTAATTTTTTTCAATAATTTCTCATCATCTATTGAACATTTACAATACTGAAATTCACGTCATTTATCTATACAGGAAAGGAGGACTTCTTGTAAATAACATACTTGGAATTATTGGCGCAGCACTCATGGGTTCCAGTAAAATTTCGCACAGCATTGAAATTTTAGTTGTTGGCCGGTTTATCATCGGAGTGAACTGTGGTAAATATTTTACGTTATTTCATGAAATTATTATTATTTCGATCTAATACAAAACACGCAAGTTTCTGTGCACGGATAAGTTTAAACTATGAATGGTGTATTCTCTAAAGCATCGTTTATATGTTTTTCATTTGTATATCGTTTCACTACAGTTCCGATTCATTCGCATACATTGTAATGATGAAGTGTTATTTTAAAAATATTACTTTCAAATGTATTTGTATTACAGAATTAAATGTATGATAATCAAAGTTAAGATTTATATAATTTGTCATTTTGCTTTGTTAGTAACTTGAAAGATATATAAACAGTGCTTTACTATACACAATGCTTCCAAATGAATAGAAATGAAAGTGATAGGTATTCTATTGTTTAGTATAAAATCGTGCGGTTTTGAAACAAAATGTAACTGAATGTAAAACATAACGAATAATTACTTCATGATTGTCTTCGATTATTTGGTAAACCGTGATATCAAGTTGAAACATGAGAAGAATGAGTATTCTTATAATTTTCTGCCAGAAAACTGGGAGTTGGAATTTGGCCTAAAATATTGGCAATAAAGTGTGCGGAAAGACTTTTAATGCATATATTTGGAAAATATAAATTAATACCAGCTAGATTTATAATAGACATTCGCATGTTGTTTAATCATCTGGTTTGAATTATTGATCTAGTTTTCAATGATTCGGTAGAATAAAATTTAGAAAAAAATTGATATTAAAATCATACTTTTTCATGAAATATTTATGAATATTTTTTTTTATTTTTGCATATTTCTGTTAATACTGTAATTTAATATTCAAATGAAAAGTATTAATCGTTCATTGTGCATATTGTCGCAAATTGCAGAATTGGTCGTACTTCAAAAGAAAAGCATTACTAAGTGAAAAAAATACTGATAAGATAACTTTTTTAAGTAAAATGGAAATAACGTATTTTTAAAGTAAAGTACTGTTAAGATAGTGCATCTCTAAAGCAAAGTATTATTAAAATACACTAATGTCCATAAATTAAGGATAATTCAGAGACACTTGGAAATCGAACTCTAAAATACATATATCACCCGTAAAATGACGACACACATCTTCAAAAATCATACACAAATTGCAGGAAGCCACCAGATAACACCGATAGTACGTCACAATGACGAGAGTGTAAGAGAGTGATATATAAGGAATACAGTCAAAGAAGTAAAATTGTTCTCAAGCGCTTTACAAGTCTTTCACTGCAATTACCGCTTAGTTATGACACAAAGGACGCATTTGGATGATTTTTTACGCGGTAGAATCATCGGACGTCTGGAATGGGGGCGTACCCAGCTGGAAGTATCCGAGGAACTTGGAATGGCCTAGAGTGTCATCTCCAGGCTTTTGCAATGATTCCAAGATGATGGTAATGTGAGTAGACGTTACAGCACAGGTCGCCCCAGAGTTACAACGCCGAATGAGGACTGGTATTTGGCAGTTACGGCCAAAAGAAACAGACGGAGCACAGCATCAGACCTGTCTCATCAGCTCTCTTCAGCTGCTGGTACGACAGTTTCAAGGCAGACCATGTACAGACACTTAGGGCAGATTGGTCTATATGCTCGTAGGCCTGTCAGATGTGTTCCACTTACTGCAATTCACTGTCGCCTGCGGTTAAACTGGAGTAGAGAGCATGCATTGTGGACTCCGCAACAGTGGGCTTGTGTGATGTTTTCCGACGAGTCCAGGTTTAGTTTGCAGTCTGACTTTCGCTGGACTTTCATATGGAGAGCGCCAGGTACCAGTTACCATCAAGAGAACATCATTGAACAACACCGTTACGGTGGTACAGGATTGCTCGTTTGGGGGTGGAATTATACTGGGCTCCAGAACAAATCTGCGTATTCAGATCGGAACCATGACAGGCCAAATTTATCGAGACATCATACGTTATATCGAACAACATTTACGTTTATATAGGGGCGCCATGGGCACAGAATTCGTGTTTATGGGTGACAACGCCCGTCATCACCCTGCAAACATAGTAAACGAATGCCTTCGATCGGTGGATATCACCCGTATGAACTGGTCAGCATTCTCACCGGACTTGAATTCAGTAGAGCATGTATGGGACATACTTGGCCGACGAGTTGCAGCCTGTCAACCACCTTCTACATGTCTACTGGAACTTCGGAGAGCATTGCTTGATGAGTGGTGTAATATTTCCCATGATCAGATCGATAATTCGATAATCAGCATGCTTAGGCGTTATACATACTATATACATTCTGTATTGCATCGTCTGGGAGACATACTATGTATTAACCATCATACTAACCATGTAATATTGGTTTTTGTAAATAGTTTTTTTTTGTAATTTGCTCCAGGGAGCAAAAAATCGCAATTTTTATTAATCATATCAAACATATAGCCTCTTTTTTGCTCTTTACCTTGTGTTTAATAAATAGGCTTTACAAATAAGTCGCATTTGTTTTGCTTCTGACTCTTTCTTTTCATGAACTTGCATTATCCTTAATTTATGGACATCTCCAAAGTAATATTAACACGGTACATCTCTAAAGCAAAGTAATATTAACATAGTATATCTCTAAATCAAAGTGCTTTTAACAGATTTTTAAAGTGCATGAAAGATTAAATGGAAATATGCACAGTAGTCTTCTGCAGGTGAAAACATAGAAAGACCATCGTAGCAAGGAACACTTGAAAACGACGTGAAAGCTAACTATTTTTGCTCTTTTTATAAAATTTATAGACAAACTAAACAGTTATTTGAAAAAGAAGTCCAAAAAATTGAGCGAATACATAATATTGTCTTTTCATTTGAAGTTTTTTCTTAATTTAAATTTTTTATTAGTAGAAGTGTAGTTATAAAATACTTTGTATTTTCATATATAAAAAATTTACAAAAAAACATTCTGAAGGAAAATATTCTGAACTCTTTGGAGACCATATCTTGTTTAAATGGACCCAAACCTAATTTGAATGAAATAGTGATATATATATATTTTCATGTCTAATAGAAAAACGCTTTATTACTTTTATACAGTAAAACAATGTTTGAAGAGTATTGGCAAAATTTGAATTCTGAAGAATTGAAAATAGTTCATTCAAAATATTCTCATCAAAGTTACATTACAGTTACTGATTGTAAGATGATAGAAATCTTTATTAAACATAGAAATGTATCTTGTGTTTTTTTAACTTGTCGTATCTGTGTAGTTAAGCTAATTTTATTGAATTTTCTTGCTTGCGTTTATTACTAAGAGGGATTTTTTTAATTAAATGAAGCTTTTGGATTGCACCAGCATTTAGAATGAAAGACTTTCTGAATTTATTTTTAATGTTTTTAGTCCAATCAAAGTATTTTATCTATACGTCTTGAAGAAATGAAACGGATAAAAATAACTTCCTAAAAAAGGATAATCTATTTTTGTCATACTTTTAGTTTTTAGAAAATAAAATAATGATAAAATATTTTTATTGCGCTTTTAATTGTTTATGGAAAATCATAAAATGTTATTCTTTTTTCAATATTTGAAAACTAAATAATGAGTAGATATAGAAAAGTCTACAAAATCTTATTTCTCTTTTTCTTTGATTCCTTATTTGTTTGAAGAAATAAAAGTTTGAAGAAACATTTTTTATTTGATATTTTCTTTATTGTATGTCTATCTTGATAACAGAATTAAAGAATAAATTTATGTGCCTAGGTATCAACACAGCTTTGGTTCCGATGTATTTATCTGAAATTTCTCCACTTACATTAAGAGGAGGGTTAGGTAGGTGTAAACTTTACGACATGAAATTTTTATTGTTTTACATTTATTTCTCATTTTTGATGTTGAAACTCGTATTTCTCATTATGTTTCAAGGGACTGTGAATCAATTAGGAATTACAATTGGCCTTCTACTGTCGCAGGTGCTAGGTATCGAGGCTATTCTCGGAACTGCTGGAGGGTGGCCATTCCTTTTTGGTATTCTTTTTATTGAAACTTTACATTTAAATAAAGTTTTATTTTATAATTACTTAAAATGTATGCATTTAGAATAATAATTCCATCTTCGTGAATACATCTTTAATTAAATATACTTATTATAATTTAAGCATCGTGAATATATCGGTTGAATTTTTAATACCACTTTTTCTTATCTGGATATTTAGAATATATGGATTTACAGCAATAATTCTTCCATTGGTGTAATTTCTATTTTCAAACAATTATTGAAATTTTGTTTTGTTATTTTAATTCCTCTACCAAAATTTAAGAAATAAAAAAGCTAAACTTAAAGATTATATTAATAGTTATAAAATTAATTATTTTTTAATTTTAAAACTATTAAAACAAACGGAATGTTTTAGTTTCATGCACAAAATATTTCTAAGAGCCACTATAGATGTAACGTATGTGTATCTTTTTATTTTAGGTTGGATAAAAAGATCAAACTAAGCCATGACACCATTTATCCTTTAAAATATAAACTTGTATAAAAGAAGATTATGCGAGTACACTGTGTTCACTTAAAACTCTTATTTTAGTTGGAAAATTCAAATGACAAAATAATGAGTATAATAAATAATGAGTTCCATTGTTTTAAGTAAAAAAAGGCACTTGTTTAGAATGAAAATTAAAGATCGATCTAGTCAAAATTTCCCCCACCTCAGAAACTACAATTTTTATCCATCTATCGGGCGACAAACGAATTCCGTGAAGAATAAATTCTGGTTGTTTAGATGCAATCTAATTATCAAACCAGTTTATGATATCCGAGCGGGAACAGAGCATCTTTACAGAAAAGGGCATTCTGCATGAAGCGAAAAAAATAGTATTTGGAGAATAGGGAGGGCAGGCCCAGTGAAGTGATTCCAAAGATTCTTTCGTTGCTCTGGTAGCAGGTGAGCGAGCATTGTTGAAAAGCTACTTGACATGTTTTTCGTAATATACTGGACGTTTCTCTTTTAGTGTTTGATTCAAATGAACTGTTCTTATATCGTTCACCTTTATGTTTTTGTCAAGTAATACCTCTATACCTGCATCATGGATTTCATTTCGGTATTTATTATGTTCATTGTCATGTCTATTGAAATCACCCTTTTTAAATCACCGAAACCATTCTTTGCAAATGGTATTCGATGGGACATGCTCACAATAGCTATCTAGCAGCAATCGATGTGTCTAGCAGCAACTATTTCGATTTATTTGAAGGCAAGCAGTATTACTAACGCCCTCTATTAAAGATGAGCGGAATCCTGTTTATATACCCAATAATATGATTTACACAAACTCATTTATAAGTGACGATTTAGAGACTGAACAAGTATTTATTGCAGCACATATTGAATATATATACCAGTGAAAAAGAAAATTAACTACAGTAGACGTATATCAGCATTTAACTAAATATAATCACAATGAGATAAAATATTTGGATACCACACATTTTTTTTGGAAATATACACAAAATATACGCACATCTCTCACCATGAAAAATTTCTTAATCTTAAAGAAATTTTTTAATGTCATTAATTCCTTTAAATGAATTTAGTTGCATTTTACAATCATATAGAAAAAGTAACTAGTATAATTTCCGTTTGTAGAAACTTAATCATAATATATACGATATCTTCCTGCCTCCTGATACGATAAAAACAGTAATACTTAGGTTTTAAAATTCACAACGGCATCTCAAATAGTAAATCAAAGTTCGCGCTAGTTATATTTTGCAGAATACGATGCATCTCATTGGAATAATCCAGAATATTACATCGTAAAGACAAATTCAACATTCAAGTCAGAAAAATCAGGGTTTAACTTAAATTTCCTATTTTGCACATGTAAATATTGTCAAAAATAATATTCCTTAATTTCGATAAGATTATCTTCGATGAAAATGTAATGTTACAAACCAGTTTTTAAAATTCGCTTTTTGCATAAAATTATCCTTATGCGCATTTTTATAAGTAAAATGCATTTCAGGAATCTCGGTTATACCGGCTGTATTACAACTTCTCATCCTTCCTTTATGTCCTGAAAGTCCAAGATATTTGCTCATCTCGAAGCAGCAGGAGTCTCTCGCCCGAGAGGGTAAGTTGAAATTAATATATTCGTATGATTCAATCAGTATGGAAAACCAAATTCTTAAAATGATTCTTCTATGCAGCCCTGCAGAAACTTAGGTGCTCAAGTCTAGTGGAGGAGGACATAGAAGAAATGAAAGCAGAAGACAGAGCTCAACAACATGAGCCTGAAGTAAGATTCTGAAACATTTATAATTTTTTAATGAACATAAAATAAATATTATAAATAATATTAAAAAAAGGTTTTTAACCATCAAGTGTATCAACCGAAGAAAATTAAATTAAAATTTTTCTTTATATAAATATTAAAATGAATTTTAAAAATAGTTAGAATGATAAATATGGAATTTATAACAGCACTTTTCTTTGGTGAGCTATGGTAATGCAATATTTTAAGAAAAACTAACAGGTATTATCACAATGATTAAATCTAGGAATAGCTTGCCAAATTTTCAGTTTCTTAGTTAAATGATTAATTCTACAATATCCATCTAAATTGATTATTTATTATTCCTTTAGAATTCTCACTTCTTTTGGAGGGGGGACTCTAAAATGTTTCTAGAAATTTTGTTTATGCAGGTTGATTATATTTTCGAGTTGAAAAGGTTATAAATGAAGAACCAGTTGTCAAAATTTCTTAAAATTTTGCTCGAATGCATTCCAAGGAATGAAGTTTTGTTTGGCGAAAGACAGAAAATTACAGCAAAAAGAGTGGATAGTATATTGAACATTTCTTGGAAAAGTTGTAGGAGTTTATATAAAGATTTTCTTTTCGAGATGACATTCCTTAGAATAGAATCGCCATTTTCCCTTAGGGTACTTTTATTTCCAATCGGCATCCCGTTTTGAAGAGTTCGTATGTAGCATGTCCCCATTTGACAAGTTATTTTTATTTTGAGAATATTCTTCATAACGGCTTTCAAGGCACTAACTATCGATACATTTGTCAATCTTCCTTCATCAAATGGATTCACATTGCTTGAATTGTATACTAGAAAAATATCTGGTTCTTCCGACCCAGTGCTTCTTTATATACTGTGTTTTAAATCATCGTTTAACTTTACCTCCCCCCATTTCCTATACTCAGATTATGTATATCATTCCTGGAAATTATCTTTATTTTTTTCTAAAAGTTTAAGAATATATTTACATTTTTTAGACTATAAGTTGAATTCTTGCCTTAAATTTGATTTTGAAATTATGAAAATATTTATTAAATATTGTAATTGTTACAACGAATTCATGAAATTGATTAATGAAAATTTATTACTTTATTTATAGACTGCTTTCACTGAGGAATTTCGTATACAGCCTCCTCCTGTAGAGATTACTATATGGAAATTACTTAAGAACAGATCCCTCCATCTTCCATTAGTTATAGGAGTTGTAATGCAACTCACTCAACAACTCTCAGGCATCAACGCAGTAAGTAATATAATATTGCAGATTATACTCTATAAAAAAGCAGACCTTATATCTCTTTTATGAAGCACTAAAATGATTTGCAATTTTTTTATTATTTGATTGCTTTAGATATCAAATTCTATTATGAAGCTGCAATACATTTCTTTGATAGAAACTGTTTTAGATTTCTGAGGGATTGTTTTGAGGAAATCTATAAGATTAAATTGAAGATATTAATTTTTTGGCAAAATGAGATTATGTGAATATGGAAAAGTTTTATGGGCCGTTTTATGCTGTTACGAAAAAGCAAATCATTCATTTCTTTTATCAGATATTGAAATTTTGCACAGTTCTTGTTATTTTTGATATCCTTAGTTAACAAATTTTGATTTGAAAATTGCTATACATTTCTTCAATAAACGCTGTTTAGGTTTCTGAAGAATTGCAGTTAAGAAATTTGATGCAGACATGTCTAAATTAAAGATATTAATTTATCGCAAAATGAAATTATGTTGATAGAGAAAAATGCTAATAAAAAAAAAGTAAGATTCATATGCTTTCAGAATTCTTTCTAAGGCTGATGATTAGATATTTCCTATGAATTGAATAAAATAAGTTATTTCTAACCAAACTGGCTCATTCACCCATCTCAATTAGCAATATTTATGATCTCACTTTCATTAAAATAGCCTTTCTGATGTGTAAAATATTTCTCATTTCTCTTTAAAGTTATGAATGGATTTTTAAAAAATTATCTTCAAATATGAAAAATATTCTAGGGAACTTCATATTGCACATTGAAAATGTTATTACGTCCAATGTGCAGCAAAAAAAAATATTTTATTTCAACCAAGTACAAATTTTACTTTAATACACCATTAAGTAAAAGTTATATCATAAAAATTCATATTTTTTTTCATTACTTCTTTTTATTTCTTTCATTTAGGATTTATATTGAATAGAAGGAAATAAATATAAAACCTCTCAACTTTTTAATAGAAGAATTTTTTTAATATAACGAAAAGAATACACGATCTTTTGAAATGGAAATCTAAATGACAAAGTAAACTTATGCTTTTTTGCTCCAATGACTGATATCGAGTATCTAATAGCTATAAAAAAAATTTCCCATTGAAAATGTATTGAAAGATTTTTTTTCGTTTCTACTTCTGAAGTTATCTTAAATTTTTTATAGAATGTATAATCTGATAAAAAGAATGAACCACAACTTTGTATCTGTCCTGTGTTTGTTATGAAAGATATTAAAATTTCATGTTTTTACAAATATATCTGTATTGTCAAAACATCCACTTTAGGTAGCCATAAGAAATTGTTATGACCGGCCAAAATTTGACATTATTACTATTCTTTCCTTAATTAATAATAAAACAAAATATCGTTGATATCAAACGCTGTCTTGAGTTCTAACAGCAGTATTGTTCGATCAACTGTCAAATCATTCCTGCCATTTAATAATATCTAGATGCAATAAATGGTGGAAAATATATTTCCCGATGTAAAACTGTATTGAAAATGCAACTGATTTTATCTGAAAAATTTAATAGATTGAATTTAATTTGTTTCTGAAGTAATTTTAATTTCGCAAAATATCATAGGTACAATCTCAACAAAATAAAACCTCTGTAACTTATTTACTAACGCATCTTCATAAGATTTGTGCCGATGGAAATTGCTTAAAAGGAAAGGTTGATTAACGTAGACGAGCTGATTTAACCAGTAAATTAACATAATTAACAACTATCTCGAAAATTTTCCATTATGGAAATCGAAACTCCTTAATAATTCGATTCAGCAGATCTTTTAATGTATATGTATCAAATTTCGTTACGAAATTTGCAGTAGGTTTGGAGATATACTTAATTTTGTTTGCTGAAAACTTCGACCAAAAAAGACCAATAGAGTGAGGACCGTATATTAAGTAAATTTCGGCTTGTTAATAGCAAAATAAGACTTTTTTAGCTTTTTCATTCCAGGAATTTTGGAGAATAAATAGCACAACTCAGATTTATCCTTAATATGAGTATCAGTTTTCAAAATACAAATGTTTTTTGTTTTTATTTAAATATTGAAGCTTTTCCATTACTTTTAAAATCAATTAATCATTTAGTCTTTAAGTTGCTACCGCTTAAAGAAATTAATATACATCTTAATTCTTATGGAGAATGAAAAACGTTGTTTAATTCATTTTTTCCCTTAAAAAGTTGCTGATGTACGAATAAGAGAATAACTGATATTCGAATACCATAAAGATATTTTAAACCAATGGAATTATTAGTCTTTATTAAAAGGACGGATTTTCATTTTCAGGCGGAAACAATTATTTATTGGACAGAAGATTTATTAAGTTCAATACTGTAAGAATGACAAAGTGATGGGCATTCTTCTGTTATGTAACGGCTGATACGTATAACCAAGGAAGTAAATATAAACGAATTGAGCTAAATACGTTATCATGCTAGTATATCTCGAACTAGAAATTCGAAAACTATGTTTTTTGATAATCGCAATTTCAAAAAGGAGAATATTTCATAATTTAGAGGGAATCATTTTACAGATATTTTAAAAATATTCTCTACCTAATAAGAGTATTTTATGAATGAATGATCAACATTAAGCAGTTAAGTATATAAATTATAGGTGCCAATTAATTTCCTTATTTTAGCGTTAATTAATTTTCTGAATAGTAAAAATATACGGCGGATTTCCTTGGATCCCTATTTCATTTACTTGCAAGCGATTACTGTCGGTTAGGATTGAAAATTAATTAAATATTCCAACAGTCAATCTGTCCTGCAATCTAATTTTACATTGTCTGAATGAAAAAAAAACACATTCATTTTTTTTAAAGAAAGCAAAATTCATGTGAAATTAAATTGTCTGATAAGAAAATAAATGTTATATTTGCCTAGCTGCGATATTGTAATGACAGTTAAAGTTCGTGCTTCATGAAGAATAGATCTAAATATGCGAATAAATGTTATATACAGTCCCTTAAAAAGTAGGCGTTGCAAATCGACTGAGGAAATTTTACAATTTTTGTAAATATTTCGAAAAACTATGCGAAATATGCTTACAATTGTTTTTTAATTCCGGTATTTTAGCATGGCAGCTTTACTCCCATGCAAAAAATTTAGTATTTTCACATTTATCTTTAAAAATTCATAAAAAAATATTAAATTTGTATTACTTATGCACTTATTTCGTGACTTTAGGAAATATGATAGTTTTCTTTATCTGAGTGAAAAAAAATCTTTGAGAAATATATAATAGTTCCGATATATTGTCGAAAGCTCATTTGATATATATATATAGATTCCATTTATTTATGGAAAATTTATCATTCACCTACTCATACTCTCCGATGGGACAAAGGTTCTATTAAGAAAACCCGAACAGAGTTCAAACATTTTCTCTCTCTTCATTCATATTTTTAGATTTTGCAATGGTACATCTGAAATTCACGCTATACAAAATATAACTGTATTTGCTTTTAGGTCCTTTATTATTCAACTGGTCTTTTTATGGGTGCTGGTCTGCCTGAGAATGCTGCGAAATTCGCTACGATCGGTGTTGGAATCGTGATGGTTATTATGACGCTCATCTCAATTCCTTTAATGGATCGAAAAGGCAGAAGAACCTTGCAACTCTACGGTCTTGGAGGAATGTTCATCTTCAGCATTTTTATCACAATTACAATGCTCGTCAAGGTATGGATTCTCTACTGTTTGAAGATATAAAACTTGATTTAAAATTATCAATTCAATGAAAATTAAATTTTGACTAACAAAGTACCAGGACTTCGTTTATAGGATAATTTTAGCAAGTATTAAATGTTTAAAATAAGGAAATTAATAAAAATGAGTTAAACAAATTAATACTTAAAATACGCTGTGCATACAGTCAGAGTCATAGATTATCACTTACTAGAAAATTATGATATTTTTCTGATTTTTTATGGGAAAAAAGTTTATTTATTTAGTTGACCTCTAAAAGATTAGAGGATGCAAATTTTTGCTGAGCATGATATCATAAAGATAACGAATCAAAAAGGAACATTTAAAGGAAACCTAAATTTGGCAATTTAAAAATAATTATCACCAAATATGTTTCAATTATAGAGTGAATTCAAAAAATACAAAGAATAGTCCTAAACAAATCAGATTTATCGTTATTCTCAAACCAGAATTTAAAAAAAAATCCCAGAATTAAATTAACTTTAAAAATCCTATCATTATATTATATTTTGCATGTATTAACAGCGCTTATGGAGCCATACCCAATACTTGGCCACGAATAAGAACCAAATACTTCTTATGAAGGGAAATTAGAAAGAAACGTTTTGTAACTAACGTTGTAAAATTGCATTTTTAAGCCGTTATCCAAATTTTGTGTATTACTCCCGTATGTGTTTTTTTCCGATCTGCATTGGTTTTATAATTGTGCTTTAAGAATAGGACATGTGCAGTCTTATAAAAGATCTGCTGACCTAAGCCAGATACAAAGGCAAGGAAAAGGCATAAAAACTTTTCTACACAATTTTTTAAACTATGCTTGAGTCAAATGATCTTCGTATTTCGATTTCAGCAGTAATAGGAAAAACATGGCCAGTAATTTCCAAGCGCAAACATCCGACAACAGCAAAAGCTAATGACTTATATGGTGAGACTAGTTGCTCATTCAAAACGAACAGCCAAACCGGCGCTGTAGTTACAGTTATTATAGGGAAGCCTATTTTAAAGCAAGTATCAACAGTTTTCAAGTATTTCGAATAGGTGTCAATGATTTTTGTTTTCAAATTTTGCATGAAAGGCAGAGAAATTTTACTTCATGTAACAGTAAAATCAAAATTGGTAAATTGAACGCCTGACAATTCATTTGAAAGTAATAAATTGCATGACCGCACAAAAAATCAAAGTAGAATGTATTAACATGCATGTTTACTCTTAATATATCTTTACTTTTGTTTTTAACTGTACTGAGGAATTATAATATTAAATATTTTTTTTTCAAATAGTATGAATATTGATTTTTATTTTCAAAAATGTAAGCTATTTAAATTTGATTCAAACATTAAAAATTTTTTTAAAGTCACTGCAATTTTCGATTTGATAAAATAATTATACATGAATTTGAAGGAATAAGTATAACGGTGATTTTATCATGTGCATTATGATATGCAAAATCATTGCTAAGAATTGGATGTTTCTTGCAGCATTTATATTATTTTTAAACTTGAATTGCAGGATCCAATTAGCAAGAACTAAAACTTCACGTGTAAAAGCGCTTACTTAGAACTCTCAAGAATTTATTGTAGCATATTACTCGTTCTTTTAGTTCTAGTATCAAAGTTGGTTGTAACTTTTTCTCTAGAGTGTACCTTTTCTGTGACCAAAATGTACTTATTAAAGATGGATACTAAATATTTTGAGTTTGAGAGACGTGCATCTTACCCAAATCCCATTTCAACCTCCCTGTGCAACCTACCAATTTTGAAACGTGTGGATTTGAGGGGGCGTATAACTTACCTGTGTCGAATAAATTCTGCAGAGGGATTATATTTTAATTTTTTTTTACATATTACCTTAAAAAGAAATTTCAGAAAATTGTATGTTTGCTGATATATTTTGGAATTCAAGTAATTAACTACAAAAATTATAAAAGGAAGAAGAAACATTATCAATTTTCTCATACCATTTATCACTTTGAGAAGGCGATAATTTTCCGCTATGCAACAATTTTTTGCTATAGTTTTCTTCATTTCAGTATTTTTATATTTGATTACACAAGATTTATCTTACAGAAATAATTTTAATTTCATATAGTTCATATTTATTAGAAAATGACTTATTTAAAATATTTTTGAAATAAAATTATCTTTTTCAATTGATTCAGGGAATTTGAGAATTGTATTTGCCTTTCAAAGTTCTGAATTCATTTTATATGCTCTCCGTGTTAAAAAGTGAGTGATGATCTTGGGATATGCAAGTAACTCCAAGGGTACATTTGTATTAAATTGTTTCCTCATTCTTTTCAGTAACAATCTCAAGACATCAAAAATATTGTTTTTAAGAATAAATTTGACAAAACAGCGATTATCATTAGAAACTGAAAATTATGTTATGTCCTGAATTTTCATTAAGAAAAATCCGTTTTCTGCATACATATACAAAATATGCAGTGCAGGATTTATAAATATGATTTTTATCTTTGTTTTTACAATTTTCTTAAAATCAAAACTGTATGTGTAAATTTTGAGCTTTCCTGTTTAATGGACGTGGTTTTTGCCAAATATAAAATTCACTTCATTTTCAGTTCCTCTACCAATGGTTATCATATTTCAGTGTGGTCAGTACATTGCTCTTTGTTGTCTTCTATGCCATGGGTCCTGGTAAGTCCATTTGAAGTAATAGCAATTACAATTAAAAATACTTTTCAAATATTTAATAGAAAATATATATTGTTATCATATATGTATGTCCTAAAATTTTTACTTGTTATTTTACTATAGGCCCCATTCCATGGATGATAACAGCGGAATTATTTTCGCAAGGACCTCGTCCAGCAGCAATGAGTATAACGGTCTCAGTTAATTGGTTTGCAAATTTTGTTGTTGGTTTGGTCTTTCCAATTATGCAGGTAAATGGTTTACTTTTACTAATAAGTCATCAATCCATTTTAATATTTTCATTTTATTTGAAGTAGCATGATTTTTATACAGAAAGAAACATTTCCAATAATAACTCTAAAATTTTTGTTTTATGGAAATATTTTAGAGTCATTATTCGAAAGGTTTCTTTTTTAAATTTAAGTACACTAAATAAAATGTTAAAAAAGTGTAATTAAATACTGGATTTGTATAAACAAAATATAATTATAGAGGTTTCTGTTGTATGGATGTTTTAAGAGTTAAGTCATTAATACTTCGTGGAGAAAAATGTACAAAAAATTATCTAGATCATTCTTAATGTTTTATTTGTTGTTTAAGCTGGAATATAGAACTTCGAGAGCGTTAGCAATAATTTTTAACTGATCGTTGTGTATTTTCCATATCACTTCCAATATAAAATTTTCTTGATTTCTTACTACCCCGAGTTTAAGTTTTAATTATTTTTCAGAAAATATGAAATTTTTCTACTAGTATATGAAACAAAGAAAGAAAGAAAGAAAAAAAATATAGATTAGAATGATTCTAAAGTAGAAATTAATTTGTGAAACTGCGAGTTAAAGAGATAATGTTAATAATTGTCGATACAAAGAGTACAAGATATTGCAAGATACAAAAACATTAAGCAAGATAGTGTTACTAGAGTTAAGGAATTTTGAGCTATATAGAAGTAAAGTTAATGAAGTCATTTATTCTTTACTTTTTACTAAATACGATAAGTAATATTAGTCTTTTATTATTTATTCTTCATGTCCTCCTTTAATGTACGGAATTCTTACGATTTTCCTTTTTTCCAACAGAGGTTTTTTGAGAACTACACCTTTTTGGTTTTTACCATGTTCTTAGCTGGTTTTTGGACATTTACATACAAAAAGATACCCGAAACAAAGAATAAGACTTTTGAAGAGATTTCAGCCCTTTTCAGGAGAGACGAAGATACTCTGAACATCAATGGAATGAATGTTCTGAGGAATTCTTTGCAACCGGCTGATTTGTTGTTTGAAGAGAGTCTGCAGAACAAACCTTCTGATCAGTGTTAGTATTACTATGCTTTGAAAAGTATGACCACTTAAAATTGTGAATTGCTTTTTAATATTATAGCAGTTTTAATTATAATATCTGTGAGTTGTTGAAAGTTAATTGAATTACAATTTTATATATGCAGTTACTAATGAATAAAAGTTTATAAAACATGCTCACTTGCTTTATAAGTTTTTGTCTGATAAGCTAAACTGCAAAACTTTTGAAACCTAATATTTTAAAAATAAGTATGTGTAATTATAAGAGTCGGATTAAGATCTGTAGGGGTTTTAAGCATTGCAAGTTTGAGCTCCGCCCTTTCACTTTCAGTATTTGCAAACAAGTTAATTTTGTATTGACTTTAATGAAACATTTGTATAAACAATTTTCAAGCTATGAATATTGTGACAAATTGAAGTAAAAAATCATTTTATTGCGATTCACCTTTGAGAGAATCGGTTTAAATCGTTCGAGCATAAAAAATTTCGCTTAAATTCTAAAGTAATTTTAACAAGATTATAAAGAAATTACAAAACATATTTAACTCTTTTAAATACCCATATACGAAGTTTGTCAGAATTGTTGATTTGTGAATCAATCAGAAAAACTGAAAAAAAAATGGGTTGCATTAATCTGCAAGCAAATTCAAAAGCACAAAGAACATCATAAGATTAAAGTTTTGAAATTAGACAATATTTGATTTTATATTTAAATATGTTCTAATACATGTCCCTAAAGAATAAAATAAAGCACAAAATGAGATTATCTTCAAAATACCACAGAAAGGAAATTTCAAGATCTCGGCTCTTAACTAAGTTGCTGCTACCTCGGCAATTGCTTATTTTACCTATTTGCTATTCCATTTCTGGGGTTTGTAGAAACCTGAATCTAAACTGGTGAGATTTTAAAGTATACATTAAGTACGAGTATGCATTTGATTACGTTCAAATAAGAAAAGTTCTTTCCTATTCTTTTAGCTTATTTAAACAGATAGCAATTCACGTAATCGCAGCAAAAGTTAGTTAGACCGTAGCAATTCTGTCAGTTAGCAACACTCGAAGTTTTCTTACTAAGAAACGGAAATCCCCTATTTTTACCAAAAAAAAGAGTCTTGAGAAATTTGGGTGTTGCGCACCTGTGTGTTGAGTTAGCAATTTTGTGTTTAAGAGATATTAAATCCTGACAAAGTCCTTTTTGAAGAATAAGCATTGCCACCAGCTTTTTTAATCAAGAAAAAACAGCAAACATTCATTTATTTCCTAGGGTTAGAAGATGACGCAGAAATCGAGATTAATCTACTGCACATAATACAAAGACAGTGCTCTACCAAGAAGAAATACACCACCAAAATATATCTCGCCGAAATTGCGCTTCCACGGTACAGGACTTATACAACACGGTACATTAATGTCGGCCGTCGAACTAAAAATCTTCAGGCTTGAAGTGAGCTAGACTAATTACATTACAGAGGAAAGAGTGACATATCAAGAAAATGCGTCTTTATTCAACTTCTAACTGCATACAGTATCCCTTATTGAAAAATTGGTAAATGTTTGGTTTCTTTCCGTATAACCCTATGTATAAAACTCTTCTAGGTGAATTTCAGCACCGGCATCATTGTCGTCTACGAAACATGCCTGGGGGACCCGTTGTTGAAGGGACACCAAACCATGTGGAAGAAGCGCTATGACGCAGCGGGAGAAAAACTGTGTTAATTCAAACTCTTTGAAACAGAAATTAGAGCTCAGGTAAGATTCTTGATTTTTAAGCAAATCTTTTATAATTTTTTATAATCATGATAATGTTCTCATATCCTTCACTTTTATTGAAAACGTTGTAAGGTTTGATGAAAACTTAATATTTAAAGCATTACATTTTTTTGTTTAAAAGTTTAGAGTAATGTTTTTATAAAATGACTTGTCTTGTTTAGCTTAGAGTCTAATACGAAAATAAATTATTGATAATTTTAATACCACACTCTTTTCAAAGATGCGAATATTTTTCACAAGATATTATGATATTATTTTTATAGTGTCATTCGAAAATCAATGTTTAAGAAGTTAAATATTATTTACAAGAGTGACCAACGATTATGTTTAGAAAACCAGACAATCTACATACCATGTTCAGCAAATTTCCACTTCAGAGTAGTTTCAATGCATTTTCCAAACAATAGTTATATCAACTTTTGTAGCAAATTATAATACCTTAATTTATAATTTCTAAAGTATAATGATGTATATACAAGAGGAATTAAGAATTTTATTGAATAAAGATCAATTTCGAATTTCGCGTGATCTCCTTCAAAAATCAGTTTCAATTCAACTTTAGGAAATTGCTTTTATATTTTTCAAGATATACTTTCTTTTTCAGAATTTTGTATACTGGTATCTATTAAACATTCTTTGATGTTTATGCCTTTGTACAAGTAGTTAACTTAAGATCCACGTATATTGATAAATTCCTTTCAATATGAACTAATCTGAATGTAGGAATAACACGGTCGAATAATTCCAGTATTTCCGAACTAAATGCTAAATAATGAATCTCTGCATATTTAGGATTGAAGAGATTTTAAAATTACATTTTGAGGTATAAGATTGTTTTGGAGATTCAATGCAGATGTATCAAAGGAAAGATTTAATAAACTAATATTTGATTTATACATTTTAAATTTAAAAAAATATTCAAACTCAAAATGCACTACGAATTATCTTGGGAAAGCACATTTAAAAATGAAAGCCATTTTATGAAAGAAATGAAATGAGCATTAGTTGGAGATAACATCTTTTATCAAATGTTGCACAGAAAGAAATGCAACAAACCAAATGAAAAAGGAGGTAAAATCATCCATGAACCGGATTTGTGAACTTCTATAATTTTCCACTTGATCCGCTAGATTCTATTTCATACATAAGGAAAATAAATGCTTACATGAAAACTGATACTTTAACAGTTTAATTTGTTTAAACACGTGAGCGAGAGTTTAAATTTCCTCCTTGAAGAATCCTCTTCCGCTTTTTCATCCTGTTTAAATATTATCAAATTTCCTTCAAGGTAATAACTTTGTTATTCTGATAACGGCATTCTAATGAAGATCTTTCAAATTTCAGGCGTTTCATGGAAAGAACAAAAAGTAGACGATTTGCATGTGGACAGAGAACAGCTGCTTCTTCGACAGCTGCCCAGTGCTCCGTCTGTCTCTCCTACCCCTCAACTCTACATACTGGCGTCGATCCTAAGCAAAGCTCGATCCTATGAGCAAGATGACAGCAAGGAAAATAATTAGCAGAAAGAAAATGTGTTGGTGGATGTGTGTGGACCTATAATCTAAGTTTTTATTTATCGGTGCCTTCAACACTTCATCCCCCCGAATGATTCCTTAGACTAATGACTATCCTGATGCGAAAACCTGAGTACAGGTAATGGAGGGAAAAAATAAAGAAAGTATTTAACAGACCTGTGAAACGAGACCTGTGCGCTCGACATGAAATCCATGAGTAACTTCCGATGCGTCATAGCTTTCCCTCATTCTAAATAATGAGGGTCCTAACTATCGATTTTTTGCTCGTAACTAGAATATAATGCAATTAAATTTTTAATATGTCTCAAACTAACAACAGACGTACAAAGATATAGAAAGCCAGATAATATCGAAACAAATGAAACTACGTACAGAAAAAAATATATAAAAAAATGTTTCTTCATTGTGCCAGGAATGTCTCCTCTACCAACGGCTCCATCTGAGCCACTGAAGATTTGACTTGACACAATTTCATGTTTTAATATATGTTTTCGTCCATAGCTTATTTTTACTTGTGTATTTTTCACATAGAAAATATATGACACTTATTATTTACTTCCTTTTTAGTGTCATGGATGAAATCCAGAGCATTTCTCATCTTGTCTCGTACCATAGAATCTGCAAACTGAACTCTATTGACGTCGTTAAAATGGAATAACAGTATTGCCGACGTTAGAAAACAACGCTAGTAACAGATAATATTGAACCGTTATGTGTTTTCATTACGCATCACAAAAGCTCCATTTTGGGCTGTTGTCTAGTGCAATATGTTGTAACTCTATGAACAAAAATATATTGTTAATTGTTTACAGATAAAATTTATAGAAAATTTTGAGATCTATATTTCGCGCCAGATGAGTTCGTACGAGTTCTGAGAGATTCGTGTGAAATTTTATTATGAGCAAAACTACAAAATTGTGTTCGTATTAAAGTTCCACGATAAAAATTTATCAGCATGAGAGTCTGTATTATACCGAAGTTTAGTTCAATAAACTTTGGAATTTTTGTAGCAAATAAACGATTTCTTCCCGAAAATGCGTTTGATTTGTTATTTGTTTTCGCTTCATGAAAAAAAATTCTGTACACGTGGAAATTTTGCCACTACTATCATTTTCCTTTTCTTTCGTAATCCACAGCAATAAAAATGCTACTGCATGGATAAAAAAATAAAACCTTGAACAATGCATTTAGCTGTATTAGGAACAATGAGTCATAAAATGGAAAGAAGGTATATTTCACGAAATAAGGAAGCACAAGCGTTCAGAATTTAGATAATGGAAATATTTGATTTTCATGTAATATGGTTCCTTAGAGTTCTGATTTGATTGATTTCTTTAGAATTTCTTCTCTAAAGCAATACTACTCATTGATTTAATGCTTTCTTATAAATATGCTATCTGAATGATCAGCATGAATAAATATACAGCTTTTTTACTGAAATATTAGTTTATAAATCTGCACTGTAAATTATCCACAGATAATTTATTTAAGAATATTTAAGTTTTAAAGGGGGATGCTTTTAAAAGGTTAAATTAAAAATTTTAAAATTAATTAATTTAGAATTTTGAAATTATTTGTACTGATTAACCATTTAATTGATAAACACAATTACAACATAAAAGTTAATTCTTTTTTAAAATTTAAAATTTAACCTTTTAAAGGAAGAGTGGGGTCACTTTAAATTGCTGAAACTCAATATATTCTTGATCAATTTTCAAAATTAAAAAAAAACAAAAAACACGGATACATGAGCTTTAGTTTTGTTTGAGAAATTAAAAAAAAATATTAATTTAATAAGAAATTAAAAAAAATATTAATTTAATAAGAAATTAAAAAAAAATATTTGAACGAAAATTTATAAAAATTCTTTTTTAACCCTTATGTTCATTTTGTATAGTATATCATTCATACAACTTAAAAAAAATATACTACCACTATAAAATTTCTTTTTTTTTTATTTATCACGATTATTATATCACGATTTTTTAATTTATTTTTAGATGTTTTTTATAGCGTAAAGAAGCTACCAATATACATTTTTTTTGGCTTTTCTTCAAAGAAGCAATCTTTCGCCACGACAAGGGTTAAAAAAAGTCATACGTTTTAAAGTAAACCTCTTTTTTTTTCAAATTTGCTGAATCAGAATTTATACCTTTTTTTCTGTAAAGTTATCCGTTGATTTGAATACCGCTTTTCATTTATGACGCGTTCGCAGTTTTCGTAACATGCTTACAGATGATTGGTATGGAGACAGGAAACCGAAATCAAACAAATTGAAAGTTGATATCTTTACAGCATTATTAAAATCGGATATACTTCTAGTAACAGCAATATCTACCTTTATTTTAGACCAGTTTGTACTTTTTGGACAACGGTTCCAAATAACATCATGAACTGATTCATTCCTGTTTTGGGTTTCGCTTCTTGAACACCTTTCCAACAAACTATCTGAAGCAAGTCTTTGAAAAATAGGCATCATTTTTACAACAACATCTTCTTGCCGAGATGTAATGGTTGTCTTATGAGTAATGGGTTTTTGTTTCAGAGCCAGGGCTTGAATAAAGAAGCAGCAAGATTCGGGTCCAGTGGGGTATATTGTATGTTTCGGTTTAAAATCTGTGGCAGTGTAACAGAATCACTTAAATATCCCTCTTCATCCCTTTGACATTATTAATGTTTCTAACTATGGAATTGAGGTAATATTTGGTAATTTTTTTATAGGTGTTCGTGCTCCTTTCCACTGAATGTTACGCCCCTTTTCATTTCATCATATACTAGTGTACGTAGAGCATGACAACAATTGCCCGAGTGCTAGGTTTTCAAAACAACATACCACACAAATAATTATATCTCTCGTTCTAATTAAGATAGAAACATGATTCAAACTTCATTTTAAGCAGAAATTTTTTTAATTAATATTTTTTTTTGTAAAATTTGACAACTTTGTGCTCCGGATCCCCTTAAGAAGAATTTATTTTCTTTTCGAAGTTAGGATAAGTAAAAAGCTGTTTACAATGCACAAACTCTGATTAGAATGTAGTTACTTGTATTACCGTTTTTATTTTCTTGTAAAATCTAAATAAAATTTAAGTATTTATTTTTGTATTGTTTCTCTTTCATTTTCAGTAAATGCTTCTTGATCTTAAGATGCATTAAAATGCTGAATTTTTAAAAATAGTTATGAAAAGTTTAATATTTCTGCTCTTAACATGTGGTAGAGTTCTATATTTCTGATCAATCTACTGGCCAATATAAATACTTTTTATTTTTTTAATATACTTTTTTTAATATACTTAAAATTTTTGCAAATATGATTTTTTGTTTGAAATGATCAAAACTTTTTTTAGCTTAACTTTAATTATTAAAATTTTACTGATTTCATTCATTTCAAAAACTTTTGAATACTGGATAAATGTTTATTAAAATGCCACTTTTTCAAAATGTGGAAACAAAACTAAATTTTGATAATATTTTATTGGCTATCGCAGAAATATATTCTAAAATGATTTTGACATTCATATACAAATATTTTTTGAACCTTTTTTAGCTTTCTCCACTTTCTATGGATTCTTTTTATCCTAGCGCATTAAGGTTGCATGGAGAGATTGTCTGACTGAATCTAGAATACTTGATTTTTAGCCAATGACCTCAAATTTTTAAGGTGTAAGATAAAATTTCTGCTACTTGATTATGTATTAAAAATCGCTGTATATTAGAGAAATTTTTTTACAAAACATATGTTTCATTCTTCCCGAAAGGCTTCGTAAAGATTCATATGCTAAATTATTTATTATTGTTGTACTCTGTTGCGTTATTAGGAATAAACACCCGACGTCAGTTGATGCAATGCATCTTTTTACCTGGTAAAACATCTGTCACTAATGTGATTACTTCGGAATTTAAGAATTTTTTAAAATATTAACTGACTGATAACAATAACTGAATTGGATAAAATCAATTGTATATGTAACGCATTAAGGGGAAAGGAAAAATTACTTATCTCAGAGCTATTAATCATTAATTAAAAAATAATTAAATTTCTCCTTAATTGTTGCTTATCGACAATTATTTCTTAACTGCCCATTTATATATTATTCGTAATTTTACTGTTTTATTAAAAAAATTTTGACGATACTGCCTGCCAAGTTTCAAATTAACAAATGTGTGATTCATTCCGTTTTCGTTGGAGAGTTTTCTTCACTCCATTCGCCCCCATCAGAATCATCAACATTTATTACAAGTTCTTGTTGATAAACAATTCATGATTTTTCAAAATTTCACGGAGAAGAAACAGGGAAATTTTTAACTTACTCGCAGCGTTGCATTGACCCACTTTAGATAAATTATCATGCCTGTTCAAAATTTAAATTTTATGATAATATTCAAATAATTTCTTTTCTTTTATCCATTTTGTTTTCGTAATTCACTCGGTTTATGACTATTCAAAAGATTTCAAATCAGAATTGGCAATGTGATTTAACATTTAAACCTATCCGAACTGCTCTGGACCATACAAAAGAATGTGAACTCCGCCCCACTGATAAAATGATTCATAGATGTCTCTTTTGAAGTGGGGCAGAAGATTCTATGAATGTGAATAGTTAACATTGATTAAAAATGAAGGACTATTCAATTATTTACTCAAACCTGAAAAATCTAAGCTGCAATGATCACATTAAATGAATATTTTTGTGTGCATTTGAATACGTTGATTCGGAACCAGATGGTTTGATAATATAAAACGAACGATAACACTAACAGCAATCACATTAAGCGGCGTCCACTGAACTATCAATGTATTAGCGAATAATTTTATGAATACAGTATGATAAAATACTCCCCGTTCCTCAAATTCCTCAATTCGACAAATATTATTGCATACTAATCAACATAAATATCTGAGAAAATAATTGTTGCAAAAATTTAGGGTAATAATTTTAAATATAGTTTAGTGCTTAAATTTAGGTTTACATAATTGTTGATTAAAGATAATGTAAATTTAATTATTTTGATTGAATTAGTAAGATTTTCTGCTATCTTAAGTGTTAAGAAACAAATATTTTTATTTATACAACTACAACTGAACATAATCATCTTTTTTTAAATATTTATTTAATGCTCTCGACGATCTCCTCGACCTCTACTTTGTTGGATAAAAGGCCAGTGAGGAAATCAAATTCCTTTTATACAAACTGTCCACAGAGCTGGAAACTACTCAAAAATTGATAAACTGAATAATAAAAATAGTATTTTAAATATAATATTTACGAGGATTCACTTAGTACTAGTATAGAAAATACAGATTTAATACAAATAACAATATATACACAGAAAAAAAAATGAAAAGAGTGGAACAAGCTTTTATTTCCCTAAAAACTTCTCTTATTCCTACACTTCCAAATACAAAGTTTCATTAAATAAAATCAAAAAATGTATGAAAAAACTGTCTTATGTGGAATTTAAGAATAAATAGTTTTAAAAATTAGATTTTTATACTTTCCTTATAATGTAATAGTGTCATTGAGTAAAATGGAACCTTTATATATCATCTATAACAATATACAACATTTCCAGAAATATTCTTATTTTTAAATTCAGAGGGACTAATCATAAATTTAGGTAAAAACATTTATTTCAGAAAGGCAAATTTATTCAATATAGGAAAGCAGTCATATTTTCCCAGTAGTTCATCATCCAATTATCATGAATTGAAAGAAATTTTCTAATTATGCATAAAGTTGTTTTCTTTGATTATTGACAGTAGCATCATCGACTTTATAAGAAAAAGAAAAGAAACTTGGGAAACCGAACATTTAAGATATCCCAGAAAAGTACTGGAATGCGGAACAAGAAATTAATATTCTTTCCTCACAATTGGACGTTTTTTTTTTTTTTTTTTTTTTTTTTTTTTTTTTAATGAGTGACATATTTCAATAACAAGGAGAATTTGGAAATGCTGGTGATTTTTGATACATGCAATCGTAACTCTAGTCTAGTTGTAGAAGAATACAACCGTCGCTTTCTGAATTTTAAGTTCTTCTTCTAAGAAATTTGTTTAGAGAATGGTTTAGCCATAACAAACAATGATTCTTATTCCCCCGAGGAAAAATGGAGGAAATAAGGGTTTTTACAGACGATACAGAATTTAATATTTTGGATTATTTTTCAATTTACCTTCATGCTAGAGTACAAAAGGTTCAGAATTCAACATTTTAAAAACAATGGTGTAGAGAAAATTTAAAATAACTGGCATTCTTACAGCATTCATGGAATCCATTAACTATTACATGGACAACTAAACGATCGAAGTCTAGAATTTTACATTTTGGCTAGACTTTAGTTAAAATCAATTCCTTCTTTTCAGAGAAATATAATTTGAGCAGATGAATGCCATTTTGATGGAGAAAGAAGCATTACTTTTCAAACCGACCACTTATGAAACGCTAAAACTCCTTCCTTTGTATAAGAGGTGCATTATCAATAGCGATTTTTTTTTTATATAAATGGATGGTGTGACATTTTTAGAAATTGGTTGGTCAGTCTCATTTTATACAACAGCATTCTGAATATTTACCGATATATCCGGTAAATTTTGATTGGCGTTATATCTGAACAAAAGGAGGAATTACCTTTTCAGTACACGCACTGTATAGCTTTACCGACACATTCAAAAATCCCGTCTTTACGTCAGATGTGCTGAATTGGATTGCATATACTGTAGTATTGTTAAATTTTTTTATAAATATATAGATGCCGAAAAATGCATTCATTCCTGATTTTTTCCCTGTTAATTATCCCTGGAATATTATGTATATGCATATTATCCCTGAAAATTGCAGCGAAAAGCTCTCTCAAAAACTTGTCAAAAATATGGAAAAATGTTGCAAATTAATAAATTTGCTCAGAAAATTTTACAGACAGAAACAAGATACTTCGCATCCATCGCGATGCGTGTAAGAAAATTATTTTACTCATTGACACTTTCTCTCTATAGAAACTTAATTTATGTAACATTTGATTATCACCCTCTACAGGAACCAAAGTATTTTCATACATCAGGGTACCTTTTTTGATGAAAGTTTGCTATTAGAAGTATATGTCTAATTGCAATAGTTAAAAAAATAAACACTTGTTCTACTTTTTGCGTGTGAACTATATATAACTATTTACAGCATATTACAAATTTTATTTTAAAGGCATCCGGGAAGTTTAAAATTTTGTAAATTCACACTTCTGTGAATTTACAAAATGCACATATTTTTGACAACTATGGAAAGTCTATATTCATTATAAAATATTCCGAAATAAGAACAGAATTAACACAAATATTGAAAAGATTTAGTATGATTAGGCAAACAGAAGGGCTGTGCAAACCCCTGAGATTTTATGAGAGAGCCAACCAAGTTCATAGTATAATGCTATTGTTTAGAGGCAGAGGTAACTTAACTGCTCTTTGTAGCCAGAATAAAATCCAAGTAATTATTAATCCAAATAATTTTAAATTAATTAGAAATAAAATATGATTTTAAATATAGTTTTGGCACAATAGGTTACACATGTTCTCCCGAAATTAAAAACATTTCCAATTTTTTTGTACATTTTTAAATCAAAGGTGTCGAGGGTTGCTTGCTGGTTTATTAAGGCAAAATGTTTTGATAAGGAGAATCTAAGAGCAAAATGATCAGCATCACCGACCGATTCATAGGGACAAAGTGGATAATTTAGTTTTTTGAATCTATTGAGGTAACATGAAAAAAGTCCTATCTATTTAAAGAGAAAATTAAAATTTTATTTTATATTAAGTTTTTTTTTCCATGCGGGGAACGAAACTCCCTTTCATTTCCCAGATTCAGAATCATATTTACTCAGATCTAATATTTTGTTTATCTTATATTTTATACAGGAATAAGTAACAGAGATTTCAAGGACGATGAATATCATCCTATTTCAAGATTCTTGTACTGTTCTGTTATTTGAGAGAGATAAGGATCAAATTACAAAATCTGAAAACCAGGTATAGAAACATTCGAAAATTTAGTAATGTAATAATACATCAGATGCTATAAAAGTTCTGCTGATCGAAGTGAGCAGTTTTATTTGTTCTTTTATTTACGCAAGGAAAAAAAAAAAAAAAAGAGCGTACTGTACGATTCAGAATTATTGACATTCACCCTGGTTCAATTTTCAAATTAGACAGTTTTTTTCTTTTTGTGGAAGCACAAAGGGCATGACAATTGAAAAGAAATGGGAAGCATTAAAGAAAGCACATTAATACAAAACAGTCACTCTTTTTTAAATTGCACTTTTGGGCATAAAACTACTTTTCTTTTATGTTTCTTCTTTTGTGGAAAGTAACTAACTTCGTAAACTTTGAGTATCTGGATTTTTTTTTTCCATCGAGTTTAACTTACTTCAATAACTCTTTTACAGGAAATGTATACAATGAAAGTCATTCCTTTAACATCAATGATGGCGTGTTAAAATACCTCAGGTTACTGGAGCTTTATGCCACAAAGGATATATTTGATGAAGTAGTAGGGAATACGTGGTTATAAATAAAGGAAACATAAACATATAAAATCTAATTTCAAATTGGATTAATATCCCAAATCAGTATCATTTTTGGAATTTAAATACAAACGAATGTTTAAAATAAGAAATTCAATAGTTTTGTCTACGATTATCGTTAGGCGTTTAAAAAAAAGCTAAAAGATTACTGCGGTTCCTTAGATATTTTCAAAAATTCTTCATTTAAAAGTTCTTGCCTATCATATAATACAATAATATTGTCATTCATCAAAATAGCATTTATTTTTGACCGTGGAGTGGGTTATATAAACATATTACTACGATGAAATTTGAAAAATTTTGAATAGCTCCAGTAATCATACAGATAATGACGCTGAATTTTATGGAATAACCATCTCTACTAATGACTGAATGTGTGCTTGTTTGTGTGTTTTGGAGTTCCACAATCTAGATGGTTTGACTTAGAGCTACCAAACTTGGCACATATATAGTTTGAATGGTGGGAATGTACACCTAGGATCAATGTTTTTGATATTCTGGGATTTTTCTGTGATAGTTTCCGAAAATATTACAGCAAAAAAATGGTTTTGACATCATCTTAAAACTGAATCATTATTAATTTTCTGCCGTATAATTTTATTTTTTATTTCTAGAAAAACATTCTAAAAATCATTTTAAGTGCATTTTACAATAATATATTTCACTGTTGAAGTGAAACTCAAATTCTTTTTATTGTTACTACTAATATATCATCCTGGGTTTCTCCATAGTTGATGATAAAAATATTGGAATACAGCTTATTTTTCAATGTTGTGTAGTAAGTTTTAATATAAGGTATGCTTTTAATGAAATTTTGTTGTACTTACAATTGAGGTTTAACTTTTGACAATATTTTTCCGTCACACTGTCATTCACACTCTTGAACTACAGAGATGTGTGGTCAGCTATCGAATTTTGCTGAACAAAATGTCATAATTATTATTGATTGTTTTTCAGGCAGTGCGAAGCATGCCATTTAAATCAATTCTCTGAATATTAGTGATTATATATTCTTTTTCCTAGATCTGTTACCACCTTGTTTTTGTCACGACGCTTTACTTTTAACTATATTTTGTATAATATATTAGATTGTTATTTTGCTATTTCTTGAGAGCATAGTAGCATTTCTGTTGAAATGTTTTCCCTAACACAACAACATTTGATTTGAAACATTTGAGAGTTTGAACTGCATACTTTTAAAACTACCCTAATTAATGGATCATTGATTGTACTAGGTGTCATTGATGTTGTCCGTTTTCTTTCTGGCAACTAACTAATCTATTCAAGTCAATTGTACTTCAAGTACAACAATATTTCAAAAGTATGAATCAAACCAGTTGCCTCTCTGGCTGGTCTATTCAACCTTCACTGCATCTCCAGCTCAACCAAATTTCATTAGAAGATGAAGGATTAAACATATTCCAAAAGAACATTATTCATATTTTCATAGATGGCCTAAGAAAGAACAAGGAGTTAAGAGTTGCGTTTTGTGTCTTGATCAATGACATCTGGCCTATCAACGGTCTACCAAACTAAATGACAAACGATAACTTTTTCAAGATGAACTCACCTCACTTCATTAGGCAGTTAAATAAAGCAGCATCATCTTAATTTCCAAAACAATAGCACTTTTAAAATACATGTTGACAATAGAGCAAGTATCATTGCATATTCAAATTCAAAGAATATTTTTTTAGCGCCCTCCTTTCTAATTCAACAGTAAAAGTCTCATGGGTAAAATTGCATGTAGGTGACATAAGCAATGAAAAAGCAGACCAACTGACGAAAGATGTAAAGCGAAACGGGAAATTTTGTATTCGAACAAAGATCTCTAAACCGTATATAAAGGACCTCTTACGGAAAAACAAGCTATAGGAATGGCAAAGATCTTAGAGCAATGGTGATACAGATAGAAATTTTTTTTTAATACCCTGCCCTCACTTTTCGTTCCTCTAATTGATCAGGGAGGATATTATTTTCTTCTTGGAATACGGCTCTTTTCTTGCCAACCTTAAAAGATTCAACCTATAGAACAATGATCAAGGCAGCTGTGGTAAGATTGGCACGACACTCCATTATGTTAGGAGCATATTCTCATAGCATCATGGCACATAAAAAAACCCATCACGAAGCCTCGAACAAGAATTGCTGAAAAGAGTCGTTAACAACTTTTTCACCAGGTAAAAAAATTCCATGGGATAGTTAAATTTATCAGTGAAAATGGAGATCTCTTCTTGCCTCCCTAGTTTCAAAGACCAAGGAATAAAACAGCATCACAGTTTCTTCACATTCATGCGCCTGTATAATTATCTTTTTAAAACAGATTTTCTTTCATCCTAACTATAAACCAAATTATATTTACATTTTTTAACTGCCTTTTCATCTATCACGTTATAATAAGAGGTGCAATAAGCATTGAACGCTTGATTTTTTTTTAAATTCATAATATTGTTCGGTTTATTATTATTCTAGATATTTTGTTTCTTTCTTTCACTATCCAGAACAAAATATTGCGTAAAAAATAATCATGTCAGAAAATATTTCAGTAAAATTTTCTGAATAACTATTTATAATTTAATTTCTTACGATTTATAAGTAATTAATAGAGTAGTAAGAATTGTATCACTTTTGCTAATGCGTATGAGATGTCTGTTATCAATGATATTTTCCGGGTAGACTAAGAAGCACGCGTTAAGGTAGTTCATTTAAGCCAAGTATCTTTGCTTGCACAACTTTTTTTATGTGTCCGGTAATTAGGATGTTTACTCTTCGCCATTTTACCTTTAACTTTGAAAGATGTTAGGTTTCATGTATTTTGCGATCGCTCGAGTTAGTTCATTTTTGCTGAAATACTTTTCCAGTTATTGTAACTCAATCATTTAAAAAAAAATTAAGATGCAGTTTTGCTTAGAAACAAGTAATCTTGTTAAATAAAATATTAAATATGCCATTATATCAATGATAAATAACTTTTAACTATGATGGCATAAAAATTGGGAAGTCAGAATCATAGGACAAGGTAAATGTTATTGTTGTTAAAAGATATTGTTATTAAAAGATAAACATACTGACTCTTATGATAATGAATTATAAATCATTTTTTTATTGTAGGTATGTAATTTTCTTTTTATTCATGAAAGAAAATAAGCGGCACTCATTTTACATCATTATAGGACAGGTAAATTTGTAATGATTTGTTAATCAAGAAATGCACATAAATAAAATCTGGAAATTTGTTAATTTTTCATTAACATTATTAATATCATAATTTTCTTACTTCGCTCATGTTTTTGATCTGTACGTGTCCAATTACTGTTACCAAAGTTTTGAGTCATCACTTATTTAATTCTAAACTACATTAACTTTGCTTGGTGATATTTATCTCTTCTTTTAAAAATGAAAAATATATTTTGAGCTTATTATTTTTATTTTAGATTTAAAAGGGCCATAGATGTGAAAAAATATTTTCAATATAATCTTTTCAATTTTTTTTTTTTACATCACCTATAAATTAAATAAAAGCATTTCAATTTGTTTACGTCAATTTTTTTTAGAAACTTTTAAAAGGATTTTTATTTAAAAATATTATCTGTGAATATTTTGTTATTTCGTTTTTCCCTTGATTGAAATGTCAAAAGATAACTTAACAAAGTATTCTTAAAAGAAAAAAAACCCAATTTCCTTTGTATTTAAGCCGTCACTGCTGAGGGGTTAGTGCAGTAATCATTAAATGTCAAAGTGACACAATAAGAGCTCAGCCATGCAGAACAGATCGTTCGCAGGTGTTTTTATTTACTAACCCAAGGCCGCAGACGAGACACTCCTTTCATCACTTGACTCAAGAAATGAAAGCCAGATGCCTTCGTTAAGGGCGATCTTGGGCGTATTCGGATCGGGAAACAAAAACAAAAAAGAAAGTCTTAGAGTTAGTTAAGTTTGCTTTGAGAAAGAGAGAGGGAGAGGGAGAGGACTGACTTCCCTGCGGCATCTCGGCACAGCTTTGGGATTTTAATTCAACTGGATAAACTCGCTATTATTCAAATGTGTGTTTTTTTATCATTTAAAATAATTCTCTACATATGAGAATCTCTACTTCATGTATGTCTTTTGAATCCATTTACTCTAGATATTAGTTGTGGGTACTTGTGTAGATCAAAACTTGCTCTCATCACATTAGGGTTAACACAGATTACTCTGTATCTTCTTGATATTATTGTTTTTTGAAATCTAAGGAAAAAAGCAACACCTATCACTATTTTAACATCAATTTATTGCACTCCCAAACAATGGTTAAGGTTTCAAAAAGAAATAGATACACGAAATATTTCTTACATACAAATGAAAGTTTTATGACGGTCCGTTCTCATTAAAATTAATGCAATATCCAATGTTTTAATTATTAAAGCACATTCTTATGTCCTCATTTTAGCCTAATCAAAATCGTCCATGAGCTAAATGCTGTTAATGGTTGTTTGTAGAATATTATTCGACATTTTTGATGGGAATAACTATGATATATAAGAAAATATAATGGAGAAAGTATAGTATTCTTGACTATTCATTTATTAATTATTATAAACATCATTTAAGTTCTTTTATTCAACAGTTTACTATCTGTTTGGTTTCCATAAACTTTGATTGCTTTTTAATTTAATTTTACAGTAAAAATTCAGTCTGGAAAATTATCTACTAATAATCGGAAGAAACCATAAAATTAAAAAATTAAAATTTAATTTATAAAATTAAAAAATATGAAAACACGTGAAGAAAGGGATTTTTAATCAAATAGATATAAAAATCAAAGCGAAAAAAATGTAAGGTGCTGGTAGAGATAAAAATAATTATAATTTTAACTATATTAATGAAATAAATCTTTAATATTTAATTATTATCTTAAATCTTCGATATTTTAAAAAATAATTTAGCTTAATTCCTTAAAAGTACATGAAAACAAAAATTGATTTACCTTGTACTATAAAGAAATTTGCCCCTTTTACAAATGGCTAAAACCGTTTAAAGACGGTTATAAAATGAAAAGAAATATAAGGAGTAGCAGAAGAAAATTCAAATTTCGTAATTGATCAATGAAACGGAAGTTATCCGTGGTGACGCAAGTAATCAGCGGCCGTGTAAATGGTTTTCGTAATTATGCAATCAACTTTCTGAATTCCTTTATTATCAGCATAGAACTTAGCACACTAAAATTCCACTCTACTGTTAATTTCTTGTAAATTATGTGTAATTTCCAGAATAAATTCCCCATTCTGCAACTTGAAAGTAATTTGTAAAATATTAACAAAAAGTGGAATTCTGCTGACTTTAAAAAAACTTTTAACACCTTTCTACCATCATATGTACAGGAATATATAGTTCACATGATTACACGAACATAGTTATTAGCAAAACTCAAAATTTTTATCTATGATATAGAAAAACTAAACTTTTAAAGATGTTAGATAAAAAATATCTTTGAAAAAAAAAAGAAGATTTCAAAATCCTACCAATATATAAGACGCTATAAAAATAAAATCACATTCCTTAACAATGCATCAACAATTTTATTATATTATTTAATTTTCGTTAGTTGTAAAATTTGTTAAATTAGAAATTTGCATTGAATTCAATTCATTAGCATATGAAAAGTTTTAATCCAAATTTATGTGGAAACTTTCTATTTCTCTTCAATTAATTTCCTTTCTGTTACGCAGCAAAGTACTAAAGTCTTTGAAGGGATGTGCGTGCTAAAATCAATCTTTTCGATACGTGTCGGCTGAATGAACTTATTATTCAGGTCCATTTATATTAATTTAAACCGTTAAATGCATTCAATTTAAAATGAAAATTTTGTACTTTCGTATGAAAAATTCAATAATACATAAAAGAATATAATTAGTTTCCTCATTCAAAATAAAAGATTTCGAATTTAAAAAAGATTATGCATAATTTATTGTCAAATTAATTATTATTACATTAGAAAACAATTTATTGGTGTAGAATTGTTTTGAAATAATTGTTATAGTTATATGACAATTACTTTTGTCTGTATCACATCTACTAATCTACTTTTGTCTATATCACATCTACTAATCTACTTTTGTCTATATTGCAAAATCAACATGAAACGATGCACTTTGATAATTTTTGCATTCGATTTTCTTATTTAAAAACGAAAAATTAATACAATTTTTTTTTGTAAACAGTAAGCTTTATTATTTTATTTACATAAAAAAAAAAGAATTAAAATCATTACAAGACAGTCCTTTTAGACTTACTAAAAATTATTGGTTATTACATGTTTCTGTATCTTCTATCACTTAAATATAAAAAATATTTTTAATTTTATTGTTAAATACTTTGTTTTAAAAGATTTATCGTTGTAATTTTTACTATCATTTATGATAATAATTTTTCTGGAGAATTATCCCCTCGCCAACATTTCTGTCGAATAAAAAGCTTTAAGTCCTTTTAAATTTTTTTATTTCATGCTTCAATATAAATTTTATTGTAATTATTTAGAGAATACTAATATATCAAGTGAATATGGAAGGAAACTCAATTTTGTTAGGTAGAAATATTTTAAGTAACAAGATTTGATGCAAACAAGTTAATACTTTATTATTAAGTAGTAAAATTTGATAAACTTGATCCATATTTTCAATTCATTTCTGTACATATATTTTCAAACTTCTTACAGGAAACAGTTATAGAATAATTTTAATCACTTTTTTAATTACAAAATGAAGGATGCAGAACACTAAACTGAAAATATTAATAATAGAATGTTTGAAAATGAAAGATTTTTATCTATTCTAACAAAGAGATGGCAGCACTAATCACGAAATGGTAAAGCACGGAAAGAAACTTAAATGTTTGGTTTTCAAAATGCTTCAGATTTGTTTTTATTAAAATTCTGTAGAAAGGCACCTAAAAATATTTCCGTAAAGTAAAATTTGTCTTGGTTATAACTTCAGCTTTTAAGAAATTTTTACGACAGTAAGATAAATACAAATATCTGACAATTCACTGCTTCCTTTTTCAAACAATCATTTGTTTGTAAGATCAAGACTATAAAATACGTTTTGATCTTGCCGCATTGTTGGGGATTTTTAAATTTTTATTTTGAAATTTTAATCTCGTGTCTCTTTATGAATAAAAGAAAATAGTTTTCACCTTCATATGTAAAATTTTGTTTTATTTCAATGAAAAAAACTATAATTACAAGAAATGAATTAAATCAGATTAAACACGAGAATACTTTCTGATAAATATAATATTTTCGTATTTGCAGCCGTAAGCAACGCACATTACGAAATTCTCCTTTTAAATAAAATTTATTTTTACTTTAGGATTTTGAAAAAATATATGCTTTTATTTATTTATTTATTATGAATATAAATATCTGGTATCCGTTTTTCTAAACAATATTATTTAAGTAAATGCTCAATTCTTATAAATACTGTAATAATTAAATGAATGCAATGAAATTAATATAATCCCTACCAATTATACTAGACAAAGAATTAGTGCTATTCTAATATATTTTAATTTATAGAATTTATAATGTTCCATGATGTTGTGCGATATTTTGAATGCCGTACAATATCGTGAAGATATCATACCAATATTGTTGGGCGTTTTGTATCTATAAGGTGACAACAAGGCTAATAACACTTTTATAATCGATCTATCTACCGTACGGTTGACTCTTCCCCCAATCAGATGGCGTCTTCATTTCCAAATAATTTTTATGGCAGTAAATATGGTTAATATGAGATATCGGTATAATATACAGTGAGGAATCTCTGACTAGACAAAATATGCAGCTGACTAGCTCTTTTGCCCCTATAAAACAACATGTTACACAATATTATACAATATTATGAAACATTATATTATTCAGTATTCAACACTATTATACAATGTTGTGAAAACTTTTAATGTAAAATATTGTACAATGTGTGCTACTAGGGGCAGAAAGTTTAGGCAGCTGCCTGTTTTGTCTAGTCGAGAATTGATCACTGCATATTATACTAATATCTGATACTACCATATTTACTGTAGTATGGATAATTGGGGAAATGAGAACGATATCTGATTAGTTATTATCAGATATTGTTATTCCCAATATTTTACATTAAATAAGAATCTTTATAGAAGACGTTTAGTTCGAATCTTACAATCTGAACTCGCCATGTTTAAAAATGTTTAGATATATTCGAATCTGACTACCTTTCACTTTATTATTTTTCTGTGCCATCCACTAAAACTTTTTAGTTAAATAAAATCTTATGAACTAAGATGCATGTTCTTTTCATAATAAACGATTTCATGAATCAAATTGTAAAGAATAAAATCTTTAGAAATCTTCATTGCAATGCTGAAATATTTCCTATTAGATAATTAAATTAAAAAATGTTTTCAATGAATTTTAGCTCTCAGTCTATACAAAGAAGTACACATTTATTATCCTTTTCATAAATCTGTAGTGACGTAAGTACATTCGTCTAAAGAATCACGCTTATAGTAATTGCCAAGAAAGAGTTTATGACACCCAAGGTAAGATATTTTTGCGCCACCCTCTACTGCCACATTTCACACAAAAAAATAAAAAGGACTAACATTTTGTTGTCGAGGCGCCTCCAAAATTGTTACTACCTTGTTATTTATGAGTAATAGATTTAACGTAAAAAAAATATTTGTCTCTCTCGTACATATTCGTGAATCAGAGGGCTTAAATTTACAACAACGAATCAAACTCCCAAAAATTGCAATTAGCCAGTTATTTTACCATAATAAAAGATAAAAACAAAGTTATTCGTTCCCATCGTTATAGTTAATTTTGAAAAGAAAAAATAGGGTTTTAAAAGGGCTCACCCTTCAACATTTGGTATTTTAAGCAATGCAATTTCCAAATATTGTTTAAAGTATGCTTTTACATGCATTTTCTAATTCAATTTTCCTACAGTTGTATTAACTGAAAATAGAAGTAAATCGTAAATATATCAGAATCTGATAAAATCATTGCAGGATCTGCAACCAAATCAATAATATTTATGCATTAATTGATATGCCCAATACGAAATTACAGAGAATAATATGGTATTTAAAAGAAATATTTCACAACTATTTTTAAAAATATTTTACAACTATTTTTAAAAATAGTTTTACAAATATTTTTTAGGAAAGAAGGAATACAACTTTCTGCTAATTCGGCGAATAAGAATATGGAAAATTGCGTTGTCAGGAATGAATTCAACGTAGCCAAGGTTAACCACATTTAAACATGCGTTTCTTCAAAAATTTCCAAAAAAAAAAACAACTACAGAACGGTTAAAACAAAGAAAAAAATGAGGCTAAAACTCGTATGCTGATCATTAGCTATGAGTTTTTTTTTTTTGACGATTTTAGAATATTTTGCAAAATCATTGCTTTGATATGAAGGATGAGGTCCGAGTTCCCAGACAGTCGTGATAAACAACAAAAAGGAGCGAGATGAATGAGAAATCAACTGGAATGAAATAATTTCATGTTAAAGTGACACAAGTTAAATGTGTCACTCCGATTAAGTACCTCAATACAACATGTACTTATCAAAAGAAAATGATATATTATAGCGTAATACATAGATGATATACACATTTATATCTATTATGGTACTGAGGCGCCATGGCATTTACAAAGGGTGTTTACACATTTTCAGAAAGATTTTGGAGTCGTTTAATCAATGTTTAAAATGTGAAGACTGTTTTTTTTTTTAAATATTCGATATAATTGCACTTTTTTTAACTATAAGGCTGCAATATTTATAATTGAAGGGCTTTTTGCAAAATCTCCATGGGCGTTGATATACATTCTTCGTCAATTACTTTCCAGAATTTATCAATCATGGTGGGGTTTTTTTTAGAAAGAGCTCTTTCCAACAGACTGAAGGAACGATAGTCTGCAAGTGAAACACCAGAAAACTTCGCAAAAATAGTATTAGTATTTCAATAGTATAGAGTATTGAAAAGGTATATTTGCAATACTCGTATTAGTCTACATTTTTTTCAAGAAATATATATGTTACTTTTCAAAACATGACTTGTAAATTTGTTTTGATGCGGTTTCATTCTTTGAAAGTCATTGGGACAAAGAAATGGAATTTCTTCTGTAAATATCAGATATAGAAATTTCTCTTCATAATATATAGAGTTAATTTTAACATTTTTCCCATTTATCATATTTTTATTTTTATATTATATGATAACCTTTCGATAATCAATCTTTTAATGAAACTTTTTTTTTTTTTTTTTTTACTGACGGAACTGAATTCATACATTTTTTTTCTCTTTGTTTTTGTTGTTGTCATTTTAGTAAGCTCACGCTTCATCAAGATTAACAGGCGATAAATGGAAATACATCGTCAAATAGTTTTCTTAAAGAGTTCTAAAAACTATCCCGCGCTGAACCACATGCTTCAGGCTTTTTTTTTTCGTTGCAGTTTTATAAATTTAGTTTAGTGACATTATCGTCCCGTTTTAAAGTAACATTAGGACTATTTTAGGACATATTTCGTAATATCAACAATAGTCAGAGGGCGATACCTGAGCTGGAACGCTCATCTCCAAACTTTCGCACCACACCAGCAGGAGGACATTTGGCTCCGATTGATTTAACGTGTACCCCTACACTGCGGTTCTTCTGTGACATCAGATCTCGAATCTCAACTCTTCGGTTCCGAACCTGAGATCTTATCACTAAACCACGGCGGGCTTTTTAAGTTGTAAATCTTATTTTATTTATTGTTGTTACAGATGTGTTTGAAGATTTTGCAATTGATTTTTGCGTCGGCAGATTTTTATGTTAGCAGCGATTTTATTTTAAAAATATTTGAAACAGTACTACTCTTTCGGGCATTAGTTTAAAGTCTTCTTTCCATGTAGAAATAAAAATTAATAGTTTTTCCTCTTTACGATTAGTAATTTTGCTTATTTGGCACCTAGAAATTTTTAAAAACTGCATTTCAAACCGTTTTTGAATTATAGAATTGAAATATTTCTCGTACGAAAGCTAAAAAAACTTATTCTCCAATCCACTTTTTATTTACATGCCACATTTTGAGAGAGAGAGGAAAAAAAAAAAAAAAAAATAGCCTGCGTAAAATTGACGTAGACTCGTTGCAAATAATAAGCTCTGGCCAAAAATTTACATTTCCTTTTTAAAAATTATTTATTGAAATCTTTCTAAAAATGCGTAAATACTCTCTGTAATTTACTGGAAAAATATTTTTAGAGTTGGAGTGCATACATCATCATTGATTTCAGAAATATTTTGACTGTTTTACTTTATAAGAGTAAGAAATATATTTCAGATTCTAAAAATTTATTAAAGCAAAATAAAAGTTGTCGGAAAAATTAATTTCCAAATTTAACCAATAAATATACTTATTAACTATAAAATTAAAAAGCTACAACAATGCATAATGAATATGAATGATGTCTTTACCTTAAAAAAGAAAAGAAATGACTGAGAACAGAAGACAGCATAAATAATTAATGGGAGTTTTGTTCTCTAATTTTTCCGCATATTCACACTGCATCGCGCGTTTTGTTCGCAGTTTTGTAATCGGGAAAGTCCATGCATTATATGAATTCTGAATTCTTTCTCATTGACTAATTAGATTCAAAAATTGGTACAGTTCAAAACTGGTGAACCAATGTTGAATTCCAAGATTAATCTGTAGAGCTTATTATGGTGTTGAATTATCGCCTTCACATTCACACAGTTAGGCAAAGCTAGAGCTATAGGAATTTAGCCCAATATTTGTAGTCAAATTTTGATGATAAAACGATATTATATTTCGTCCATTTTGTTTTTGAGTTATTAAGCCCAATTTCACATAGATGTATATAAATATTGTCTATCCATTCAGGTAGCTCTTCCCAAATTTGAAAATCAGATCTATATTTGTTTAATAGAACCACATGCCAAATTTCATTTGCCTGGCTTGTTCCAATTGCGAACCATCGTGTTCACAAGCTTTTACAGCGGAGGCTGAATATTAGGCAAACAGATTCCAGAAATAGTTTTTTCAGTATCAAAGTAGTCTAAAACGTTAAGATTTGTCACTATTTCGGTGTTACATTTTTTGAAGAATACAATACTTTCTCGTTGTATAGCTCATATTCATGAAAATAAGAATAAAAGTATTCTGGCGTTCAATTAAATAAGAAGTATATATAATGCTAAAACTCTAAGTTTTCCTAAATTTTTTGCGATAAGATATTATTGGCTTTGCTAAATTTATTTCATCTTGCGGCGTGTACACATAGTAATGAAGAGGTTAAAAAATGGGCAAACTGGGAATTTAGTGACAACCCCTTCGGCACCTCAGATAAGAATTAGCCAACGTAACAAGAAAAATGATAATATTATAGAGAAAGAAATCGGAAGAGATGAATTCCCTCGGGTAATAACGGACATTTTCAGATCCCAATACGCTTATGAGGATAACTGAGGTTAGACATGGCCATTTTTCCCAATCGTGATAGCACGCCCTTTTTTATCCTTTGTACAATGATTGCAATATTTTTTCTGTTACTAGTTCTCCAAGAAAAAAAAATGAAATGCTATATTTTTGTTTTATGATTAATATTTCATGTTTAAAAAGCCATTATATATTTAATCTGATTTGTATTTGAAAATCAGAAGACTCCCAAAAATATTTAAAATCTCAACATCAATCAAGGAAAAAAAATTGTATTTACCACAAAAGAGTTACCAAAGTTTTTTATTTTAATATACAGTTAATCATATGATTGAAATTCATCGAATCATACACTTTGATAAATAATACTTTTTTTGCTCTGAGATAGATGCAGCCTATAAAATTGACTTTTTCAAAGTAATTTATTTCTAATTAATAGTTAAATTAGTATGAGGTAGGATTACTTAAAATAATACCCATTTGATGTTTATGCTGTCTGCAGCAAAAATGTAATTAACTTTTCTATGTAATATATTTTTCTTTCTAGAGTGTTGCTAAATTTTAAATTTTTTTTTTGTTTTACACTTTTTCGGTTGCTTTGAAGTTTTATAAGGCGATTTTTTTACATACAGGATGTTTTTATCATTAAAATATATCTCTTAGTATTTAATACATTTCAGAATGTAAATATTTTATTGATTGTAGACATAATTTAAAATTCAGTTTGTGGTTTCATGCGAGAGAAATAAACGTTCTTTTCAAGTAAAACTAGAACTGGAAAAGTGAAATAAACAAAATTTATTAAAGTATACATTGAGTAACGAATCGTAAATTTATAAATATTCGGATTCAGAATTTTTTAATATTTTTAACTTTTGTTCGGAATCCTGTATGAATTTTGCTTTTGACAAAGAAGATGTAAAACAATTGATATAATTGAATCCATAATAAGGATTTAACATCTGAATTAAGTTTAAAAATATGTTATATAGCTGATTATTGAAATTTAAGTCATCACTAGCCAATCGTTGGAAGTCAAAAATTTTTTCAAAATTTAACTCATGCACCTAAGAAAATATTCAGTTTCTTAGATTCATTTCCTTAGAAATTTATCACCTGTGTGACAAATATTGCGGCATGCAATATTTGTCGATATACGGCATAAGCAGCATCATAGCACCCATCTTTGATTTGCAAATATACGGCATATATAGAGATTCAGTTAATAAATTTTTATTATTTTCTTTTTGTATATTAAAAAGTAGTGGATTAACTGAACATGAAATTAGTTTTATTTTGCGTTTTTTCACGTGCTTTTTACGTTTTTGCTTCCTTTATGCTTTTAATATAAAACAAGAACATTGATAAATTTTTTATGAATCTTTGTTTTTATATCTTTGAATATTCATGACTTTCTTCCGAACTTATTCACTATTAAATTAAAATAAACAGAAATTATTTATTATTGATTTAAAATGAATTAATTCTAAATATTCTTTAACATTCAATAAATCTCAGTCACAACTGAGATGAAAGTACAGTTTTTTTACAATGAAAATGTGCCTACTGTTAATCAATCTAAAGTTGTTCAAAAATCGATAATTAACGTATCTTATCAATTGCAGCACAACTGAGCAGTGCTTTGCTTATTAATACTCGATAACCATTAATCGTAACAACATTTAAGATAAACTTAAGGAAATATTAACTTTTTTCTGTAGTTGAGTGATTAAATCATTTATCTAATTGATTCATAAATCATACAACTAATTTCAACTGATACGCAAATAAAGGATGTAAATGAAAAGTCATCAGTTGATGACAAAAGGTCATTTTTTATTCATAATACCAGATTGTTTTTATGGCTTTCCGCTCACCCTGAAATCTAAAAGAGCAGTAAAACTCACTCCAGCGGAGGTCTGTAAATAGAATCGTTTTATGTATTGTAGAAATTTTTATGAGTCATCAAGTACAGTAGTAGTCTCATATTTAGAAGCAAATATAAGGAAAAGACCAGACTTGAGTATAAGCTCCACAATAAAGTTAGAATGCTTATTCGGCTATTTATACTTGTCTAAAAACTGCTAAGGTATCCGTTTTTTATGGTCAATAGTTGTGGAAAAAACACTTCTATAACTTTACACTTCTTTTTATTTTTCATTCTTTAGTAAAGTTCTAAATTATTTATTTTAAATTAGATACAATAACAGTTTAGTTATTGTTTCCGTTTCAAAAAGAAAATAGCAACTTGTTTTTCTAAATGTTTTATATTCAGAAAAAAGTCTTCCTCCTTTAAACGTTTATCGAAAAAATATCAGCAAGAAGAAATTATAGTACCAATTAATGAAAGTTTAAACTAATACTGTACAATTTTCAGAATCCTATTGGAAATGAAATTTTATGCTCCTTGGTGTGGGAGTTTAGTTTAGCTGTATAATAGCTAGTTTGAAGTTACACATTATAATGAAAATATTTTAAAACAAATCTCGTCGCATTGAATCGTACAGATGAAATGACGACACTTAAGGCGGAATTTCAATTTATTTCAAACGGCTGATGACTATTTTCAGAAAATGTCTTAAAAAAGCCAATATTCAAAAGAACAGAAAGACATAGACCCCTATCACCATAATTACAATATATTCTTCATTAAAAAAGTTCAAGTGTATTTGATTGTATTCTTAAGAAGAAGCATGCAAGTTTGCATAGTAAGAAAATGAGTAATTTTTTTATTCACGCAAGAATTATTATTAGTTATGCTTAATAAAATAATAGCTATATAATAAACAATTACTGAACAACAAATATTTAATTAATAACATTTTAATATCAATCTGAAAGCTAATAATTACAATTATTTAAAAAAAATGCGAAAAAAAAAACTTGGTCAGTAGAATTCTCGACGAAGTAAAGATTTTGAAACTTTGTATCTTACAAATATCTGTGATCAGAATTAAAGTGATTATTACAATATTCCTTCGTTCGTAAAGAATAATCGAACTCAATCTACGTTAAGTTAAATTAACTTAAATTCAGATTTAACCAATTAAAGACGTACCACTAAAAATTCAAAATCCAAGAAAATGTATGAAGGGATCATTTTTGTGCATTCTTTATTCCATATTATCTCTACTGAACAATTGCATGAAAATAAAAGTGTGAATGTTTTCTGCCTATGCGGAATTCATTTGGTGTTGAAACGTCAGACATGCAATAAAGTATGTTCTCTATATAAAACAGTGATAGTTAAGCAAGGATAAGTGAGTAGAGTGTTTTGTATTTATTGTGAAAGCTACTTATTAAAAATAATTTCTAGAAAAACTAAGTCTCTTCTCATGTAAATACACCAAGCATACTTACTTTATTCTATTGGGAAGGAAGGAAGGAAGAGAGTTGGAAACATTTTATTTCAATTATGCGGATGTAAAGTCGTCAGAGGAGTAAAAGGTTTCTAATTTCCTTAGAGGATACAGCATTAGTTGATGTTTATGTTGTTACCTCCTATTCAGGATCATATCTTCTGAAGAAAAGCTGGTACGTGGGCCGATGATGGTTATTTTGCAACTGACTTTAATAACCTAGTACTATCTGGGATATGCTTATCGTTGTAATACACCAGGTGTCAAGGACAAGGACGGTGTGATATCGTTTGAATTCTGTCGAGCATAAATAAATATTACAATATAATACAATGGTTTGAAATAGAGAATTTTCTTAGTAGAAATCCAATTGTTTTTTTTTCTTATTGTATTTATATTTGTGCCTAATCAATTAAGGTTCAACAATCATAATTGGATTAAATATTTTATATGTCTGGTTTTTTCTCCTGCAATGTTTTAGTGATAGATGGTCATAAAATCTGCATGATTTAATTACCGTTATATTAAATTAATTGGGAAACCTTGAGCAAAAAATTAATTTGTTCAATAAAATATAATTTGCACATATTTTCTAAAAAGATGTAGGCTAAATGTCTTTATTTTCTCGTATACGTAGTATAGAAATTTCGACATTTTGATGAATTTCTACGTTTTAGATATCCCAGAGTTTGAAAAACACATTTTTGGAAAATGTCTGTCTGTCTGAAATTTAGTATATGATCCTTACACAAAATTTGCAGATTTCTATCAAATTTTGAGCAAAATCCGCTCAGAAGAAGTTTGTCTGTCCGGTTGTACAAATGTAATTTAACACGATAACTACAAAAGGAAGAGAGCTAGATAAAGAATATTCCATACGCAGAATTAGTATCTATAGTCAAATTTTGAGTCAAATGCAACAAGAAATTGACCATCTGTCAGTCTGCATTTATAGAAGCGTGAGAGCTTAAAGTCTCAATGACTTACATATATCAAAATTGGCAGGCGATTTTGGGACTACAAGTGAAGTTTGGTGTCAAATTCAAGTTTCAATCGGTTGGGAAAAACGCATTTAAAACACAAATCTGATTTTCGGATACTATTAATCGTATGCCAGTGATTAATTGCCAAATAACTCTCCAAGGATGCACGAATTCACACCAAAAATTAATATTTCTTAACTATTATACGCCAGTATCATGCAAGGTGTTCTCTAGAATAGCACTTTTATTAGAGAATATTCGAGGAACTTTCGGGAGACCACTCCAGCTGATTTTGAATACTATTCTAAAGATATTTCTTTCTTATTATATAGTAATGAGAGTAAAGCCATACAACTCATCAATAAATCGATTTCCCCCTCCCCACACATCCTTTATATTCTAAATATCCTTAAAGATAACCGACATTTGAGACTCAAATACATCATATTCTTCTTGTACATTATAGTTCATTTTACATGTTCATACCTTCATGAAAAGTTGTAGTGATCTGGTTACTAAACAGAGTAGCAAAAGAATATTACGTTCTGATTCATTAAGTGTATTGTTGAAGTGGCTAGCATTCCTACAAAAATTCAATTTCTAGTTGCTTCCAATTGTATCTTAAAGTGAATAACTATTTTTGAGTTATCATATGTTATCAGATTTAAATACGTTACCAACAAAATCTTATCGTTTGTAATTTATATAGATGAACTACCTGTATCAGGTTGGTTAGATTTTCTCTTTTCGCGTCATTCATCTGCAAGATTTGAGTCTTAGGAAATGAGTTAGATAATTTTAACAGTTCTTAAATAATCCAGATAAAAGCATTTTTAGCTATCAAATTTTAATAGGAAGAATAACTCTCCTTTTGAAGAGAGAATCGTACGAATTTAAAATATGTGTACATTGCACTTGTGCTACTGAAATACTAAAGAAGGAAATTTTACAGTTGATAATATCTCCCATGACAACTGATATCTTCAGGGTACCTTAACCAGCTACTCCGTCCCCCCAACTAAAGCCCACGGATAAATCTAATTGACCGGACCGCCTCGACAATAATACAGGTAGGAATTATAGTTGAGCCCTAAGGACCATCACAGGTCACGGTACAACCCTTCCTTGGGAAGCACGTCCCGTCATCGATAGGAGGTAGCCGACCGTCATCATTCCTGTACCCACCCAGGTGGCGAGAATCAATCACCATACCGGAAGATTCTCATACTTATCTCTGAGGAGCCTCCAGGTGGGAGATATCATCAGGGTAACAACAGATTTTAATCTTTAATGTAAAAAGAAATCCCTCTAATATATAACTTAGCAAATAAAGATTGGAATAGGGAGGAAAGTTTTTGTATTTCGACATTTTCTTTAACAATTTCCTTTCTCCCGTACTCTTTAAATAGGACATGAAGCTGTAGAAAAATGCGAGCTACAAAGCAATTCTAAGAAAATTTAAAAAACGGACTGGGATATATAACCATGCCTGCAAGCCTCATTAAGTGCTAAAACCATTCTTTTTTTATCTTCCATTTTTGTATTATTAAGAAAAAGATTGCGCTATTATGATTACTAAATGTTTAACTATTATGTCCTCAATAATTTTGTAATGAAAAGCATTATTAACGTGGTATTATTAAATAAGAACTTATGCATGAATGGCAATATTTATAATCAAAATTTATAAACTTTATTGAATAACTTTATCCCGTACATTGAATAACCTTAAAATCATTACAAACATAATTTTCCGAAATTGGTGTGAAAATGTATAAAATCATTTAACTTGAGATAGCGTGAGTGTAAGTGACAGATATAATCTCAAACATTTTCAGCCAAGCGAAGTTAGCACACATGCCTGAAATCAAGATTTGAAAATGAGCCATGAATGCAATCCTTGTACTTAATTTATTGAGTATGAATATTTATTCCGTAAATGAAGTATGCATAAATATTGCAGTATCGTTAATCACAGAACGAAGCAGCATAATTTCTGTTCGGATAATAATAGCTTCAGTTCTATTTTCGGAACAAATGTTGCAAAGAGGGTGATCAAAGGCAAACTTTAGTTGGGATGATGATTCTTGAAAATGTACGCAATAAGTATAAAAATATTGAGATAAATTACCAATATAAAATAATCTAGTTATTATAAAAAATGTATTAAAAAACAAATTTTCTTAAATTGTAGGAAATATATTACACATTTGAGCAATAGCATGAGAAATGTAAGCAGATTAAAAATGACATAAGTAAACAGAGTGATTTATACGATCGTCTCCAAAGTTAAACTTAATATGTAAAATAAAATAAAAAAACTGAGAAAGTATTGAAAAAAATTGTCCTGAACAATCATGTGATGATGATAAAACACTGCAAAAAAAAAAAAAGTAGTTACAGCTGTAATATTAGTAGTTGTGATTATTAAGCACCCTCAAGTAAGTATAACGAATAAAGAAAGAAATTTTTCTGTTGTATTATGGATGGGTTTCACGATACAAGCATAGCAAATAAATATATTTATGAAAGAAACAGCAAATGGAATTTTGGAACCCATTCGATATTAAACCGAAGAATCTACAATTCTAATATATCTCAGAATATGATTTCATAAATATGGTTAAGATGACGAAGAATTGTTAGTTGAAACCCTGTATGTAATCAGACTACCAGCCAAGAACAAAATTTGCAAACATTCGCCAAGACCGATATTAAACAATGCGTTGCCATTTTCATGTATACACATAAACATGTGATTTATGATAAAGTGTGGAACATTGCTTGTAGTGTCGAAAATAATAGGACAACATCACGTTCGGTAAGGAGTAAACATTTAGCCTGCAGCTTTCAATTTATAATAAGATATTACGAAACGAGTATTGAATTCGGTTTCACTTATGAAACGTCACGGATGTAAACAATTTTGCATTAAAGTGGGATGGGGAATTAAGGTGCACACATTATACTAGATGATTACTCAGGTTTCTGTCTTTGAGGTGTTCAAAAATACAGGGATGAAATCATTCAGACTTCGCTTCGCCTGTCGTGATTTCAGAAATCGTATTTATGTAATTAAAGCACATCTCCTCAAGCAATGCTGGTTGAAAACTAGAAGTGAAATCAAAATGAATATATCGGGCGCAGGCAGCATCCTTTTAATCATGTTGATCTTAATCATATAAAAAATGCATGGAATAAGCTGGCAGACCATTTATAGAAGTTCAGTTCCATTCTCTATTCCGGAATTGGAAACCATTTCCGGAATTGGATATTTCGGAAATGGTTTTTGTTCACTTTTAATTTATAATTATTTAAATATTTATGTAAATAGAAACAAATGATTAACTTTTGGGCAATTGTGTGTTAAAATAATTGGATCCTGGAATCAAACTTCTGAAATGTCCCTGCCACAATATAAATTTTAAATGTTTGAACTATGAAAATTGTGGAATTCCACACTTGAAAATTTTAAATGTTATTACAAGCAATCGAATTTTGAAACTGTTAATAATTAAAATAACCATTTTAATGCATTTTATGTCTAAAACAAATATTTCTTATAAATACACATTGCAATATCAAAATGATATTTTGATACGCTGCAAGTCGTATTTTAAAGCAACAAAGCCCACAGGTTACATATTTTAGATATGGAATAATTTTCGCGCCGAGACTTGAAGATAGGAAAATTACGGTTTTAACTATAAAAATGAACAGTTAAATAGGTAAACCGCAAGCCACTTTGAGAATAATATATTCTTCTTACAGCCAAATAATTTTTTTTGAATTTTTAGGGAATTTAAAATGCAAGTTTGGCATTGAGGACAACAATTTCTATGCAAAAAATGTTTCATTCACATGATTATGAGATTTTATAGTCAATGTTGGCAGGTTACATTTCTTTAAGAAAAGAGATTTATTCAAAGAAATAATATCGTTTTTATGTAAGAAATATTTATTTCAGATAGAGGATGGTATTTATATTTCCTAAATGATATAAATAGTTCATTTTAAATGGAATCTTAACATTTGAAATTGCTCAAATGAATTGAATACATCCGAGTGGATTTACAAACAGCCAAATTCACATCTTACTAATCTGTTAAATCTTGCCTCTAACGCAACATGCCAAAGCTAATAAATGTAATCTGTAATTAATCATGTTAACAACGTAACGTATGTTTTCACAAAACAGCATACAGACAATAGAAGAAATAACCTCTATGCATTCTGAAAATTGAAAATTATTTTTGGAGGACAATTCTTTTTCAGAAATGCAAATAAAACTTCTCTCAAGTAGAAGGTAAATAAGGATTGTTATTCTTGCGACTTATTCAACTATAGAAAGCAAAATTTATATTAAATATTTGCTTTCGTAAATGTATTTGGTGATATGTGGTTTCAATACAATAAAATTTTTTCAAAAGTATTTATAGAAAATATACAGACCCCATATTTATAGCAAATTTGTGGTTTTTTATTGTGAAATTGAATTATTTATTTCAAGAGCATGTCTTAAAAGACTGGAATGCCAAAAGAATACACAGTGTGTCAAGAAAATTTTTTAATTATAACTTGGAAAATGAATTTTTATCCTAATTCAAATATCTGCTAAAATAAAGAATTTTTGAATGGATTACTTTTAACACATTTAGTCATTAAATAATCTCTTTAAGATTGCAATCAACTCGCCTAAGGAACAGATAATATGCTCTCTATTATTAAAACCCACTTCTCTTTAGAATCGAAAATGCATTTCACGATTAAATTTGTGCATGACAGAGGAAAATAGAATTACTCGACAGAATGAATTTTGCATTTGTATGTTAATGATCCCTTTTAGACCCTTGAGTTGACTTTAAAGAAAGGGAAAAGAAAACACTAATTAAAGTTTTCCATTTAGTAATCGACGATCCGTGATGAATTCAAGACGAATAACGTAAGAAAACGAAATAAGATAATAGAAAAAAAGGAGTACTTGCTATTTAAATTAGCTTATGGGTATGCAAGATTTCTTTACTGGGCTGCTTCGCAAGTATTAAAGAGGTTTTACTCGAATATCTTTAATGAACTAAAACACTTTTATTAGAATTTCTTATAGAAAGTTAATAAATATTATGTCTTTCCTTCCTTTTCGACCATTTAGATTCGTCTTTATTTAGGAAAGACGCAACTATTAAAATGAAGTTGAGGCTCTCATATAAGTAATTCGAAAGGAATGAAAAAGGAAAATGAAGAAAAAAAAAATGTTACACTCGAATAAGCAACCACTTTCTCGGAAGCGCTTCTGGAAACACTTATCCGGAAGAAGAAGTTACTGTAAATTAATCAGAAACAACGCGTTGATCTATTGATTGGGTCGCACACTGGTGCCAAGGAAACTATAAGTGGGACTGTACTGTCTAAATGTTTTGTTTCTGAGCGTAAATGTATTTTTCTCTTTAAGCTTCTAGGAAACTTCTGGTTATGTAATTGCAGAATGAGAAAATATTATTTATTTTATTTCATATGATATTGATATGAATATGATATGATAGCAAAAACTATAGAGAAAATCTATACACAGAGTTTATGAAATTTTTAATAGCATTATTTTATAAAAGTAATACTTGCAAGGGTGTTAACAGCAAATAAAATGATTTTAAATGACTGAAACCAAATAATTAAATAATTTGAAAAAAAAAAAAAAAAAAAAAACGTTTTTCATCGTTAAAAAAGCTGTAAAAATGATTGTTTTTATGTTAATGGTGTCATAATAGATACAAAAAGAAATTTAAACAATCTTAAACTTATCAGAAAATTGCCAAGTGTTTAGAAATTTGTACTTCTATACAAGTTACTTTCAGATGCACTTAAAATATTTCAAAGTTGAATTACAACCAAATTCCAAGCAAACTTAAAGAATAGGGCAAAACTGGTAAAATAGTGGACATGAAATATTATCAATAAATACATTGCCAATAGATACATAATTAAACAGAAAATGCAATTATTTGGGAAAATTAGTTCATAAAATTATTTTGAGACTTCTTGTCCTTATTCGATAATTCTTTTAATATAAAACTATTTCAATAAATTTAAAGTTTTGTTGCAGATAACCATACTAAGCAAATCTTCATCGCAATGAGCTAATAATTCTTCAAAATAACTTCATGAAACTTAAAAGAAAAGACTATAAATATTTTCGAGAGTTTTCCAATTAGACTTTTTTAAAAAGTTTTAATTATAATTTTTATTTTCTTTAACTTCAATTTAATTAAATTAGAAAGCTTTTACTTAAAAATGCTCAATAAAATGTAAAAGTGTGGAATAATAATGTACCAAATAATGGTAAAATTGCATAAATTATTACAAAATCAGCAAATAAATAAATACAAAGTAACGAAAGTGTGAAAATAAAATAAATGTAAGATAAGGATTCATATTTTCATTTAATATTATTAAAATCTATAAAGTTAAAAAAACATTCTATTTAATGAAATTGGATCCGAAATAAATTCTTTCGCTACGTCATATTCTTCCAAATGAGATAATTTTTCTCTTACTATGACACCGACAAAAATATAAATTCAGTTTGACTATATCACATTATAGTTGAACTGAACAGAAAAATGTAAAAAAGAAGAGAAAGAAAATGAATCTTAGAAAGAAAGTCAGGAAATATAAGAAGCCTTTTCATGTAAAAATCATCCAATCATGCACATACCTTGACAAATACAAAAATATTAAAAACCAGAGGAGTGGACTTCTCAAAACTATCTCGCATACACTGCAATAGGTCATATCCCACTCCAAATTATGGACCTTGGGTAAAGCCACGAATACCGAACAAAAAGTACGGAATATAGATCCTTGCCTTGAATCTAGTCTTTTCGTTGATTCTGCAATGTGCACATGCATTTGGGACACCTTTTTCTTACCGATTGAAATCAAAATTTCATGCCCAATGGCATTTGTAGGCACAAGACTACATTTCATTTATTTAGGTCATTGCGTTTACATGCCTGAAAAGTGCAGTCAATTCTTTGACAGATATGATTTGAAATTTTATAAGAATCTTCACGTTAGATGCCAAACCCTCTCTACTGAATTTTTATCTTTCTATCGTTTTGTAGTGATCTAGTTCACTTGTACTAAAGCATTCAAACAGACCGACTTCTTCTGAATAGATATCGTGCAAAATTTGATGGAAATTACAAGTTTGATTTCAAATACCAAATTTCATCCGTCTAGCTGAAAGCCTTTTTAACTTATTTTGTTTACAGACAAATAGATGCGCATAATACCATAAATGTATTTTCCGAACTCAGGGTGTTCTGAAACGTGGAGATTTGTCAAAATCTCAAATTCGAATTGCAATACTTTTTCGTATATGAGAAAATAAAAAGGGATAATTTATGAAAATCAGCAACTGAGTAAAAAATTAACTAATGAGTCATCATAAGGAATATTACAACCTCAAATATAATTCTAAAAAATCTCCCAAACAAACAAACGAACAAAAAAGTGTCATTTTTTAACGTATTAAGAGTGAGAAAAAGGGAAATATTCAAATATTCTTTAACTTGACAAATCAATAATTGCTTCTTTTATGAAAAACGCATTGAATTGCATTTTTAAGGATGGTCTGCGCCAAAGAAAAAGATAAGATGAAACAGAAAATGAATGAGTGAGAAGTAAATGAAAAGTCGTCGAGTCTATGAACGAGAGAAGTTCAATATACCGTTTTACTTTAAAATCAGATGAAGGAGCTATTTTTGGATCTTTTGTGGAGGCGTCACAGTATACTGGCAAAATATAGGAATTAATATCAGTTTTCAAACAAGTAAAATTTGAATCCGGTTTTTAAATGAAATACGGATATAAAGAAGCAATTTAATTGTGACGAAGACCTTTTTTATACATAACTTGCATATTCTCAAAGCAAAGTTTAGATAATAAGGAATTAAAATCTAAAGAATGTCGAGGTAAGTAATCAAAATGGTTCTTGCGTGAAGCGTGAAAGTTATGCATAAATATAATATGCATCTTCTATTTGTACACAGTAGCGAAAACAATTTCTTTTGAAAAAGAACCAAATATAAAAATGGTTCCACTTTATTATTCTTTACACATTCCGCACAAAATACTTTAATATGATAATTGTTTTAAATAATTTCATACAAATAGACAAAGAGGTACTTATTTAATTGCATTTTTAAAGATATCGCTAGTATGAAAGACCGGCATTATGAAATTGTTTGAGATGTTGAAATTGTTAGTAAATAGTATTAGGTAGTCAAATAAATAAAAATAATCAATAATCCTTAACTTGTTTCACTTAAAATTATTCAATAGAGATTCGTTTGAAATTCCTCCAGGACAAATGGATACAATATATATGGAATTGTTTTTCTAAATACTTTCAAGAAATTGTTGGTAAGAAATATAGTTTACAGTTAAAACAAGTCAAATAAGATTAGAAATGAATTCATCACTTCATTCAATGCGCAAAGATTTTATTTAATGTAGCACGATACTTTTTTAATTACCCGCTAGCTTAAATGCATTCAATATGTATTGTTTATACTTTGCACCTTTTTTTGAAACTTCTTTACAAGTTTTAAATGGGATATATGGAAAAGAAATTGTTTCCACAGTTGCTCCGGCTCTTTTCTTTATCATTTATATCGTCATTTGAAATCGATTTTCACATCATAAGTGACATTATTTTATTTGATTTAATCCTATATAACACAATGACCAGACAAATTTGGCAACATCCGCTATCATTGAAACATATGTAGCATTTTGCTATCAGTTTATTTCTGAACAATGATGATTTATACTATTTACTATCATTCATCTTAAAATTTATTAAAAATGATTATTAGCTAAAATTGAGAAATATATTATTATATCACTGATATGACTTTAATCCCCTCTCAGAATAATAGAATCATTGAATACACTTAGCAACATACAAGAATACAGCATTTACTTGCTCATTTTTTCATTTTGACGTGCATTGACATACATAGCAAATAATTCTCATATTACAAACATATATTATGGCGATATATAATACGCAAGTTTAATAATATATGCTAAGCGATCATACAGCGCTGTATTAGTTAATTCATCACAAAGGAAGTTGAAACCTGTTACCATTTTTTTCAACAATGTTTTATGTAAAATAATTCGAAACTTATAAAACCATTATTGCTCCAAATAGATCTTGGCAATGCTGAATTAGGTAGAAGAAAATAGTTAATACATAAAAGTATCAGGTGGATGTAAAAATAAAGAAGAAAAAAAAATCCTCAGTTGGAAACAACTTACATAGAAAACTATTTCTGCGAGAAAATATAACGCATTTCAGACTAATGACAATTCCTTTGTTATTCATTAAAACCTTCTAATAAGACGTTTGAAGAAGCCTTTGACGTCTTATTCATAATCCTTTGCTATTTACATGTTCTTTTCATATATGATTGATTTAAATCCTCTTCTCGAATTTAAGTATTTTTCATACATTTTTTTTATTCAATGAAAAGGAGATAAAAATATCCGAGAACTCAAAATTAATAAAAATTATTTTTAGAAGGATTTTTAACCCTCAATAGAATTTCCAAGAAACATTTCGTCTTAATTCGAGGGAAAATGTGTTTTTAAATCTTCATTAGTTGGAAAAAAGGACAAAAAAAATACATATTTGTCTTAGAAGAACTGTCAAAAAATAAATAGGAAAAGCCGATTAATAAGAATTTTTTGCAGTGTTACTGGATAGCTGCGAAACACAATTTTTTGTGTGGAATAAAAATAGGCTTTGCCAATAGGGTAAAGAAATTTTAAAGAGTTCTCCTTTTGAAATTGCTAGAAATGGTGAGTATAGAGTTTTGTGGTGTTTTTTTTTAAAACATGACACAATAGACGACTTTACACAATAACCTTATCGTTATGGCATAATGTAAATATTCAGAAGAGGAAAAGAAGTTTTTGTAACAGGCTTATCTGTGCGACGGAATAGCTGGAAGGTAAGTGTGATACTTTCAGGAATTTATTACAAATGTTGCATTTTCTAGTCTCCCCATTACCCGTTCCTGGCACTGGAACTAATTCTTATCCGAAAATTGAAAATCATTCATACAAATTATAAAATATTTATTTGAAAAATAAAAAAGAGAATGAGATATATTTTTTAAAACCAGTGGTCTTCCCAAAACTCACGCATATGACACTAAAGGTCTACCCCCTTCTCATAAAACTGTAGACTTTGAAAAAGGCTGTGAGTGTCTTGCATAGTATTGGCGATCAATAATTATGAAATATAGATATTTGTCTTGAATCTACGCGAAAATATGTATTTTGGACGCCTTTTTGTCAACCGATTGACACTAAAATTTGACACACAAATACAGTTGTCGTTTTATGGTCACATACCGAATCTCACTGATTTATATGGGTGCAAAAGTACAGACCGACAGATTGTTAACCATTTGACGGATTGGATTCAAAATTTGATATTTTATACTCTAAACCTATATATCAAATTTTATCAACATAGCTGTTTGTATTTTGTAGTTAATGAGTTCACTTATATTCGAACAGCCAGACAGATAAATCCTTTGATAATAAATTTCGTTCAAAATACGATAGAAATCTACAAATTTGGTTGTTGTTCCATATACTAAATTTGAACTGTCTAGTTAAAAGCGTTTTTGAATCACCAAGTTCCCAGACAGACAGACAGACTTACAGATATGATGTCTAAAATGTGTTTTTCGAATTCAGGAAGATTTGAAACCTGCAGATTCGTCAAAATCTCTTTTTTCTCCATTCAAGAAAGCAAGAATAAATCATTAATTTATTCAGATTGATATTTGGCTTTTTAAAATTATTTAAACTTGAGTTGAACAACATTTAATGAGTTAAAAAATAATTGATAGTAGTTAAGTTAACTAAAAACATCCTTGAATATCCAAATAAAATGCTGCACTGGACACATATTGCTGATTTTATAATTCTACTCAACATTTGTTATCCTTTTTACCTTTTCGTATATGAAATATACAATGAAAATGTAATGTAACAATCAAAAATTTACCTCGAGGTTTTAGCGAACCTTAACGTTTCATATCTTCCTGAAATTGAAAAAGTCATTTTTGGAATTATATGTCTGCGAACAGAATAATTCAAAAACGTTCCGAGCTAAACGAAAGAAATTTAATATATGGTCTTTACACCAAATTTGTAGATTTCTATAAAATTTTGAATGAGATTAAGTCTGTCTGCCCGAGTAACCGAATATAAGTTAAACTAGAAAATGAAAAGCCTTGATGGACAAAATTTAGTACATAGATTTCCCATCTAAAGTGTAGATGCGCATAAAATTTAGGGCCAAACTCTTTAAGATCTGTCTATTGATCTGTGTGCATTCTGACGAACGTGGACAGTTCCAGCAGATAATGCGCCTCTCCACAGGCCTACAGTAGTGATCGAGTGGCTTGAGGAGCACTCTTCTGAATTTCGTTTCCTCTTTTGGTCACCTAATTCCCCTAACATGAACATTATCGAGCATATCTGGGAATGTTTTTCAACGTGCTATCAATCCTTAGGATATCTCCATCGCCTTGCACTCTCATGGCTTTGTGGACTGCCCTGAAGGAATCATGGTTTGAACTGTCTGCAGAATATCTTCGCAAATTAGTTGAATCCATGCCATACCGGGTTGCGGCACTTCTGTGTGCTCGTGGAGGCTCCACACGATATTAAACAGGTGTACCAATTTTTCTGGCACCTCAGTGTATTATTATCGTGTAACATATATTATCAGTTCACTTTATTTGAAAAATATTTGAACTTATTTGCAAACATCGCATCTAAATAGTGATTTTAAAGAATTACGTAGCCAGAGGGTTAATGACCAAAAATCATGCGCTAATAAGCTCTGTTGTAACTATTGTTTGCATGTGGTTAATACTACACAATTACATTTACTTATTGGAAATTAAATGAGAGTTTTATAAAATTCGCAGAAAAAATATATTTAAATGATTTAAGAGAAATATACGAATTTGCAAAATATAAATAGAGTTTAGTTAACTATAGTTTAGCATTTTGCTTAACAATTGAAATTTACAGAAAAGTAAACTTATATTCTATACGAATGCGCTTATTAAGTTAGAGATTTTACCTGTCACCAATTCCAGAACAAATTTAAGATGATTTGATGAAGATAAATAAAAAACTTTATCTAAATGAAAACTAAAGCATTTGCAAAACTATATTATAAATGAGCAATATTTTAAATTTCAACCTAGGATAACTATTTCAAAAATACTTTTTGAGGTGTTCACATTAAATTTCCTGGGTTCCTTACGACTTTTATTTCTAACCATTATTTAAAAAATAATTTGTTTTGAAAATTATGTCACATCATAGTTTTAATTGTTTAGTTCCTTTTATTATTAAAATAGCATTCTCAAATTTAGGAAGAAAAAGCACAAAACTGTAAAAAGTGATCCCAACTATGTTTCATACTAAGTAATTTCACATAATTTTAATTGTGAAGCTGAAATATTATTTGTTGATTGTTACAATTTGGCAGGACAGAAATATAAAAATATTTTATATGCATTTATTCATCTTCTCATTTCTAATCATTTCTTTTAGGCTTTTTATTTTGTATAAAAAGGGAAAAATAAATGCAAATTCATATTTTATATCTTACTTGAAAATATAACGACTCCAACAAACAGTATTAGTCAATAAAATAATGATTATAATAAACAGTTTTTTTTTCTAAATTTAAATAACATTTTGAATAAAATTTTTTTTTTATTTCTTAAATAATGTTACTCATATATTGTTTATTCGTTACTCAAGTAATGTCTCCAAAGGAAAGTTTATTCAATACTCTAAAAACAGTTGCTCGCTATAATAATAATAATAAAACTAGCTTTTATGAACCAATTTCCTTTATTAATTTTTTTAAGTTAAATAATTCATTTTTTAAAGTTTTAGTATCTTGAAAATCATTAAATTTTCGTTGAAATTCATTTAAATTATCGACGAAATAAAAACTCGATTGCAATTATTCAATAGGCGCTAATTAAAAAGAGCGAGAACGTGAAAAAAGCTGTTTGTTCTTCAAACTGTTTGCTTTGAAGAAAAAAAAAATTCTTTTGACTAAAAATGATAAATTAGATTGATCAACGATAAAAAAAATGGCAACAAAAAAAAGTTCACGGAGACTTGAATTTTAAATATTTGTATTATTTAAGTATTCATAAATTAAAAATATGATAAAATTTATTTTTCTTGGAGTATTTCTTTAAAATTATCATTCGTTTATCTATAACATTGCTAGAAGTATGTAGATATGAGAACAGGCTATGAAAATTCCGTGACATAAATCTTTATATATAATATGTAGATGCATTATTTTGTAAATAAAAACAATTTGGAATGAAAAAATATGTAAAATGTGCAACTTATCTAAGCGTTAATTAATTCGCTAAAGGGTTTGCTTATATATTTTCCATAAAATTTTAAAAAACATATACAAACATTTTCACTCATTTATGTGGGAAATTATTATTCTCTTTAAACTAACATAATGCAAATATTTCCTGTTTGTGCTATAAAAGACTTAATACAGATAGTTTCAAGGTATTTTGTACCAGTGAATATTACAATTCAATGGTTACGTGATAAAGTATATTTTAATGTAATCAGTGTTGAAATAAAGCTACCATTGTTGACCCACATGCGAAAGGAGACAAACAGGTGATTTATTTACGAGTAAATATAGAATTATTTTTAAAGCCTTAATGTGGAATTTTTGGAAGAATTGATATTCCCATTTGAAAAATGATGATAATTAGTTTAATCAATATATTAAGAAAGCTTTATAAATAAAATGTAAGGCATTAAAATAACATCTCAGAAATATTCCACATAAAAATTTAATAATTGATAAAGTTGCGTTTTCAAGAGGATTTATCGCAATGAAATTAAGAAAAAAAATATTAATTTAGTTTCGTGTTACTTAAAATCTTAATTATTAATAAAGAATTCGATTTTAATTACCTGTTGAATAGATGCTCAAGGCATTATTAGAAAAGTACCATTAGCTGCACTGTTTATTCATTTGGTTTAACACTTTAACGGAGTTTCAGGACAATGTCTAAATAATTATTTAAAATGCGGCACAAAAGGTTTTCATTTTCTTTAGAAATTATTAGAAATATAATAAAAGCAAAAATATTATTTTGGTCTCTGGAATTATGTTTTCATTAAAGGATGCTATTAAAATTGAGCTTATTTTGTAAACATCTTTAAGTGCTTTTTACAACAAGTTATAAAACACAAACATCTTACTTTTTCGAATTCAGTATAGTATTCATCCTTTTTTCTAATTTAAATTCCATCCCGGTATATTTATGTATATAGTAATGCAAGTCATGACGACTAGATAATCTTCTTGACGGTTATCCCAGAAAAGTCAGGTGAAATATTATATGATATCAAACCTATAATGTGTTTTTACAACACTATTATTATTTTTATATAAACAATTTTATATTATTTTATTAACTTATACACAGGGTGATCATAAAAAAAATTGAAGATGCATGGATCTCTAGTGGCTAGCCCGTTAAATCTATAGAGATGATATTTCAAATACAATTATTCAGAGGTATGAATTCATAAATCTATGAACGGTAACAAAGTGGAGTTAACGATTACGGTTACAGATACAGAAATTCTGTATTTTCGAATGACAACACCCATTTTTCCCATCGATCAAGGCTCAACTCATGCAAAATGAGTATATATACTCACTCAAATGAGTATATATATATATAAAAAAAAATTGGTCAAAAAAAGCTTTATAAACATCCCTCCAACCCCAAAACACGATCGGAGGCCCACGGAGGAAATTTGCATATGACAAAAGTAACACACGAATCAAAAAATGCCGTTCTCCTGATATTCTGCGTAGAACACCGATAAAAAGAAGGGTGGGAATGTTGGTGCACTTGGCAGACATCGGTATCTTTATATGACGCCAATTACTGTGTGGTAAGGTATTACAGAAAGAATTGTTCCCAGCCCGTACTTCTTTGAGGAAACGACACCAACTTGGTTTCCTCTGTGACAGCTTCACACTATACAACTGTGCAATAAAATTACATGATACCATTTTTTAACGGGGGGGGGAGGGGGCAAATTGAAGAAATATATGAAAAGCACAAACACATTTTATTAAAATATTTTACTCTGTTTTTATCTAAAGTTTATTATAAATATATATTTTTGACCATTTAAAAGTATACGTAAAATGTAAATGTTTCTGACCAATTAATTGTAAAGCACGAACAGCTTTAAAGAGTATCTTGACCTTTTAAAGGGTAATTACATTCGCATTATGGCAAATTAAATGCTTTTAAATAAAAAAACTCTTTCCAATAAAACTTAGTAAATGGACTTTGTTTTTCCACGCTTACTGCCTAATTTCCTTTACAAATATGTAAATCGTAATCAATCAATCAGTTTTAAAATTGCTCTAATGTCATTATTTACAGAAGAAATCGAAGCAATTGAAATGCCCCAAAAGCACTCAAGGCAGGAGATTTCAAAGTACGAAACACAATTCCACTTAAGATTCGCCCTGAATATGGGTTTTATGAATGTTAGTTCTGACATCGAGAATTAAACATCTTACTGGTGACGTGACACGGAAATTAGGACGAGGTGTACTGGCGCAGAAGGCGTCTTCTTCATCTGACAATTGTTAAAAATTAAATCCTGCCTTAGTTTACTTAAATAATTATCGATGGTATTTCATGATTACAATCTATAAAGAGTGAACACTTTCATAACGCTCTTCAATATAACATGAATTCGCATTGATGAAAAAATGTAACTAGTTCTCATACAGCGCAATAAACAGTCTAGTATTACGTGTAAGACGAATTTAACCCCATGACAATAATTTACTTAATATCCTAATTAGATGACATTCTATTTAGGACATTTTTACTATTTCAATCCCTATGATAGCACAAAGGTCAAGTAAGATATTGAAGCATTTTTCAGTGATTAGTAAGTTTCAAATTACTTAATACTTTCAATTAATTGCAGATTTGAAGACTAAAAATTCACGTGTCAGACATGTCATTGTGATCAAATGGGTTAACATTTTATCAGTTCTTTTGTTTAAAGTAAACGTGAGTGCTTACCTGTTCTTTATATGTAAAGAGTAAAGCTGACATATTTTTAAAGTAATATACTGCTAGAAGTGTAAGCAATCAGATTTGCTTTTGAATTTGCTTAAGATCGTCTGATGATATTTGTCCCGTATAAAGTTATTTCCTACTTCTTGCATAATATTTCCCACGATATGTATGTATAAAATAATGCTTGTCTGCATGAATGTATGTTTAATTGTCTTAACATTATTTCCAAAGGAGTGAGGTCGCCTTGTTGAAAATTAACATTAATGTTTCACATAGACTGAAGCAAAATATCATAGGGTAATAAATCCTAATCCAATTCCTTACATTGGGATGTTCGGGAGTTTTAAATATCTATGAAAATGGGATAATAGACATGGAATCCGAATAAAATATTTTAGATAAAAACTTTTTTAGATAAAAATACACTTGGGTAATGATTAATAATTTCCTCGCTTGGGTAATGATTAATAAATTCCTCGCAGTATTTTATATCTTTTCAAATCAGACATTGCTAATTAATATCTAGGATAGAGGCGTCATATCTCACGCTTCATATATATGTATAAACATGTTCATCCTGCTTATATTATATATATGTAATGATATTTTAAACTCTTAATTTAAAACAAATTAATTTCCAAAGCTTTATCTTAAATTTAGCCCATAGTAATTTCATTCTCTTATTTCCTGATTCAATTCCACTTTCGGTTTAATTAATTCAACTGGGGCTGTGCAAAAAATACTGCGCCATCAGTCTACGCATCAAGTGAAAGTGAACCCTTAATTGCCCTTGTCCAAGTTCAACACGAGTATTGAATTGACATGTGGCCGGAAATCCCATGTTATATAAGAATAGTGAACATTTGTTTCATTCCTTCTTTACTTTTGCTTTTGTGCCGCGCTGCGCCTTCTTGTAAATAAATCATGCCGGTCTCCCGGGAGAGAATAAAACAAAATTAAAAATACAAAGTCTGTTTTATGTCTTAAAACATGCCTGCAGCTTCAACCAAAATAAGCATTATATATATATATAGGCAAAGGAGTGAGGTCGTCTTGATGAAAATTAAGGTTTCACATTGGCTGAAGCAAAAGTACTATATAACGATAGGAGTACCTAAAATACAGCATTAGCAAAAACAGTTTCGAACTTCAGAGGATTCTAGAATGCATTCTGTTGGTTCAAATGAGGTAAAATTTGAATTACAGAAAATTCAAATTATGCACCGGACATTGATTAAATAAATAAATAAAAATTAATACAAATTTCTGCTGATCGGTGACGTTGTAATACACATAAAAACATTTAATATGCTTTAAAAAGTTAAATAAAATAAAAAGTAACTTTAAAAGTGCTAAATATGCTGCCTTTCGTGTTAAAAAATGTGTTTTAATCACAGAACCATTTTTCCCGCAATTGACCTGGGTAAATCTGCCGGAATATTTAGAACATTGCACAAAATACCTGCTTTTCAGATCTAGCACTTATGCTGGCATTTAACGACATATATTTTCTTTCAGGAAGCCCCCATAACCAAAAGTCACATTGGATAATATATGGCGAAAGTGGAGACCATGAATGTGTCTTAGTTAAATTTTGGATTTTAAAAAGCTGACAATATTCTTTTTCTTGCCCTAAAGAAAAAGTCTATAAAGTTTGAGTGAAATTGGCCCAGCCATTTAGGAGGAGATGGGAAACATGCTACATAAACAATCACAATGACCCTTTATTTATGATAAGATAATGAATGTTACGGATTACTTCCGTCGGGGTTCTTTCAACGATTTGTTGGTCGATGAAATAAGCAGTCTTTCAGTAAAAAAAAGACGAGGATTTTCATTTAGCACGAAGACATTGCTCAAAGACGACAAATATATACATCCGAGACGAAAGCATCAACACACAGCAGCATTCTACAGCAAACAATAGCCCACAAGTAAAAATCGGTAGTAATAATGCCAGACAGAATTCAGCAGCAGGATTGAATCTACGTAGCTTCACTCTGAAGCCTCTCCAAACGTCTGCAATTCACCACTGTCTCCTCGCTTTAACTGTATCCAACTGCCGATTCAATACTACACGACCGGCAACTCCACACACGACTCGAAGCTGCTTCTACAATAAACACCAGGACTCAGCACGCAGCTCAGTTCAACAATCGCTTGAGCTCCGCACAACGCTTGTTCTTCATCCTACTGATCCAACTATTCACCAAACTCTGAGATGACTGACGCGGCACCCGATCAGCCTCCAACAGAGCTGATCGTAAAACGGTCTTATCAGTGATTGAACTCACTGAACATTACAGGTTTGTAACAATAAGAAATAAAAACTTGCATCTATTGTCATTTTACGTAAACTAATAAATTTAATTAAAAAAAAACTATTTCGCTAACAATTTATTTGGTTTTTTACTAGTATTAGTTGACTTTTCAGCAAAATCAACGAAATTTTTTCTTATTTAATTACATTTACAGCGTGTAGTTTGAAAGATGTTAAAGTATAGGAAACATTTCTTAGAGCAAACAAATAATGTGCTCTAAGAATAAGCAGTAAGTTAACTTTTAACCCCTTTATATGCTGATAGCGTTTAAAAGTACTACTTAAATTATTTTGATAGAACACGAAGAGAGCATCTCCGATAGCAACACTGTAAATATCAGCTAAAGGCAAAGATTAAAAAATCTTTCATTATTAATTAAGTTATTTTAATTAATTAAAAAGGTATTTTTTTTCTCTTTGCTGGGCTTATTTTATACCCAATCTGTCCAATGATGCAAAAGTAAAATTGAAAATTTGATTGCAAAATAATTGGATAAATAAAGAGTTAATATTTTGATGCAAATGATACTCCCAATCTAAGTGAAGGTTTTGTGCAACATTTTAAATCTGATTGTGATGAACCATAAAAATCTATTTTTGTTAATTCGAAAAAATATTGCTGCAATTATATTTTAATCCATAATAAGCAAGAAAAATTTAACTTTGAAGGAAACATGTTAATTTTTAGTCGTATTTTCTAATAAAAAGTAAAATGAAATATTTCTGTTAGATTGACAAAAAATCATTTTGCAGGAACAAGTGAATTTCGTCACATGTTGCTAAAAATTGCTCATACAATTGGGTTTTATCTTAATAAATCGAAAGTGTCTAACAATACGTTAGTTATTTGCAAAAGAGCTTATGGTGTTTTCAAGAAATTGATACATCCTTTTAATTTCGCAATACATAATGAATTCATTCATGTATTTATTTATTTTTCCCCAAGGGAAAATAATTTGAATTTCAGATGGATAATTTTGAGTTTATTTTTCAGCTTATTCTAAAGCAAAAATGTTTACTTTAAAATAAATGAGCTATTTCGTATTTTCATTCTTGCTTATCTAAAGAAAGCATAAATCTAAACGAAAAGCCATTTTATCTTGGACATGTTAATTTCCGCATGATAGTTCACTTTTCGAAATTTTAGCTAACTTAATTTATTTTTCCAAAAAGATTAATGATTTCTTCAACGTTAAAAGATAATTTTTCAGAAAAAGCTAATTGATTCTCACAGCGAATTGAAGGGGAAAAACCTCCTCAAATTAAAATATGCTTTTATACAAAAGTATTGTTTATTGAAAAATATATGTATTTATTTATTGAAATAACAGTAAGTTATATCATAAACTGTTTGATTCTGATCGTAAAATATAACCAATTTTATTTTTAGAGAAAACAAATTTCAAGAAATATACTGAACTCAAAAATGTATCTAAAAAATGATTTCAAAGAATAAATATATGTCCTTTATTGGGCAAAAATAACGATGGAAATAATAAAAAGATTAAATAGCCAGTCGAAAAATTATATCGACATCTAAAATTTGTAAAAAATGTATAACTAACATAAATTTTCCTCCTTGCCTTGTATTTAACGTTAGATTATTTTGTTGAATTTATTTTCATTCGATTTTATAATTTTTATATTTTAAATTAAGTGTTTTCATTAAGTTTTCGTAGAATCTTAAGAAAGCCATTAAAGTGAACCTTTCTTTAAGCTTGATGGCAAGAAGACCAGATAAAGACAAGAAATTCAACAGCAATGAAATAAACAGGAAACCATGCTGTATGACTAAGTATACTGGAGATGGTTATCCAAACTATAAAAAAAATGCAATAAATATAGATATTCATGTTGTATGTTTAATCACTCTTTACTCGTTCACATTAGAAACTTTGTCCCCTATTTGGCTTACATAATACATTATATATCTAGTAATGCCTTTAAATATGCGAGTGCTCTTTTGAAGTTGCATAAATAATTCCATCTAAATTACATACTTAAGACATCTCACCAGGATTTAGTTGAAACGAAATTCAGTGTATTTAACTTGAATTGAAATATTTAAAAAATATTACAGCTTAAAAATGCAGTTCTTTATGATAAAAGCTTTTAAGAAACACGGGAGTACTTACAAGTATTTTTCAAAAATGGTCGGAATGAAACCATCTTAAACAGAGGTGTTTCAAAAGAAAAATTCTGAAAGTTTGCTTAAATTAAAAAGTATCAAAAAGGATAATTTACAATATATAGTCAATTGGACATGCGTGTCGCTTCTATCTGTTTATTGCGAGGAAGGAATTGTGATTGAAAAAATAATTCCAAGTAAATGTCCAAGCACTCTAAACTTTTCTCAAACAACTTATAGATGTGCGATGTTTTTATTTTACAAACAAGTCACAGCAGCATCTATTCTGTAAGTCTTGCATTAAGTCGAGTACCATAATCATGATGAAAAGCTATTCTTGTTTTCCGCATGCATTTTGTTTCATTACATTCAGTAGGCGGTTTATATATAGTTTACAGTTTCTCCTTTTGCATGTTCTTATTTAATTGGTTTAAAGTTCCCAAAATTGTAATTAAAAAGGGTGGCAATTTTTTTTAATTATTAGAGGCGGGATTATTATAAGAGAATAGTTATTAGAGAGATAAATCCTTTAGTGGAGAGCATACGAGTCCACTACCACTTGATTTTTATTGCTTTTCAATGTATTTAATGTTTATTTTTTTGCAAGCATTTGAAACAGTATTGAGTTGCAAATACTTTAATATCAAATATCCTGGTCTTTAATTTCGAAACGCACATCCTTGCTCGATAGAATAAGACAAAATATATGCTTAAAAATTAAGATTTCACATTAAACATTTTTATATGTCTTTTATTTCGAGATTTCAAAAATATTTATTCAATAATATTATTTTAAAATATAATTTCTCAATTCTAATTTTCACTTCAGATTTTTATATCACAGAAAGACCGGAATTCCTTTGTCAAAGAATTGAAAATTTTTTTACTATTTCTGAGATTTTCACATGGTAAAAGGTTTATGTTTTTGCATTCCCAAAAGTGTAATTTGCGAATGTTGCTGTGCACGAAAAAAAAGAGCTAAATAAAGGTCTTTTATATTCAAGGTTGACTTATCGAATTTTTGCAAAACATTATACAATTATTTTAAGAATATTTTTAAAAATTATAATTTATGGTACACTTTAGATGTAAATTTTAAATGTAAAATTTTGTTTCCTTCCATTGGGATCTTCTCCATTCATGATGCTCATGAACACTGTAGTCAAAATTTATTACTAAATCGGTTTGAATATAATATAATAAAGCCTGCAGACCTCAGTTCATTAACATTTGATACAATAATGTAATAGAAATGTAAGTAAAATGTGAAGTTTATGCCATCTCTCAATTTTTATTCATGGTTAGCTTTATCTGAATACCGATAAATATGTCAATATATAAAAAACTTTAGTTGTTAGACTCCAAAACAGAAGATAGTATTTCCTATCCGATAGTGACGCAGACCAATATGGCGGGGATATTTTTAACTCTGCCCAGTGCAACTATTTTGCTCTCTGCACTGGAAACAAAACTCTTGCAATTTTATAAACATTAAAGTATCTTTTTTGTTCATGCTTCCAATTTTCGGGATTCTTTAATTGCGTTAGATGACCCTGTATAAAGAAATGAATTCACAACTAATATTGTTAAAAGTAAATTCCTAAACATTAATATATTATAAATTTGATAAAAAAATTCTATTTTAATTAGAGTATTTTCATTAGCCCTTTATACTGCTGCAGTTTTGCTTTCATCCCATATTTTGATCAGAAATATTATTTTCTTGAACATTTAAAATAACGCGCATTTTTTCTAATTTATCTTACTTGCTTTTTATACGCAAAATCTAATTTCTATTATTTTGTACCCGTTTGTATCAAAGGTACTAAACGGAAAGATTTAAAACTAAAGTTACTGTAGTTAAATAGTTGAGAAAATAAAAATTGAATCAGAAAAATGAAAAGGACAATTAGGGAAAAGGGATGAATAATTAGACCTCTTTATAACACAACATTAATAATATTAGACAGTTAAATAGCTAGAAGTCAGTAGCAATTTTATTTTCTAAGAATCTTGAAACAGTAAGCCATTAAAAGATATGGGCCTTCAGGCAATACACAGAAATTAAGGCGATAAGGAATTCCAATAAATACTTTTTACTACGTAATTATCTGAATCGATTAAAGCGAATACCAGATTTATTGAAGTAAAGTTTCTAAATATTGAAAAATGTGTTATTATATCAGCTTCTTAAAAACGCCAATTACTGGAAATGGAAGCAAATCAAATAATTCAAATGTATAATTATTTCTAATTTTATTTTATTTAGATTGAATGCCAGAAAAAGTTATAAATCTAGCAATATATAGGTAGAATTATCATATGCCAGAGACAAAATTTAATAAAATATTGGTTGGTTGAGTTGCGTTTTATGGAGCAAGATAATAAAATATTGTTATAAGATCAGGTAGCGGTAATGGAATTTTTAAGGTACCCGATCTATAAGTGTTGATAAAATTACAGTGAAGAAATATATTATAAATTACACTGGGGTTATAATATAAAATTACAGTGAAAATATCTTGAAAAAAAAAAAATAACGCGAGAAAACAATTTCCTACTAAATGTTGTTTGAAGTTTTAAACTTTTTTTTTGCAATAATAATTAAATATCAATTTTTATTACTTTATTTCACTATTTACACAATTTTATTTAACTTGGCTTTTGAGTTTTGACATGTATGAAAAAAAGGAGATTTGTTATCCACTTTGAAATAATTTAAATGTTAGAGTAATGGAATTTTTTGCACTTGTGCATTCTGGATAAAAGTGTATCACTGTAATATTTTCGAAACATTAGCAATTAATCGATTAATTATATTTAATTTCACCGGAGTAACATTATAGAGCTTATTTTTTGGGAACAAACTGACTTCAAGAATTTATAATATTTATAATAATGGATTATAAATGAAAGACTAAAGCTTAGAAAAGATTTCTTTCTTGTTTCATTGATAAGGGGTTTTAAAAATATTTTTAATAAATTTAAATTTATTTAAGCATGTTTCACTCTATTCCTCTTCCCGTTCCTAAAAACTGTTTCCGAGATCTCAAACATGCGAGATGAATGGAAAGTTAGGTAGAGTGCAATCAATTCATATTTACAGGTATAAATTAAGTACACGAATCCAATTTAATATCCGAAATTGTCAGAGAAAAGGAATATTACGCTACATTTCGTTACATTTATACATTTTTCAAGTGTCCTTCATTATATTAATATATATTTTATGTATAAACACACACATAATATATATTCCGATTTTCAAAAGCAATTTTTTTTCTCGCATAAAAAGGTAAATAAATATTGTAATACTGTAATGTAAGAAAAGTTATGTAAAAAATTCGAATTTGAAATAAACCTCCAAGTTTGAGATCTTGAATTCGAGAAACACATTTGTGGAACTACGCCTGTCTGTCTGTGAACACGATATCTCAAAAATACTTTGAGATAGGTGGATGAAATTTGGTATACAGACTTCAGATCAAATTAGTAGATTTTTATCATAATTATCCTATGCAAATTTTGAATAAAATCGATTGAGAAGTCTGTCTGATTGGATATTCGAATACAAGTGAATTCGATAACTATAACACGTAAAGAACTACATACCGAAATTTAGCATTGAAAATGTGGATTCTTATAAATTTTTATACCAAATCTGTCAAAAGAGTTATTTTTCTATTCATGAAAACGTAATAGCTCCAAAATACAATGACTTAAATATATGAAATTTGGTATATGATTTTATGACTATCATTGTAGTTCTGGGCCAAATTTGGCTTCAGTCATTCGGAAAAAAGGCTTACAAAAACATATTCGGTCTTCTAGTGTTTGTATATTAACTACAGCTCAGCGATTAATCGCCAAAGATCGAATGCAAAGTCCCTTTCATAATTATTGTTTGTATTTGGCATGCGGTTAAGAAGACAGAAGTTTATTTATTAAGCAGTATGCGAGAAAGTTTCGGGGAGAGTACTCCCATTTGTTACTTCTTTAAAATAAGATATACATTTTAACTTTTAATAATTTATAAACAGTAAACGCTGGTTGATAAATTCATTTTTAAATTTAGGTAATAAACACCTTTAGATTCAACAAAATTAAACTACTAACAATAATAAAGAACTAAAAAACATCATTAGGTTTTAATCCTAAAATAAAACCAGAAATAATTTAAAAAAAAGATAACATAAATTACCAAAGGAGGCTTTCTTAACTTTTCACTATATTGTTTGTTATTGTATAATGTAGTGAAAAGAATTAAGCGTGCATTTTCTTTTTGGATAATTAGGCTCGAAATATGGAATTTAGTACCAAGAATGTACATTAAAATTAATTTATATACTATTGTGCGATTTTGAGATACAAGTTCATATAGACGCGAATGGATAAAGCCAATAGGTAATCAACTCTCAAACAAATATAGTACACAATTTGATTCAGATTGACAATTCTGGCGATAAAACGATATATTAAATTTAAGATATCTAACGTGTTAATTATTTGGATTATTATAATGTTATTTGGATGAATGCACAGACAACATATCTATATTCATGTTTTGAAGACCTCACACCAAATTTCATATGACTAACTTGTTACGATTTTGAGCTCTCAAGCTCCACCTACATTCTAAACAAATTGACCACAAAAAAATCCAAAACTAATTTTTCCGGATTCAGGGGTATCTTAAGTTTTAAAATTCCTCGAAATATGAAGGTCGAAATTTCTTTCGTATAAAATATTGTGTCTTTGTATACTTTATATAGAAGAAAGAGAAAAATAATTGCTTGATTATTCTAACGTTAAGTTAAATGTGAAATCTATACTACCTATTTATTGACAGCTTAAAATTATTTATGACTTTACTAAACTTGTTACTGTTACTATGAAGTGCTGTGGACTTCGTTACATATATCTGTTCTTGCGATATATAATAGCTGACTACTCCGACCTACCCGTAGGCATACAGATAGTACAGAAATATATAGCAAATATATATAGTGAAATGAGGTTACAAAAATGGATAAGCTGGGAATTACATTGTTTAGTGACAGCCCTTCCGGCCTCTCAGATAAGAACTAGTCAACTCGGCAGGAAACTGGTAACCTCATAGAGGAAGGAATCGGGAAAGATGAATTCTCTCGAGTAATAACGGACAGTCTCAAATCCCCCTCTACTTATGAGGACAACTGAGGTTAGACACTGCCATTTTTTCCGCGATGCATTTTTCTTTGATATTGCACACCATTTTTTTTATCCTTTATTCATTGATTGTAGCATTTTTTTGTTATTGGTTCTCAATGGAAAAAAAAGAGGCTTTACATCTTATTTTATGAAGAATATTTCATGCTTAAATATTGGAATTTTTTAAAAACTGATTTTTATTTTTGAAATTGAAATATTTCTTTTATGCTTAATATTCCAACATCATTTGAAGTATAATCACAAGAAAAAGAAATTGGACTTCATTCAAAGGAGTAAACTTCGATTTTAATTTAAAAAATTGTTTCATTTTAGATTCAAACCCATTGAATCATACAATTTATGAATCGACGAAGTGGTTTAAATTCATTATTTCGGGTCAATTTGAAATTTTATTTTTAAAATCTTCATAACTTGGGCAACTTTGATCTCAGATGAGTTGAAATTTTTTGTTGCAAGATTTTGAGTACTCCAGTATAATTTATTAAATATGACTAATAGGCTAGCGGGACTGCATAAAAATGTACATTTCATAATGTGTTTAGTAGTATTTATGAACTCAAACATAATTAAAATTCTTTTCTTCATTTAGTGTAATTTTCCAACTCGAAGTATATTCTTATCTCTAATTGCTTAGAAATTAACTTTTTAGTGATTTAGAAATTAGATATTGAGTCACTAATACAGTTGAAAATATGTACATGAAAAATAGTAAATAAATTGGAAACTGTTTTTCTTTGAAGAATTTTTTTTATTATTTTACTCGGGTTTTTGTTTCCTGATTCATTTGCATATTTAACATATTGCCAAGCACAGTGGCCGAATTTTATTAATCGTTGCATACAGCTTGCACATCTTTGAATATTTCATACTTTCTTCTGAATTTACTTGTTCATTGTAATCAGCTTAAATTTAAGTAGCGACATTCTAAGCCCCTTTTGACATACAAATAATACCAGTCACATCTGAAACAAAAATTACGGTGTTTTGCAATAGAAAGTTTGAGTCAGTTGAAAGTTATATCTAAACACAATTTATCAACTACAATATAGCTGATCAGAGTTTAGCTTATTAATCTTTGACCATAAGCCCTTTCTTTTAAAACAAATATCGCAAGAAACTGGTTTGAATACTCTAAACAATTTGAATTTTGTTAGGACAATTTAGATCCTAAATAATGCTACAATATACCAGACAAGATCCAATATGAGCATAATATGAAACCCTCAGGTCAATTTCACTCGAAAATTAATTCCTTAGTTTTGCATTTGAGAATTCCACGTCTACGATAGGCTTTGAAAACCAAAATTCTATATATAAATATATATATATATATATATATATATATATATATATATATATATATATATATTTTAAGTGAATCAAGTATATTTATCTACTATATAGAAGTCCTAGTTCGTCTTTTTTACAATGTCTTTATGTTAGATGATCATAAACCTACATAAACGATGCTATTATTAAGATGCTAATTTGATAAGAAAATTGACTTCACGGGATTAATATGTAGAATTAAAAAAAAAGTATGTTATGTGTGTTAAATATCTTTTGAGACTGATGTACCAAACATTAGCATCTATAGTAGATAATCAAATTATTTACAATCAACATGAATAAAAGCGTGCAACTGACTTAATCTGAATGTCCTAAAAGATAAACTGTTCATAATATTCTGCAACTCTCACCTATTACATTGCAGCTCATTTAGCATGCTTACGCATTCAAGAAATGTGATTGTGATTTGATTGCTACATTTCTTGCTACAACATTTAACTTTTCGTCAAATATAATTTTAGTTTCATAATACTTTCAATACATTAAACGCACAACTAAAGTGATTATCATTCCTATAAAAATTCGATATCTAGCATATTACCCAAGTTATCAAAAAGCACCATTCTTGATCTATCTTATATTACCAAAATAAAATATGTTTCCAACAAAATGTTCAGCGATTTATACAAATGAGCTTCACTTATCGGTTTTACTTTTTCATTTTAAAAGTAATTTTTCCAAAGGGATTTGTGTCTGAGGAAATAGGAAGATAATCGGTCTTTTAAGTGATTTTCAAAATTCTCAAATAATTCAAATAAAATTATTTTCAGACATCGAACATTTAAAGGAAGAACCAGCTTTCTTTAAAATAGGAAATATTAAACATGTATGTACTTCTCTCGTGCTTTCGAAAGAGGCAGCGAAATTTTACGACTTATAATAGGTTAGTATAATTATATTAATGCTCCGTTTTAAAGCACCAATTGGGCGGTTTTGGGGCGACCTCTTTGATTGCAATTAATTTTGAACTGCAGTCAGATGACGGGAGATTGATGCCTGATATGGCATCCTATCTCCAAGCTATCGCATTATACCGTTTGGAAGATGCTTGTTCCCAACGGATTAATGTGAATCAGATTCACTTCGGTAGAATCAAGTCTCGAAATTGGAACCCTACGAAGCAGAGATCTTACCATTAAACCACTGCGACCCTACAACTGATAATTATATCCCTAATAACTGATGTCATCAGCTGTTACTGTAAAAATTGATGTGTCAACTCTTCCTGTAACAACAGATATTATCAGCTGTTACAACGATTATGAAAGTATATTAGTATCCATTATATCAATCGAATAATGCCAGTTGATGTGACCACGTAGCATTCTGCAGCTTATCCAATGACATACATAAGATTGAGACTTGGTAGTTTGATGATACAGAAATAAGATTCAAGGAATAGAATTGATGCAATATTCTGAAATTAGCAATTAGAATATTATAGAAGTTTATTAGAACACACATTATCGCCTTTTCTATACGTTCATTTCGTATTATGTATAATTTTGCCATAATTGTATATCATTTCTTATTCTCAGCTCATATCTAAATAAAAAAAAAATGTAAGCAGAAGTAAAACATGATTCGTTAAAAAGTTGTACCAAATACAAGTAATTAGAAAAGACCATATCAATTTTATAATGAATAAAATTATTAGATGCTGAAGGTATAGCAAAATTGTACTTATGAAGACTAATCGTGGATGAAGTCCATAAAAGATATTTAAAATAATAAAAATTAAGAGGTCTTCATCAATAGATTTTTATAAGAATAAAAAAAAGTAGAAAGCAATTTCTTTAATAAAAATATAGCGTCAGAAGCAAAATTATAACAATATGAGGTCTAATAGAGATATTCTGAGTAAATTGTAATTGTAAACATATTTATAATATATCTTTAAACTTTAAGGAATTCTTAGAAATTATTTTTCTTATTATCTATTGTGTCTTAATTTCCTCCTGGTGATATTTTGAGAGACTCATACCATCACGATTTTGTTTTGAGCTCCATATCTTTTTTTAAAAATATATATTTTACATTTAATGGAATAATAAGATTAAATTTTTTTATTATTTTTTCTCACTTTTGATACATTTCATAATGTAATATTAATATTAGTGAATGGTATTATCAGTTTTTACTCTGTTAGTCATTACCAGATTGCATTTATTGTGTGGAATCAAAATCCATTCAATATTTATCGATTTGTTCATCATTAAATTTTAAAATATTCTTTGATCTTTGGAAATTCACAGCTGTGTAAAATTTGTGAATTCTCATTCAAGAGGAAGCGAGTGGAGAATTTATTACAAAAAGGTATTTATACAAACATGAAGGAAGAAATGTTAAATAAAATCTTGTACTTGCACAAATATTGTACTTTGAATGTCCTTATAAGAAAATCAGGTTTGGTATACCAACCACAATTTAAAAATATAGTATAGAATTATGAATTTATTTAAAAGTAGTTTGGACATGTTTATTTACACAATGTTCTTCAGAAAAAAAAAAATATTGTCAAGTAAACGAATATAATTCTGAAATGGCGTTGATCCGTTATGACTCTTAGTTCACGTTTTGTTTCAAAAACGCATGTTGAGAATTTTTAACATTTTATTTTTTCCATATTTTTATTATGCATCGCATATTAAACGATGATTTTCTGAACATAATTATAAAAGAAATTTTCAGTGTTCTTGGCAGTGAAAAGTATAACAGACTATAAATAGCTTTGCCTTTCATGAGTAAAGAAAAATTGAGAATAAGTTTTCACTTTATTTGGTATGAATTATTTATCACATTTTTTGCGCTCCAGATATATCCAGAAGAACCGAAAATAATTTTTATTTTTACTTTTGAGCAAAAGTATAATTTTAGAAGTCTTCATACACTGGCTATAAAGTGCTGCTACGAACGTGACACGCTTTCTAACCATTTTTTTCTTATCAAAATAGTTCAGCAAAATTCCTTATTGCAGTTTTTAACATGGTAATAATATTGCTGTTGGGATTTTTAAATTAAGCGAATTCCTTTGTCCCTATAAATATTATACAATGAAAAATTTCATCAGAATTTTTTTTAATAATAATAATAAAAAATGCTGCTTTTGTTCTATCTAAATGAAGTCAGAGCTGAACTTGACTAAATACTTTTAAATCATCAAAATATATTTATTGATATTAATGAAATCTTATGAGATATATTTTTTTTCATGATGACAAAATTCTCTTTTATTACAAAGCATTTTGTGTAATAGTGGTATATTTTTCTGGTGGAAATTTCGAGGCTTTCAAAATTTATAGATTTAAAATACACTAAAAACGCGTGCTTATTTATATAAGCGGGCGTATTTATATGAACACAAACATAGAAAATTTACGCCTTACCAGTGAAATCAAATTAGCATAGATTAAATACATAATAGCCACTAATGTTCGGAACCATCACTTAACATCCGAAGCGGGGCAACTAGAGTATAAAAATGGTGTCTAGTTATAGTAAAGTGTCTATTTGCTATAGAATCAAACAACTTACAGCGCCGTCAAACAGAAGAATTCAGATTTAACTTTCTTATTTCGAAAGAGGTATGAGAAATGTTAATAAGTCAATTACTAAGCTACAGAGCGTCATTGATCAGCATCAGTAGTGAATGAGCGTAATAATGTGTGTTTCTTTCTTCCATATTTTGTGACTCCACAACTTTAAAATGTGCGTTCTACGGTTTTGATCTAGTCATTGATGCGCTCAGTGTGTCTTTATCAAATCTATAGCACAAATTTCCAATATTTTGAATAGCCTTCGCAATAAAAACTTACTACGAATTTTGCTTCTATTCAGAGTAGTAATTGCCTTATGTCGTAGGGAATATACATTTTACTATGCCTAGACACTACTTTTCCCGATTTGTTACCCTTTAAAATAAAAAGGCAGGGGGCTCAATACATTTGTTGCCACTCTACGTGTCTGTTTCAGATATAAGTAATTTCTAATAATTAGGATTAGATTAACTAGTTAACATATTAAGATTAAATTTTCAAGTCTTTTCCTAAAATTCATAAAAACAATGCCTTTTAATAAAATATTTATTTTATTATTTTTGGAAAAATATATAACATCCAGATATAATCCATCATTATCAATCCTAATTGATAATTTGACTTTGCAATTATTTAAGAAATTATTAGTTTTATGCTGTTAGTTAAGAAATTATTAGTTCTACATAATAAAAGTAAATGTTAGAGACGAAATGTTTTCTAAATAAATCAATAAAAAAAAAGTTTTACGCTGAAACATCAGTTTTAATACTGGAACCAAATACAGAAAAAACATATGAAAATGGTTTGAAATAGAAGCTTTGTTGATGGTCTTTAGGCTTCAGACATTTTACTTAATAAGAGTAGAAATTATTTTGAAATGCAGAAAATATGCGCATTATATTCTGGCGTTGAAATTTTGAGCAAAAGATGGCAAATATCAACACGAAATATTCATAGGGTTTATCTGTAAATTTCGAAGAGTTAAGATGCACTTTCCCCATTGCTAACCCAAAGCTTTTTGGGTTATTCGATCAATAGACAGACATAATGCCAAACATGTGCATTCGAACTCACGAAGATATGAAACGCGGAGATTCATCAAAATCTCGAGTTGGAATCTTTCGACGATAGCAATATTTTCTCAATACATCGTATAAAAGAATTAAAAAAAAGGGGGCAAACTTCAGCCTGCTTGAAGCTACAGTTTAGAGCTCTCAGATTGAGCTATGGAATAGATTTTGAAAAAAGACATTTTAATTTCTTCTTTTCACTCTTTGCGTTTCCAGCGTACAAAGTGGAAATACTCGAGCCCCGGTCAGTTTTAGTTCTCCTCAGATCCCAAACTTTGAGTTATTTTAATGTCAATTACGAAACCGACAGGTCATTTCGATCTTTTCACTGAGAAATAGAAAAAAAATTATTGAATAATAAGAAATTCGACAGAAAAGACTTTAAATGAGAGGAATAGATTAAGAATAAAATAGAAATTTTCTGATAAAAATTGACTTTCGGATCTAAACAATTCTAATTATTAAATATTATAATCTATATAAGTATGTTTCTCGTATATTCAAATCCTTGCTAACCCTGTATTATTAAATGACAGCTACTATAAAAGAATATCATTGTTTATACTTAAAATTGAAAGATTTGCTATGTGTTTAATGACATTAAAATTACTACAGGCGAAATTAAGGCGATAATGTAACAAAATCGTAAAACTCGGTGTAGCGTTAGTGTAAGTAGTAGATAATGTGTCAAAATATCCACTCATTGGAAGTCAGCAAAACATGCCAACTATGCTTGAATTCAAGATTTGAAATTTAATCACGAATGCAACTCAGAATTTGCAGAGTATGAAACCGTGCATGAATATTTATAATGTCAATATAGCGTACCTAAGTATCGGAGTATCGTTAATCATAGTAGCACGACTGCTCTCAGGATTATAGCTTCAATTCTGCTTTCTGTACTTAAATTTAAGACTGCAAAGAGAGGATGATCAAATGAAAATTTTAATAGAGATGGTAGTTCTCGCAAACACACAAAATAAGTACAAAATAATAATGGAAAATAATTCCAAATATTACAAAAAATGCGCGAAGGAACAAATATTAGATTAACTTTTGTAACACGAACTACATCAAGTATCTGAATTATAGAATGAGAATTGCGGGATGAATAACAAATGAGTAAAGCCAGTATTTTATAACTTGCCTCCGAAGTTAAACATACGAGGCAAGATGAGAAAATCTGGATAAATACTGGAAAAAATTGTTAAGACTCGTTTGTGAAGAATCGATGATTAGATGGTAAAACAACGTGTAAATCGAAAAAAGAAGCAGTTAGAAATATTTCAATTGCTGCATTTTAGATAGTTTTCGCTGATAAAAAAGCAAAGAATTGCGACACAAGCATGTCAAATGGAATTATGTATAAGTTCTGTACTATGAAACAAGAACCCTGAAAAAAATCTAAAACTCTGAATGCGCCTCAGAGTGCGATAAAAAAAATAGCAGAAATTTCGAAGTATTGTTAGAAGACACGAAGTAAATTATCAGACGTTCAGTCATAGACTGGAACAACAACTATTTAAAAAGAACTATATTTAGTAATACAGTAGTGCCAACAAGGACCCTTCTGTATATATTCTGAAATTAGCATTCACAAGAGTCCAAGACTTTTGAAATCCTCTAAGTTTGAAAATCTTTAATCTGCACCCATTTCATGTCTACATATAAATCTATGCGTTTACAATGGACGCTGAGAGATTCACAATGAACTGGAAAGAGTCAGGTAATGACTTGCTCATTCAAGAATCAAGATTTAACCCGTGAATTTCATTTTGTAATTTAATGATGGTAAGAGAGTATTGCATTTGTTGTAACCAATGCAATATCGCGGAAATTCATTTTGCATTGAGGAAATTATGATGTGAAGAAGCGTTTGTACTGAAAAGTAAAACACTACTCATATCGATATTATCGCTATCTACTTAGTCGATAATTTTAACTTTCACTCACCAGTTTGAAGGATGACAGGACGAAACGTGTCATTGCGATGATCACATCTATAAATCGAGACTTGTAACACACATACCCAAGTGAAACGTCCAATATGTCAAAGATTTGGAGCGAAAGCGAAGTGAAGACATCGAGTGCATGCAGTAGCCTATTAATTTTTTGTACATAGATCTTGTTAGCCAGGAAGGGTATTCGTTAATCCTAAAGCAGGGAACACAGGCGAGCAGGCGTTCAATGATAACAACAGTTTCCATAAAAATAGTTTATTTCTTCATAAACATAAATTTCTCCACTTCGAGCAAGGAAAATAATATTGAACTGTTAAAAACAGGTACATTTCACAAAAATCAGTTTACCATCTTAACCCGATCATAGCCAAAGCTCCATCAGGCAAAACTGGGTGCAAGCGTACCCACCGCGAACATTATCGGAGATACGACTTGATAGTCTAATATGATCACCTTTGATACACCATGATCCTCACCGCAATCTACCAAATACATTCAATATTTGCATATTTAGTGATGCCAACCGCGACATAACTTGGCAAGATCGGGTTCGAATAATGCATTTGAGATCATGGAGCGGGATCTGAAAAATACACAAGGACACCGCAAAACTTGGGTCCGAAAAATTTTATGTCTAACAGATCTTATAAAGCAGGCTTTGGATATTCCAGAAGACCATTTGCGACCTTCAACAAACACCATGCTCTGTTCCAGAATTAGAAAAAGCGCTCTGGAAGGGTGAGAGTACATAAATCAGTTTCCTTCCCTATAACATGAAAAATCTTTGTAGTCCACGCGTGGCTGCGAGAAGTGATCACACACCTGCATACACTTCGGTAGCTTTTTCGAAAAGTAAATTCTTTGCAAAAATTAAAAACTAAAATAAACCAATTTTTATTTAATTTTTTTATTTTGGAAAACAAATTCTTGTTTCTCCTATAATCTTATTGCACATTTAACCACGACACCCTCGATTATAATTTAGAATACTTTTATATCTACATGAATAGATAATTAGACTCAACTTTTTGGACACATGTATATTGGATACTTGTAATCATGAAATCTAACTTCTAATGTTTTTGTGCCAGTATTTAAATTTTGACGGATTTATCATAAACCAGCTGGAATGGTCTCCCCGAACTTTCTCGCATACTCTCTATTGTGTTTAAGTATCTTTGACAAAAAATAATTACTAAAGAACCTAGTAGCAGGCAATCTTTGGCAATTTGTTTTGATTATTAATCGCTGGGATGCTGTTAATACACAAGTAACAGAAAACTGAATATGTGTCTGTACACTTTTTTCAAAACCAACTGAAATCAAAATTTTAAAGGCTGAAAAATCACATACCGAATTTCAAATATTTAAGTCATAGGGTTTTTGAGTTATTGCCTTTATACGCATGTGAAAGTACAGATAAACAGAGGGTCAGCCCTTCAACAGATATGATTTAAAATTTGGCAAAGATTTCTAATTTTGATGCTAAAACTGAATGTCAAATTTCATTTCCCTAAGTTGTTACGTCTTTGAACTATCCCGTTTATAAACAAAAGAGCAGACTGACAGATGGCTAGTCCCTTGATGGATTTCGTTCCATATTTGATACATTGCAGATTTTGAGATGTTAAACACATATAACAAATTTTATCTATCTAGATCTCTTCCTTTTGTTATTATATTCGAACAACCAAACAGACTTCTCCCAAATGGATTTCATTCACATTTTGATTGAAATATACGAATTTGATGTTAAGACTATATATATAAAATTTCATCCATTTGTCTCAAAGCTTTTTTTCAGTTATCGTGTTCTGTTCAAACAGACAGTCATGATTTCAAAAATGTGTTTTTCGGATTCCAGGAGGTCTGAAACATGTAGATGTGCCAAAAATCTCGAGTTAAATGCTTTGGACGATTACAGTATTTTTTTATTGTACATTTGCTATACGAGAAGGTAAAAATTTGGAGAATTTCAATCAATGCTACTTGAAAATTTGTAGGTAATTAAAGTAACTGCAATCAAGAGTTTCAAATATTTATACATTGCATTCAAACAATGAAATTATTTATAGACAATGATTGCTTTAAATATATAATGTACTTAAATGTAAAAATATGTTTCCGAGACCCTCTGGGTGCAGATTTCTTATTAAATCTGTCTTAAAAATATTAGAAGCCATAGAATACAATTTTTTTATTCAAAATGTTTTTTTAACTTACCTTGAGGGTAACTCAGGATCATCCCGATATTTAACTATAGGATAGGATAGTAATAAAACATAATAAAGCCTTTGTACATCATCCTTAAAGAACTTTTTATGAAATTTTAATTTTTCAGGAAATTTAAAACAAAATTTCGATATGTAAGACAACAAAAAAGTCTCCATAAGTATATTAAGCAAAAAAAAGTACCCTTCTGAAGGATTTATTTAAGAAACTTTCATAGTAAATAGTTTCGACCTACATTTTTTAAGAAAGAAATTTTATTCAAACAATATCATTTTAAAATAGGATGTATTTATATTGTGTCTGTGATACCTTACATTTTGCAAAACAATCGCGAAATTCATACTATAGTTCATTTTAAATGTAATCATAATTTTGAAATGTAATGAATTTTGCATACATATAATGAATAAAACTGTGAATTTAAAATTAAGATGAGACTTATAAAAATAGCTCATTTTTAGAAGATATATTTAAAAAATACAAATAAAATTTCTTTCAAATAGAAGGACAATAAAAATTGCTATTCTTAGGACTTATGTAAAACAAAAAAGTAAAGTCTATAAGTTTTCGTCTGCACAATATGTGGTAAAAAGGCTTTATATAATTGAATTTTTACAAAAAATAATGACAGAAAATATATAAAGTTTTCGTCTGCACAATATGTGGTAAAAAGGCTTTATATAATTGAATTTTTACAAAAAATAATTACAGAAAATATATAAATTTTATATTTATCGAAAATATATTTCCCTTTCTGATTTTTGTTAAAATATATACTTATATGTCAAAGAAGCAGATTTCGGACAAGCTCGCTAAAAGTATAGACATTGGCTAAAAGAAAAACGCTTTGACTAGAACTTAGATAATAAATTTTTATTTTATTCCAGATGTCTGGAAAAGCAAAGAGGAATATTTGAATAAATTACCCTTTAATACATTTAGCTATAAAATAATGGCTTTGCAATCAATTCGTCTAAGGAGCAGATAATACGTTCTGCGTATAATGTTAAAAAAGAAATTTATAATGGTGAATGCATTTTACAATTAAATTTGTGCATGACAGAGGAAATAGAATTACTCAACAGAATGCATTTTGTAATAATGCCATTTCGACCCTTAAGGTGATTTTTTTTTAAAGAGAAGAACACACTTATTAAATTTTTCATTTAGTAATTATCCATGCATGAGGAATCCTACGAGAAAGAATAATTGCTATTATTTATGAGCTAGTTGCTAAATTAATTTATAAGCATGCTAGATTTCTATATCCGGACTGATTATCAAGTATTAAGGAGGTTTCACTCAAATACCTTTAAGGAAATAAAATGCTTTTAGAAGAATTTCTTTAAAAAGGTAATAAATATTACGTCTTTTCTAACTTTCCGATCATTTAAATCTATCTACATTAAGACAAAATGCAACTATTAAAATGAAGCTTGGGCACTCATGTAAATAATTCGAGAGGAATGAAAAGAAAAATAAAGGGAAAAAGCTTTTTGTTCAAATAAGAACCACTTTCTGGGAAGCGCTTTCGGAAACACATATTTGGAAAAAAAGTTACTGCAAATTAATCAGAAACAAAGCGTTGATCTATTGATTGAGTAATACACTGGAGCCAACGAAACTTTAAGTGAATCTGTGCTGTATAATTGTTTTGTTTTCGAGAGTATGTGCTTTTAATTCTTTAAGCTTCTAGGAAATTTCTGTTTCTGCAATTACAGAATGAGAATAATAATTTATCTCGTTTGACATTTTATTGATGATTATTAGTATCTATATTCCTACAAGCAATCTGATACCTTTTTTATAAATTCAATTACTACAGTAACCGACGCTTGCAGTGATCACGAATGTAATGATCAATTCGTTGTATTGATGAAAGTCCCTTACCTAAATACTAGAAAGTCCATCGCTTAAACAGTTCACTTGTAGTGGCGTATTTTGATGTCAAGGCGGTGCGACTTGGAAGTTTTATTAGAACCAATCAAGAAAGTGATCCTGATTCAATGAAAAGTCAGCAGACCTTTCCACCTTTCCGAAAAAGATGACATGGCTTGATTCATTTTGACATATACCTGGAGACGGCTACAAAAAAAATGTCATTCACGAATGAATCGAAGAGATGATGGCGCACAGTATGAGATCATTGACGGCGAAGAAGATTCAAAAGAGAAATCACCATCAGGAAATGGTAACAGGCTTTTCGACCTTACTGAATCTTTTTCTGAACATTATTTAACTGAATAATTTCTCCAATGAATGTTCGATGACTCAGTCTCCATCTGTTTGTTAAAATTTTTTAAAAAGTTAAATGTATATGAATATTTTTCAATCCTGTACATTGTATTGATTTTTCTTTCTAATTAAACGAATGAATAATGCGAATGATTTTGTGTGGTCTTTTTTATCTGTTGTGCTTGCATATTTACAGAATTGTATCATTCTTAAAGCATTTCGGATGTATTCATTACTAAAAGCGACATCAACAATACTTTGATTTCAAAACCTTTAATGAAAATTTTGCGTATTAAACAAATTTTTTTAGTAATGTTATTTTTTATGTATTTTACATAAACGGTTACTATCAGCAAACAATCTGAGTGTTTGCCAGTGAAAACCTAGAACCAAGTAAGGCCATTCGAATTAAATTTTAATAAAATGGTATTTTTTTAAATATTTCAAAATGTAGTCACGGCTAACAACAAAAATGAAACATTTTCACTGCATTTTGATTGTTTCAAAATAAATGCATAATGAAATACAGTCAATTTTAAGTTTCTGCTTATTAAGCAGTCAGTAGAGTTTTAGGAATTTATTCTTATATATAGGAAACTTCAAATGCATTAGACGTGCTAAGAAAAATATTTATATTTTAAAGCGAAATTCCAGACAAACTAAATGATAACGAGTAAGACTGATTACATTATATACATGCAATATAATGAATGAAAAATATTTCTTTGGAAGTCCTCTAAGAAGTTTTTATTTGTACTCCTTATCACTATTAAATAATTCTTTTCATGAAAAAACATTCAAATAAAATTATAATTTTGTTCAAGAGAATCATGTTAGCAAACTGTAGCACTGATCCTCCAGCTCCATTTTAAAAAACTATAAAGAATCATCGATCTAAAGTTTTTCCATAAGGCTTATCAATTATTATTTTTGTTTGTTTCAGTTTTTATCTAAAAAAAGGAAAAAAATCATTATAATAACAATTTTAAGTAAAAAGTGTGCTATAATGATGTAGCAAATAATAGTAGAGCTGCATGAATTAAGTACGAATAAATAAATCCAGAATAAGGAAAGGGGGAAAATAAAAAAGTATAATAAGGAAATAATACTTCCTCTGAAATTCAGCAGATTGTACTTTTAAAGCTAAGAAACGTTGTATCTGACTGAAGTAATTCTGAGATTAACTTACGCAATTTACTAGACACATTTAAACTACGGGTGTTTAAACACGCTTTTATTTTTTCGCATTCTTGTCTGTTTGTTCGGTACAATTTTTGCGATCGATTTTAAACTAACTTCCTGATGCGCTAGAGACTTTAAACATAGCTCAGAACTGGATGACAATGAAATATAATCTTGCTTTCTTGTCTTTTCGATATAAATTTTATCATCGGGTGTAGCTTGTCTGGAAGTTAGCTTCAACTCGATTCTAAAGAGTGAAAAATAATTTTTTTTAAAATTTTAAATATATCACGTTTTTAAAACGAATTAAAGAGTATAAAATAATTTCTCCTAGTCTAGTATACATTTATAATCCTATACAGATTATCTGAAAATTTATTATACATATATTTATTATCATACAATTGTTTATACTTTTTCATCCATTTAAAAAAATGACATATTATTTTTTTAAATTTAAAGATTGCGATAACATCACGTGAAAAATATCTTCACGGGATAAACAAATTCAACAAATTCTTTAATAATTAAAGGAATTGAATAATCTCTTTACTTCGTAATCTGAAGCTAGATACTTTTATCTCAGGGAAGAAAATCTTGGAAATGTAAGATATATTTTCATGCAAGAAATACTTGTTCGAAAAAGTTATCCTTGCGGAAGACGAAAAATGAAAAAGGTAATTATAAATTATTTGGATATTCAAATGCTCAGGGATGATAATAAAATTGCGGGATTTATTAAAACTTTAACTCAAGAAGGTACGATAAGAAAAATATTTTTACTTGTAGATAGTGTAAGCATAAAAATGTTTATGCATTCAAAACTGTTTCCATCTTTTAGCATGTAAATTTCAAGAGAGTAAGGCCACCATGTTTTAAATGTTATTATAATGTAACAAATTAATGCTTATTTCTTCGATGAAAAATGCATTAAATCCCTTTTATTCTTAAAAATTGTTTGAACTGCAGGGAAAAAGATAATATTTAAAAGAAAATGAATCAATGAGATATAAAAGAGTTAGCTTGATCCATGTATTAAAAGAAGAAGAACAATGCATCGCATTATTTATCGAACAAGTCAAACTTGAAGAAGGCTTTATAATGATAATCAGGATGTAGAGATATTAACTTAATTGTGACAAACTTTCTTTAATATTATTTGCATATCATTATAACAAAGTTAAGATAATAAGGGATTAAAATTCTAAAGACTAAAGATTAAATAGAACAAAATGGGTCTTTCGGGAAATCTGACCAAAAGTTATACGTAACAATGAAAAGAAACCTTCATTATTAGAATATTTCAATCAGCTTCTGTTTAAGTAAAATAATTTCTTTTGGAAAGGTGCTTTTAAAGTAATCAAAAATTGAAAAGGGTTCACTGCATTATTATTTACAATATTGAAACACTTTATGTAGAATGTATAATTTTTGTTTTGTAAAATCAGACAAATAGAGGAGAAGATAAACCACTTTGTAATTGAATCTGCGAAACTGTCACTAATATGAGAAATTAATCTTATAGAATTGTATGGGATTTTTGAAGAACATAAATAAGAATAGATAGATAAATTAAGTAAAAATAAAAAATAAATCTTTTAAATTGTATCACTGAAAATTAATCAAAGATGTCCCGTTTGCAATTTGTCTAAGTAAATGGATACAATATGCTTGAAATTATGTCTATAAACATATTTGAAATTATATCCAAGAGATTGTTTGAAAGAAATATAACCACATTGTTAAAATAAGTAAAAATAATGTTAGAAAAAATTATTTCAAGTTCTGCATTCTATAAAGTGACATATTTATATTACAATAAAGGAAAAATAAACCTCAACAAGCTAAACTGCAGTTAGTATATTTTAGCTGTGCTTCCATCCCCTCCCCCCTTATTTAGAGTTTCGTTTGATAAGTGTAAGTAGAATTTTAGGATTAATTTATTAATATATTTAAGTTCCAATTATTTTCAACGCGACACTTAATGGCAAAACAAGAATAAATACTGATTACTATTTGATTACTATTTGGAGTTATTTCTGGAATATTACTGCTCCATATAATCATTTTTCATAGCTTGAAATCTACTCTGAATAAGAAATGTCGTTTCTATTTTTGCTCTAAAAAGGCTCTTCATACTTTTTCTGTGAAACGGAACAAAATATAACAACATTTGTTATTATTGAATGAAGTACTTATTATTATTATCATTGTATTAAAAAAATATTAATTGTACTAGTTATTATCATTTGAGCCTTGAATTTTTTAAGAATGATTCTTAAAGAAAACTTTTTTGTCATTAAATGATCTGATAAATGAAACTAAGAAACTTCTTTTATCATTGAACACACTGATTATTATTTACATACTGCTTTCCTATTTTTTTTTCTCATTTTTATAATAATGTAGTTTTTTTTCACTGCATTACTTGATTATTTTAGATTTTTATATAAGTTGATGCATACAACAGACAATTTTCATTTAAGAAAAAAAATATTCTAGATGATCATAGCGCACCATTTTAGCATAAAATGGGCTCTAAATAGGATATATACTAAAATGAGGTTCTATGTCGGAAGAGTATTAAGAAGGCGCTGTAAATGCAAACATTTCTTCCGTACGCTTTGTTCTTTTTAACAGATTTGAAAGATAGCTCACAACTTCTATTGCTTCCAGTACTTCAAATGGGTTTTCGTAACAATAAATTTAGAAGAAAAAAATCTTTGGAATTCAGATGAACGTAAAAGCAAAGAAAAAAATTAGTTTGGATAATTCGCATTGAAAACTTCGATGAACAATATAATACATTTCTCAATTCAGTTTATTTATTTATTTGTCATTCCTTCCGAAACAGAAACAAAAGCTTTATATGATATTTTGTATACAATACTTTGTCTCTCAATCTCTCTCCCTCTCTATATATGCATAACAAACTTTTCAATCAATATTAAAGTGAAAATTGAACTTAAATAAATTTGGTTTTCTCTATGCTATTCACTTTTTTATAGTACCATATTTGTCTCCCTTCAAATATTGCGCTCTTTCCTTTGTATTTCTTTTTGTATCTAAGATTATATCGCTTTTCCATCTCTATAGCTTTGGTATACTACAGCATTTGGAGTGAAGACAATATCATTTGACTTGATTGTCCGATACGGTCTGCAGTAAATGCTATAATTCCTTTTGTAATCCGCATTGATTTCATCCCCCGATGAGCTAATGAATGCGTTATTTTTTAAGTTTATTAAAATTTTATCGTAATACTTCTCTTTTCTGAATGAATCAATGAAAAATTCAAACATAAAAGATAATAAAGTAGAAATAAAGAAATTAAAAAGAAAACCTTTTTTTTTTTAAAAATGACCTAGAAGCATCGAGAGAGACTGATTAAATTGCTTATATAAAAGAAAATGGCATTTTCTTTGATTTGGAAGTTGATAGTAATGATGTTAATGACTTATCAGATTCGCATAGCAAGGAACTAACAGTCGACGAGACTAGCGTTTTGTATTAGCAGCAATTAGATGAACTAGGAGATTAACAGTGATTTACGTGATCGAAATCCTACTGGAGAAGCCATCATTTCAGATTCGGGTATTCTAAAAAGCAAATAGGAATTGCAATCTTTATCAGCGTTTTTTACTGACTTAAGTTCCGGAGACAACAGACATTAAGGAAGAATATATTCTGGTTTCAAGACAAAGAATAAAAATTTTTAGCTTGATATGAATAAATTTAACTAGAGTAGAAATTTTATTGAGTCATCAGAGAAGTTGCATTTTTTGAATCCATCGACAAGGAAATAATTCAACTATGAATAAGATTTTTGTATTAAAATGTGTTACTGATATTTACCAAAATTACATTCATTATTATATACTTTTCCATAAACGTTTTCTTTGCCCTTAACACCAATTAATTAAGATTTACATTTATTTGTATTCATAATAAGACCCCGACTTATGCGCTTTTTGTCGGTTTCATTTATTTCATAACATAAGGTATTACTGAAACATCACAAGGACTCATAAAATTACCATTTTTGTATCCCATTTTAAAGTGTTATGAACAGCTGTTGTCCAGGAAGCTGGAGAAGCTTATTTTAGCAAATTATAGTCTTATTTTGAAGCAATACGAAGAATATTTGGAGATTAATTTAATTTTGACAGTATGATACAATACTCTCTTTCAAACTTTTAAACTTTTTTAGGGACTGATTTACGTTTGGATGAGTATGCTCGTACTCATTCTGCCTTCTCTTTGAAAATGGGAATAATGAATTTAAATTTCCTGCTTAAGGAAATTTTTAAATCAAGTAAAAGGTTTAAATATAATATCAATGTAAAAAATATCCAATCAAAATTCAATCATTATTATGAAATCTACTTTTGGAACAGAATTTAACTGAATGAAAATAATTCTGTGAGTAAAAAAAAAAATTATTCTCTTGCTTCCTTTAATCTTAATTAAACACATTTTAATGAAGACCTACATTTAAATACTAGTTTAAAGAAGTCCAAAAATGTTATTTGAAAAGTCCTAATTAGTATCGCTAATTAGTCATCCGATCCAAGACATTTCGGTGTTTATGAATATGCCTGAATAATTATTTAAGAAATTTGATACGAAATGCTTCATTAGTCTCATTTATTTTAGAAATTATTGAATAATTAATGAAAGCAAAATTCAATTTTTCACTGCATCAAAAATATATTTTACTATTTTCTCGTATATGAAATATAACAAGTGAAAGTATTTTAATCGTTAAAAAATTCGAATTCTAAATTTTGACGAATCTCCACGTTGTACACATCCTTCAGTCCAAAAGACCTGTTTTTGGAATTATATCTCTCTGCTCGCATGTGAACATGATAATTCAAAAGCGTTTTGAGCCAGGCGGACGGAATTAGATACATTGCCTTTATAACAAATTTCTAAATTTCTGTCAAATTCTGAACGATATGCATTCAAAGGAAGTCTGTCCTCCCTCTGTTCGAATATAAGTCAATATGATAATAGCAAAACAAAACAAAACAAAAAATAAATGGAAAGGAAATTTAGTATATGGATTTAACATCTAAAGTGTCAAATTGGGAATCAAATCTTTCAATAGGTTGACGGTTCGTTGGTCTGTACTTTTCACAAGCATGTGAATATGATAAATAAAAAACACTATGATTAAATATATGAATTTTTTTTACGACAGTTGTAGGTCGGAGTCAAACTTTAGCTTCATTCGGTTGGAAAAAAAGGCGACCAAAATTACTATTCAATTTTCTGATACTTGCGTATGAATTATATCCCAGCGAACAATCGCCAAATCTAACTCACTAATAAGCTCTTTAGTGACTATTGTTCACCAATGGCATGCGATTAATAATAAGCAAGTGCATTTATTAGTGGCTTTATTATGCATGAATTATGCACCGGTGGATTTATTACGAGAAAGTTTCATAGAGACCACTTCTAATGGTTGTCTTGTATGAGTTTATTTTTTAACCCTTTAAAAGTTGAAGAAGTGAATTTCAGCAGATCAAATTTTCAAACACAAATAATTTTTTTTTCTTCAAAAGCAGATAATATTTAACTATAATTATATATTTTGAGCGTAAGTAATATATTTTAATTAATTAAGGTACTTTATGTATTTCAATAAATAAAAATATTTGATGGAAAAAGATGCATTTAAAAATATTTTGTCGTTGACACTCCGATCTCATTAACATAATTTTTAACTGGTCAAACACTAATAACCATTATTATGAGTTTTTCTCTTATGCAATATGGGTTACAACTTTTGGATTCCAATTGCTTATTATTACAATAGAAACATACACGTTAAGAGCAAAGAACTTGTATATTTTTGAAAATTGAAATAAAGTATTTTAATTTTCAATAATGGGCATATTTTTATAAACTGTCATATATGAAGAATGAATAAACTGAAGAATAAACAAGACGGTTTTGGTTGGAATATAAGAATAGAATTATTACTTCCTTTAAATTCATCAGGAATGTATTATGTATCGTATTGGTGATATAAAACAATGATTTGTCACAAGTTATATATTTAATGTATCGAATGTAAATTCTTCTATAACTGGAAAGTTATAAAATTAAATTTCCTTTTCTGCCCGTTGGAGCTCTTTTAGCCGTCTTGACAGGTAATATATAACAGTGAAGAATGCTCTCAAAATAATCGGAATGTCGAAGCATAAATTTGCTGAAACGTAGCCTGCAGAAACGCAAACTTTGCATTTGTGCAAAAGCAATCTATTTATCTTTTCTGAAAGACCAGAAACGATAAAATATGAGGTGGAGGAATAAGGTCCACTGAAAATCACTACTTCAAGTGTCGCTGCTCTTTCAAATAATTCGTAGCGAGAGGTCTAACGTTTCTTAGGAATTATTTGCGTGAAGCAAGAGATTTGGTAAATAGAGAAGAGACGATTTTCCAAATTCTCTATCGGTAAACTCACCGGGTGTCTCTTTTACATTTGTAAAGATAACGAGTTCTTGCACAGTATGAGGGAGCTGTGCAGGATTAGAGAAAGGGGAAGATAAATTACAAAACAAAGGAATACTCCGAATGAGCACGACAAAAGGAATTTATATATAACATGCTCTAATTATATAAAGCGCACGAATATATTTTAAACATTTTTTTGTTTTTGTTTTTGAGCTAAATTTTAACATGAAATAAATATATGGCTTGGCATATTTACGAATATTTCAAAAGTTTAAATGAATGCTTTAACTTCTTAAGGGACAATTACAATTGCGTTTAGAGTCTATTAATATAAATTGAAATGTTTTCTGAGCAAAATAATTTTCTTTGATTAAAATTTAAAAGGGGAATTTGGATTTTTCTGGCCTACTAGACTGCTTCTCATGATAAATACGTAAATCTTAACTCATCAAAATATTTCTAGTTTTGCTCTAAAATCAATTCTTCATATTGATTACTTAAAAACAGGCATGAAAACCGATGGAAATGAATAGAAAGTCTTCAGATTCGAGGTTCCATGCTTGAAAATCTATTCCAACGAATATCTTATATATATGTGATTTTGTGAAATTTAAATCTAACGTCATGTCGAATGTCTTGTAAATGGTGTTGCATGGAAGAATGGGTTAAAATAGGTTAAATAGGTTCATCTATAGGTTAAAAATGCAAGGTCTCTTCTCAAATAACCTTCAGGTCGATTCAGACAAACGCGCACTCTCTCTCTCTCTCTCTCTCTCTCTCTCTCTCTCTCTCTCTCTCTCTCACACACACACACACACACACACACACACACACACACACACACACACACACACACACACACACACACACACACACACACACACACACACACACACACACACACACACACACACACACACACACACACACACACACACACACACACACACACACACACACACACACACACACACACACACACACACACACACACACACACACACACACACACTAACTAATATTTGCATTTATCCTCCAATAAACTTATTCTCTAAATCTCTAAAAATGTATTCACTATTTATTTATAGAAGCATTTTTTCGTAAATATTTTATGGGAAAAACTGAAAGGAAGAAGGAAAGGCTTCATAGAAAGGAATTTTTCTATATTCATATTTACTATTTATATGATTCTCTTAGAGCATAAGGAGAATGGTAAATATCAGAAAATTTACAGGATTCCAGGGAGAAAACTTAATATATTTTAACTATACATATGGTAATTTGCAGTCTTTGAAATAAATTAAGAATTGTGAATACTGTAACGGTAAAAGATGTTACAGATATGTCTCGAAATATGCAGAAATACTAACTTATAATTATAACTAATAATATACTTAATTGCATACTAATAATACACCAATTATATTACCAAGTAATTAGTCTCTTTGATTATATGTTTTCTTATATTATTAATGTTTGTACAAATTATTAATCTTGAGTTTCATCTGAAACATTGAGAAACAACCTCTATCCAGTTTCATCAAATTTCAGTCAGAAACAATAAAAGCATGTCTTGACTAAATAGAATTAATTATACATACATATGTATGTTTATCTAGGCATCAATTCCGAATATCCAAGGAAATTTGCTGAAATATAACTCAAATGCCATACTTACTGATCGACTGTAAACACAGTTGTAATAAATCAATTCCAGTTCTTTCCCTCAAAATACTTTAAATATCTATAAAAACAGACAATGGACATGAAATTTGAGTCAAATGTTTTTATTTTGGAAGTAAAAATAGGGTAGGTTATGTCGTATCTAAACAAATTCTCAAGATATTATTTACTACCTTCCCAAAACCATACATATCTGGATGTCATTGACTAATTTAAACCCTATCCGGATGAATTTAAGCCCCATTTTTAAAAGGAGATAGACCAGAATTTTGATTCACGTGTTTCTTTCCATTAGACCAAAATTGCAATTGGTTTAAAACTTCTCTAATTCCTTAGGACGACAGAACGCTTGATCAGAACGGCTAGAAATATTTTTTGCTGAAATGTCCTTCTGCATGTTTCTCATTGTTCAACCAAAAATATTGTATGAGTATTTAAACCATGTGATAATCGTTCTGGTTTGAGTGAACATGAATCGTTGAACAATATTTATCAAATAATTCAATTATCAAGATTTTTTTTGCCCTCTGTTACTAAAAAGAAAGAATGAAAAAATGGGACTCACACTTTAGGAAAATATTAAATGCAGTATAATGCGTAATCAAACGAAAGGAGATTGAATATTTTTAATTTGTTAATTATTTCATTGGGAAATATTCCATCCATAATTTTTTAATAAACAATATATTATTTGCATAGCGGTGTATCATTTCCTGTCTTTCGTAAAGTTTTGATAAGACAAAGAGCAGATAATTTAGAACAACCGCTGATTAGTTAATTTAAGATAACAAGCTTTTATTGTACAGAAATAAGTTTAAACATGCATTTTCGATATTTTTTAGAAATAAAAAATGTTATAAAAATGGTGTTAATTTTCATGTTATACAAATTTTATATACACAAAATCCCATTATTGATAATAAAACAATTTGTCTTGATATAAAATTTGATTTCTACAAGTATTGTCGTTGATTTTCACAGACGTAAACGTAAAATAATTATCAAATTAAATAGCGATTCTTTTGAAATATCATGAAAATACATCTTCAAATTCTAAAACATCTCTTCGACTTGTGGTAGCCCATATTTACAAATGAAATAAACCCCTTCAGTAAATCTAGGGAGGGAGTTTACTTTTTGATGGAAATATTGCTCCAAATCCAAACGAGATTTTGCGAAGTGTTTCAAAAAATGTAATTGAACTAAAGGATCAAAATTTGCTTCATTATTTTTAATACAAATTATAACATATTTTTCATTTTATAATTAGTTAAAAATGAAAATACCTTAAATGGAATACAATTTTTTTTATTTTTATTTTTCGATAAAAAAAAATAAAGAACAACTTATTTTTATCATACGAATTATTCTTTTGTGGAAATAGTTGAGTTTTGTCACACATTTTCAAACATGTTGGAATAATTTGACTTTTATTTATTGTCTGAGATATATGAACTACGTACAAAGGAAATTATGAGAGCTTATTATGTACTGATGCAGAAAATGACATATCCTTTGAATCCTTGTAAGCACAATGAATTCATTCTGAAAATTATTTATTTTCTACAGCGAAGAAAGATAATTTGAACTTCAAATGAATCAGTTTTAATTTATTTTAACGTATTTTATAGCAAAAAATATTTGTTTTCTAGTAAATGGGAAATTTCGTGTATTCATTCAGGCTTATCGTAAAAAAGCATAAATCTAAACGAAAAGATATTTTATCTTAGACATATTAATTTCCGCACGGAAGATTAATTTTTGGAATATTAGTTTTCCTAATTTGTTTCTCAAATAAAATTAATGATTTCATCAACAATGTTAAAAAGCATATTTTTCAGAAAAACTCAATTGATTCTTGCCCTGAATTTTAGAAAAAGAACTCAAAATTTGATATGTTGATCTAAAAAAATGATTATCGTTATTTTAAAAGAATATATTTTTCAATACTTTAAATGATACACTTTTTGATTTTCATCATTGGGAAGAAACAATTATATTTATCAATAATAAAAATTTCAGAAAAATAATAAAAACATCGGCTGATCTACAAGATGATATATATATATTTATATATAGCTTATTTTATTAAATAAAAATAATAATACAAAAGGAAATAAGATCAAATTGTTTTTCGACAGATAATTTAATAACTTCTTTTATAAAAGCCCCAAACATCTCAACTTTCTCTTCTTGATTTGTATTTGTAGTGTGATTAACTTCATTTATTTAAAATGAGACTAATACCTTTTATTGAAACATTTATGTTCGCTAATTTGGAGTAATTGTACTTCATATAAATAATCTTGCATCTTTTTGTTTTAATAAAAGTGTTCTGATAGTTCTTGTAAAACTTTTTTCTAGTTATGAGTAAAACACTCTTTAGAAGAAATGATAGCAATGAAGATTCAGCAATTCCAAATGAACAAAAGCCAATCGGGTCCAAGGAAAGGAATTATGACCAAGCACACAAGACATAATTTCCTACACTATCGAAAATCTGCTGTAAATCAAGACTTCAAACTAAATTTCAGTAGGAGGAAACATACTTTAGCAAAGATTACCACACATTTGCAAAATTTACCTCCAATTTAGAATACATCAGGTATGTCGGTCTCTTTATAATGATAATCTACCTTCAAAGAGCCGAGTATTATTTTGAAGTTGCACAACGCTCTTTGTTTCAAATACGCGAGAAGTGTTAAATGACATGCTTGAGACAGTCTACCAAGAATTTAAAGCACTCAAATATGTTTATTTTAAATTGAATAATTTAAGAACATATTTAATACTAGGTACAATATTCTAGGCAGAATACATTATTTAAAGCAGAATAATGCAATTTTATATGTTATAAAAAGGAAAGAAATATGCCTCCAATAAAAATGCCTTATTTGAGTAATGCACAAGAATGATAATCCTGAAATATCTTTGATGTTATATGATAAGCTGTTCATGATAAGTTTTATTTCATTACATGCAGAAACTGTGCTTGCATATTGACTAAAATTGTTTTCTTGTTACAGACTTTTATCGAAATTCTTTCATGTTTGTAAAGATGGTGGAATGTTGAAATCAACTTTTCACATTTTTTTCTACCGTGCTAGACAGCTTGCACATTTGTTTGCAGCTAATAATCATGAAATATTTTAATATAATACCCTCGTAACTTAATAATCAATTAATCAATAAATTTCAATTAAATTTTGATTCCAAACGGGTGTTAATTGATGTAAATGTCTTAGCATTTCAAACAGTAACTTTCAGACAGCTAAAAACAAGCATCGTCATAAGCATAAGACATTTGTAAGGTAAGAAAATTCTTACAAGAAATAGACACAACTCGATATGTTTCCAGAAATATTTAGCATATATTGAACAATACTGTATAACATAAAAAGTCTTAATAACTTGTACATAAAAATCTAATTGTATATTAATAACTCTTAAATCATACATAGAAATAAAAGAAATAATAAGTATATTGTTAAATAAAATTTATAAGTGGCAGAAATTTCTCTTTTTATATATTATATGCCATTTACTATTAAACAAATTAGTTTTTACTATAATTACGAAAGGAATTTAAACATTATCTATTAAACATTTCATTATAAGATGACACAATAAAAAGAACTCACATTTATAACTAAGTCATTCATTATTTTCCTTTTTATTTCAACATGACTTTTCAGAGAACGTGATAACGGATTAAGATTTCCAGCGACATCCTAGAATTATTTTGTGGATTGCATACCAAAATATGCCAGAGAATTGGATTTTGAAGTAAAGTTTTCGTATCTCACCAAACCGTAACTCATATTCCAAGCAAATGTGGAAAAACACAAGCAAACATTTTTCAAAAAAACATCTCAAAAGTAAGGAAAATGTAAATAATTCAACGTTGCCTAAATTAAACCATTTTTGAAATTCAAGAATCCTGGGAAAACTTTTCTTTAGATTAAAATTCTTCAACTTTTAGAAATGCTTTTTTTATTTTAGTTCCTGGAAATACATTTTGCGTTTCTTTCATTACTTCCTTAAAATTATGCTTGGAATATAACCATTACATCCGAACTGTGTTTATAAAGGGTGTGATTCCATTCCCCCCCCTCAAGATATGAATTGAAATCCCTACATCAAAAAATATGTCTGACAAAATAAAATAAATAAATAAATAACTAAATAAAATAAACAACATACCTTTTTGATGGAATTATAAAATTATAATATAAAGGAATATATCTTTTTACTGGTTTTTTACTTTATGCTGTTTGATGCCTTCGGAAAATCTGCGATATTTTTATTCAGTTTTAGAGGTTAAATATAGTTAATATATGTTCTAATAACATTAGTGGTTAAAAATTTATATTATTCGGAAAATGGAAGCAAAAATCATTATTTAAATATCATTTAACACTAGAACTGCCGATGTTAAGTATATACTTATTTTTACCACACCCGTCAAATTGGTGGGATTTTGATCATCATGGCTTTCATTGTAACTTTTGGCTTAGCTTATGCAAACAAAAGAATATAATTTAAGAAAAACAACATTTAATATAATAATTTATTAATTATTAACAAAACACCTAAGAAAAATCGCTTGTACTTTCATTTATAAGATATCCAGTTAAAGCGTTTTGTTCTAAATTGAATCATAGCCGGAACAAAATAGCTCCCATTATAGTAGCTGCCGAACACTTTGGATCATTCAATATAATTTCATATGAAAAATGCAAATCAAATTTTTCCAGGAAGTACCTAAAAGCGATGTATGAATGAAAATACGTATTTGATATCCACCATTGCATACGTGATCCATAAAATATTATAAACTTTAAAATTGCTAAAGCCGTCATTTAGACGGGTCTTAGTGTAAATAGGTATAGGTCATACTGATTATGGAAGTTATAAATGGGTGAATGGAAATTTGAATAAGAATATGAAATTGTTCTTATATTTCATTAAAAGTAGTCATAAAGTTCTTGAACTGTACATAAAATATATGAAAAATTTTTAAGCATGAAATTCGAAAACTGAATTTTTAATATTATAATTATTTAAAGTAACAGTATGTTAGAAATAAAAATTAACTGAAGAAAATAAAATACGTCCTGTGTAAAACCAGAATTACTTTGACCAATACATTTTCCCTTCAAATGAACAAAACAATTCAATTAACATTTACCTACTAGTTTATGGACAGAGCTAAATGAACAGTGCTATAGATCTCTATTCAAAATTAGTTTACAACTACAATCAATGAACAAATTCAATTTAATTCAACCTCTATGTTAAATTAAGAGATCCTTAAAATGGCAACATGTAAGCATTTTTTTAGCGAATAATGCAATATCTTTTACGATTTGTTGATTTCTTGAAAACAAAGAAAATATAACTCGCACTACTGATCTTTAACCCATCCGCATGTGTCAAGTCCTGCCAGTTTCAAGGCCTTGAAATGCCGTCAGCTAACTTTATAATTGATCTAAAATAGTGAACATGAATTTCCAATTAAAGTAATGGCAAACCATCATTTACGCATATATTTGCATATACATCCTTGTCTGTTGAAATATGTGAGATATATTGCAATGCTAACTAAACAGCAGATGTAAATAATTTTTTTTAAAGAATTCAAACACATATATCTTTTGAAAAAAAATACATTCGTTAGTTTTATTGAAGTTAAGGGAAAAAAAAAGAAAGAAAGAAAATTTCTTTTTAAAAAAATAAATCTGACCTCAATAGTTTTTATGACAGTCAAATGCATTTATGTTTATTTCATCTGCAATGACAAATTATTAACAGAAGAATTATGCAGGTTGCAATTAAGAAATATTTGCACCAACTTTGATTAAGCGTGGTCAATTAGATAAAGACACAAAAAATAATTTAAGAAAAAAAGTAACAAATTAATGATATTCCGAAATGGATATTTTATCTTCAATATATTAACCCTATGAGCCCTGACCTCCCGATATCACCTTGTTCGACAGGGGCCTGACTCAGGCGCTTTGGGCCCGGTTAAATGAATTCAAATGAGTTTAAATGAGCTCTCGTTGAGAAACACCTTTAACCCCTTAAACTCATTTAACCGCACCAAAGCGCCTGAGATAGGCCCCTGTCGAACAGGGCGATATCGGGCGGTCAGGGCTCATAGAGTTAATGAACTGTATCAAGCTCCTAATTTCTGGAAATTTTACTTTCTTACATAAAACATTTTAGGATAAACCAAAAGTCATAAAAAATTATCTGATTCAAATGTGGACGGCATAGGTAAGCTGATGAATTTGGTTTTTTTGCAAAGAATGACGTCGTTTTGCAATGCTCTTAGAGAATTGGTTATTACAAAGCGGCGGTATTCAGTTAGCTAATGAAATATTATAGGAATTTTTTAAAGAACGCTTTTTAATGACGTAAGAACAAAACATTTTCTTTTCATTTATCAGTTTTGTCCATAAAAAATACACTATCTACCAGTAAAACACCCATGAAACAGCTGATACCTCACTTGGACACCCATGCAAATGAGGTATATGTGGTTCAGGTCTACGTCACGCCTTCTGTACTTAAATGTCGAGTATGAAACAGCATTAGTATTAGCCGCATGCATGATGCCAAGAAATTCAGAGTTTTCTGACTTTGAAAAAGGTGTAATTGTCGGATATCATAGAAATGATCGATCCTTCAGGGACGCATCTAGTGAGTTAAACACTCCAAAAAAGCCAGTTACTCTTGTAATTAAGAAGTGGAAGGAGAGTGATGATTGCCAGAATGTGCTTCGACCCGACAGACCCACGAAACTAAGAGATAGAGAGCGAACGAGTGCTGTCCAAAGAAATTTAGAAAAACCACTCCAAACTGATGGTTCACATGCTCCAGGAGTTCCAATAAGCATCCGATACTATCCTTTAAATAAATACCATTCGCAAGGAAGCTGAATTGCTTGGTTTTCATAGTCGTGTCTCCACACATACGCCTTTAATTATAAAATCCAACCGCGTTTTCTCAGTTGAGGTGATGCAAGACACATCGAAACTAGACCTTAGATGAAAGGAAACGGGTTCTCTGGAGTGATAAATCAAAGTTCAATCTCTATAAGGCGGATGGCGGAGTCTGGATTTGGCGTATGCATGGAGAAAAAACTTTTGCCAAAATGCATTGTGTCCGCAGTAAAATTTGGAGGAGATGGAATTATAGTCTAGGGAAGTTTCTCGTGGTATGGGCAGGAACCCGTGATCCTAATTCTTGGTGATCTCACACCGACTCCTATTCAACTATTCTAGACAACAAATTGCTTCCTATGCCTTGGCAATTTTACAGACAGGTTGGACATTGTTATTTCCAGGATAACAATGCCACATATCACGTTGCGAGGTCTACCATGGATTGGTATGATGACTATAGGGTGAAACGACTGGACTGGCCTGCCCAGAGTCCAGACTTCAGAGTCCAGAATCAGATAGATAACTTTGAGATGAGTTGGATCATCGAATTGAAGGGTGTAGCAACAGACCAAAATTGGTGAAAGAACTTATATGTCTTCTTCAAGCCTAGTGGAAGAAAATACCTCTGTAAAACATTCAAACACTTGTGGAAAGCATGCTCCAGAGGGTTAAGGTTGTAATTGCCTCAGATGGAGGCTATGCCATTTATTGAATATAAAAAGAATTGTATTTATCTCTTTTATCACAGGTTTCCAATTATTTATTGGTAGATAGTGTAGCTCCTGATAAAATAATGGATTTAGTTATTGCTTTAACATGTGCTCGTACCCGTAATGGTTGTACCGCCTATACAAAATGTGAAACAAGAGAGAGTGATACGTTTTCAGTTCGAATTGTATTAAATTCACAGAAAAGAAGCGGAGAGATCGCTGTAATTAGGAAATGGGAAAATAAATGTCATATTAAGTCTATAGCGAGTCCAAGGTAAAATATTGATATTTAATTCAGTTTCAGCTCATTGGATGTATTCAATGAAACAGATAAAAGAATTTTAAATGTTTATCTGATTTTTAAAATAGTCAGATAAGCATAAGATGTAGTAATATTCGAAGAGAAGAAGGTTGTGTGTAATTCTATGACCATTAAATATTTAGAACCTCTTAAAATTTTAAACTGAGGAATAGAATTTCTATCTTAATTTTAACATTAAGGTTAAAAATTAAAAAATAAGTTAAACTAAACACATCCTTGAATATTTTAATTTGAAAATAAAGCAATTATTATAAAATCTAATTTAATCTCTTTGAATAACTTAAAGATAACCATTATAACTTTCAGATATTAATAATTAAAACTTGAATGATTTTAACTGTTAAAGTTATTGACAAATATCAAATCTTTTTCGCATATTCAATTGAAGTATTGATATTTTTTAAAAAAAGTGAAGAAATAAACTATATGATCTTCAGAATGGATATAATCTAGCTTTTGTCTTATCAAAGAAACGAGTAACGGAAGTACCCTCAAAAGTATTCCAGTAAAGAAATGCGAAGAATGAATGCTTTCAAATATCTGTTGCTTATGCTATTACTTGAGAAAGAACTGTAAATAAAAAGGTTTACCGACCAAATAGAAAATACAGGCTTAGAATTTGCCAAGCAAGTGATTGCTTGGAACGATCAATGATTGTAGGTTACTTTCTTTGACGGAAAGAAATGAAATATGGGTGGTTCTGTTGGCTAGAAGCATTACTGTCATGAATTGAAACAAGAAAATATTTCTTCAAAACGTCAATTAGAAGGTGGATCTGTTATGACATGGGACTACTTTTTATTTGATGGTATGGAATCTCATGGACTTCTTTCTGGAAAAAGGATCTAAAGACATACACATTTGCTATTTTGGACCATCTTTCGCCCGATGTAACTCATGATCTATGAGAACTTATCCTCATAAGTAGCCAAAATAAACTTTTCTTCTTGATTGACCATACTGAAAATATCTAGATTGATAACATTGGAATCCTATTTAGAACTTGTGGGCTGAATTAGTAAATATTTATTAAATTATGGCATGGGATTAAAATATAAAAATATTTTTTTAGTGGTTTCTTATTGGAATAATCCAGCATTTTATGATAAAACGCTATGACTCAATTGTTCATTCTTCTGGATGATTTCCAAAAATTTCGCTTGAAAGACTTTTTTTTCATAAATTTTGCAATAATAAAAGGATTTAAAATATTTTTTAATTTAAACTTTGAATTCTTCAAGTCAACGAATTATTTTTCAGATATTCGTCAACTGCATAGTAAGAAAATTTCCATCTATCTATATCTATATATCGGGAAAGAACATGAAACTTGCAAAAGATGAGGGACGGTTTTCATTTAAACGACGAATATATTTATTGAATATTCACGTAAGCTGTATTGTAAAGTCGCGATATTCTGTTAAATTTGATGAGACAAAAAAGGTTAGGGCCTATTTAAAGGTAAAATTTTTTTTGTGATATTCTTACAGTCAGTACAATTGCACACATTGGTACTGCTCCATAGAAATAAATTTAAATTTCAGAAATAAATTGGAGTGTATTTTTATAGAGAATCTATATCTCTATACATTATTATCTCTATACATTGATTTATATGCAGAACTACTCCTCTTTTATACTTTTCAAGGAAGCAGAGGAATAACGGTGTAAACAGAGAAAATTGTAAATTATCAGGAGCCATTTAAATCAAAAACCACTTAATTTGTGGAGAAAGGCTGTAAACGACGGAGAAACGCAAAAGGCGGGTACGAAAGAACAAGGGAATACTGTATAAATAAAAGTGATTAACATTTTCATTATCTTATAGTGAATATCTTACCTTCCTTAACTTTGAGTTACTTGCATTTTTAAAGACTATTGATTAAATTCTAGATAATTAAATCCTAATAATTAAACTCCTAATTAGTTATTTTCATAGATCTTACTAATAATTTATTGTTTCCCTTAGCATAAAAAATGAGATAGATTTATGATTTTTCGTCTACACGAGTTTTGTTTAATTGATAAGTGCTATGTGTAGTTAGTTAGAAGATATATACGCACATTAAAAATGAAGGATAAAGAATAATCAACAATATCATAATATTAATAAATACTTTGTAAGTCATTATTTCTCTATTCGCATCCAAACCATCAGATTAAATGATTAAAATGATTTCAAATTCATTTATAGAAGAGAATAGTTTAAAATGGTTTTGTTATGTGGTATTATAACTACACAGTGCAATGCTAATTCGAAATTGAAGGCATATTATAATTCTTGCTTAGTAGCGTTTGGAAGATTTCAAAATCCACATCCTAAATAGAAGTTTACACTTGTATGTACTAAGCTATTAATAACTCTATCCTTGATTATTCCAAATACCCTTTAATGCCAGATTCTAGCTTTGGAATTAGTCTTAATTCTTGTACGAGATGAGATGAATATCAGTCGGAGAGTAATTCACTGAAAATGTCATCTTCCATTTAATTGGATAGACGAATAATTCGATATTCTGATGATATCCATTGTTAGTATGAGGGAGACCGTTGCATCTAAAGGACTCAAAGACAATGGAAATTACTATGCATAGATTTCAGTTTAGCTGGTACGATTCTAACAACATACAGTTTGTAATACGTTTAATTAACTGAGCTATTAATTTGGCTACATATTTATCAGAGTAACAGTGTGTTAAAACATTTTAAAATTTTAGACAAACAGGCTTTCTTAGTAAAAGATCCTTGCATTAAAATATAAAATTTAACAAAGATTAATGTATTAAATGGAATATTACAGAGCGACGACTATTCAGGGAATTTGTTATGTACATGAATATATCAAGGAAAAAGTAATAGGGAAATTTGCGATAGTAAATATAACAAAGATAATTTCCAAAATGTCTCTCATTTTAAGAAAGAAGGCTGGGTTTTTTACTAACATAATCATTTTGTTAATGATCGCCTAATACCTCTTGATAATAATATATAAATTTTTCTCATTTATTTCTTTCCATGCATTCATCATTTTACAGGTATCTAGAAAGAGCATGAAGATTATTTGTTTATTTTCCAATTTGACAAATCTTCAGATTTTAAATGGTTAATTTATATTTAAGTACTGTCTTTGATAAGAAGTTTTTAAAAATGTTCACTTAACTATAACAATGAGGGACTATTGATAATGGAATTTATACAACTTCACAAGGAATCCCGTTGATATGTGATCTTGAAATTTATTAAAAGAAACTAGATACAATAATTGAAAATGATTGACTAGATCAATTGCGTTAATAAGATATTTTAATTATATAACCCTCTTGAAGCAATTTATGGTTTATTGAAGATTTCAACAATGGACGCAATTTCGAGGAGTTGTCAAGTAAGGAGGGCGAAGCAAATAAGGAAGGTCTGTGTCAGTAAATTTTCACATATATTAGTTCAATGGGGAATTTTTAATTTAATGAGGATTTGAATGTGCATTATAAAACGAAATCGAAACTTTACCCTCAGATTACTTCAGGGGTTAAGAATGTATTACTGATGAAATAAACCTCATATATTACTTGCCTTCTTTCGGTCTTTTTTTCAATAGAGTTTTTATTTCTAAAGATATATTTTACAAATGAAAATTTTGATATACTAGAATTCTGCAATTTTGACCAATTTGGTGGTCGTAAGACAATATATTGATATTTTTAGAATTTAAATATCACTAAATGAACCATTTTAATTATAATTTAATTCTGAATAAGAAATACTATCTAGTAGTGAATTTGTGATAATAGATTACAGAATATTTATAATAATAAATGATTAAATATATTATTAAATAAATAAATGAATAAATATATTATTAAATAAATAAATGAATAAATATATTATTAAATAAAAAAATGAATAAATATATAAAAAAAGCAAAAAATTAAAAAAGCATACTTTGCATGAAATTAAAAAATAATTATTTTATAAAAAAATAGAACGGTCAAAACAAAAGGCTAAAAGTATGAAGCTGAAAATAATATCTATACTTATAATAAAGATCAATGTGTGTGTGTGTGTGTGTGTGTTGGCGTTCTACAGGCCAGACCGTTTGACCTACATCTACCAAATTTGGTACATGTATACCTTGGAGGTTGGGAATGTGCACCTGGGGTTCCTTTTTTCGAATTTTTAATTAGAATTTTAATTATTAATTAAAAACTAACTTTCCCGCCAAAAAAATCTTTCATTTTCCCAACCGCCAACTTTCCCGCCAAATGAGTAAGGCTTCAGTTTCTTTTCTCCCAACATTAATGAGGCTAGGGTTAATATTCTTCGGCGGATTATTTCAAACGATTCTGTTTATTTTCTTAATGTTTGATGCATTTAAAATTAAACATTTTTAATGAATCGATCTTTCAGATTCACTCTGAAGTACTTTTGAATTAAAATAAAACAGAATAAAGGAAATTAAAAATTTCTAATCCGCATAGCGTTACCCCAACTAGCGTAGAAAAAAATCACGTATTTGCGTTACGTAACTGGCGTTGAAAATTCACGCATGCGCATTATGTTGACAATTATTATCAACAGATGTGGACTGGATTTAAATTATTTTTAGGTTCGCTGTATGCTTTTGTAATTAAAATGTATTTATGTTAGTTATATATATTTTGTATATGCTTATAGTTTTAAGTACATCCTTTTTTAAGTAGTTTTTTTTAAAATCCGTTTTCAACCGTTTATTTTAAACGATTCTTTTTATTTTCTTAGTGTTTGATGCATTTAAAATTAAACATTGTTAATTAATCGATCTGTTCATGATGAATCTAAGAAAATTTTATTGACAAATTCTTGAGATATTACATAAATTAAAAAAAGATATTCTTTAGTGCCCATAAAGTTTAAACGCTGAGTGAATCTATTTTCAGTAATCAGATTATAAAAAAAAATGCTTTGTTTCAGTAAAAAATATTATTATATTAATTGAAGATTAATTCATTCCACTTTAATTTAAAGCATAAATTCTACGGGTGCTAACAGAAAAATAGAGAGATACATATTACGTTATAACTGAAGGCCTTTATAATATTATGAATGAATTATATGACAATCAAAATTTGAAGTTTTAAAATATTTTGATGAAGAAGCTATTAAAGTAGGAATTGCATAAAATATTTAATTATTAAAATTTTAACGAACATTAAGATTGGCGAACCGGCTGGTCGACAAATTCTTGAGATATTACATAAATTATGAAAGATATTTTTTAATACCCATAAAGTTTAAATGCTCAGTGACTCTGTTTTTATTAATCATGTTATTAAAAAAATTAACATTTATTGACGAACACGAACACACTGATATTCACCGTTACTCTGATTAGACATTATAAAATCTGAATAGCTAAACATAAACGTGTAAACAGCTGTGCGCTGGTTTCTATGGCAACACAGCTGAAAAGTGAAAAGAAGTTTCTAAGACAGAACATCTGCTTTACACAATTTTATAGAATAACTTTTCTCCTTTTTCGTTTCATTTTTTTTAAATTACTTATTTAATAAGAACACCTACTTTACCGAATTTTTTAGAATAGTTTTTTTCCCCTCTTCGCTTGCTTTAAAAAAACAACTAAACATAAAAAAGAACCGTATCAAAATTCTAGACAAACTGCGCATGCGCCTGTCTCCATGAGAACAGAGCTGGAAAGGGAAAAGTCGTCTGTAAGACAGAACAGCTGCTTTACCCAATTTTTTAGAATAATTTTTTTTCCCTTCTTCGCTTGCTTTAAAAAAACATATTTAATAAAAACACCTGCTTTACACAAGTTCTTAGAATAATTTTTTTTCGCCCTTTTTCGTTTGCTTTAAAAAAAAAATTAATAAAAACACCTGCTTTACACAAATTCTTAGAATAATTTTTTCTCTTTTTCGTTTGCGTTAAAAACAAAAAGACATCTATATCTATATCTATACTTATAATAAAGCTCAATGTGTGTGTGTGTTGGCGCTCTACAGGCCAGGTCATTTGACATACAGTTACCAAATTTGGTACATGTATACCTTAGAGGTCGGGAATGTGCACCTGGGGTCCCTTTTTTGAATTTTTAATTAGAATTTTAATTATTAATTAAAACCTAACTTTCCCGCCAAAAAAATCTTCAATTTTCCCCACCGCCAAATGAGTAAGATTTTTTCTCCCAACAGTAATGAGGTTAGGGTTAAAAATTTTCGGTCGATTATTTCAAACGATTCTGTTTATTTTCTTAAGGTTTGATGCATTTAAAATTAAACATTGTTAATTAATCCGTGTTTCAGATTCATTCTGAAGTACTTTTGAATTAAAATAACACAGAATAAAGGAAATTAAAACTGTCTAATCTGCATAGAGTTACCCCAACTGGCGTAGAAAAATTCACGCATTTCCGTTACCGTAACTGGCGAAGAAAATTCACGCATTGTGTTCTGATTGTTGACATGACAACCATTATCAACGGATGATTTAAATTATTTTTAGGTTATTTGCATGCTTTTTTAAGTAAATTGTATTTATGTTAGTTATATATTTTTTGTATATGCTTATAGTTTTAAGTACATCGTTTTTTAAGTAGTTTTTTTTAACCTGTTTTCGACCGATTATTTTAAACGATTCATTTTATTTTCTTAGTGTTTGATGCATTTAAAATGAAACATTGTTAATGAATCGATCTGTTCATGATGAATCTGAGAAAATTTTGTTGACAAATTCTTGAAATATTACATAAATTAAGAAAGATATTCTTTAGTGCCCATAAAGTTTAAACGCTCAATGACTCTGTTATCAGCAATCATATTATTAAAAAAAAATGCTTTGTTTCAGTAAAAAATACTATTATATTAATTGCAGATTAGTCATTTACACTTTAATTTAAAACATAAATTCTACGAGAGGTAACAGAAAATGAGACAGATACATATTACGTTATGACTGAAGGCCTTTATAATATTATGAGTGAATTATATGACTATTAAAATTTGAAGTTTTAAAATATTTTGATGAAGAATCTATTAAAGTTCTAATTGCGTAAAATATTTAATGGTACGACCGGAGTTTAACCCCCTGCCGGAGTAAACCCCCGCAATTTTTAAAAATCGCCAACAACGGCCTAGCGAAATGTTCAAAAGCAAAGGAGCAGGTATTCAATTATAGTGCATAATAAAGATTGCCAGCTTTGGCGCGTTATCGCAACTGGGCGAAGAAGGGGGTAAAACTCCGGTTCAACCTATTTAATTATTAAAATTTAAATGAACATTAAGATTGGCGAACCGGCTAGTCGCCAAAGGCGGCTAGTTGTAAATAAATTAAGCCACAATATGTAAAATAAAAAAAAAATCTATAGCATCAATTAAAAGTAGAAAATATTATAATTATTATTAAAATTCCAAGCGCACTAAAAATATTTCTGCCAGCACCTTAAAACTTTACGATTTTGCCTTGGCTTTCTTATTTTTGGTTTAATATTATTTTGTTTTTCAGTAAATAAATAAAGGATTATTTTGTAAAAACTTTTATAATTTAATCATTAGTCTTCTTTTCTATAATGAAAGAATGATATAGCATAAAATTAAATTGTTTAGCCAAGATAATATTCATCAAAAATATTTTTTTAAAAATGTTTGTCATAAGTTTGTACTCTTTCGCTTTCTTTAGACGCGCAGAATTTAGTAAATATAAACGATAATTTAAATGATTCACACTAAACCTTTTTCAGTGCGAAGTTTAGATTGCAGTTTTTAATTACTTTCTTTCCGATACTTAATTTAATTATTCGCCAGGCAAGAAATAAGTTCTTAAGAATATTCCGATTACGTAACATGTTTTTTCCTCAATTTTACCCTAAATAAAATCCTAATTTCGTTTCAAAATGTATTTTTTCCTCAACCAGAATTTAGAAATCATTTTTAATCTCTTATCTTCAACAGACTAAAAAGCAAAGGTCATCACAAGTTTTAAGGATATTAAAACATTTTCAAAGTACTTACTTTAGAAGTTTAATGGATAGTAATCTCAATTAAAAACTCTAAGTGTCGCTTTAACAAGTCTTTATTGGCAATTAAGGAGCCTTAAAAAAGTCACTAAAATAATATTTCCCATGTTTTTGTTTGTACAATTTATTTCCATAAATGTTTAAAAGTCTTTTTTGGAAGAAGAAGTGATCTCTAAAGTGCAAAAAACTAGCCAGTTGTTTTTCATTATGTTTTTTCCCCTGGCTAACAAGAGCAGCGAAATAGTTTTTAAAGTGTTTTCACAATTGACTTGATTAACATAATAGTTTACAAGAATATTATTTTAAATTTTTTTTCTTAGAGTATCTTTTCTTAATTATTTTCTATTAGTTGTATTCCAAAATTTAAGGCTTTATTCTTAAAATGTGATTTCTTATTTATGACTCAAAGTGCTACCTATCGCTAGCTACTACTTTTTCCCATCTTTTTGACAACTATATCGAAAATGCGTTATTTGAGGTTTTACGCGAATCGATCCATTTTTGGGTATCTTCATAAGAGCGAAATGCTGATTAGCGAGCCTTTGTGCAATCGATCGAAATGGTAATCAGGAGGGTTATCAGGTGGAGTGTGGGGTTAAACTTACCATTTTAGAGTTTCCGAGTATGTTTTGAGACATATGGCCAAGCATTGTCATGCTGGAGGAAAATATTTTCGCGTCGCATTCAGTACTCCAGCCGTTTCTCCTTCAATACTCGTTTAAATGCGTCAGTTGCGTTCGATACCGATCCCCTGGTATGGTTTCACTTGGTTTCAATAGCTCAAAATAATCGCACATAGATGATGTCACCAAATGCAGAGCATAACTGTGGTACGGTGAAGGTTCGCTCTGAAGAGCTAAAACCACTCAAGACATGCTCTTACACTAAGAGTAATCTCATTGAGAGCCTTTGATGTGCCACTGCAGTTTTCTTCAAATGGAAATTTCCTGAAAATGATGAGAATTTGGCACGAAAACTGATATCTTCGATTGAGAATAAATTTATGATGTAAAATCGAATTTAATAATGTGGTGCTTTCGTGATGTTGACAAGTGTCTAAAATTACTTTGTGGCATTCTTAATTTGCCTATTTGCTATCAGCTTTTACCGCTGCATCCTGTATCAAAAATGTGCAAACAAAGTTGTACACCTAATAATAATAAGGCGCATTTCTTTTTATCTAACAGTCATTAAGTAATCTACAAATTGATCACATATTTTAAAGTCGTAACAAATACTTTCCACGAATGCTAATGGATGGCAACAGTACCCATTTTAATGATCTTTGTTTAATTGGTAGCATTTACAATTAATATATAATTCAGTTTCAAATTGGCGATGTAATTTGATAATGAGGCACTTCATACAGCTCGCCAATAGCAGGAAACAGCTTGAAATTCGATTGGTAACTTCTTCACTAGTCACTTAATAACCCTGACTTAGAACCAAGCAACTATTATCTGTTTGTATACAAGAAAAACAAAGAATCGCGAACAGAAACACTTTTCAGATGAAAAAGATAGAGAAGATACAGAACAATAAAAATAATTTTGAAATGGTTATCGCAATGAGTTTAATTAAATTTTCCAACATAATTATTTTACCGAATTTTTACTTCAGACATTTACCTAATATTGTCTAAAAAAAGAATTTAAGCGGATTTAAAGAATACACAAACATAATTTAAATTAATGTTTACATTTTTTTTTATTATTTCATTATTCTCCCGAAAAAACTATTGATATTTTTTGTCTGATGCATCACGGGAGTACCATTCAAGAATAACAAGGATCTTTAATACATCGAAGTTCAGTTTATCTCATATTGAGTATATCTAAAACATTTCTTCATACAACTCATCTCGCATAAAAGTAGAACATCCTTAGCATGACAAATGATCAGAATGTCTTAGATCGAAAAAATGTATATCATTAATAAAAAAAATGGCTGGAATGAAGGAGAATTAACAATCGTAATTTCTAAGAAAGTTTTGCGAGAACAGACTGGTTCTCTACGCATTCAAACCCAATTCAGACGAAGACGGGATAGTGAATTTTGTATAATTGGAAGACTCATTAAGAATTATTTTGATTGCTTTTCCATACTTTGTCCAATTTAAAGTGCTGGGAAAGAGAAATTGTGTTTTGCGTACCACGAAAATAAGGTATAAAGAACAAATATATACATATATATAACCAAATCAGTAAAACTACCAAGTGAATATTAGCGAAAAGAATAAATATAGAATCAAAAAGAATAAATATAGAATCAAAAAGGAGGAAATTAAGAAGAGGGTCACCCTCAGGCAGGGATTCAAACAAGGGAATTTTTCTGTGAGGGGTCTGAGAGGACTTTGGCCAACAGTATACCCCTCGTGATCCGAAAATCCCCTGAAATTAAGGTCTTAGAGATAAATGATTTTTTACAGAAATAAAACATGAATATAATCTCTTGAAATCGCAAAAATTACAATAACATAATATAAACTATAAAAGAATATATATATATATATATATATATATATATATATTAGCGTCGTACAAAATGAATCCGATCTTTGGCCGAAAACACTATTTTTACTAGACGGGTGTTTGGGACCCTAATTCTCTTCAAATCAGCTTCCACATACTTAATCTAACAATTCTTCCACTGTCGAAATCACATCTCCGTACTGGTAGTTCATTATCGCGTTTTGCATTATCTTTTATCTACTCTCAAAAAGGGATCCTTTAATGTCGTTTACAAGTTCAGAAACAACCAGAAGTCGCAAGAAGCCATGTCTGGAAAATAGAGAGGTTGGCGAACTACTGAATTCCATGTTTTGCGAATAAATGCTAGCTCAGTTGCGATGAATGCAACATGTAGTAGGACACGATTATGCAGTGTGGCACCTGCAACATTGTCTTGTTGCAAGTGCCACATTACATATTTTAAAATCAGTATCCAAAATTTTAATTGTAGATTCTTTACTGATCCCAACTTCTTCTATAATCTCTCGCACGTATAATGAGGATCTTCATTTATCATATTTTTCTGTCTTACAACAACAGCTACATTCCTAGCGGTTTGTGGCCTCTCAGAATGCTGGGACTATCAAATAAACTACATTTACAGTCACGTTGCTGAAGTGTAAAGAATGATTAGAACAGCATAAACTACTCCTTAATTTGTTTTATCCTCATAGCATCGTCTCCAAACACCTACTGAATGTTATAAATTGTTTTGCTTTGTGAATCACAAAGTTTTTGATAGAATTTGATGCTTATCCAGTTATGAGAGAAAATCCGACGCAAATGAATAAAGACATAACATCCAACAAAAACTTATAACAAAAATTCACTCGATGATCATCAGGCAGTGATTGGTATACTATCGAACGCGAAGAAAAAATTCAAGCATGTGCATTAAACTGTCTGCACAGTAGCACCACCGTAGCATGACTACTGTGCGCGGGAAAATTCAAGGCCGGATACTTTTTATACAGCCTCTGTATATACAACACAAACAAAATAATAAAATTAACAAGAAAGCACGAATGAATATACAAAATTAATAATAAGGCATTAAAACATTTTTAGCATTTTTAAAAATCTGAATACATTCAAGGAGTTCAAATTTATAAATATTGAATTATGTCAAATGAATAATTAATAATTTGTCTTGAAGGAGTCATGGAAGTTTCCATAGAACTGATGCAGGAGATATTGACTAGCTATTTTCTGTAATAGATAAAAAAATAATGTGTGACAGGTTTGAAACGGACAAGGAAAATTGTGATGCCATTTTGTAGTTCTTTAAACCACTTTTTGACAGTTGGGAACAGCTATCGTCATGGGAAACTGCATCTCTAGATAGGAACAATGTCTGTGCCATAGGGTACAGTTGGTTGGGTAAAATATCTACATAGTCACACCTAGTTACTAGAATTTTTAGAGCTGCTGTAGAACTACAGAAAATAATGATTTCGCTACACAAGTCATGACAGAACCCTCACCTTGCTTCACATTTCAAAAGAAAATAAGAAAGATATATCGCGAAGATATTCTCTATGCGTACAAACATACTATTGTTCGATTTAGCAGAACGAGGATGCATTCAACACCAACAATTCATCACAATGCATTTCTGTCTTCCATGCTTAGTTAGACATGCTTGACGGTCATTGTACTTTTTGAGGTGAAGTTGAGGTGAGCACTCGTATCACCCAATAATGACTTCAGAATTACTACCCTTTTATAAGAATTTTGTTTGGGCAATTTCTTTCAAACAGTTTTTGTTGAAGCAGGAATATGAATATGCTGCTTGAGTTTTGCGATCGTCTTTTTTAAAAATTTACAATCCGCTGTAGGATTCCATGATTTCTTATATAAGTTATGATTTTCTTCCACATATATTTTTGACCGTTTTTCTTGTTTAAAGATAATGTGACTGAAGAAATGCATACAACATTAGCCATTAGATATTCTGCAGCGTAATAATAAAACCACAACAATTAAAATTTCATAACAAGTTGCTGATGGTATGTATAAATCCATTAATCTCAGAAAAGGGAAATCATTGGTAATTTTTACGTGTCCCTAATACGGTATTGATAAACACCACGCATATATTAACAAGTGTTTCATTATTTTGTCCACCATTATATATGAATATAGTATAAGTTGAATGCAATAGAAATGCACCATCCAAGATTTCACAATATTTTATATAGGAAACAGACTCAATCATTTAATGGATGATGCTGTTGGAATGTTACGCAGATGGAATGCTGCGTTACTCTCTCAAACTCATCTCAGTTGCCTTATTTTCAGGAATAGTACGACGCTATACACATCAAAAATATAAGCTCGCATTTCGTTATACATAGTTTATTTTGAGCTTTGAGTTTTAACTTTATTAATTTCTTGCCTTATTTAATAAACCAATAACGTTTTTCGAATTTTTTTAAACTCTTAGATTAGATTACTTAGATTTAAAAACAAAGATACATTTTTTAAGCATTATAAAAACGAATATATCTATATTATTAAAAGAAAAATATATTTGAATATAAAGCAATGCATCTTCCTTCTTTTTAAACGTTATATAATCAAATTATATTCTGATTTCTTCTAGAAACATTTGTATCATTCTCATATATTGGTCACCTATCCTCAGAACGTTTTTGATGAAACCTTTATTCGCCGATAGATATTAGTGACTTTATACTTACTTATTAATGAATGAAACTGAACTTATTTTAGCACTATTTATTCAATTTGAATGTAAATCATAACCTATATCTTTACAAAATTTTTTCAACTCATACTTCGTAAAAAGACAAAAAGGGGATATTAGAAGACATTCATGAATTTTAATTGCTCCATGAACATTCATTTAATATTTTCGCCCAGTTTTAAATTTTCCAGAAAATTTGAGAAAACAAAATGTGCATTAAATATCAGTTTTTGATTTATTTAAAAAAAGTATATTTTCCACTGTCTCTTGCTTTAAATAATTTTTATTACGCATAAGACGTCTTTGAATTACATGAGAATTAAGTAAGACAACATAAAAGACTTAAATAAAGGGGCTAAAAGAAAGCAGCATAAATTTTGAAAAAGTTCAGAAAATACCAATCTCTCGTCTTTCCTTTCATGGATCTAAGCCTGTTACAGAGAAGCTTCTCGTGCTCTTCTGGGTATTTCCATTATCGAATTTCCTTATTGCTATTCCTGAACTATATGTATTATGGCACACGTTTAGTAATCCTCAAACCTCGAATGTTTGCAGTTTCTAGGAATTTCAAAAGAATTTTCTCACTATTTTTTGTGTCTACTAACACAGTTTATTTTAAATCCATGTACAGTGTTATACAAATTTTCCGTTACTCAGTCTAAGTTCTTGATAATCAGTTTCTCTTATTTATGTTCCGTCAATTCTAAGAAAAACCTGATTTTTTCTTTTTTCCTAAATAAAAAAGATCTGAAGACACAAATCCTTCAAGGCAGGATGAAGTACTTCTTGAAAAATCTTTAAAAGTTTAGAAATGTTAAATTAAATGAACGTTTCCGAATTTTTTAAGGCTAAAGAGCCCAAAGTACTAGAATAAAATAGGTGATATAAATCCACGTTGCTACAGAAGTAGAAAATTTAAATAACAAAGTATTGCAAACAGATATTCCGTAAATCCTTTACATTTGCGTTTCAAAAAGAAAATTAAAAAAATAGTATCCGAAACTTAGTGTCTTTTTTCAGTAAAAATCTTGAAAACAGGTTGCTTAAGATTGAAAAGGATGTAAAAAGAAAAACACTTTGATACTTTTCGTATTTTATAGGTAATATTGCTTAAGTTTGATAGTATCAAAATCTATCTGGTGTGGTGATAGCACTTCAAATGTAAATTATACTTTGCCTAAAGAATAGCTATGCGAATAAACTTATAGTGACGGATTTTAGAGATTTGCACAGGAATGGCAAGTTACTTCAATCCATCGCCATTTATCGCTGAAGTATGAATAATGTACAAAGCAAGTATACAACTAAACGGAGAAATAGAATAAAATCTTATATTGAAAAAAGAAAAAAAGAGGCAATTTTCATAAACTATTATGTACTTACAAAAAAATTGCAAATTAAGGAATGCAAATATATAACACATTTATTGTTTTTATAAAATATTAATTTCAAAGAAATTTCAAATTAGAAATTAAAAATTAAATCTGTGCTCTTTATAATTTATTAATTTTCAAATGAAACAAATCAAGGTAAATAACAGTGGATATCAGGAGATAAAACTGATATTAGAGAAGTGAGTAAAAGATTGTTGCAGTAAACTTTTAATTAGATATAATTGTCATTGTAGTAGATTTGGAATGATGTGGTAAGAACACTGATTCGTCGGAATCTATGGAATTGGGCGTTGCAACAATTGCAGATAATTCGGAAAAACATTAAAAAAATGACATAAGTCAACACAAAATAATTTTGTTCAATTCTTACTTTCTCTTATTAGAATATAATAAGAAAAATTATTATAATCGCTAAAAAATTCGAAGTCAAGAGTTTGACGAATCTCCATGCTTCAGAGTTCCCCGAATTCGACAATTTATTTTTGGAATTATGTCTATCTGTGAACAAGATAATTCAAAAATGCTTTGAGCTAGACATAGGAAATTTCGGATATGGTCTCTACCTCAAATTTTGCAGATTTCTGTTAAGTTTTAAACGAAAAGTCTGTTTGATCAATTTTCCGAATGCAAATGGACATGATTACTACAAAACGTTAAGAACTAGATAGATAAAATTGTGTGCATCCATTTGGCATTTAAACTATTGATATATGCCAAACTTGCAACCCTATCTGCTAACGGATGACCGTTTGTGAATCTCTACATTCGCATGCATGAAAATGCGATAAATTAAAAACGTACTGACTTAAATATATAAAATTTTGATGCAATTTTGTGACTACAATTGTAGTTTTGTTTCAAATTTTCGGTTCAATAGGTTGAAAAAAATGCCAACTATATACATTCGGTTTCCTGTTACCTGTGTATTCCCGATTCTCATGGATTAATTGCCAAAAATCGCCTTTTCGTTAGTATTGCTCACCAATGGCATGCAGTTAATAATACACAAGTATCAGGTTTCTTTACTATACTACGAAGAACACAAGTACTGACTTTCTCATGTACGGGACTCTTAAAATAAATATCTGAGCACTAATGACGTACATGGCCTTTTACAAGGTTCACAGTTTTATGCGGGATTGGGGAGGAAAATAACTGCTTTATTAGAGAGTGTACGAGAAAGTTTCGGGAGGACACTACTCTTCATTGTTTACAATTGAGGGTCTACACATGCAGTTACAGCATAATAAATAGTAAATTTTAGTATTTCCAAGATTTTGTAAATTTAATTTTTCCACACACACACACACATACCTTATTTTCGTGACCGACTATATTTTAGCGACATTCTGGGATTCACAAGTGTGGATTATCGAGAGAATAATTTAGAATTCACTCTTCCAGTTCATTTCAGAACCAAACCATCATAGATCTTTTTTACGTACCGCTAGTTATAAAAAGCAAAGATGTTGTAAATAAAACTTAATAAATTTAATGAAACTACCGAAGAATATAAAAAGAATTCCCTGCATCGACAATTCCAGACAGTTTTACATATATTGTAACAATAGTAATAAAGTAGTTTAATTTATTATCAACTGTATCCTGTAATAATATTTTCTGGTGCAATACATTTAAAGCTTTTCTAAAAAATCATGTCAAATTACAATTTTTTTTCAAGCTTTTCAAGAGTAACATGAGCGGTTCATCCCTACCATAAAAGAGAAATATTAATATCTGGATTGCTTAAGTTTGTTCAAATGGCTACTTCAAACTTTTGCTGTGTTCATTGTTAAAAAATTGTTATTAGTCTTAGGATTCTGAAACAAACTTATATTCTATTGATTCTTCGATATAAAGCAAATGTCCTTATTTAAATAAGCTTTATCAAATGAATTCAAGAATGATTTTCTCTAAAAACACTGTTTTGAAGAAAGTCATATTGAGATTATATTCTGAACTTATTTAACACCTTATGTGGCATTTTAATTATAACAAGAAGCATTTAAGTCTCATAACCTGTTTACCCTCTCAAAACAACAATAACAAAAAAGAATCGGACAATTCTACTCAGAAATTGCCGACTGATTCCTTAAATGTTTTCCAAAAACGCACCACATTTCGATGAATTATTATATAAATTTGTTCATAAAATACATCAAAGTTTTAAAACCCAAATTAATTTTTACAAATATGCAATTTTGTTAGTTATCGGAAGAGGTCAAATTGTTGAAAGTTACTTTTTTAGGTGCTTCTGATAAAACAGAACGATTAAATTTCAAACCACCTTAAGCTTATCAGTTGGTCGCTTTAGTTTAATTTAGTTATATTAGTATTCCGTTTCAAAGCAACACTAGGCTATTTTTTGACGTGCCTCGTAATTTTGAACTAAGGTCAAATGACGGGGACGACACATGAGCTGGTACCCTTCTCTCCAAGCTTCCACACCACACCAATGGTAGAATTTCTTCATCATCAATCAGTCTAGCTGTTTTTCTTGAATACATATTTCAAACTCTATCAATCAGATTTCCTTAGATGATATGCAAATTTATAGATGATATTCATGAATAAGAAAATGTACCATTTTAACCGTTCAACATAACCTGGAAGCTTGCATTCCATAGCATTTTTAAATTCTAAATGAAAGTTTAAAAATATTTGTGGTACATTTTCCGCATGATTGTCAAAAGTGTTTTTAATTATGTGAACATTTTCTTTATGTTACTATTGAAAAAAAAAATGTGTATTTTGCCCCATTTTTTTTTCTCTTTCTGGATAGCCTTGCCCGTCACGAATTTCTATCAAATGAATATTTATATTCAAATGTGAACTCAGTTAATTACACGCATCACTAGCTATACTTCGTTTCAATTACTCTGGAACTATACCAATTTCAAATGTCTCCGATTTCCTATACTGCAACAAATTTCATCATCATAGCCTAAGATGGATATCTTCAGATTACACAATTATTCTTCGATCCAATTATCTGAAAGATACCGTTTTCAGTGAATTATGTCCGAGTGATATCCATCTCATTTCGTTCATGAATTTATTCGGGTACAAACTCTAGAATCGTCTATTATGCGACATTTCGAATAGTTAAAGAATGTAATTATAAAGTCCTTAATACATCAGGCTGTAAACTAATATCATATGACGGATTTGTGTTATAAAGACCTGAGTAACCGGAGTTTTAATGCGCCTTGAGTATTAAATTAGCATCACTATGTAGTTATGATACTACATAACAAAGGTATTTTTAATTATGCTTTAGAAATGCAGGCCGAAGTCATTAGAATTGCATAATTTAGCATTTAGAATGTAAATACCTGAGTAAAGATTGAAATTGCAAACATGACATGTAAAAGACTTCGATTTCAGTGTTTTACGTCGCTTTATATAAAAGGAATAAAATGCATTTGTATCGTGATATCTATCTATATTCTTGTTTATTAACTTTTTAACGTAGAATGAAGCGTTTTTCATCCATAACTTTTGTAGTAGAATTTATGATATCGATTGCTGAAGTTAAATTATTTTTGACAAATGGCTTAAAGCACAGATTTCGGATAGAGATACTTAAAACTGTCTTTTTCCTCATATGTTCTAATATTGATTGAAGTGAAAATTAATGATCAAAATAAGACAAATGGAACTAGAAAGTAAAATAGATAAGACAGCAAGAGATCTGAGGGCTCAAATGGCTCTATTTTTCAAAAGGAGGTTCAGGTAAATTGCACTTTTTGAAAGATATATACGAAAACTAATCATCTTTAGAATGGAGAAAGTAATTCTGCTTCGAAATATGATAATCAATATCTATGCTTTGGTTTTGTAAGAATAAAGATGAATTCTGCCTGTTTTGAAAATAGGAATATTTTAACGAAAAGAAATGTAATATCGATGATAAATAATTCCACAATTTAAGAAAATCAGCTTTTAATTAAAAAAGTTCTTAAATTGCTTCATTAATTCCATATGAATTCATTCATTGTAAAAATATCTTTTAGATTAATTAAATATTCATTGTAAAATATCACTCAAAAAGAATAACAGATTATTTTAATACTTATTCTTGAGAAGTTGGTTAGTAAATTCCATTTGCTTGGTATGGACCACAAAAATGGAAGGAATCATAGAATGCATTTAACAATAAAGCAAATTTATTAGCTCGAAACACAACACAAGGGCCCAGAGGATTTGCCATAACTTGTGGGATTCGACTTTTAAGCAATTAAAAAAATCCTTCTAGAATAATTATTTAGAATATTAAAGAATTCCCAAGAAAAATCTAGAGCATAGATAAAGAATCAATAACATTTTGACTCAAAATGCGAGTTCTCAAACTAGAATGCTAAAATTGGGATTCGAACAACGCACACGCAGATTAACATTTTCATGCCACATTTTCAATATTTTTGATCTCAAAAGAATCTTGAGGTTATTTCCATTGGATAGACAAAGAATTAGGATGAAATATACAGTTGACACGTTTAGTGAAAATACAGAAACACCTTTTTTGTTTGATGTAGTAAATGAATCATACTGAATTTATTTTTAAACAAAAAATGTCTATGATTTTTATTTAAAGTACTCACAGTTGTAAATAACTTACTCTTATATCAAGATATTTCCTTTCTTAAGAATTATTTTTTTAATTATTCATATGCAGTTTGTCCTGAACGAATTAAGACCTTCTCTTAGGAATTCATCCTAATACATTGAAATATAAATAACTTTGAATCAAATTCACCATTATATGGATGATTTATATATCTGTTCAAATTATTTATAAATAAAGAAGAAAATTATCGAAATGTTGACAATATTTCCTTAAATAAATTAAGAAAAATCATTTAAATTTTTATTAATTATTATTTTATTACGTTAATATTTTTTATTATTTCAATTTTTTTTTGTGAAATTCCATAGTTTAAATAAAAGAAACAAGCTAAGAGATCTTATTTTGAATGAGGATTCCGTAACTTTACAATATAATTGATCAAAATTTTATTAACGCAAAATAAACCATTTAGTCAAATTTATTCCTATTTTTGAAGTATTAGTTTTTGTTAAAGATACATTTTATTAACATATTAATTCGTTAATTTCAAATATAAAAAAAATCAAATAGCAGAAATTTGTTATTGTTTCACGCACGATAAGTGCACGAAACCTCATTATTTAATTTATATACTAAAAACTATTACCACTCCTAAAGAAATCTAGTGTTGTTAATTGTCAAGATATATGATTTTACTTTAAGCTATAGTTTCTATTTGTGTTTATTCTCCCATTTTCTTCGTGTTATCAAAGCAATGCTGACAAAGTCAGTCATTGCTGGTATATACACTTATAACAAACTCAATTTTTTTCTCCAGTCTTTAGATTCATAATCAAAATAAAGCTGATCAAATTTCTGCTTTCTATGTATTTTAGATTTGTGCAATTATCAATTTTTAAATCAGATTTGTGTAATCATCAGTACCTTTAAAATAAGAGAATTTTTTTTTCACAAGCACATGGTAATTTAAATATATTTCAAAACAAATCTAAATAGAAAATTTGCCTTACGATGATGGAGAATTTTATATATTGTCCAAAAGACTTAACCATTTTGAGAGCCTAAATTTCTTCTTATTTATGTGACTGGATTCATAAAAATTTCGCATGTGCATATGTCGATGAATTTAAATAACAGTTTTTTCAAGACTTTTTTATTTTAAACTTACAATCCATCCTTTTCAATACTGAATTAACGATGCAACAACCAACTTTTGAATTAATTTTCAGAAAATTCAAAGCAAACATTCTTATTGGAAAGAAATCCATTATTAATGTTTAGACGTGAGGTGATAAGGAGAAATTTTAGGAATGGCATCACGAATTTGTGACTACAATTTCCTTCTGGCAGAGTACTGGTTTCGGCTTACGATTCTATTAATGTACCAATATATGCTGACTCGTTTTAAGTTGAATGTCATACATTATCCTGTTGGTACAAAACAGTTACGAAATGGGTACAAAACAGTTACGAAATGAGGTTATTACCTCTTCCATCAATTATACAAAATATCTGTTTTGAGATTTTTTTGCCTTTTTAATGAAATATATATCATGGCAAAAAGAGTACGTAAACTTAAAAAAAAACGATCTTTCAGTGAATGTCATACGTAGAAATGTTTATTAAAAGAAATTCCTTTTTTATTATGAATTATGTAAATCATGTATGAAAAGTGGATAAATGAGACTGAATCGGTTAGAAAGTAAAATATACAAAATGTTGAATTTGATCATATCTATAAATTAATGGAAAATCGGGAGTGTATCGGAGTCTGCCTATAGGGGCAAGTTGACGAAGCTCATAATTGACAATTTTTAATTACTTTAGTGTTTCAGACAAATTGCTTTCTTTCCATCCATCATTATAATGGAATTTCATTGTGTTTAGAGAATTTGATATATATATATTTTATTTTAACATAGTCAAAAATATCTTCCTAGTTAAAAAATATAATTTCAAAAGTGCCATTCTATAGGGGGATGACCAGATAATAAAATGACAAGCTTGATAGAAATTGAATACACTTTTATTTAAAAAAAATATAAAACAGCACACTGATTAATCAGGAATTGTTAAAGAATTTTTCTTGAATAGTATGTGATAAAGTGGTTATAATGTGATTAACATTTTAAATCGTGGTAAACTATCATAATACAATATTAGTGTCTTTCATTAACAGAAATCAGATAAAAATGTTCTACATCAAACTTTGTGTCTCTATTTATGTCATTTTCAATACTCTATTTAGTCTTCAAATGGAGGATCAGTATAAGTCTTATCACAAAGCACTTACTATACCTTCTTTGACAGTTTGAACTGACTTCAAGAGTGTTGAAAGTTCAAGCTAGTTTTTATTTTATTTATTTTTCATTTTAAAGGAATTATGATAGTCATTTTCTTTGTAAAACTCTTGTTTTTGCTTTTTTTTGCATGCCGAATCTTTTTTCATTGTCGTCTTAAACATTCTTGTTTGGTTTTCAGCGTTTCTTTCTGAGCTAATATTTCTTAGCATGTGTGCACATTAAAATATTTTCCTCTAGTCTAAACATCTTATGGAACATGTTATAAAAACTTTGCGGGAAAAATTATCTGACGAGGTTGTCTACTTGTCTCGATAGAAAATATAGAAAGTCTGATTTTTGTGGTACGAAAAATTAGAATGAAATAAAAAAAATAGCGATTGTAAAGCATAACGCTTAAGGTAGTTCTGTATAGTAAAGAATAAACTAAATATCTTATGTGCTAGTCCACAAGAAAATAAATTGAAAGTCACATAGAATTATAATACGTAAGACAATTGCATGATCATCTAATAAACAGCGAAATAACGGCATTCACAAGCATATCTTGAAAAATTAATTTTTTAAATAAATATTTTCAATTATTCATCTATTTGCATTTATAAAATAATTAAAGTAATTTTACAAGAAATTATTAATTTTTTTTTTTGGAATTTCTTCAGTTTCAAAAATTAAATGTTTCTCTATCGACCTTTTCAATTAATTCTTGGTTTTCTAATAAATACAACACCATTGTAAATTTTCAGCATTATAAATAATCGATATGACTTATTCTTACTCGTCTTAAATATTGTTAGCCTGTGTACGGTTTATTTTTCGATTAATTTATCTTCGTTGATGAAAACATGATTCACATTTACCAGAAGCTTGGTTATTAAGGTCTATTACCAAAACTAAATTCACATGTTCAAAAAAAAAAAATGCTTCAAAGCCAACATTTTTTGGAAGTATCCCAAAAAATATTTGTTAAATAATTTAACACCATCTTAATGTTTTTGAAAGCATAATATTACATTACTTTGTATCCTTCGTTAAGATGAATTAAATACCAGTATAGCTGTTGATAAACTCCCAAATTTTTAAACAAAAATTAAATGATACAGGGCATCCTAAGGATAGTACTCCAAAGTAATTAAATGGAATAATAGTTGAAATCTAGACAAAATAGCAAAAATCTAAGAATAATGCATTCTCATTTTTGAGTTCATTATTTGCCCTAAATAAATTTTAAAATTCAATTTTTTATACATTTCTAATAAAAAAAGTATAATATACAACGAGCTCAATTATATTGCAGTACATATGTTGTACTTGGTATTTTTCATCCTAACGTAATTATGTCTAACTCTTATGTTGCCATATTCCATTCACTAAAATTATTCTCATATTCTGATGGTTGCTTAAAAGATAGCTCAATACATTTCGTTGCAACAAAACGCATTAATTAGTAAAATTCATGATTTATAAAACAGTGTGTAATACTACTGAGTAATAGAATATCTAAGAGAGTGCTAAAACTAATTTATAATCCAGCATTAAAATCCTTAATGATATCTAAAAAATGAGAGATTATTTCCCATAGTCAAAGATATAATTATATAGTAAAGAAGGAGCATAACGAGGTTGAACTTGAAAATTGCGAGAATCTTTGTAAACATTCTTTCATCGATGTTGGAATTGGAAAGATGTAGCATTCAATTAAAAGATGTAAAATATTAGTCTTACTATAATCGCATGAAAATAAAGTAAGACAGAAAATTTCACAAAGCTTTTAGTAGTGAAATTTCTTTGAAAGCAAATTTTCTATTTTAATCTCCAGTTTGAAACATTAAAATTCTTAAAGCAAAGAAGAAATTAAGTTTGACATCGTTGAATATGATATTTATATTATAAAACAGTAGAAGTTCAAATTTAATATTCTATGCAGACTTTGCGTGTGGATATCGACTGCAGTTAATATCTGAATTTTTTATTGTCTCAAGATGTAATCAGTAATAGATTTGCCGAAACTTAACGTTTCATTTTAAGTTGATATTTTTTCACTTAAAATAGCAAATTTTGAAAGATTAATGTCTTATATCAGGACTAACATAATTTATTTTTCACCGAGAATCAATGTATTTTCTACTATCCTAATATAATAATGCCCCCTTTTGTCTGGCATTTTCGTGGGTACGCTATTATCAACTATGATATGGCATCCCAAATGATTTCGTTTCAATGTATTTGGCTGCATGAATACTATCTTCAGAACTATATTTGTCTCCACTTAGTTTTATTTTTTTAAAATTTTAATCAATTATTTTCCGAAAATAAATTTATAAAAGGCTAGAGTCTGGCAATTTTAAATATGCAGTTCAGATATTTCTGGATCCTGTTGCTTGCATTTTAATTATTACCTTTCGTCTATAGATGGAATAGAAAATAAACGAAAGTATCGATTTTCTAAAGAGTTTTTTTTTCTTTTTTCTTTTCCAAATCGTATACTTATAAGAGAGCGTTTAAATCTTAAAAATGAGCGTTGAAAGTGTAGAGTACAAAAGTAAAGCACGATATACTGTACAACTTGAATCTTTTTCAAGAAATAGTATGCACTTTTAATTTTTGTACTATCGTCTTTCAGTCCCTGTACACTTATCTTTTGAAGCTATTCACTAATTTTTATCATTGTAAAATCAGAGAACTGTTTATTAAGTCATTTAATTTTATAAACTATATTATTACTTTATTTACAGTGCATGCAATGAAGTGAAGAATAAAGTTGATTATCATGAATATTACGAATAAAAACTATGCTATGAAAAACTATATTAATGAAAAAAGTGATTTAGAATAAAGTGCGATTTTTCTTAAATGCTGATTTAAGTAAGTGCGGATGCACAAGATCAATATACATTTAAAAGAGATTTCTTAGCATTCCATGGATCTTCTTATCAAAAACCATGGATTTATCAACATATATCTAGAAGTGCATTTTTCTCTATAGGCTATTGCATAGGAATTTAATTAAAAATTATAATATTGGTACTATATTTTCAGTGCATGCAATGAAGTGAAGAATCAAGTTGACGATCGTGAATACGACGAATAAAAACTATACTATGACTAAATTTTTTCTATTTATATCAAATCATCTTAAAAGGAAAAGCCCCGACCCATTGTGAGAATGCATTTTTTAGATTTTTTTCAATACATAAAGTAAAAAATAATTTTTCATGGGCCAATGTTTTATCGCCGAAAAGAAGTCATAAGGGAAAAATATCTCAGAAATTTTAATTTAGACCCTATTTAGTTTAGTTTAGACTTGGTATAGTTTATCATATTAAAATAAATCACATTAAACAGAGAAGATCATTTTGTTGAATTTATTTAGTGTTAATTTATTGGTTATGCGTGTATTAATATTTAAAGATAAATATCATATATGGAAAATTCTTTTTATAGATTTTTCTACATTTAAGCAGAAAAAAACGGATTGAAAGTATTCTCACATGGAAATAATTGAAAGTAACATGAGTGATTATAACTAGAATTAAGAATATTTTTTTATAATATGTCCTGCAATATACAACAGAATCATTAATAACACGATCCTGAATGTCTGCTTTTCAAATAATAATTACTTGCCAACCACATGTCATGAACTACCACACACGGGAAGCATCATCATATAACCAGCGGGAGTGGTCTCTCGAAGCTTTCTCGCATACTCTCTACTAAATGTACTTGTGCATAATTAACTGTATGCCATTGGCTAACAAGAGCTACGAAAAAGTCCATCAGAGCACGAACTTCGGCGATTTCTTTATTATAAATAATTGGTATGCGATTAATACACAAGTACTAGAAAACCAAATAAATATTTTGAATTCTTTTTACTCATCCGATTAAAACGAAAACTTAACACAAAACTGCAATTGTAGTCATAAAATAACATACCAAATTCCATATATTGAAATCCGTGCGTATTAGTGTTTTCATGTTTGCAAACTTGAAAAAGTACATACCAACGACAGTCAACCCCTTGACGGATTTGTATCGAAATTTGATAAATATCAATAATTTAGATGTTAAATGCTTCTATCCATCTATCTCCCTTCGTTTTGTAGTTATCGTGTTAACTTAAATTCGGAGAGCTGGATAGACATATTTCTTCTGCTTGGATTGCGCTCAAAATTTAACACAAATCTATAAATTTGTAGTGGATTTTTATTGGCCATAAATCAAATCATTTATTACCATATTTCTTTTGTAGACCCCACATATTAAATTTCACCCTTCCGCTCAAAGCCTTTTAGATTTATCGTGTTCACAGACAGACAATTTTTAAAATGTGTTTTTGAGACTCACGAAGGTCCTAAGTGAGAAGGTTTGCCAAAATCTAGAGTTCAAATTTCTCGGTGATTAAAGTAAAAATAACACGATTTTTAGGAGCATCAGAAACATTACCGAGAAAAATGAATATTGTATATGAGTATATTTTCCACAGTAGCATCATTTTTTCTAACATTTCTGAAATTTGTTTTTATTGTAGCTTTTATAAATTATGATTTATATTATCTTCATAAAATAGTAATTTGAAAGTAGGAAAGTCAGCCCATTTATCTGTAAAATCTAAATTTAAGGCCATTTTTTACTAAACACGGTTTGGATGTAATGATGATATTCCAAGTATACATTCAAAAATCAATGAAAATAAAAAAAAAAGTTTCCTAGAGTTTGAGGGGAGAAAGAACTTTTGCAAATTGAGAAATTTTCCCAGAACTCATGAATTTTGAAAATAGCTTAATTTACGCAATGTCAAGCCATTTGCATTTTATTTATTTTCAGATATTTTTCCATGTTTTTCGTTTCATTTGGTAGATATCTGAGGTATATTGCGACGAAAGGCTAAATTTGATATTTCAGTTCACTAGTACATTTTCATATGTGATCCGTAAAAGAGATCTAGGACACCTTTAAGAAATTTTTCAATTTGTTTTCACGTAATTTCATCGGACATAATGTGCTTTAACTTATGCATGAATATTCTGATATTAAATTCCAAATTTCCGTTTTCTGTCTTCTTAATGTTTAAATGCGGAAAGGGAGGTTTTTACAAAACTATTTTTATTGTCAATAAGGTTTTAAGGTTTTTTTCCAATACAATAAATATTATTTCTAAATTTCTATCCTCAACGAATGATAATTATTTAATTTTCTTATAATGATTAAAATATTAGAATTTTATGCTTTTATAAGAAAGCAAAATTAATGTTTCATATTTAAGTTTTAGTGGCATATCTTACACATTTCTTTGTATGTCTTTTATTGTTTTAAAAATGAGGTACCTTAACATTAATAATTCCGTTTGAATTTATTTTTATTATGATGTGTTAGTTCGTTTTATGTGCAGTATTTGTATCAAAAGAAGGATGTTCCATTCATAGTGAATATTTATAAATATGACTTATGCAAATTAAAGACTAATGTTTAAGAAATTTTGACTCATTTTACTGAATCACATGCAACACATATGCAGTATTGCTGTCTAAATTTATGTGATTTAATAGCACTGATTAGAATAGAAACGCTTTGATTTATTAAAATTAATTGAATTAGTTAGTGAAAAGATTATAACATATAATATAAATAATTAGCTTGGAGTTGTATAGAAGCTAATTTAAAACTCTGCAGTCAATATAAAATAAATCTTTAAGTGCATAATCTTACAGTACGTGGTAACTGGACTAATGTAACATCTAAAAACGTATATTTCTCAGAAATTACACGCATAATTGTTTATTCAAAATTGTTAAAGGTTATATTAAATTGTGAACCATTAACATGTTTCCGCAGTATAAAATTCAACTAAGTTCACTTGGTAATAATATGTTGCTAATACCTCCAAATCTTTTCGGAATAAATTTTTCAGGTATAATATTCTTTGTATCTTGTTGTTTCAGTTCATTTACATTTGTCAAAAAACATACATTCGAAGAGTTTTCCTTTTTAAAAGCGTTTAATAGTCTATTCGACTGTTATGAATGATGCTATGTAGTTTAAATTTATGTTCATAATAAATAACAAAAATTAATACATTATTACAGTTTGGCAATAACTTTTGAGAAAACGTCTTGTACATATATTTTACTCCTTAAAATTTTACCTTAAAACGCATGAGTCATGAATAATTTTCTAAATATGTTTATTAATAAAAACAAAAGAAAATAAGAGATTACTTTTTTTGTATTTATTACATATATGTTGTATTATTTACTGTATTAATACTATAAAAAAGATGATTTGTCTGTCATTGAATTTCGAAGGAAATATGATACAGTTATTGTCAAATATTTTTAAGTGTAAAATCGTTTTCTCAGAATGAATTACATGTTTATAAAAAGAGGAAACAGTGAATCTTATACAAACTTCTTTCTCTCTCTCTCTCTCTCACTCATTCACACACACACCCACACCCACACTCACACCCACACACACCCAATCAATCCTGCTTATGGAAATATCTAGCTTTTTTGTATTCTTATACTTCTGGTACTATTGTTACTATTTTTAGTAACAATACTGTTTTACTGTTCGTCAGCACTAATTAAAAAAGATTATTTTTTTGAATTGACAAAATTGCCAATTCTAATCCCCACTCTGCCTCAAAAAAGAACTTATATTTGCTTACTATTTAAATCAACTACAAATTTAGGAATTGAATTATAGATGCATTGAACCAAAAGTTTTATAACAACAAGATTTGTTCTAGCAGCATTAAATAAAACACAGTAAAGTTGATTCAAAACTGTGAAAGAACTCCATTCTAATTTTATAAAGTTCTTTTACTGTTTTCGAATATACCTTTATGTTTGAATAAGTTTATTTTGTATAGATATACACGCAGTGCATATGAAGCTACTGTTAGCTAATCTGTAAATACTTAAATATGCATGAATTTCGACTTCCCTTGCATTTCAGAAAGACACTTATTCCATTTTTTTCGTAATAATTTCATATAGATGTTATTAGTTTAATTCTCCTTCTCCCTGTTTATTTAAAATATTTTAATACTAATGATTTTACCTTTGAATATCGCATTTAGATAAGAAATCATTTATACGCATTAACCGTAGTAAGCATTTGAGCTTGGATAAAGCTCACGGAAGTAGCTTGAAGAAATATTACATTGTTTGCAAGGAAAAACAATTAGATATAGAAATAGGATTGTAAAAAGGAATGCAGAAAATTAAAAAAAGTAAGGACACATTAAGTGCAACCGAAAGTTATTTTAACGTACTTAAATTATTCATCTGTTTGATATATTTCAAAAGTTGGGTCCCATACATCTTTAAATATTGCGAATCTCTTGGATTTGATTGTCTAAAATTAGTAACATGAGGTTGTATGAATGTTTTTCTTTTTCATAGTGTAAGCATATAGTGATTTTTATATCAGGTGCTTCAGAATTCGTAATTGAATTCTAATATGTATAATCCATAACTTCACATCATCAGGATATCAAGTAGCATTCTACAGTACAAGTTTGCTTATTAGAAAACAATATTGGTAAAACGAATATAGACTATCTCTTCTAACAATGTTGGAAGAAATATAAATGATTCACTCAAGAAATTTATAATTGTTACATTTATTTAATTAGAAAAAAAATCGTTTAATATTTGATATATTTTCTAATAAATATTTCCTCTCATAGATTATATAATTAACTTCTTTAATAATGTCCAAAATAATTCCCATCTTATTTTTGAAGAATATCTATTTTATTTTGACCATTGGAGTTTTGATAAAAATAATTTTCTACTTTTATTTACACTAATATAAGAGTATTTTGCAAAATTTTAAATCTCGTTTACTTTTTAATTTTAAACATTAATGTATTTTATAATTTATTATTATTATAGAATTTGGAATTCACTTTTTCTCAACAGCAATGTGGAGTGTATCGTAGAGAATCAAAAATAAAATTAATCTCTTAATAATTAAATTATAAATATTAAAAAATTATGTAGTAACATCAGGGACAACTGAACAATACAACTTGAAAACTCAGCACAGATGGGTCAATTTGCAAATTCGAAGTCCTAGTCCTAGCAGCAAACGAAAAATCGATTAAAAAATTTCATCTCCATAAATATGAAAAAGTCAACTACTATTTCAACTACAATTTAAAAATCAAACAAGTGCATTATAAATTAGAATCATGTATTATCTAAATATATCGTGAGTATGTAAAAAAGAGAAAATGCAGTAAAAAAGCATATCAGAACAAGAATATTTATGAAACATGATTCCCTTACTTTTCTGAAAATGTGTAAGGGCGGAAGATATAATTCTCATTCTTATTAAGTGAACATAGGATAAATATCAGTTTTTGGGCTCAAGGAAAGTTTAAAAGTTTCGATATATCTTTCCTCACTATTTATCTGAAAGAAACTTCTTCCCAATAACCCAGGATGTATAGTAAAATATTTTATAATAATACTTTTCTGTTCAAACAAACTTTCCGAAATATTTGCTCAAAACATCTTTGTTTGATGTGAACTCAAATCCACCATTTTTGATATATATTTGGAACTGTTTCCCTGTTTATTAAGACCTTCAATTGCGAAGGGGTAAATTTATAAGCTGCTTTATTTTTAAGAATATTTCAATTAAAATAAATGAAACTAATTGCTTTTAACTTCAGGCAGGATTCTCATACAGGTGACTTAAAACGTCTCGCATCTTGTAATTGTCCCCTCGAAGGGGGATTAATGGAAACCCAAAATAACGCTTGGATAATGGATGTCAGATTATCATCATATGTATAGATATATGTGTCGTGTCTTTGGATTAAGAGAAAATACCTGATTATATCTGAATTAATATACAGCTTGAAAGCTTTTAGTGATTGGATAATTACAGCCACAAGCAAGGGATTTGGTTAATTTGCGTTAAAGAGAATTTCACTTTAATGGATTGGGGCCTTTTGGCCTTTTCCAATTTAAAATTCGCATCTTTGAACTTATAAACTTTTTTTAGAATATTTTCTTGAACATAAAAATCGAAATTTTATCTGTATTAAAGTAGGAACATTTTATATAAGCGGATTTGTTTAAAAATTAATTAAAATTATAAATTAGACAAATCAAATTAAATATTTTATTGCAACTTTTAGTATTTATTATGGTAAGATATACCTAATGTGCAAAATTTAATTTTAATGGATGAGTATACGTAAATAACAAACCTTTCAAAAGACAAATATACTTAATGAAAAAAATTAATAAGAAAATGTCTTCTTTTAAATATTGAATGAATATAGATAAAGGTTTTGAATCTGAATTAAAAATTCTATTCGATATAATATAAGGTCATCACTTACTATCAAATATTGATGCAAATCAAGTTCACTTACAGTCAAGTAATACAATAAAATTACACAAATTGCTGAATATAGGAATTTTAAGAAGGAAAACGGACAAATATGGTGTAAATATTCCTATTTCATTCCGCCTTTCCTCTGGACAAATAAATTAGAACTTAATCTCTTATTTTGTGTTAAAATCTTTGAAATAATTAAATAATATTTTTGAAAAAAAAATTAATTTTAGTATTTCTCGGAAGGACTAGAATTATTCTGACAAATAGCAGATGAATTTCTCAAACAAAAAACTATTTTCTTTTCACTTGTCAGTCATATCTTATAAGGAGAACGGGATATAATAAAATTATAGCAATATTATACGATGCGACCTGTATTATACAATTATAAGATCTGTAACACATACTATATGCAGATGTTTTTAAAATTTTTAACAGAATTTTCTCTAAATATGATTGCTCTAATACAGCAGCACAAAAAACAGCCAACCGAAATAGGGAGTGGGAAGTTGTGAACCTGTAATCCGTTTCAGCGGGAATACTTTTGACGCCGAAAGATTTAGCGTACACCAGATCAGTTTACACTGCGTTTTTGCGGTGAAAATCGGGTTTCGAATCAGGGAACTCCAGCTTCCAAGTACAGACAAAAAATCAGATCACCGTAGCCGTCAATTCTCATGAAGGAAGACGGGTTCAATATTTAATTTTCAAAATTTATGTAAAAAATTTGTGAGGTAGGAAGCAGCCCATCATAACTGCAAATCTAATGCAGAATGACTTTTATATCGATCAGTTAAATAAGTTTCCTAATGTTTTACTCTAGGTAACTTCATATCAATTATTATTACTATGCCAAGTGAGAATAATTATTATATGTCTTGTGCATTTTAAAATAAAGTAAGGGTAAAGAGAGAATAATTTAAAAAACTCTTGTTTTTTCAGTAAAACCTTGTCCTTTATTCGAGGCAAGTTGAAAAATCTTGAAAAAAATATTTATATTATATTAAGAATGCTGCCACCAAAACATTGAGATAAGCAAGTTCTTTAATTATACATAACTTATTCTGTTGAATTTTTTTGAATACTATTATTCAAAGATCAGTCCTTAAGTATAAAGAAAAGACAATGTTTTTTCGAAGTCCAAAGTCCTCAAAGTTGCCCATTAAAGTAGTACTTTAGTTGCTTGCTTTGTTTTTTTAACTTTTAAGTTAAAATGTCTTTATAATTTTCTCTTTACTACAAATAGCAATAATTTAATTTAAAATCAGGAATTTCTTTACAATAAAACTATTAATAAGTTTTCCGAATCTTTTTATATAAATTACAGTTATATTAACATCCTCATAAATTGAGAAGTATCAGTAATTGCCTTCTGAGCCCGATATTAAATCCCTAGTCTCGCTGCTATCAGTTGAAAGGGGCAAATACTCCTATTTTTACCAGTCTGTCTGCATAAAAAAATAAGTAATGAATATTATTGAACTCAAAAGCAGAAGAAGTTAAGAGTAAAGTGAAAAAAAATTCCAGCAATGAAACTCATTTTATTTTGTCTTTATGCGATGGCCAAAATTTATATGACTGCACAATCACATGACAACTGGTATCATGCACATTATATAACCATTTTCCAGTGGCGCCTAGTCTATAAGAGCTGTAGAACTGCAACACCTCTGAGATTTTTTAAAAATTTACATTGTTGTTTCTTACAGTAATTTTAAATTTAAACTCTTTCACTCTGAGAATGTTGTCTGCCATGCTGCCTGTTGCAAATTAAGACCTGCTTATGTTGCTATCAAGGGAAATAAGAATGCTAATGATGCTTCAAAATCTATTAGGGAACTTCATAAGCTGCCTCTTCAGTATGCTGATGCTTGGAAATACAGTAGTAAACAGGTTTTCAAAAATTAGCAAAATCAATGGAATTTAAACACAGAAAATTATTTATTCAGTGTAGAACCTTTGATTACCTTTCATCTCCAAATAGCAAATATGATGTCATCTCAACATGATTAAGGGTTGGTCATTAAGGATTGGCCAATAGCTTGTTCAACCCTTATTTTACTGCGACTCAGACATTTTAGTTCCTGCGTTTGTGACAGACAATTTTTAATTGGACAAAAAAAAGTATACACACATATCAAAATCTTTGAATTTTAAACAAAGGCATGTATTTTTCATGCTATTTGATTTCAATCACTTATGCATTTTTATCTTCTAACTATTTCTAGGTTTATTCTATGCACGTGTTGTCTTTAAATTTTATACAATGAATAAAATTACGGTTATGGTTTCAATCTTAAGCTTCGGCGCAGTTTATCCTACAAAAGGATCTTGCTCCAGAATAACAATCACATCATCATCACCACTTCAAGAATTCAATATTCTTTGCTTATTTTTTTCACTGTATGAGTACGATGATCAACGAAAAAAAAATTGAAAATGAGATAGAAAATGAATCAACAGTCGCAAAACAGGGTTGCTATGCGAGTAGCTTTAGAATTACCACAGAGCATGTAACATATTTATTGATTGATTTGGAGAGGAAAGAAATATGCTTTTTTTTCTTTGAAATTAGAAGCGCTTGAACTGCAGTCAGACCAGTCACGACACGGGAAGAATGGGGACTTTTTCTTTTTAGCCATTAATTGAATTTTGGTTTCAATTCTTGCTATTTAGACAAAAGCATATTTAGTTTATTGGATATTTATTTCCCTTTGTTAGCAATCTCTTCAGAAAAAGAAAGCAGATAAATTTTTAAAAAGGAAAGAACATTTTTATAATGAGGTATCAATTATTATTACTTATTACGAGTAAAATATGATGAATGCTACAGATCATTTATAACACAACGTATTTGCTATTTGTTTTTTAGACAAATTTTATCGAGTGGAATGGGAGAAGATAGAAATGTGTGCGTGTGAGTACGAGGAAGAGATTATGATACCTACATCTGCTAGATACTACTCTATCATTTACTTAATTGGCAGAATTATAAAGATCTTTAACATATACTGGTATTTAATATTTTTGTATCGCTAAAAACTTCCTATTGGGTACTGAAAAATCGGCACTAAATTTATTTACGATAAAAAAAATAATTTCGATGTCTTGATAGATATTCTTGCAGCTCTACTAATTTCTGAGTTGACAAACGGAAACTTCCATGTTTATGATTTAACCGCACAGCGGTTCAAGCTGTACTTTGATATCAAGTCTTCTTTCTGACAGAAAACTTTAGTATTAATATCAAAAATAAAATAAGCCTGAATCATGAGTTTTTGAAAAGTAAATATTTATTTATTCAATCGTCAGTAAAAATTGCAGTTCATTCGTGAAATATTGATTCTTCTTTCTCGGATGAAATTTGATTCATGACTCATCTTAAATGGAATTAGAATCGAATTTATATTATTAGGAACTGCTACAAAGTAAGGACGAAATGAAAAAAAAACGAATTCTCCATCAGAACTCACCTGACATTTTGCGTAGCTAATTTAACAGAGGAATAGGCTTTAAAACATTCATGTCATCCAACATGTAGTAAATCTCTTATTAGAATTGAAATTAGAATGTACTGCATCAATTCTAATTAATGGTTTCGAATAATTAGGATTTATGCAATCAATATGGTAATTTTTATCTGACATTAATTCTGAAACTTGGAGCTTTAAAGATGTCAGAGTGTATCATGAAATAAATCCATATAACTAATTTTTTCAAGAATGCTCCAATTCTTTTTCTTGTGACTATTCTTGTTTTTGAAGAAATACGGGAAAAAGCTAAAAATTGATTATATGGCAACATTTTTGTAAAGATGAGTTGAATTTTACAATTTTTATGAAACCTATAACGGTTTGGATTTAAAACAGAAAACTTAGAAATAATTACACACACACACACACACACACACACACACACACACACACACACACACACACACACACACACACACACACACACACACACACACACACACACACACACACACACACACACACACACACACACACACACACACACACACACACACACACACACACACACACACACACACACACACACACACACACACACACACACACACACACACACACACACACACACACACACACACACACACACACACACACACACTAGAATGACTCTAGAATGCACATGATTATAATTTTAACTAACTTCCATTAATAAAACGCATTTTATAGAATGAAAAAAAGTTTCTAGGAAAAAAATTCTATTTCAAGATGCAGAAGATGCAATGCACTATAAAATTTAATTTTCTTTTTATAGAAAATGAATTGAGTTTTTTTTCTCAAATTTTATTTACAGCTGCGAATGGAATCATTTAGCTTTATTGAAAAATATATTTGAAGAACAGTCAAATACTGAAAAATATATTTCAAGAAAAACATTAAAAAAATTTAATTTATATTGAGGATAAAATGGGCTTTGGACGAGATTTAAGTTTTGTTGAAATAGTTATAAAAAAAAGATAAGGCAAAATAATTCTTTTATGTTGAAGCAAACTTTGAATCTCTGAAATATATTAAAACAAATTAGAAATTATTTATTTGAGTTTCAAACCTTCTAAGATGAATAGTATGGAAATATCTAGAAGAATAATTTTATTGTATGAAGAAATTAAAATATTTATTTTTACTGTCAAACAAGAATAACCTTCCTTATATTTCAATTCTTATTTTAGTAACATAAAAACCATTCAGAATAAAAGCCGAATTAGACGACTAAGGAAAACTTGCCAATAAGTATTTTTTTTATAGAAATAGCGATTAATCTATGTCTAGTTGATTTAGTCTACACTTTATTGGAGCGTATGGAAAAGGATTTGATTTTATAAGTTATAAAGAACATTAATTTATGATGGTAAAAGCTTTTCACTGATATTTTTCAAGAATAATCTGATACATAGATAGCTAACATGTCATTTTCATTTTGTTGAAGATTCAGCAATATCAGATGGATTAATCATTGGTTTCTAGTATCAAATTGCTTTTATTGCAAATGAAAAATATTTATAGAACTAAAAAAAATGATCCTTTCTTGAAAGTTCTTTTTACAGAATTGCATTCACTAATGTGTGCATGAAAAATCCAGCGAGCAGCAATAATTTTGCTGATTCTTCTGAATGTTACCACCGTCCCAGTTTCTTTTATTAAAATAATTTAGAAACATACGACTGAATCCCCCTAAACTGTACATTTTTTTTGAATTTTTTAAATATTTTTAACAGCATTTAACAATTTTAAATATTTATGCTTTGGATTTAAGAAACTTAATGCGCAGTGTATTTAATGATAATATTTTTAGTGCGTTTTATCTCGTATTATTATTATGTGTAGAGCCAAGATTGCCACCGTTATATCCATTCCCTGCATTTTTTTTCTCTGAATATTCCTCTTCGTCTCAATCATATAATCTACTATGAATACGTCATACTTCGCCAGAATTCGGCATTATTGCAAATGTCAAAAAGAACTATCAGAAAGTTAAGAGACGAGTGAATTTGAAAAACCCTTTTTGCATTTTTATACCAATACTCTTATTCCCCATAAATATCTTTGATGAAATATTAAACTTATCACTTAGACAAATTTCAAAGAGCTTCATCACTTGATGTAGTGAATTTCCGAGAATCCAATTCATCAAGACCCTATTTTATGCTTTCCATGTGACGTGCGTTTGCTTTTTCACAATGCAAAGTTTAAGGCTTGCATTTCATTAAATTTATGCTTTGCAATTTCGATTATCTTAAGAGCATTTGTCACTCACAAGGTTACAATCTGCCAGAAGAACAGACAGAGTTCTTTAGGGTACAAAAGAAGGTTTATTTCTTAACTCGAAAAAAGATTTATTTCTACTTTTAATATATCATTCCCCATGAATGGATATTCCATACCACCCACCTCTCTCTCTCTCTCTATTATATATATATATAAACTGATAGCATTTGCTTTGCGTATTATAAATATTCTGGAAAGTATAAATTAAAAAAATGATACAAATAAACCCTAATAAAACAATAAACCTAATAAACAATATACCCTATTATAGCATTGACTAAACTCCAAGTACTTGATTGTTGTCACTATACATTCGAAGCTATAATTAATAAGTATATTTCATAAGGGAGCAATTTTCTATAATTTACAACTGCCTTATAATCCTGACCGGTGAACTTTTTTCAAATAAATCATTTTCGTTTAAGATTTTGATACGAATCTTTATTACAAAGTACAATGCACTTCTGTAATTGTGATCAAAAAATTCTCACCTGCCAGTAATTCAATCAATATCGAATGCCAGAGACGCATGGATATCACTTCCAAATTCCTGACTTTCCTTAAGTGTAATTGACTTAATACACGAGGTGCGTACTTTGTTCGTTAAATAAGATAGCTCAGATGAGGTTGGCAGACAGGGAATTTTCCGAAACCGCGCGGTAGAAAGCGGGCTGCCATTATAGCCTTTTAGAGGGGCAGAGGAGATTTTACTTATCCTTGAAAGAGAAATGCGGGGAGGGGGTATTCTGAGGCACCTGAATGCAAATGATCTTAGAAGTGAGATAATTAAACACAAATATATAGCATTAAATCAGTAAATTATATCTATTTATTTTAGGATGTTGGGAATTATGTTTTCTTTATTTATATCTTTTTTCTGACACAAATGAGTGGAATTCTCTTATGATAATACTCAATTTTCTTCATATTTCTATGTATCACTCATTTACTTAAACGAAATGTCTGACAATACAAAATTTTCGGTTTTGTTTTCGTTGGAAGAAAATGAAAAAAAAAAAAAAAAAAAAAAAAACGCATGTATTACTTCAAGATATAATGTCACGATTTCATTCTCACTGTGTAACGCTAGATTATTGTGCATCAGTGAGCAAGGTCTCAGAGATAAACTTAAATAGGCAAACTTTGAAAGATTATCTTTTAAAATTTCAGTTTTTCGTATTGTGGCAGTCTTTTTACACTTCAAAGATATATCAAATGAGATTAGTTGCTTGCTTATTTTTGGTAAATTTTAAGAAACTTACAAGATTTTATGCATATAAAATCATATTGACAATTTATTGCAAAAATGTATCATTCCACATTTTAGTGATTTTTTCTAATTTCAGATCAAATAGTTCAAATTTTAGTTTCGGTAGCTGCATCTTAAAGTTAACTAAAGTAAAGAGTCTGATTAAAATTAGGTATTCTTGAAAAATAATATTTTAATTAGCTACAATGTTGAAAAGTACTGAATCAAAAGTACAAATCAAATTTAGAAATGCAGTATATAAAGTAGAAACAGTAAATATTTTCTAAAAGACTGACAGTTAAATAAAATCTTATTATTTATAACAGCTACTTTATACTGATATTTGCACAAAACCTAACAATGATAATCTTTTCTACTAATATACCAATCTTTTTATCTGTTTGATTATTAGTAATATAAAAATCTTGAAAATTTCTAAAAATTGAGAAGAAAATTAGCAAACAAAGAACTTCCTTTAATGGCCTACAAAATAATGTAGATTCGAGGAAGTTGAATACATTCAAAATGGCCAATATGCATTGAAAGAAATAGATTGCGAAATATAATTGTCTTTGAAATTTATTTATTATAAATATAGCACCAAACGCATATTTTCGGGAGGAGCGATGTTGCTTTATGGGTATTATAAATATAACACTACTAGGGGCAGCTATGATATGGAGATGACAATGGTGGTTAGTTCCCGTTTCCATTAGTAATGCTTTGAGTTGAAGTTATTTCCATGCCAATGGCAGATGGTACTTTCTACAAGAAGGATTAGACCTTAGACCTTAGATTATACCTTATTAGAATGCAGCCATAATTTCTATCTCATTACTGTTGATCATTCGACTTATCATGGAATGCCTTCTGGTGGGTCAGGCGTAACTTCAATATGAGTGAACTTTAGATAATAATTTAGTGACTGTATAACAAGAAGAGTGTCATTTTGGAGTTATAGTATGATTTTGAGAATTTTTATAACCCAATAAAAACAAAGTTTTCACAAAAGTTGCTGTCCTGAAATAAGCTGAAAAGAAAAGAAACTAACTGCATATTTTTTTATTCGTTTAAAATTAACGCCAAATTCGAGACATGCACATAATTCTGTACATAAACTTCTTGAGCCTGTTAGTATCTATATTGTATTAACAAATTTACTTTAAAAACTATTGTACTATCCATTATAGTTTTTTGTTGTATTTTTAAAATGTTACCAACTAGGTTTTGAAAGCCATTTTCTTCCTTCAAAATTTTGACTGTTTGACAATTTATAAAAATGCATTTTACCTGTTGTTTTTAAAAGAAAATAAATAAATTTAATAAAAAAAATTAAAAAAATATATATTTATTTTTTCCTCCTGCTTGGAAAATAAAGCATCCAAATATTAAGTATTTTGAACTAAATGTCTGCATATGGCCATATTGAACAGCATAATAATAATGATAATAGTAAAAGATGAGAAAGTTGCAACAGATCAAACCATTATGTTGCAAGCTGTATACCAGTTTTTGAAAATCTAAGTGAAATAACCTGAAATAGAAACTAAATTTCCAAAACTTATATCAAGAAAATTATTAAATTATCATTTTAAAAGAAATAACTGCTAGAATTTTTCAATTAATAAATTTTATGAAGAGTACAAATTTCTTTTCTTTCTTAATTCAGATACCTAAAGGAAAAGAAAATTCATGCTGGCAGTGAAATTCTGAGAGCTTATTATGACACAGATGAAATCATGTGTAAAAGAACCACTTTCAAGCCTGTCTCCTTAAAAATTCTTGTAACGTTTAATCTACCAAAAAATACTTACTTATTCATAGATTCTTTTTTATTTACACATCAAATTATACTGATGTGTAATCTGATTTATAAATCTTGTTTCTTTTAAAGGGTCATATTTGCACTCCATCCCTCTTTCCATTGGGGAAGGCTAATCTTGCCACCCCATCGATACGGACCTTCTAGTTGTCAGAATCTATGTGATCATTTTAACAGGGATTATACGTAAATAAATGAAATTTTGTAAATGATCTTGTAACTACAATTGTAATTTTGTGTTAAAGTTTGGTATAAATCGGTCGAAAAAAAATGGTCCAAAATGCATCTTTAATTTTTTGGTTGCTTGAGTGTTGACCGCGTGCTAGTAATTAATCGCCAGCAAAAAATCTTGAAGATTTGGTTTAGTTTAGCTTAGTTATATTAACGTCTCGTTTTAAAACACTGAGACTATTTTGAGACAAACTTTGTAATTTTTAACTTCGGTCAAATGAAGGGTATAACATATGAGTTAGCACCCGGGTTTCCAAATTTTTGCACGACATCAAACAAAAGGAGAACATTAAAAATCACCAACGATCGCAAAATTTATTCAGTAAAAATGATAAATTTACGCAAAAGGGTGTTATTTCAAAACTGCTGTTTGCTTATTCCATTTCGACTAACGTATTAGCATCTTTATTTTTTACGATTCTACAAAGCACACAACTCTCATGTGGAGGACTCTGAAAATAAAAATCCTAGCACTCATGACGATCATGGCCTCGCCCAAATTCACAATCTTATGTGGGACTGAGGTGGAGATAAATACCTTTATTAGAGAATATGCTATAAAGTTTCAGTGAGACTACTCCGGCTGACTGCAATTAGAAATTGATTTGTACGACGAATTGTGTTGTTTCCTTTTTTTGTTTTATATAAATTCACTCTTCCTTCTGAAATATTTTCTGCATTTTTTTATTGAGAAACAACAAGCAACGTGCTGTCAGTCAAAGATTGAGCAACTGCCTATTAGCAAAGAACTTTATTTTATAGGAATGTTTTTATTGTTTTGCCTCTCTCTGTGCAGTATCTCATCAAGGGCCTCGGCTACCTTCTAGCAAATATTAAAAATTACTGATCTCATTCTACTCATTATAAGATCTCATTCTAAGTGTATAACTTCTAAAATGTTGATAATTATCCCCTTCTACTCAATAAAGAAGTTAAGTTACATTTCCATGTGATTTTTCAAAGTAGTACAAGTAAGGAACACAGTGCCAAAATTGTGAACCATAAATTTTAACGTCACTTATAGTTCTTGTGTCAATAATAAATTACACTAAAGAAACTGCTTCCGATACTTTTCTGGGAGTTAGAAAGTTAGGTAGAAATGCATATACTACGCTTGAAAGATCATTAGCAAAGAGATTAGAAGCTTTATTCCGCCATGCTATGTGTCTTTCGGCAGCTTAGAAAAATAAATTCCACAAGCAATGGTTTCGAGTGCTTATTCAAGGGGGCACTTTTCCTAATTAGAGTTTCAACTGTGTTCGAAAGAAACTAAGATCGATCGGCACTTGTAAACACATGTTTAACTGGTTGAGAAAACGCACATTTATTTCGGAAATGGAGGTGGAGCGTTGTTTAACACTATAATTAAGAACTGAAATGGTAACAAAAATAAAAATATTTTCGATCAGAATGCTTTTAGGAATTCACCTTACTTACATGTGCAAATTCTTGAATGAAAATTTTTTGAAGGGGATTTAATAAAATATAAAATATTTTTGCTTTTGTCGAGGGAAAAAACCCATTAGCAATTACTATATTATAACAGAATAATTATTTGAATTTCATATTGAATGATTATTTTAAGAATATCGAAAAAAAAATTCTTTACGTTAAGCCTTTTGTATTCCCTGCTTTTATTTCTAAATAATATATGCATATTCAAAATAATTTGCGTTGGTTATTTATGACCGTTTGTACTCACTTAAAATTTACTCAAAAAAATTTACAATTCCATTATAGAAAGGAAGCCTCGGAAACTTCGTAAGGTTAAAGAAAGCTATGCTGCGTTCGAATCAATTTGATAAATCAAATATTATAAACTTCAGAGCTGATTATTGAGAAATACATTGTTTCAACAAATAATTTCAATAACAATAATAGTAAAACTATTCCTTGTCATTCATCTATATTAATTTTCATCTTTACTTCCAATTTTTTGATATTCTAATTCAAATTCAGATCTTATTTCCAATTGGAATAAATTCATACTATTCATAATTCATAAAGAAACTGACTATAGGATTTTCAAGAAAATAGTTTCCATTTTTAAAATTTGAATACGTTTCCCATTAAATATTCACATTGGTAAGATGAACACTAGGTAGAACGAAAATGGTCTTAACATTTTTTTTTCAGATTTTAGTTTGGTATTAGTGGAAAAATGTTGACTTTTAGGTTATAAAGTATAAAAGAATTTGGTCACAATTTTGCATCATCTTGAGGTGCCGCAAAAAGCTTCAAGTCTGTAAAAAATTGAAAAAAAATAGATAATTTTAAAATGGGCTTTTAAAATATGTGTTTATATTTTAGTTTGGTAATAATGAGATAAAGTTGCTTTTTACGTTCAAAGAAAATTTAAAAAAAAAAAAAAAATTGGTTGCAATACTACAACATATTGAGTCACCGAAAACAGTTTAAAATTCGTAAAAAATTAAAAAAAATTATAAACTTTGATAAAATGTTTTTTATGAATTTTTTTGTACGTATAATGCTATAAAAGATGGTTTTAAATATATATAAAATCATTACATTTGGGAAAAAGTATTAATTAAAAATATAATAATAATAATGAAATATTTTTAATGTCAATTTTTGTGTTTCTTACATCTGTATTCTGAATGATTACAAATGTTACGGTTGCAAAATGTTTGTTTATACTTCATTGCCACATTAATTTTTTTTGTATTAAATTTCAGCATATTCACACATGAATCAGTTTTTGCTTCCTTTTCTTGCAGTTGAACCACAAATATTTTGAGTCGATTTGGTAACCAGTTTTACAGCTCTTTCCACTGCTTGCGTGTGATAAGGAAGCCTATGAAAGTCGATAACCGAGTCCACTATATTATTTGGTTCAACTTCAGATGCCTTTAGTATAAAGTCTTTGAGAGAGTCACTGGAAACATGTTTTAACAAGGGGGGAGGCTCAGTTACGAACTTTGAACTTCCTAACTATGTCTCTACTTTCTGTTCTTGCTTTTAAAGCACGTTGTAAACCAAGTTCTCTTTGATTTTACGTTCACCACTTAGATTGCACAAAGAGATATTCTCTGGAGCATCAAAGTACCTATTTCTCTGAATAATCGGGTCTAACACATTCTTGAGATCATCAGAGAGATATCGTGGTAAGGTTAAACAGATCTTTGGATACATGAAGGTTTTAAATTAATATTTGAACCACAGAAGCACATATACTTTCCCAATGTATTCAGCCAGAATCTCAAGATATATTTGAAGGATATGGTTGGTTTGCCTCTTGTAAAAATCACTGTTTTTCTTTAGCTCTGTCAATGTCGTCATTAATCATTTCTCACACACTAGTATTTTTTGTCCTTTCTTCATGAAACTTATTTATTCTCAGCAGTTCTTTACTTTTTCTTGCTTCCTTTCTTCCTCAAAACGCTTGTGGTAGCTATATCAATATTACCAATAACCACTTTCCTGTTAGATCGTTGATCATTTAGAAACTCTTGTTCCATAACTGGTACTTTTTTTTCCTTTTACACAAGGATTACGTTTACACACTTACAGGAAGTAGTATCAAATAAAGGTTTTCTTCTCTAAAATTTGTGAGGTTGGAATTAAACTTATCTGAAATGCTTTCAGACTTTAAAAAATTCCTGTATTCAGCCTGATAAGCTTTTATCATTTATAAAAATTCTTTTGGTAGAAACACTGGGAATAGAAGTAGTTGACCATATTTGTTGTATTTGGAGAAATAAAGTGTCACATATTTCTATTACAGAAGGACCCTTCTCTGAAACAATTTTGAGGTTATGTCCCATATAATAGTAGCACTTCATAGCAGATTCGTCAGAAGGCAGTTCAACTTCAAGCAAATAACTAAATTTCCCAAAAATAAGGCATTCAGCCATTTCTGGTATTCACTAATTTAGTTTGAGCCATTTTTACTCACAACAAAGCATACAAAATAACAAATTAGTTACATTAATCGATTACACAACATATGGAGTGGAAATGCTGAATCAACTGAACTCAGAGAAGCTACTGACCTGACGCCAACTCTGAGCTTGTTACCACACACAAACAAATCTCCCCTTTTCCTCAATAACATCCACACCGAATCTCAGTATCCTGGTATATCTCTGTCCTGGATATCTCAGCATCCTATACGATATCTCAGTATCCTGGATGCCATGCCAATGCAATAGTAAAACTGTTTTTATATTTCTATTCACAATATAACGTCTATTTGAAACTTTTTATTTCATAATCGAGACACGCAAAAACTTTTAAAAAATTCCAAAATGATTGGAATGTTTTTTATGAAACTTTAACGTCCTTGCGTCACCTGAAGACAATGTTTTTCATATTTTTAATTTATATCATCTACACCAAAACGAATGTTTTCGGTGCTATTACAAATTAAAAATCAAAAGTTGATTTTTCTTTAATAAAACTTTAAAATGTAGCAAAAATTTCAGTTTTATGAAACTTTAACATCCTTGAGGCACCTCAAGACGTGCTCTAATATTTTTCATATTTATAATTTATTTTATCTACACCAAAAGGCAACCTTTTCTCGATATTTGTTCCAACCTAAAGAACACTAACTGAAAATTTAAGTACTTTACAAGTTTATGGGAGTGATATTACACACATTTGTGTTTAATTTTGAATTTAAAATAAATGTAACAACAAAATATAAATATATAGGCTTTTCATTACTTTTTTTTAGCAGAACTCTTTTATATCTTTTCAGAAAACAATACATTTTGTTAATTATTTTATCAAAATAAGGCAAAAACGTGTATCAGCACTCAGCATCCTGTAGCAAAATTTGTACAATATGTTTGGTTAGAGGTAGTTTACGAATAAACGTATTGGTAAAATGATAATTTTGAATGCTTTGTCAATCATTGAGCGTATGGCCTAAATACTTGCCACGAATCATTCATATAGAGGAATAATCCGATTATATAAAAGAAGATCTTTAAACGGATGCGCTTATATGTTTCTCATAATAATTTCATAATTATTATTTTGATTATTAATTCCTATGTTATCACTATCTGACAGCGACATTGAACTCATAGACGGTAAGAAAATGTCCAAACTCGGAAGTTTGTACTGCACGACATCAAACTATAGGCTTATAAAGTTGATTAGCGAGGGAGTACCTTGGACTTTCACGAACAATCACAAAAAATCCATTATTCATTAGAAAAAATTCATCTTCAACGTAATTGCATTCAAGGTAATTTAGAAACTGACCACAACAACAATAATTTACCCATTTTCTTATCTAAGAAAATACATATTCGAACCTCTAAAGCCGGATGTGCGTGTACGCATTTCTGCATTGGATTACTTAGAAGTTAGCTAAAAAGTTTTTCTACATCCCTGACTCTAGATTTTGACGAATCTCCATGTTTCACACATTACATAAGTTCGAAAAACACATTTTGGGTATAATGTCTGTCTGCTTGTCTGTGAACATGATAACTCAAATACGCTTCCAGATGGATATCTAAAATTTGGTATCTGGTTTTACGACAAAATTTGTAAATTTCTATCAAATTTTGAACGAAATCCATTCACAGGAAGTCTGTCTGGCTGTTCGAGTAAAAGTGAACTCGATTTCTTATAAATTGCAAAGACCTAAGTTCATAAAATTTGGAACACAGGTTTGGCATCTAAAATATAGATATTCAAATTTCAAATCAGTTTTGTCAAATGGTCGAAAGTTCATCGGTCTGTACATTCGCATGCGTGTAAAAGTAATAACTCATAAACGTAATGACTTTAATAAATGAAATCTAATACACTGTTTTGTGACTACATTTGCAGATTTGAGTCAAATTTTGGAGTTAAAAATGCGTCGGAAATGTATACAAACGATAGATTTAGTAAAAATGTTACCTTCGAGCCAGCCATGTATATTTCTTAACTTATCAGTCATCAATACCATGCAAGGAGTTCGTTGAATTACCCAAGGTTTACAAATTTGTGAGGAGAAATAGGGATAAGACCTTTATTGGATACTATAGAAAAAAAAATTCTGGGAGACCATTCCTGCTGGTATGTGATGCTTATTACTAGAAGTTCCTCGAAATTTCATAGGAACTCATTTCGTCACAAAAAGAAAGGAGTATCCCCCCCCTAAAAAATTAAGTAGTTGTAAATAATAGACATTGCTTGATATGAAAGACCTGATGAATATCCTTGTTGTCGATGAGTTTTTACTTTCAAGAAGAAAAAAAATCATTTCAGTTTAAATTCTCATTTATGAAAACCAAAGACGTAATAGTGGCAATGAAGAAAAGACAAAATAAAGATTTAAATTTCAAATATTTCAAATATCTAAATCCTCAAATATAAAGTTATAAATAAAATTTTAATTTCTATCGGGTTATCTTTCGACATGCTTAAATCACTGTGTAATTTTATAAAATTGCTGTGCATGACACTGAGAGATTTCTAAAATGATTTTAAACAAATAACTTCAAAAGGATTTAAAATAAAACAAAATAAAAACATTTTATATCGAAGGATTTTAATCCAATGTACATGTGTTAAAATAGAAAGTCAGTCCATTATATCTTTCTCTGTATTAAAAAAAATGATTACGAATAGAAGCAATGATGAATGATTTTTTTCACAGTATATTTTAATAGAGCAGAAACATTCTAGTTTTAGATTCTTCTTTTATATTTTTCGCAGGATTTCTTAAAAATATTAACATTTACAATATATTTACCGCTTCTCATAGAAAAAATTCTGGTTCTCTGTTATCAAACTATATAAATATTTTCAAGCAGTACGACAAAAAGTTAAAAAAGAAACCTAGAGAACTCCCAGATATTTAATTCCAACTAATTTTACATCGAATATCCATGCGAAAATATATAAAGAACATCTTCATTCTTTTCTGTACTTTGCATCTGAATGGAGATACGCAGTTTATTTGTTTATGACTGAAAATAGTATTAGTTTTTCAGTTTTAATGCAGAGGATTAGGAAAAATTGGCATTTCACTTCGATTGAGGATAATAATTAAAGGAAAACTTCATATTTTTAGTATGTTTTCAAATAAGACATGACTTATCAAAATATTAATTTTGCATCGTTAATGAAATATCCAAATCAAAATTTAATCATTAATTAAGGTAATTCTTCGAGGCCATTTATCACAAAGGAAGTTATAAAACAAAAGTCTAATTTATTTTCGTGTTTCCTTCAATCTTAATTAATCAGATTTTAAAGAAGAATTAAAGTTTGAGTACCTGTTGAATAGACGCCAAAAAAGTTTTACTAAGTAAATCCTAATTAGTCTCGACGATTAATCATTCTAGCCAAGACATTTAAGATGTTTCCTGGACATGCTGAAGTAATTATTCAAATAAAGTCTCGCAAAAAGTTGCATTTATTTTCTCTTCCTTTTGGGGATATTAAACATATGATTAACATAGAATTGTTTTGTATTCTGACACGAATTTATTTTTTAAATATATTAAATGTATATTATGTAGATTTGTTTATTCAAAATTATTTAAACGAACCTAATTTAACATAAAACAATTTAAATTTTTAAAATTACAAAATTTATTCACTGCGAATACAAGGTTCTTTGTGAAATAAGAATTATTTTTTAAAAATTTCATTAGATATATTGTATTTTAGTTATCCTAGGTATATTTACATAAAAGAAATTGAATTAAGTAATTTGAAATGCCAGTTAGAAAAATATTAAACATCAAATGCAGACGTACATTTCAGAATAGCCAATAGCATTTTCAAACAATATTTTTTGTTATTGATATTTTCTCACGTATAGAAAAAGTTAAAAGGGTACAGATAAGAAATAAAATTGTGACACAAGTACCTCAAATTAAAGCTTCATAATAATAAAAAATAACGCAAAGCTTAATGTCGCAAATATTAAATGTGGTATAATGATAAAATAAATGTAACATAAAATGCAATACTTTCTTCTTCATTTTGACGGAAATGAAGCTAAGAATTTTTTTCACATGGAATCTATGAAAAGTTTCATATAGTAACCAAAACCCATCATCACAAATACTAAGGTAACTGATTTCTAAAATAAACCATAAATAACCTAAGGAAGAATTTAGACACATGTTTTTGCAATTGCTAAAGTCTAAAAAACAAATTAACATTAAAGAGCAGAAAAAAAATTAAGAAAAACAAATTGTTATTTGAAATAATGTTTTTTTATCAAATTATTTATATGTCTGAAATGGATATTCACTACAAAATTACACATGTAATAGTTTTTTTTCTAGTATAGTTTGGTATTCACCATTTTAAAGAAATAAATGAAGCTAGTTTTATAAAACACATAACAAGTTATCCAATATATTGGCAGGGATAATTTTACTTCCTTTCGTTTCATATTAAAATTCGTGAATAATAAAATATTAATTTTTTGGAAGAATAACTTCATTTTTTTCCAGTTCATGAAAACAAGAAGTTTAAGGTACTAGGGATATCAAGAATAATTAAAGATAAGGATTTGTTAACAATGTTAAATTGATACTGTCTTCGGGATAAGGACAATGTTGAAAAGAAACTGCATATCATTTGGTCAACTGATTAGAGGATGAACTAAAAGTAGCTAGGACTCCTGGTATTGGTTTTGCAATTAGGGATACTTCCTCAGAGAATGAATATGTGGACAAGAGAGCGGGACAGTCATCAAGAATGAGGTAACTGAGAAGTTATTCTGCGGAATCAGGCTTTTAGGGCTTGTATGAGCTCATCAAGAATTTAAGGGATTTTCCTGGAGGATTGCTGTAGATAGTTCATGGGAATTGAAATTGAGAATGGAAACGTGGAATTTTACTGTCTTTAATATATTTAAGCCTTTCTAAATAAAAAAATAAATTGTAAATAATTGCCTTTCTAAATAAATTGTCTGTCATCACCTGACCTCTTTTGGTAATGTATGCAAATTGTTACAAGGAGAAAATAATTTACTCTAAACAGAAGTTTAATTTTATTCAGCTATTTTCATCCAAATGCTGACTTTTTTATATCATGAAATTGGCGAAATCAACAGGTCTATCGAAAAGAGTATTCAACATTTACTGTCAATCGAAATAATTGAACTATATCTACTATGCATATTTCGTCTTAAAGAAGAGTAAAATTATAATATAAATTATTTATGTTGAAGAAATATTGGAAAAAAAGGAAAAAATTAAGAACTATTTTAGTTGTTTATATATATTAAAAAACTTTAAAGTTTTCACACGTTCTGGAAAATGGTTTACTCGAATTCATATTAAATGAAGTAAGGAAAAAAAAAATAGTTTAAATATCAGATTGCAAATAATTCGTTTTTTATATTTGGATTCGTCAGTTTTCTATATTTTACAAGTTGATTGTCCGTTCATCTAATGACAAGAATAAGGTTTATCAAACTAGGATTAAACAGTAAAGCTGAAAAATATTATTTATCTAAAAAAAGAATTCTTCTGAAAGAATTTAGAAAAATAATCTTTTTAATAAAATCATAATTTCCTGGTCTCACGTTAAAAATTTCAAGACCAAAGTCTGAATTATGTAGATTTGAATTAGAACAAAATGTACATAACATTAAGTGATAAGTTGCTTGCTATCAATAATCATTATAATAATATTGCAAAAAGGGAAAAAAATTTTCCCGAAAACATTTAAAATATAAAAGAAAAATATAATTAATTGAAAACGCAATATTCCAAAAAAATAATTAAACTTAATGATAACGAAACAAAGCTATCGTGAAAAAATTGGATAAGAATCGTCAAAATTTAAAAAAAAATCATTCAAAGTATGATAAAGTTTTACTAAGAAATATCACTCATATAACTTTTCAATACCAATAAATATATAAGGAATAGATTGCTACAATTTAATTTATTTACATTTGGAGTATTTTGTATCAATAAAGAAACGACTGTATACATAAACGGATACACTAACCAAATTTTGCAGGAAAAAGATATTCTGAAAACATATGCATCGACTTTGAAGATCACAGCGCTTTTATAAACCAGAGAGATAAATTTCTCTCTAACACCATTATTGTGCACATTATGAAGACTTTCGTTAAGTGCTCGGTTATACCAGCAAAATTCTGAAACAATGTAATTTCATTGAGATCATAACGAATATTTTCAAGAATTATCTTTATACACTAAGTATTTGTTAAAGTATGTGCTTGGGGCAATAAATGTTCTAAGTATATATTACAAACTGCGCCTTTAGCAATAAACTGGGAGAAAAATGACATAATTTGTCTTGAAATATATGCATTTTGGTATGAAATAACCTTTTTGACAAAGTATATATTTGAAGTGAATATAAATTTCCCTTAAATTTTAAAAGATATAAAACTTAAGTTTCTTTTGAATCAAATCTAACTCTTATTTCTCCTGACAGGCAGTAAATGTGCAAGGAGTGTGAAATACTTTCAAACTTGAAATTTTAAAGTATAAATTTGCTGAAACGCAAATCGTGAATTTTGCATTGGTGTAAAAGTAATCCCACTTCTTGCAGAAAGCATAAATATGAAATAGAGAATTGGGGTCATCTGAAAATCATTGCCTCAAGTATGGTAGATCTTTCAAACAAACAAAAAAAACTTTACACTTCTTTTCAAAAAATGGGAAGTTTCTTTAGAATTATTTGCGTAGAGTAAGAATTCTGTAGATGCTCCAGAGGTGATATTTCAAATTCATTTGTCATTAAATTCAAGACACGTTATAATACACATTTTAAGGAAAGTAAAAGTTTTGCATAAGGAAATGAAAGTGTACATGAATATATAATATTTCTTTAATAAATAATGTTTATTTACAGAACCTTAACTGGGAGGTGAAAAGTTTGGACTTAATTGGGGAGGAGCGGTCTACACCATCACTTTTTGTTAAAAAAAAAATCAAATAAATTTTCTAATGAAAGCACCATTGTGAGATTCCACCTATATATTTTATAGATATTTTTGCTATAATGAAAAATATATATATTAAATTTTACAAAACAAACTATCACTAGAGAAATTATTGTGCAACATATAACATATATATTCCGAGCAAAAAAAAAAAAAAAAAAAAAAAAGCAACCTAAATTAATTTAGGTAACCATTCTTTTTTTTTTATTTTTCTAATAATATCTATTTCTCTATTATATAAATGTATCTCGAAGATAATTGAAAGTAAAGACTGGACTGACAATATATAAATTATATATTGGATTGGATAAAGACATTATATAAAAAACAAAAGTATTGACATCTGTTTCTACACGAATATATTTCAATTCAGATTCTTATGCACATAAATAAAACAATTTCGTTGTAAAAATACCGATATTTTGAATATAAGTGTAATAGTTTTATAAACATAAATAATAAACTGTTCGTTGTATAAACATTACGTGGGTTCTTGTGTTACTAACTTGATTTCTTCAGGAGATACTAACGTCTCCTGGAGTTCTCCATCCCTTAAAGAAATTCGCTTCATTACTATGCGCAATTCTTCTCATATTATTGGATTTTCGATTTATGATATTTTCGGATAATTTATTCTCTTGATGGGGCTCCAGAAAACTCCTTTCTATTCCTAACAGAATATACAAGTTAACTATGACTTAAAATGAATCAATTGTCAATACTCATAACCAGTAGTTTATAGAAAATAGTCCTAGGTTATCGTCTATTGCAAGGATATACATTACTTAGTTCAACAGATAACCGTTTAAAATCGTTTTTCCATAATAATAATTTTTTACATGAAGATAGTTCACTTTCTTGTCAATCTTCTCTATCTTAAAATGTAAATAAGTCAGAATTAGTCAAATGAGATCTTTCGTCAAAAAAAAAAAAAAAACCCTTCGTGCAATTATCTTTATAACTGAAATCACTTTCTATTTCATTTAGAAGTTTATGAAGTTTCGAGTCCTAATGAACAAAAAGTTGGATGATATTCCGTGGACCAAGCTTCATTATCATTCTTAAAACATGGAAAATGTTGGAAGTGCGATCTGTTAGATCACTCGGAGATAAATAGTTGGGATATATGCATAGAAAAAAAGGGTAGGCATTGAAACTTGAAGAAAGTAATCAAAATTAAGAAACTATAAGCTCAATTCATTAAATTCAACTAAATATAGAGTATTTGTTATAAAAAGGACATTCTAAGTGGTCTGCCAAGCCGCAACTTCTCTGTTAAGGGTTAAAAAAGACTAAGTGGGAATCCTCTCATTATTATATTAACTACGAGGCTTATTATTTTGTGTACGTTAATAACTTTGCTTGATATAATGAGGCCATAGTTAGGGAACAAATATTCAGATGTCTAATTTTTTAAATTGCTTAATAGAAAACCAACAACCGTTTCAAAAGCTGCCTCCATATATTATATTATAGGTTCAAAAATTCGAGAAATGCAACTCCAAATTTTAACATGATAAACAATTGATTATAAATGAACAGATGTTTTATTTTTAATTTTTAAAGAGGTTTGTTGTAAGGAATTAAGCGAGTGACATTTATGATAATGCTTTTGAAAGCTATTTGAAACTTATTTGGCAGTAGATGACAAGATGGCTGAACACACGTCATCGTTCAAATGCCAGACGGAAAAGGTGACATTACAACACGCAGCTCCTGACATGAATTTCACGCTCAGTGCTGCAAATTTAATAACGTTTTAGATTCCCCATTATGTCTAGGGATAGGTCCTTTAGAAAATGCATGGTAGTCTACATTCATACCATTATTTTTAAAATTAAGACAAAAAACACCTGAGGAAAATTAAGCTTTTCACAATTTCCGAGTTAATAAATGAAATGTTACGTACGGAAAAGTTGGATAGTTAATGATTAATGCATTCATCATTATTTAATTGGAATATTTCAGAATTTCTGATAAAAAAATTATGTGCATTGAATTATAAGAATGCCTATATACGAGTATAAGTATTGTCTTTATACTAAAGAATATATGTGTATATTATTGATAGTTATTCAATCAATTGCTTGAACTTACCCAGTTTTTTATTGATTAAAAAATCTATGCTTTAGAGTTTTATTTTTTTGTAAAAATATTAATTTACTATCAATAATAATATATTCGTATATACTTTATCCATCCTGTAATATACTTTTGTGCCTAAAGTTAATGAAAAGTTTGTTATTCAAATGATACTAGAAATGAAAGAAATTGCGACAAGGCGTTAATTGGAGAAGTGATAAATTTAAGTTTTCTAGAAAGTGGGTGATTCATTTGAATTAGTGCACTTTCGGCTCTAATTAATACGCTATGTTTCATGACTTTGTAATATAAATTTTGAGTTGCAGGTTTCTTCAGAAACTTCAAGGAACCTTCATGGCATTCAGAAAAAAATAATCTAATTTAAAATCGAAATTTTTTTTTTTTGATTCTCTTACTTCTGTTAAAATATTTATTTTTATAATCATATATATAAAATAAAAAAAAATATCTAAATTGCTAAGACTTAACACCATAAATCTGAATCATCATTTGAATTTCGAGCTTCTTTAATTTTAGGTAAGCAAAATTTACATTTCCTTTTTTCGTTTACAGGTGGTGATTTAGAATTTCAAAAGAATACAGTCATTTGTAAATTCATAATATTTTAAATTTGATTTAATAGAATTTTTATACACTTCATCTCTCAATCGCATAATACAAGAAATTTAGGCAACGATAGTTCATTATTTAAAACATTCAGGGCTTGTTTTATGACACAAATAACAGTAAAGTATTTTAACAATTTTTGCTTTTACTAATAAATGTATTTATAATTTCTTATAACCAGCAGAAAAGCATTATTTTACGGTGAGAGATAGAGGCAAGTTGGGATCACATAGTGATTGTAAAAAAAAAAAAAAAAAATCACAGCGTGATTTTTGAGGGTTGTACAG